>NC_037334.1:39402136-40044103 GCF_002263795.3 Bos taurus
AGCCCTTTGTGCTCCAGGACTCCTGTGGCTCATCCAAGGAGCTCAACTATTCCCTGCTCATCCCTCTTGTATGCCTTGTACAGAGGGGAACTCTGAGGCTAAGTGAGGCTAAAAGACTTGCCTGCCTAAGGCCACATGGGCTTCCTAAGTGGCGCTAGTGGTAAAGAATGACCTGCCAATGCAGGAGATGTAAGGGACATGAGTTCAATCCCTGGGTCGGGAAGATACTCTTGAGGAGAGCATGACAACCCACTCCAGTATTCTTGCCTGGAGAATCCCATGGACAGAAAAGCCTGGCGGGCTATAGGCCATGGGATCACAAAAGAGTTGGACACGACTGAAGTGACTTGGCACATATGCCTGCATACAAAGCCACACAGCTAGTGCTTTGGGGAGCCCTTCATCATCAGTTTGTGATTGCTAAGGTGTAAGGGCAGTTGTGCCAGATATGTCAACCCCCCAGGCAGGCAGCCTTGACAGCGGAAGGGGCGGCCACCCTGGGGTGAGCAGCAGGGCAGACGGGCCACCCCGCTGGCATCTGGGCCGGCCTACAGCATGTTGCCCTGGGCTCCCAGGGAAAGCTGGGCCAGCTGATTGCAGCTCAGATGTTCTCCAAACAAGCAAAACCAGGCTTTTGGCCCAGCAGTGTGCCCGAGTTTTCCACCTGTTGGTTTTCCTCTGCTCCTTCCTTTCCACAGTAGGACAATGTTTCCCACTGCTGGCGCAGACTCAGACACTCAGGCTGCCCTGGAAGGCACCTGGGAGTCTGTCTTGATCAACTTGTTGATGTACAGATGGAGACAATAAGGTCTTGCCCAAGGATGCTGCTGTAAGAATAGTCCCGGCTGGAGAGTCTCCAGGTGATGAAGACCAACTCGGTCTGTCCTCACCTCTGTGTGACCCACACAGCTCTGGATCAGGGGCTGGTGGTCGTGGGGACCCTGGTGTTTCACAGTGGGTGCTGCTGTGGTGGCGCCTGCAAAGCTTCTTTCCAGAGGCTTTGAGCAACAGACACCCACAGGTGACGCTGGTGCAGAAAGGGAAAAACCATGACTGACAAGAAGCTGTTTAAACTCTCTGTGCTTTGGGTTCCCAATCCACAAGGACAAAAGTTTAGGGGTGATGGCAACCACGCCTGCCTTGCAGAACTATTTAACAGATGAGTTGACAGCAGACACACCAGCGTGGGGGCACAAAAGAGGGACCTATTTGGGACTGAAAGAAATAACGCAGGGGCCTCTGGAGCATTAGCATCTGGGTATTTGATGTACCTGGATTACATGCTTCCCAAGATGCATGAAGCCTGAGACAGGGTAGCTATATTTCAGTTTAGCTCAAGTATGGGGGTAGTGGGCAGGGTCTGAGTCCAGAGGCTGGCTGAACCCTCAGTTACACCCTGACCTTGACCCCCAAGAGCAGGGCCAGTCTGGAGCCTTTCCACGTACCTGATTACAGTGTGTCTGCGGACCTGGGGATCAGGATGCATGGGTAGAACGGTCTGGGAACGAGATTTCTGAAACAAATCCTGAGGTTTCAGGCATAGTATGGGCTAGCGAGGGCTCTGCTTGTGACAACCATCTGCATATTAAGTAACTCCAGGGAGGACGATGTTTTTCTCAAGCACCCTTTGAGGACAAACTGGAATCATTTCTAACTGATAAAAATCTGATCTCTGATTGGGCTGGAGAACTCATGTCACTGACCCACTTCAAAGGGGGCCTGAACCCTGACAGGCTCCAGGGTGGCCTGAGCAGTGAGGACCTGCTGGTCTCCCTTAGTCCTTCTGGGCAGCTCCCTCCGCTGAGCATGCCTCCTGCAGCAATGCCTGCCTTACTGCTGTCCTCTCACAACCCTGGGGCCCACCCGGGCCAGCCTGCCTAGGCCTCTCCCTCTCTCGCTTCCCCTGGATCCAGCGGTTACTCAGCCACACTCCCTCAGTCAGCCCCCGCTCCTCCCACCTGCAAGTCCCTAAGGGTAGGAGCTGTTGTGCAACTTATCTAATGGAATCTATACTCAGTTTTGAAAAATGCTTTAAACCCTCTCCACTCTTTCTTCTCTAAAGATTGGGAAAACTGAGGCTCAGAGAAATCAAGAAAGTTTCCCAGATGCAACAGCAAAAGGTGGAAGCAACTCAAATGCCCATCAATGTGTGAATGAATAAACAAAATTTATTACAATATATATGTGCAATGGAATTTTATTCAGTCTTAAAAAGGAACGAAATTCTTGCACATGCTGCAACATGGATGGACTTTGATGACACTATACTGAGTGAAATCAACCAATCACAAAAGGAAAAATACTGTATGATTCCACTTATGTGAGTTATCTGGAGTAGTCAAATTCAGTAGACAGAAAGAACAGTGGTTGCCAGGGGCTGGCGGGGTGTGGGCGTGGGGTCGTGAGGAGAATGGGGAATTAGTGTTTAATGGGGACAGAGTTTTGGTTTGGAAGACGAAAAAAGTTCTGTAGATGGATGGTTGCCCAATGATGTGAATGTACCTTATACCATTGAATTATATACTTAAAAATGGTAAATTTTCAATTATGTGTATTTTACCACAATTAAACAACAAAAGAAAAGAAATGCTCCCTGGGTTCTCAGCCACCAAGGGCCAGAGTGAATTGTGAACCCAGGTCAGCCTAGTGGAGACGATGGTAACGCTGCTGGCAGCACAG
Organism: Bos taurus; assembly: GCF_002263795.3. NCBI lineage: Eukaryota > Metazoa > Chordata > Mammalia > Artiodactyla > Bovidae > Bos > Bos taurus. The sequence goes on from NC_037334.1 coordinate 39,404,816, forward strand.
CTATCACGATGCCACTGAGCCTCCACTGAGGCCTGGAACCGTGTGGTCATAGGCGACAGTGGTGTCCCCCAGGGTACACAGCAAGGAGGTGGCAGGTCTGTGTGACGCCGGGGCCCGTCCTCCAAACACCTCAGCTACTGTGATTAAGGCTGTCCCCGCATGTGTCCACATCCTCCGAGGTCTTCAGACCCGGTCCTCTGGCATTGGAGGCTCCTTTATCTGACCTTCTTCCCAGGACTCCAGGAAGAGAGTGGTTCTGAATCCCCTAGACATTCAGCTTGGCATTCCCTAAGATTGCCCAGGGCCCCAGGGCCATTGTGGGGGTGTAACTTGAGCATAGAAGGCAGGGGGAATTCCTGGATTTGAGCTTCTATGACCACATCATTAAAACATCTCCCCAGATCATTTTGTTTTACAAGTTTCAGATCAACCTCAGAGCTGGAAACTTCCACCATGCTCATTTCCGGCCTGGCCTCACAGGGCCCTCTGTCCTTCGGAGGATGGAGGCAGTGTATCCTGGGAATGCCTCTGGGAGGGCCTGGGGGACGCTGCACTTGGGGAGGGGACCCTGACCCTGGGAGAGGCTGGCTAGCTGGCAGGCTGCTTGGGTTCCAGAGGTAATGCTGTCCTTCAGGAATTAAAATCACAGTATCTTGCTTGGCAAGTACAGCTCACTTAAAAGGCATTTAGGTCCTACAGGCTCATCCTCCACCACCCACCACACTTGTAAGCCCAACGGCTTGTTGTAAGGTCCTGAAGCAGTTTGGAAAAGCAATGCCACAGGCTGCTGGGGTTGTAAGGCAAATGTTTGTTTGGAACTAAGATGGTTGTCCAGGTGAATGAAGACCCCTACTGCCCCAGTGATCAGACCTGGTCAGCCTGCTTGAACATCATGCCAAAGGAACAGAGGCCACCTTGGGGTCGGGGGCTGGGCCAGGGCTGGTGGATGGCCCCAAACTCACAATCCCCAAGGGCCTCAGATATGAATGCTGATGCTTCCTCCAAAAGGAGTGGACAGTTCTGGACAGACACAGCAGCCCCTCTAACTCTGTTCAAGAAAAACTAGAGACAGGTGGTACCATTTACTGAATATTTACACGTGGCACTAACCTCGATTCCATGGTACTAACTCATATTCTTCATATCTAACCTTGGAGGAAAGCTACTATTATGATCTGTATCTCATAGATGGAGAAACTGAGGCACAGAGAGATTAACTCAGCTCTGAGGTTAGACAGCTGGTGTGGATGGGGCCGAGCATTGAGATCCTGATCCCTGGCATCCCAACCCTGCCATTGGCCTCTTGCAGAAGATGCTTGTGGAAGGTGGGCAGGTAGAATGGGTCACAATTTTTATACCCAGTTCTTGGCACTTGTTATTATTTTTAAAAAATATACTGTGAACCACACAAAATGGAAGGGGCCCAGGGGTGGTTCTTAGAAGTCTGTGAATTAAATACTGAAATAAAAGCCCACATACTGCCAACACTGGAGCAGACTCTGGCCTGCTTTTGGCATGGCCATCAGAAATGTCTATTGTTTCCAGGCTAGTTTCTCTCCCAAGTCAGGAGCAACTTTAATAAGGCATGTAGCTTTTTATTTTTTTCTCTCTTTTTAAAAAATTTAAATTGGAGGAGAATTGCTTTACCATGTGGTGTTGGTTTCTGCCATACATCATAATAAGGCATTTTAAATGGGATCACAGAGTCCAGACCCATTACTTAACGCTGGCAGCACACCAGACCCAAGAGCCAACTCCTGAGGATCCCCAGGGTCCCGGTGGGAGGGGACTCAGAAGATGGGGTGCAGCGGGCCTGGGGGGCGCGGCTGACACATGCTGAGCTGATGCAGGCTATATGCTGGGTGCTTTTCTGTCTCTTTAATTCTGCTGGCAACTCTGAGATGTGGGTGTAATGGGTTTGCTCACAGCAAAGAAACCGAGGCCCAAGATGAGGTGACCTGTTCAAGTCAGGGCTGGTCAGGAGCCAGGAGCTGGACCAGAGCTCTTGTTGGCACTAGCACGACACTCCTAAGTGTCTCCTTTTTGGGAAAGCTAAAGAAATGGACTGCCTCACCCAGAGGACTTGGAGAGAAGAAGAATACAAGTGGAGGGGATGAGGTGTTAGTACATGGTTTCTGGGTCAGAGCAACAGGGCTCATGGAAGGGCTTTCAGGAAAGGGCCTCTGTGCCTTACAATGGAGATTTCAAGGGACTATTTGAAAGGGTTCTTTTAAGTGACAGATGGCTAAGTCACAACCCTTGGCTCAGGCAGCTGAAGGGAGGGCTGAGTAAACTTGCATGAAGAGTGAGAAGCCCCTCAGAGGGACAGAGAGAGACAATGGCCCATCTTTTCTCTTGGGCTCAAGGCCATGAATACATCTCCAGGACTGGAGAGGCCCTGATTGGCCAGTTGGCTTGGACTGGAAGGGCTAAGTGGGAAGTTCCAGGAAAGGGAGAAGGACTTTCTTGAGCTCCCCAAGGGTGAAGGTAGAGTCAGGTTAACCTGAACGTGGAAAGAGCTGGTGCCCAGGCTAAGAAAGGCATGCAGAGAAACTGGCTCCTGGCTGCTGGTTCCTGTGCAGGCGGCGAGTGTATCTGAGGCATCGGCTGTGAGGGGTCAGTGCTGGGTGGTCAGCGGTGAGTGGGAGAGCCTAGGTGGTCAGCGGTGAGTGGGAAAGCCTAGGTGGTCAGCGGTGAGTGGGAGAGCCTAGCGCAGGTCTCTGGGGCTCAGTCAGACCCAGATCTGTGCTAGTGAGAATTGGCTTCTTCCCAGAGCCTGTCATCTCCTGGGATTCTGTTTCCAGTTGGAAAACAGACTCCAGAGAAGCAACACAGAAACCAGCACACCCCAAAGACACCAAATTCCTCAGTTCTTCATTCACCCCAAAGCCTTAATCACTGACACATGGGCCAGTGTATCCCCTCAAACTTAATGAAGGCCAGGATTTATTGCTTTCAGAGAATGAAAAGCTTTTATTTATTTATTTTTTAAACTTAAAAGCCATCCATGTGAGCTTTGATTTCCAGGAGAATTCCTCCTAACCTACATGTTAAAAGTCCAATCAGAAAGTTCTAGAAAAGAGCAAGTGAGGCCTTCAGAGTATGGCCAACATGCTGGTGGTCATGGACTTAGGAAGCTGGCCACTCAGCTTGTCCCACCCTGCTCTGAGGTAATTTGACTCTATGGGCCTTGGACCTGGGCCTCCCACTCCTGGGGACAGGAGAACAGAGCTCTCCTGAAGGAAGGGCATGCCAGCCCCCAGCAAGGCCTGGGGTGCTTTAACATCCACATCCAGGAAGTGAGGGCGGCAAGTGAGCAATCAAGCGGCCAGCCATCCCAGTGTGCTCAGGACTAAGAAGTTTTCTGGGCCTTTCAGTTTCAAAGGTGGGACAGTCCCAGGCAAACCAGATGGTTGGTCACTTCAGCGGGCAGCCTGTGACGAGGCTTTCTACACAGTCCCATCTCCCACTGTCTCCCTTCATTCCACACCTACACCTCCTGCCACGCGGTCTTGCTTCTGCTTCTCAAGCCAGCCAGGCCTCATCCTTTCTCAAGGCCTGTGTTCCCTCTGCCTGGGGCACTCCTCATGTGGCTGGGGTATCTCTGCATGGTTGAGTCTTTGTTGAGCTTCCCGGACACCTTCACTGGTCACCATCTCTGGCATGTTTTCTGGTTTTATTTTCTTACAGTCACTTACCTTTACCTGACTTATTTATTTCATTTATTTTTTAGTGCTCAGGGGATGAGGAGGTTGGAACCAAGTTTTGAGTTTATAATACCCAAGGGACACCAGTTCTAGGTTCATAAACCACCAGCCATTATTTCTACAACCACCACCACCAGGATTACTGCAGTGTACATTCAGAATTTACTGTGTCCTGGGTACTGTTCTGAGCTCTGTCATGTCAATCCTCCTGTAATTTTCATAGCCACCCTACGGATGTGAGAGTTGGAGTATAAAGAAAGCTTAGCACCAAAGAACTGATGCTTTTGAACTGTGGTGTTGGAGAAGACTCTTGAGAGTCCCTTGGACTTCAAGGAGATCCAACCAGTCCATCCTAAAGGAAATCAGTCCTGAATATTCATTGGAAGGACTGATGCTGAAGCTGAAACTCCAGTACTTTGGCCACTTGACGCTAAAACTGACGCATTTGAAAAGACCCTGATGCTGGGAAAGATTGAAGGTGGGAGGAGAAGGGATTGACAGAGAATGAGATGGTTGAATGGTATCACTGACTCAATGGACATGAGTTTGAGTAAGCTCTGGGAGTTGGTGGTGGACAGGGAAGCCTGGTGTGCTGCAGTTCATGGGGTCGCAAAGAGTCAGACACGACTGAGTGAATGGAACTGAACCCTAAACCTCATTCTACTGAGGAGAAAACTGGACCCAGAGAGGACAAGTCACTGGCTTGAAGTCACTATCAGTGGCAAGGTCAGGACTTGACCAGGTGGTCTGGTGCCAGAGATCATGCTCTGAGCCACAGGCTATTCTGTTTCAGGATTAGATGAAGTGGGGCAGAAGCCCCTTATGAATCCTAGAGGAAGCTGGTGGAATGGCCTAAATCAAAGTTCTTACCCCCACCCCATCCCAATTCTCTGCCTGGATTCCCAGTCTCTGTGAACAGCATTACCACTTACCCAGGAGCCCTCAGGAATGTGGGTGGATCCATCCCACTCACACTTCCTGAGCCGCAGACCAGGTCTTGGCCTTGTCCTGGCATTTTATGTGTATTACTGTGAACCACACAACAACTCCATGTGGTGGGGGCTATTCTGCCAATTTTATGGCACCAAGAGGTTAAAGAACATGCGCCAGATGACAGAGTCAGAAGAGAAAGAACCAGAGTCTGCCCCTCTCTGTCCCTGCTGGGCCTGGTACCAGCATCTCTCCCTGCTCAGTGGTCACAGCCTCGTCCCTGGCTTCCTTGTTTGCTTCCATTCTCTGTCCCACAGTCAGTGCAGTCCTTCTAAGCCACAAACCTGATTATGGCGTTTCTGTTAAAGCCTTCCACAGGCTCCCCTCTGACCTTGGGCCACAGTCCCAGCTCTTTGGCCAAGGCCCTTCCAGGTTGAGCCAGACTTTGGCCTGTGCTGCCCATCTCCTACTTGTCCTTCATATATTACTCCTGGCCCAGAACACATCAAGGCCCCTGAGCTGTATGTCCTTTCTCAAATACCGGCCAGAATAATTCCTATTCATCCTTCAAGACCCAGCTAAGACATGGACCCTTCCCAGGGAAGCCTTCCTGGCTGCCGCTCTTGGGTCAGGGATATTTACTTGCTTCTGTACTTAGTGCACTGGGATGAAGCTGTCTGTCCAGCTCTCCCTCTGTCTGTCTGCTAGACTGTGAGCCTCACAAAGTGGAGGCCACATTCAATTGGCCTCGGTCCTCCAAGAGCCTGGCCCTGGCTCAGGTCGAATCCAGTTAAACTGAACTAAGGTGGATGGTCACCAGCAGCCATGCAAAAATGCTCTGGACTCTAGGGTGTCCGTCAGCAGCTTGTCTCAGGGGCTGATCTTTGCTGGGGGTTGGAAAAGGAAAAGGTGTAAGTTTGTCTCTTTAATTATTGAGCACCTGTGCTTGACCCATTCTGCCCACTGGGGTAGGAAGATGCCCAGTGATGAACCAAGGGCCAGCTGCCATGGTCTTTTAGCCGGGGCTGTTGGAAATCACTTGGGGCAGATTTAGCCCTAGTAAACTGCTCTTAACTACTCTCTGGGGAGATCCTTGAGCCCCCAGATAATTAGTTGCATGTGTGTGGGAGACAGGCCTGTTTTTCCCCCAAAGATTTATGAGAAGGGGGAGTATTCTCATTGACCTCCCTTTCAGGAAAGGTCTCTTTCTGGAACACTTGCCGAGTATTCCATCAACAGAATGGCACATATGCTTGCAGTAAGCCTGCTTGACATCATCACACCCGGCATATGTTTCTTGTCTCATACGCATTTTAGCACTCGCTTTGGTGACTGTATGTATTTCTGAGGGTCCCTAAACATAGCTCCGAATGAAGCACTTATAATTCATCCTTCATGAAAGCCACCACTGGTCTTTCTAAACATACTTGGAAGTGGATTCAAAGTTTATTTAGAGAAAAAAAATTTTTTAGTAGACAGAAAGAGAGTGTTTGTGAATTCTTTCTCCTAACCCCTCCCTTCTGAGACCTTGGGAACAACTCCCTTGTCTCACAGACGCTGACACCTTCAGAGGAGAATGTGGACATGTGAACACGGGCCATCTCTTTGCCCAGGCATTTCTCTAGTTCCTCCTCAGTTTATTCACCTGCTATGCTGTTTCTCCCTCCATCCCAATTTCCCTTTCTTTCCTTCTAGTCATGCGCTCATCCATATATCCTGCTGTAGGAAAACTACTTACTACATAGTTCTGAATGAATGAAAGACTTTGTTCATCTAGACAATCAAATATCCACCTAAATATTTGTTCAACTATCCATCCAGCTGTTAAGTTATTAATCTCTGTTTATTTTTCCTTTTGATCCCCCATGCAGCCATCCATCCATTCAACCATCTGTCTGTCTGTCTTGCCATCCATCCAACATTAACCCACTCTGTGCCAGACTCTGGGGATACTCAAATAAATACATCTGGTTCTGTTCTTAAGCAGCTCACAAGTTTCTGGGGTATGATATGCAAACAGTCAATTATAGCACAGTGTGGGAAGTGATCTTAGATGTGCAGGTGCTGTGGGGGGCCTGGGGAAGGGGCGTGGATGCCTGAGATCAGTTCCAGTACAGAAGAGGAGATAGAGCCATCCACAGGTAGAAAACATGCTCACCTTCCCTATCTCCTAGAACTAATGGGGTGGCAACTTGGGGTGAATGGAGTCAACAGTCTCCCCAGAGCCATTCCACTTCTGCCTTGCAGATATTTCCTGTCAGAAATACACTTCTTGATGGGGCCCACTCAGATGAATTCCCTTGTGATCCTGCATTCCCATCTGCAGAGGACAAACCAGGGCTCAGGAGGAGGGGTAGGCAGAAAGAATCGGCAGAACCTTCATATCAGAGTCTGAGGATGGGTGGTCAGCCCCTGCAGCCTGCTGCAGCCATTGGCCAGTGGTTAGCCCTCAGGACAGCACCAACCTCTGGCTTATCTACTCCCACTTTGAAAGCTTCTGAGTGCTTGGGACTCGGGCCCAGTTGCTTGGGATCCGGGCTCTCTCTGTACCCCATTTGTCCCAGAGCTAACTAGAAATTCCTGGCAGGTAAGCTGTGGTCCCTCTCTGGGAAGCAGAGTGCTCAAAGGACCCCTCAAACCCTGATATTTCAGCACCTCCCTTCTCCTGGCCCCATGCCAAGGGCTGAGAACAAGGATCTTGCTTGCAGAGCAGGGACCATGCCTCTCAAACTCTAGGCTCTGGCCAAGCCTTAGGCTCTGGAACCTGCAGAGAATGGCCATGGTTCAACAAGCATTGTGGGTGCTGGACTGACCAACGTTGCCTTGCCTGGGTGAGGATGGCCGGGTGTTCCCCCCACTGGGTAAGGCAGTCCCTCTGCCCTCTCTAGATGAGTGTTTCCCCTTCATCACAGTGTCATCTTCCATGCCTCCCTTGTCCACATACCCCAATCGGCCCTGCCCGTGGTCTCTGTAATCCCTGTCAAACGGGCTCTCTCAGCCTCGCTGCTTTCAGCCATCTACAGAGGCCTCCTCATGGGCCTCCCTTTCCCCAGGCTTGTTTCTCCTATGCAATGTCTTCCCTGATTCCCGCATCCAAGGCGCCTGTCTAAATCTAGCCATGTCACTCTTCCTTAAGAGAACATCAAAGCCCATGGCCACTTCCTTAACACAGAAGTAGGATCATGAAAAGAGTTATGTGTTCAAATTCTGCTCTGTCACATACTATCCGGCTAGTGCAGGTAACTCTGGGCCTCAGTTTCCCCATCTATAAAATGGGCATATTAATACCTTTCTCACAAAGCAGTTTTTGTTAGAATTATGGCTGCAATATAAAGTAAAGCTTTTTCCCAAAACAATGCCTCAGAAAGGAAGGAGTCATTTTATACTCAAGTCTTTAGAGAAGCCTTTCATTTCATGTGGTATATGCTCAATTAATTTATTAAAAAGTGGCAACAAAGTACCATTTGGTAAAAATACACAACCTAAACCATTCCTAATTAACATTAGTTCTAGAGGCTTCCCTGGTGGCTCAGATTGTAAGGAATCTGCCTGCAATGAAGGAGACCTGGGTTTGATCTCTGGGTGGGGAAGATCCTGGAGAAGGGAATGGCAACCCTCTCCAGTATTCTTGTTCGCAGTATTCATTCCAGTATCCCACAGACAGAAGATTCTGGCGGGTTTCAGTCCATGGGGTCTCAAAGAGTTGGACACAACTGAGTGACTATCACTTTCACTGTATTTCTAGATGCTTAAAGAGGTAACCCTAGGGGTCTGTTTAAAAAAAATAAAAGAATCCAGGAATTTAAGGAGGGGAGATGGAATTTATTTCTACTACTTCCAGAAACCTGAGTTCCAAGGGCAAAATAGGTCAGGAGAGGAAACACCAGCAACAATATTTAGGAAGCTGGGGAGCAGACAAATGAGAGATCACTGTCTATGCAGAAATGGGACAACCAATATTTTAAGCCAGGATTCGGGACACCTCAAAAGCAACCAAAACAAATACCCAAAGCCCAGAAACTGGAAGCACCATACAGTGATGAGCTGGAATCTAGACCAGGAGTCTCAAGCCATGGCTTACAGGCCAAATTTTGCCCACCCTCTATTTTTGTAAATAAAACTTTATTAGGACACAGCCATGTTCATTTTTTTTTTTTTTTTTAAATGAACTACCTATGGCTGTTTTTATGCTACAAAGGTAGAGTTAAGTAGTTGCGATGGAGATTGTATTAGTCTCTGATCTGGACAGCTGCCATTCTTCAAACTGTGCAGAAGCTTGGGGTTTGTTTTCCAGACAGAGGAAAGAGGAAAGTCTCTAGCACATGCAGGAAGCCAGGCACAAACAAGGGAGGGTTACCATTAAGTGAAAGCTTACACATGGAATATGGAGGCCCACATATCTCTCCTTCTCAATACAGATCCCTTCCTTTGCTGCCAGGTGGAAGGTGGGAAGGCTCTTCCTTGGGAATCTGATCAGCCCAGAAGAAAGACCCAACAAGCTCATGCTCCTGTGGAGCCATAATAAGTAGTTCCATCTGGGTCAGTGGAGCTACCAGTCAGCTGTTTAGGTTTATACTCTGAAAAACAAGTCTAAGGTACTGGACGCCTCTTACAGAGGGAAAAACAAACGGAGAAAGAAACTCAGAGGAAACTGGCTTTCAAAAACACAAAACTTAAAAATCCATAAATAATAAGCTCAGAGATAATGGTGGATATAATATACATGAAACAAGATCAGGATGCTATTAAAAAGGAATACTCAGAGAACAGAGAACATTTGCACAAAAATTCTTTCAAATTAAAAACATGATAGCAAAGATTGAAATTCCTTGAGAAAGAGTTGTGACAGAAAGGTTGGGGGAAGTCATCAAGAAAGGAGAACAAGACAAACAGATGCAGATAACTGGAAAGAGGAGATAAGAAAATCAGTCCAGGAAATCATGATTTGACAAGGGACTGCCCCCTGTTTCTTTGCCCCTCAATAAAAAACAATCTTACAAAGCAAAAACAAAAACAGACACCCACCCAACCACCAAGCCAAACAAACAGAAAACTTCAGAAAGAGGGAACAGAGAAATATGGGGAAGAAATTGTTTAAAAAAATTCAAGAAATTTGGTTTTCTGAGAGTCCAGCTCAGTAAAAGACAGCAGACCTTGGGTGGGGGAGGGAGGGGAAGTCAAGATAGTGGAATTGTAGGATGCAGAATTTGTCTCTCCTCACGAGTACATCAGGAATACATCTACAAATGGAACAATTCTCAGAGAAAACTGGCTGTACATTAGCAGAAGACTTCAGACACCTAAAAGGGCAAGAAAAATTCCCTCACAACAAGGTAGAAAAAAGAAAGAAAAAAAGAAAAGAGGAATCAAAAGAGGGTCCAGCAACCCTGGCAGGAAGCTGGACATGAGGAGGAGGAACCAGAGATCAAATTGCCAACATCCATAGGATCATCGAAAAAGCAAGAGAGTTCTAGAAAAACATCTACTTCTGCCTTATTGACTACACCAAAGCCTTTGACTGTGTGGATCGCAACAAATTGTGGAAAATTGTTAAAGAGATGGGAATACCAGACCACCTGACCTGCCTCCTAAGAAATCTGTATGCAGGTCAAGAAGCAGGAGTTAGAACTGGACAAGGAACAACAGACTAGTTCCAAATCAGGAAAGGAGTACGTCAATGCTGTATATTGTCACCCTTCTTATCTAACTTACATGCAGAGTACATCATGAGAAATGCCGGGCTGGATGAAGCACAAACTGGAATCAAGATTGCTGGGAGAAATATCAATAACCTCAGATATGCAGATGACACCACACTTACGGCAGAAAGCGAAGAAGAATTAAAGAGCCTCTTGATGAAAGTGAAAGAGGAGAGTGTTAAAGTTGGCTTAAAACTCAACATTTAGAAAACTAAGATCATGGCATCTGGTCCCATCACTTCATGGCAAATAGATGGGGAAACAATGGAAACAGTGACAGACTTTAGTTTTGGGGGCTCCCAAATCACTACAGATGGTGACTGCAGCCATGGAATTAAAAGACGCTTACTCCTTGGAAGGAAAGTTATGACCAGCCTAGATAGCATATTAAAAAGCAGAGACATAACCTTGCCAACAAAGGTCCGTCTAGTCAAAGCTATAGTTTATCCAGTAGTCATGTGTGGATGTGAGTTGGACTATAAAGAAAGCTGAGTGCCAAAGAATTGATGCTTTTGAACTGTGGTGTTGGAGAAGACTCTTGAGAGTCCCTTGGACTGCAAGGAGATCCAATCCTAAACTGCAGTCAATCCTAAAGGAACTCAGTCCTGAATACTCATTGGAAGGACTGATGCTGAAGCTGAAACTCCAATACTTTGGCCACCTGTTGTGAAGAAGTGATTCATTTGAAAAGACCCTAATACTGGGAAAGATTGAAGGCAGGAGAAGGGGATGAGAGAGGATGAGATGGTTGGATGGCATCACTGACTCGATAGACATGAGTTTGAGTAAGCTCCGGGAGTTGGTGATGGACAGAGAAGCCTGGTGTGCTGCAGTCCGTGGGGTAGCAAAGAGTTGGACATGACTGAGTGACTGAATGACTGATTGACTGAACCCTGGCAGGAAGCTGGACATGAGGAGAGGTTCCTGCACTCAGAAACCCCCACCCCTCATTTTTTTTTTTTTTTTAACACTTAGAGTGGGTAAACTAGCTGAGGCAGAAAGGGACCTTTGGGGGATCAAAGGAGAACACAGCAGGTGGTCTGTGGAAGGTACGACAAAGTATTTATCTTGCATCAAGACCTGGCTCTGCCCAACTGCCTGCAGGCTCCAGTGCTGGACATCTCAAGCCAAACAACCGACAAGGTAGGAACACAGACAGCCCTACCCATCAGCAGACAGGTTGCCTGAAGTCATACTAAGCTCAGAGATACCGCCATAAAACATACCACCTGATGCAACCCTGATCATCAGAGAGGAAAGACAGTTTCACCCAGTAGAGTGCAGGCGCCAGTCTTTTGCAGCAAAAAGCCCACACAAGCCCTGGGACCAACCTCAACCACCAGGGGGCAGACAACAGAAGCAAGAAAAACGACGACTGTGTAGCTGGCAGAAAGGAGACCGTAAACACAAGAAATTAGACAAGAGAATCCAAAACAAGCAAACAAAACTAAGTTAGGACAGAATGAGACAACAGAGAAATATGTTACAGATGAAGGAGCAAAGTAAAAAACCCCCCCGATTCCTTCGAGTGTATCTTTCATTTCAGTTATTGTGTTGTTCATCATGGTTTGTTGGTTCTTTAGTTCTTCTACATCATTGTGTTTAATTTTTGTTAGTTTGATTAATATGTGTCTCGGCAGGTTTCTCCTTGGGTTCTTCCTGTATTTGGAAAACTCAGAAATGGCCACAGGCCTGGAAAAGTTCACTTGGGAAAGGAGTACAAGGCTGTATGTTGTAACCCTGCTTATTTAACTTCTGTGTAGAGTACATCATGTGAAATGCTGGATGAATCATAAGCTGGAATCAAGATTGCCAGGAGAAATATTAACAACCTCAGATATGCAGATGATAACACTCTTATGCCAGAAACAGAAGAGGAACTAAAGAGCCTCTTGATGACAGTAAAAGAGAAGAGTGAAAAAGCTGGCTTGAAACTCAACATTCAAAAAACTAAGATCATGGCATCCAGTCCCACAACCTCATGGCAAAGAGAAGGGGAAAAAGTGGAAGCAGTGACAGGTTTTATTTTCTTGGGCTCCAAATATCGCTGTGGATGGTGACTGTAGCCACAAAATTAAAAGACACAATCTTTGGAAGGAAAGCTATGACAAACCTAGACAGTATATTAAAAAGTAGAGACATCATTTTGCTGACAAAAGTCCATATAGTCAAAGCTATGATTTTCCCAGTAGTCATTTATGGATGTGAGCATTGGACCATAAAGAAGGCTGAGTGCCAAAGAATTGATGGTGTTGAATTGTGGTGCTGGAGAAGACTCTTGAGAGTCCCTTGGACTGCAAGGAGATAGAACCAGTCAGTTCTATCTTCCTTGATTCAAGGAAATCAACTGTGAATATTCACTGGAAGGACTGATGCTGAAGCTGAAGCTACAATACTTGGCCCCTTGATGCAAAGAGCTGATTCTTTGGAAAAGACCCTGATGCTGGGAAAGACTGAAGGCAAAAAGAGAAGGGGGTGGCAGAGGATGAGATAGTTAGATAGCATCACTGACTCAGTGGCCATGAATTTGAGCAAACTCCTGGAGACAGTGAAGGACAGGAGAGCCTGGTGTGCTGCAGTCTATGGGGTCACAAAGCATCAGACATGACTTAGCAATGGAACAACAGAACAACAAAAAAGGTATTTCTCTAGATGGGAAACACAAGAGAAGAAAAGGATGTACAAAAACAAACCCCAAGCAATTAACGAAATGGTAATAGGAACATACATATGAATAATTACCTTAAATATAAATGGGTTAAGTGTTCCATCCAAAAGACACAGACTGGCTGATACCAAAACAAGACCCTATAGATGCTGTCTATACGAGACCCATTTCACACCTAGGGACACATACAGATTGAAAGTGAGGGTATGGAAAAAAAGATGTTTCATGCGACTGGAAATCAACCAGAGTAGCAATACTCATATGGGACAAAATGGACTTTAAGATAAAGATAATTACTGGAGATAAGGCTCAATAATAATGAGCAAGGGATCAATCCAGGAAGAAGATATACCAACTGTAGATATTCAGGCACCAAAAATAGGAGCACATCACTACAAAAGGCAAATGTTAACAGCCGTAAACGGGGAAATTGAAAGTAACACAATAATAGTGGGGACTTTAACACTTCACTTACACCAATAGATAGATCATCCAGACAGAAAATTAATAAGAAAACACAAACCTTAAATGACACGTTAGACCAGATAGACTTAATTGATATTTATAGGACATTCTATCCAAAAGCAGCAGAAGACACTTTCTTCTTAAGTGCACATGGAACATTCTCCAGAACAGATCACATCTTGGGTCACAAATCAAGTCTTGGTAAATTTAAGAAAACTAAAACCATATCAAGCATCTTTTCCAACCACAATGCTATGAGATTAGAAATCAATAACAGGGCAAAAAAAACCTGTAAAAAATACAAACACATATAGGCTAAACAATATGCTACTAAATAAGCAAGAGATCACTAAAGAAATCAAAGAGAAAATAAAAAAATACCTAGAAACAAATGACAACAAAAACGTGACGACTCAAAAACCTATGGGATGCAGAAAATTAGTTCTATGAGCAATTTATTGCAATACAATCCTACCTCAAGAAATGGGAAAAACATCAAATAACCTAATCTTACACCTAAAGCAACTAGAGAAAGAAGAACAAGCAAGCTAGAGAAAGAAGTCAGTAGAAGGAAAGAAATCATAAATATCAGAGCAGAAATAAATGAAAGAGAAACAAAGAAAACAATAGTAAGGGTCAGTGAAACTAAAAGCTGGTTCTTTGAGAAGATAGACAAAATAGTTAAACGATTAGCCAGACTCATCAAGAAGAAAAGGGTGAGGACTCAAATCAAAAAATTGTAAATGAAAAATAGGAAGTTACAACAGACACCGCAGAATACAAAGGATCATAAGAGACTACTATAAGCAACTATATGCCAATAAAATGGAAAACCTGGAAGAAATGGAAAAATTCTTAGAAAAGTACAAACTTCCAAGACTAAACCAGGAAGAAATAGAAAATATGAACTGACCAATCACAAGCAATGAAATTAAAACTGTGATTAGAAATCTTCCAATAAACAAATGTCCAGGACCAGATTGATGGCTTCACAGGTGAATTTTATCAAATATGTAGAGAAGAGCTAACACTTATCCTTCTCAAACTCTTCAAAAAATTGCAGAGGGAGGAACACTCCCAAATGCATTCTAAGAGGCCATCATCACCCTGATACCAAAACCAGACAAAGAAATCACAAAAAAGGAAAATTACAGGCCAATATCATTGATGAACATAGATGCAAAAATCATCAACAAAATACTAGTAAACAGAATTCAACAACAAATTAAAAGGATCATATACCATGATCAAGTGGGTTTATCCTAGGGATGCAAGGATTCTTTAATATACAGAAATCAATCAATGTGGTATACCATATTAACAAACTGAGGAATAAAAACTGTATGATAAATCTCAATAGATGCAGGAAAAAGCTTCTGGCAAACTTCAACATCAATTTACGATAAAAACTCTCCAGACAATGGGGACAGAAGAAACCTACCTCAACATAATAAAAACTATGTATACCAATGGAACAAGACAGACAGCCCAGAGATAAACCCACACACTTATGGGTACTTTATTTTTAATAAACAAGGCAAGAATATACAATGGGGCAAAGATACCCTTTTCAATAAGTGGTGCTTGGAAAAACTGGACAGCTACATGTTAAAGAATGAAATTAGAACACTTCCTAACACCATACACAAAGATAAACTCAAAATGGATTAAAGACGTAAATGTAAGACCAGAAACAATAAAACTCTTAGAGGAAAACATAGGCAGAACACTCGATGACATAAATCAAAGCAAGATCCTCTATGACCCACCTCCTAGATAATGAAAATAAAAACAAAAATAAACAAATGGGACCTAATTAAAATTAAAAGCTTTTGCACAGCAAAGGAAACAAACAAGGTAAAAAGACAATCTTCAGAATGGGAGAAAATAATAGCAAAGGAAACACTGACAAAGAATTAATTTCTAAAACATATAAGCAGCTCGTACAATTCTACACCAGAAAAACAAAAAACAAACAACCCAATCAAAAAGTGGGAAAAAGACCTAAAGAGACATTTCTTCAAAGAAGACACAACGGATGGTTAACAAACACATGAAAAGATGCAACATCGCTCATAATTAGAGAAATGCAAATCAAAACTACAGTGAGATACCACCTCACACCAGTCAGAATGGCCATCATCAAAAAGTCTAGAACCAATAAATGCTGAACAGGGTGTGGAGAAAAGGGAACTCTCTTGCATCGCTGGTGGGAAGGTAAATTGATACAGACACTATGGAAGATGGTATGAAGATTCCTTAAAAAACTAGGAATAAAACCACCATATGGCCCAGCAATCCCACTACTAGGCATATCCCCGAAGAAACCAAAACTGAAAAAGACACATGTATCCCATTGTTCATTACAGCACTATTTACAACAGATAGAACTTGAAAGCAACCTAGAGGTCCATTGACAGATATGGATAAAGAAGCTGTGGTACATACACACAATGGAATATTACCATAAAAAGGAACACATTTGAGTCAGTTCTAATGAGGTGAATGAACCTAGAGCCTATTATACAGAATGAAGTAAGACAGAAAGAGAAACGTAAATATCGTATACTAACACATATATGGAATCTAGAAAGATGGTACTGGTGAATTTATTTGAAGGGTAGCAACAGAAAAACAGACATAGAGAACAAACTTATGGACATGGGGAGAAGGGAGGAGAGGGTGAGGTGTATGGAGAGAGTAACATGGAAACTTACATTACCATATGTACAATAGATAGCCAATGGGAATTTGCTGTATGACTCAGGGAACTCAAACACGGGCTCTGTAACAACCTAGAGGGGTGGGATGGATGGGGAGGGAGATAGGAGGGAAGTTCAGGAGGGAGGGGACATATGTACACCTATGACTGATTCTTGTTGATGGTTGACCGAAAACAACAAAATTCTGTAAAGTAATTATCCTTCAATTAAAAAATAAATAAATTAGAACCATACAAAAAAGGTATATATAAAAAACCCACAGCAAACATCATTCTGGATAGTGGAAAATTGAAGGCATTTCCTCTAAGATCAGGAACAAAACAAGGGTGTCCACTTTGCCACTATTATTCAGCATAGTTTTGGAAGTTCTAGCCATGGCAATCAGAGAAGAAAAAGAAATCTGAGTTAGAAAAGCAGAAGTAAAACTGTCCCTGTTTGCACATGACATGATATTGTACATAGAAAATACTAAAGATTCCACCAGGACACTACTAGAACTAATCAATGAATTTATTAAAGTTGCAGGTTATGAAATTAATACACAGAAATCTCTTGCATTCCTATACACTAACAACAAAAGATCAGAAAGAGAAATTAAGGAAACAGTCCCATTTACTATTGGATCAAAAAGAATGAAATACTGAGGAATAAACCCATCTAAAGAGACAAAGGGCTTCCCTGCTGGTTCAGATGGTAAAGAATCTGCCTGCAAAGCAGGAGGCCTGGGTTGGATCCCTGGGTTGGGAAGATCCCTTGGAGAAGGGAATGGCTACTCAGTTTAGTATTCTTGCCTGGAGAATTCCATGGACAGAGGAGCCTGGTGGGCTACAGTCCACGGTGTTGCAAAGACATGGACGCAACTGAGCGATTAACACTCATTTTTTTTTTTTTCAAGGAGACAAAAGATTTGTATACAGAAAACTATAAGATAATGTTCCTGGATTGGAAGAAGCAATATTGTGAAAATGGCTATTCCACCCAAAGCAATCTACAAATTCAGTGCAATCCCTATTGAATTACCAACGGCATTTTCCAAAGAATTAGGACTAAGCATTTTTACAAGTTGTATGGAAACACAAAAAACTCTGAATAGCCAAAGCAATCTTAAAAAATAACAGAGCTGGAGGGATTAGGCTTTCTGACTTCAGACTCTACTACAAAGCTACAGTAATCAAGACTGTATAGTACTGACACAAAAACAGAAATATAGATCATTGGAATAGAATAGAAAGCCCAGAAATAAACCCACCTATGGTCACCTAATCTATGACAAATGAAGCAGGAGTATACAGTGGAGAAAAGACAGCCTCTTCAATAAATGGTGCTGGGGAAACTGGACAGCTACCTGTAAAAGGATGAAATTAGAACACTTCCTAACACCATACACAAAAATAAACTCAAAACTGATTAACGACTTAAATGTAAGGCCAGACTTTTAGAGGAAAACCTTCTTTTACATATATCATAGCAGAATCCTTTTTGACTGACCTCCTATACTAATGAAAATAAAAACAAAAATAAACAAATGGGACCTATAAACCTTTTGCATAGCAAAGGAAACCTTAAAAAGACAAACCTCAGAATGGAAGAAAATGATTGCAAACAAAGCAACTGATAAGGGAATAATCTCCAATATATATAAATAGCTCATGTAGCTCTCTCTCTCTCTCTCTCTATATATATATATGTACCCAAACAACCCAATCAAAAAATGGGCGGAAGACCTAAGTAGTCATTTTTCCAAAGAAGACCTACAGATGGCCAAGAAACACATGAAAAGATGATCAACATCACTAATTATTACAGAAATGTAAATCAAAACTGCAATGAGGTATCACCTCGCACCAGTCAGAATGGCCATTATCAAAAAATCCACAAACAATAAATGCTGGAGAGGGTGTGGAAAAAGGGAACACTTTTACACTCTTGGTGTAAATTGTTATAGCCACTACGGAGAATAGTTTGGAGGCTCCTTAAAAAACTAAAAATAGAACTATCATATGACCCAGCAATCCCACTCTTGGGCATATACCCTGAAAAAATCATAACTCTGAAAGATGCATGTACTCCTGTGTTTACTGCAGCACTATTTACAATAGCCAGGACATGGCATGCATGCTCAGTGGTGTCTGTCTGACTCTTTGTGACCCAAGGACTGTAGCCTGCCAGGCTCCTCTGTCCATGGGATTCTCCAAGCAAAAATACTGGAGTGGGTTGCTATTGCCTACTCCAGGGGATCTTCTCAACCCAGGGATCAAACGCGAGTCTCCTGTAGCTGCTGCATTGATGGGTGGATTCTTTATCCCTGAGCCACCTGGGAAGCCCAGCCAGGACATGGAAGCAACCTAAGTGTTCATCAGCAGAGAAATGGATAAAAAGATGTGGTACCTATATACAGTGGACTAATACCCCAGCCATAAAAAGGAACAAAATCGTGCCATTTGTAGAGATGTACATGGACCTAGAGATACTGTCACACAGAGTGAAGTAAAACAGAAAGAGAAAAACGAATATTGCATATTAATGCATATATGGAGAATCTAGGAAAATGATATAGATGATCTTATTTGCAGAGCAGAAATAGAAACACAGACATAGAGAACAAACGTATGGATACAGGGGCAGGGGAAGGGGAGGGTGGGATGAATTGGGAGATTGGGACTGACATATATACACTATTGATATGATGTATAAAATAGATAACTAATGAGAACCTACTGTATAGCATAGGGAACTCTACTCAATGCTCTGTGGTGACCTAACTGGGAAGGAATTCCAAAAAAGGGGGTATATGTAAACATATAGCTGATTCACTCTGCTGTATAGCAGAAACTCTAGTGGCAAAAAGTGAAGAGGAACTCAAGAGCCTCTTGTTGAGGGTGAAAGAAGAGCGTGAAAAAGCTGGCTTAAAACTCAGCGTTCAAAAAATTAAGATCATGGCATCTGGTGCCATCACTTCATAGCAAATAGAAGGGGAAAAAGTGTAGGCAGTGACAGAGTTTATTTTCTTGGGCTCCAAAATCACTGTGGACAGTGACTGCAGCCATGAATTGAAAGGATGCTTGCTCTTTGGAAGGAAAGCTATGACAAACCTAGACAGTGTATTAAAAAGCAGAGACATCACTTTGCCGACAAAGGTCCATATAGTCAAAGCTATGGTTTTTCCAATAGTCATGTAAGATGTGTGAGTTGGACCATAAAGAAGGCTGAGTGCTGAAGAATTGATAATTTTGAATTGTGCTTTTGAGAGTCCCTTGGACTGCAAGGAGATCAAACCTGTCAATCTTAAAGGAATCAATCCTGAATATTCATTGGAAGGACTGATGCTGAAGCTGAAGCTCCAAAACGTTGGCCACCTGATGTGAAGAGCCAGTTCACTGGAAAAGACCCTGATGCCGGGAAAGATTGAAGGCAGGAGGAGAAGGGGGCATGGTGAGATAATTAAATAGCATCACTGACTCCAACACAACATTGTAAAACAATTATAGTCCAATAAAATTATTAATAATAAAAAAGAAAATAGACCTTGCTAAGGTACTTCATCTTGAAATTTCAAAACTCTGAGGTTCAACAGATGATTCTGAAAGCGCCCAGAGAGAAATAGCAGGTTTCACACAAAGGACTGAAAAAGCAGGAAGACTGTGGATTTCTAATAGATAATACCTAAAACTGAAATATCAAGAAGTTGCAGGATATTCATGTTATTTAGAGAAAGGTGATAATTACCAACAGAACCCCACTATTGGCCAGGTGCTATGCCAGGAAGTGGGCATAAAATGGAAATAAGATAGCACAGTCTCTACCATCATTAGGATAGTAAGGGAGACAGGCACTGGTCAAATAATGTATAAAATTACAAACTGGTAAGTGCTCTGAGAAGACTCTTGACAGTCCCTTGGACTGCAAGGAGATTGAACCAGTCAATCCTAAAGGAAATAAACCCTGAATATTCACTGGAAGGACTGATGCTGAAGCTGAAGCTCCAATACTTTGGCCACCTGATATGAAGAGCAGACTGATTGGAAAAGATCCTGATGCTGGGAAAGATTGAGGGCAGGAGAAGGGGACAACAGAGGATGAGATGATTGGATGGTATCACCAACTCAATGGACATGAGTTTGAGCAAACTCAGGGAGATAGTGAAGGACAGGGAAGCCTGGCGTGCTGCAGTCCATGGGGTCACAAAGAGTCGGACACAAGTTAGCTATTGAACAACAATTGCTATGCAGGAAAAGTACAGGGACCTCTTACAGTATGTGATAAGAGGACATGATCTGGTCTGGAAGGTCTGGGCTTCTTTGAGAAACCTATGCGTGAGATAAGGTCAGAGAGATGCTCAGAGCTGACAGGGCAGAGTGGAGAATATTTCAGGCTGGAGGAACAGCAGGTACAGAGGGTCTGCAGTGAGAGGAGGTAATAGGGCTTCAACTCTGCACCCCCATTGGAATCACCTTAAGAGATCTTATGACAGATGGCTGGGTCTCACCCTCAGAATCTCTGATTTAGTAAGTTTGAGAATTTGAAATTCTAAAAATTCCCAGGTGATATTGATGCTGTTGTTCCAAAACCGGAGTTTGAGAAGCACTGATATAAATATCTGCAGAGCCCAATCAGAAGGAATTTGTATTTTATTCTTCAGGCTAGTGGTTCTCAAATTTGAGAATCATCTGGGCACTGGCTGAGCTTACAAACTTCCAGGTGCCCACCCATCTTGGGCTGTGCAGGGCCTGATAATGAGTATTGACTTGGATGCTGATGTTCAGAGGCCACTAGAGGGCTGGGAGCAGGGTGATGGGCAGGCACCTCCTGCAGCAAAGCAGTGGGTAGAGGATGGGGCCTCACTAACCCTGGTAAGAGACTCAGTTGAAAAGAGCAGGATGGTTTTGCAAGGCGGAAAGGCAGGTCTGAAGATGGCTTGAGGACAGCAAGAGCCAAAAGAGTGTGTAGGAGCCTGGAGGCTCTGGTCCTGGGGGTCCCGGATCAGGTTTCAGCTCCCCAGCCAACAAGCACCATCAGCCTTTTTGTCAGTAGGAAAGCCCTCCTCCAGGTGGCCAATTTCAGGTTTCAAGTGTCAGCTGGATTTTCTGTTCCTAGTCTCCTCAAACCTGCCTGAAAGTTCACTGCCAAGTTGATTTCTAAATTCTGTGAAATAAATTTATTCCCAAGTGAAAACTACTCTATCCGATTTCTTCTGTGGATGACTCAGCCAAGATGGAAATCTGCTGTGTCTGACTTTAGAATCCGTCAGAGTCAGCTTCCATTTCTAAGACAACTGAACGAAGCCTCAATTCCAACTGAATCTCAACAGATGGAGTGAGCCAGCCTTGGCCTCTCCAGGCTTTAGGCTCCTCCCGACAGCAAGGAGGGAGCAACAGCAGACCCTGCAAAGGACCCAAGCCTCCCCAGTTCCCTATTATCCTTTCCTGCTATTTCGTGGCCATGAAAAGAGCCACAAAAGTCCAAAAAGGCGCCATATGAGGCCTTCAACCCTGAGTCACGCCTGCCCGCCTGAGACCTTCCCTGTCCCTTTCAGTCTCAGTCCACTCACATTTGGACACAGGATGAGGCTCAAATGGGGCTTGGCTTCCCTGGTAGCTTGAATGGTAAAGAATCTGCTTGCAATGTAGGAGACCCTAAGTTTGATCCCTGGGTCAGAAGATCCCCTGGAGGAGGGCATGGCAACCCACTTCAGTATTTTTGCCTGGAGAATCCCATGGACAGAGGAGCCTGGGCTACAGTCCCTAGGGTTGCAAAGAATCGGACATGACTGAACAATTAACACTTTTGAGGCTCAAATGAAACGCTTCCCACATGGCTGCCCATGTGACATGGTGAGTTCCAGGAACTGGAGACCTGTGCAATTCCTCCTGCTGGTTAGTCCCAGGAAGGCAAGTGTTTGATGGGAGATATGGTTCCTGCAAGCATTGCAGAGACTCTGGGACCCAAGTACAGCTGTCCTCTTTCAGCAGGGCCTGCGGGAGAAGGGCCGAGGGACTCCTGCCTTCCTGCCCATTTTTAAAGGCCCACCTCTCGTTTATGAAGCATCGGCCTCTTCCACCCCCTGCTAAATAGTGTATTTCTGTGAGCTTTGATCTTCTATTTCTTCAATCCGCAGAGCCACCTTGTGCAGTGTTATTCACGCCTTTTGTGTCACTTAGGGCACGTCCTTCTCTGACTCAAGTGCCCCAAGTCCTCCTCTGCACTGGGGTCAAAATCCGCCACCTTGCCCTGGCCTAAGCACATTGTCAGATCTGTCTGGTGGTCACCACATCTTTGACCTCATTTTAAATTCCCCTACCCCAATTAACCACACAGACCTTCTTCCTGCTAGAATGTTAAGTTCCTCCACAGGACAGATCTTGTCTCTCTTATTTCTAGTGCTTGGCATAGAGTTCAGAAATATTAGTTGTGTGAACGAAATGAGAAAATGGAGGCCTGCAGAGAAGTGACTTGCCGCACATCACAAGCTGACAGAGGCCTATCAGGCCTGGACACAGGTCTGGTACTGGCTTGGCCAGCTTGGGGTAACTCTGTGTGGCCAAGTACTCTGATGAATGTTTCCCGGTCAAAAGAACCTTGTGGAAGGCAGAAATGCTGCTTCTGGGCTTATCTTGCAGAGATAGTGGTTGTAGAACAAAGTGCAGCAGTTGTGGGTGGAGACTTTGAAGCCAAGCAAACCTGGACTGACTCCTAGCTCTGCCACTCACCAGCTGAGTGGCCCTGGGTAGGTCACCTATTCTCCCTGAGGCTCAGTTTCCCAGTCTGTAAACCTGGGATTACACGGCATCTACCTTCTCAACTTGTGAAGCTTGTGCAAGACCTGGAGTACTGAACACTGAGCACAGGCCTGGCGCTTGGTGATTTGCAGTGAAAGTGAAAATGTTGCTCTGCCTGCCAGGGGCTGAGATGTGGAGCTCACAACCCAGGCCATGTGCCCCCAGGGCTCTATAAGCGGCCTGCAGGGAATCAGCGTCCTCTGGAGCAGGTGATGGTGCCACCACATTGGGCAGCGTCATCAGCGGAGGGCTCTGAGGACAGAGACAGCTGCCAGCAGGAGGGCATGGTGGGCACAAATGCCACAGGTTCAGAAGTGTGGACAAATACACTTGGGTTTGCAATTTCAGACATTTGCATGGTTTTTCATCTTTTAATATCATCTGTTATCAGCTGCTAGGAAGAGCAGAGCCGGACTCCAAGCTGTCAGAATCTTTCTCTGAATCCAAGAAGAGAACAAAGAGTTCTGAGAGGGTGACACAGCTGCCTGACTGGCAGGGGCAGGGCTAGGCTGCAAGAAGGCACGTGAAAGCCAGGCAAAGGCACTTGGCCAGGAGGGTGGGCACAGCTGCCAGGAGGCTAACCAGTTGGCCTGCCAGGGACCACCCTGGGCTCTGGAATGTCAGAAGGCTGGAAGGAGTCATCTCTTTGAAGAGTGCCTTTGTGTTTGGGAACTCGGGAGCCAAAGTTGTGTGAAGTTCCAAGACCACTTCAGGATGCAAGAGGGTGGGTTGGCTAGGTCCCAGTTGGGTGACCTCCAAGATACCAAAGGTACCCCCTTCCCCAGAGCCTGGAGTGGTCAGTGGTCATTTGTGGCTGCTCTAAACCTTCTGGTCACCTCCTCACATTTAGATGCTTTCCCAGAACATAAACCCAACTTTCCAACATTGATCGGAAACTTCTCTGCTTTCTTAGGGCTAAGGATAGGTGAGATCTACATTCTAAGCTCAGATCCACTTGACTCAGAGCTGAGTTAGGTGCAGATGGAAGCAAGGCTCAGGGCTTCCAATCTACAGGTAGAAGTAGTGTGATTCTAAGGCAGCAGCCTTGAGGAAGCTTCCTGATCTGCTGGGGGTGCTCCTGGTAGGCCGGTTCAGAGATGTGATGCAGGGACCCATTCTCAAAAGCTCCTCCACCTAGGGCTTTGTATCCCTTAATAAATCTTTTTCCTTTCTTCTTAAATTAGCTGGGAGTGGATTCTGTTGTCTGCAACCATGAATCCTGACAAACTCCTCCAAGGACTCCCTGGCAGAGTTTTAAAATCTTCTGCCTACAGGCATAAGCAGGTTATACAGATTAAATAGAACTCATGTAGCAAATATCACAAGGCTGCCATTTTGGTCTATGTTTGATTTTTGACAGTGATATGATTCAAAGAAGGCTTTCTTTACTACGAGAAAAGAGAGTGCAAGCTGCAGAGTAAGTGGGGACTGACAGTCAGCTGCAGGACCAGAGCTCAATAAGGATAGTGGGGACTGGGGCACACTGGAGAAAGTATACTCTGAGGGGGCAGCTACTAGGTAGTTACAGCAGACTGTTTCTAGATCCTTCCATTTTCTAAGAGAAGGGTGGAATCAGGATGTCCCATATCTTTAATCATTTTGCAAACATAATGAGGGTCAAAAACAAAAAAACCACAGAAACAACACCTTTCAATCTGAGTTTGGCCTGTGGTTGCCCCTTTGTGACCATAGGATCAAGCTCCAGCTCTTTATTACGGCATTTTACACATACCAACCTCATTTCCTCCCACCCACTCCTTTCCGCCCTCCCCCACAGCTGCATGGACAGACCCCTCACCCTATGCCTCATTTCTTTCCTTATTCTCCCACCTGGCAAGTCACCTACATATGCTCTAAGATCATCCCAATGATCAATCCTTTGTGAAATGCATTCCCATCTATTGAATCCCAGATGTTCAGTCTTGGGGCTCCCACAGTTCCCTCTATGTCCTTTCATCCTGAAGTTTCTCACTCCATGAGACTCACCAGGGCCTCTGTGTCCCCAGCCAAGTGCCAGGAGCTTGTCCACCTTTAGAGAAAGCCTGTGTGGTCCCCTAAGGAGGTGGGCTGATTCTCAGGTCTCAGGCAGTGTCCATCCTAGTGGAATGGGGTGTGTGGGGTTTGGCTGGCCTCACTGTCCAATGAGTGAGCCCCTGGCCAGCCCTCCTCCCACAGCTTGGAATCATACGTGTACTTTCAGGAGAGAGTTTCCCTTTCTCCTCTGGGGAGGAGCTGGGCAAGCACATGGCCTGTGCCTGTCTTCCACCCCATGCCTTCAGGCCACAGTATGGGTGGCCTTGTTCCATCCCCGCCTCCCTCTCTAACTGCAGATTTGCCTTCCTCCTGTCCTCCTGAGTGGGGTGGCGATGCATTTCAGTTCACCCAACTCTAACTAGGTTCACCTTATAGTTATGAAGCTCCAGCTTTTTGCCTGGCAGAGTGCAGGGTGCACCCATATCTCAGGGAAGCCTCACGATGATGCCTGATATTGGTCTCATGCCTGTTTTACAGAAGCCCAGGCTCAGAGTGGTGAAGTGACCTACCTAAGGTATGTGCCTGACCATGGCCCTGATGCCTGTCCTGCCCTCTTTCCAAGAGAAATGATTCTTGGCTGTGGGGCCAGAGGACTGGGCCACCTTTCCACATCTCCTGTCCTGAACAGAGTCAAGTTCCTGGGAGCATGTCCAGCTCAGCATTTCATGGGATGTGGTTCCACGATTGCCCCCTGAACACGAGAGCCTCTAGCTGGGGAGCACTACATACATGGCACCCTTGGAGCGCTTTCCCTGTGTTTAGCTTTCTTTTGAAGGTGGGAAATCTGAAGAGGGGGGGAACTGCCCTAGAAAAGCACTACCGGCCCTTGACCTTAACCTTCCTCTGCACTTGGACAACAATGAGCCTCACGGATGACAGGAACCAAGCATCTACGGCAGTGCTGGTATTTCATATGTTGTCTCCTGTGGCCTTTCAAACTCTTAGGGGGTGCAGATACTATCAGTAATTTATTATTCATTTTCAGATAAGGTGATGGAGCCCAAAGACAAGGCTGTCTTGAAGTCATGCACATAGTAAGAGATGGCGCTGGGACTCCCAATCAGGGCAGGGGACTTCCTTCCCCACACCCTGGGCCTGGGTCAGCCTGGGCACAGTCCCAATTTTCTTCAAGGCAAAAACTGTTTCCTCAGTAGATGGAGATGGTGGCCCCTAAGGCAAGAGGACTTGGCTGGTGGGAAGGCTCTGTGCCAGACCCAGAGCTGGTCATGACTAAAGACAGATGGAGCAAGACGAGAAGGCAAGGTTTCTGATTGCTGAAGGCCAGCCACTGTGCACCAACCAAAAGGGGCTTTCGGAAGCAAAAAGTTTTCTAATTAAACAAAAGGTTGGATTTCACAGGAATGCCGCATTTTGAACCTCTTACCCATTCAGACCTTTGAATAAAATTCATAATTATTTTGAAGAGATAATGTAATTTCCAAATCAAAACTGTGCTGTTAGACTTAAAGTAATGGAAGAACTTTCTGCTACCCCTTGGTGACTAGGAATTTTGTGGGGGTATAGTGGAGGTTTCATCCAGTGCCTGGGGGAGAATGTTCCCCTTGAGCCGATGTAAGGACCAAGGAAGACAAAAATAAAGGCAGCAGCTGCTGATCATGACTCCTGCTTATTGCATGAACTGGATATTCTTGGGCACACACTGGTTATTCCCTCCTGAACCTCTGAGCCAGGACAAATGGTATGGTCTATATTTAATGTATGGAGGCCCTCATGCTAGAATTTGCCAATGCTTCCAGCCATATATGAAACGGCAGCTTCAGTATCTCTCTAGAGGGAAGAAGTAAGCTCAAAGAGGAATTTCTGCTCAGCCTGTTGTCAGTACAGACTGACAAATCAGGAGGGAGGGTCTGCAAGAAGCACAGAGGACTTAGAATCAATGTTTGGACACTGTGATAATTTGCAAAGTTATTGCAAAATGCTAGTTTGCTCATCATATATGAGCTATAATTAATCCACCATGTCTTTGCAAAGAATTCCAAATGATTCAGGGTGTGCAACTAACTCTGACCTATTGCGAATTTCTTAGGTGGCCATGCCTGGTGTCTGGTTTCGAGCTCTGTGTTGCCCTATATGAGCTGGTAGGCTAACGAGGGAAAAAGCCCCCTGTGACATGAGTAGGATAAACAGAGAGGCAGAGTCTTGGTGCTCTGTGGAGGGGAAGGTGAAGCCAGGACTTGATACAGGCTGTGTTTTAGTCTGTTTGAACTGTTATAAGAAAGATGTCATAGATTAGGTGGCTCATAAACAACAGAAATTTGTTTCTCATGGTCTGGAAGCTGGGAAGTTCAAGACCAAGGTGCCAGCAGATTGCGAGATCCTCCTTCCTGGTTTACAGACACAGTCTTCCGCTGTGTCTTCACAGGGCAGACAGAATGGCTGAGGAAGCTCTCTGCTGCTGCTGCTAAGTCGCTTCAGTCGTGTCCGACTCTGTGCAACCCCGTCCCTGGGATTCCCCAGGCAAGAATACTGGAGTGGGTTGCCATTTCCTTCTCCAATGCATGAAAGTGAAAAGTGAAAGTGAAGTCGCTCAGTCGTGTCCGACTTTTAGTGACCCCATGGACTGCAGCCTACCAGGCTCCTCCGTCCATGGGATTTTCCAGGCAAGAGTATTGGAGTGGGTTGCCATTGCCTTCTCCAAGGAAGCTCTCTAGGCTCTCCTATAAGGGCACTAATCCCACTTATGAGGGCTCCACCCCCACCACCTAATTGCCTCTCAAAGACCCCATGTTCTAATACCATTACTTTGGAGGTTAGAATTTCAACATATGAATTTTGAGGGGACACAATACATTCAGCCAGTAGCAGGTTAGAATGTACACTAGGTGTTCAGTAACATCTAAGTAATCCAGCTGTTCCTTAAAAAGTTAAACATAGAGTAACCATAAAACCCAGCAATTTCATTCCTAGGCATATAGACCAAATAACTGAAAACTAGCATGTTCAAGCATGCTGGCTGCAATGGACTGCTTGGCAGAAGCGCACCGGCTGCGATGAACCTCGCAGAAGCATGGCGGAGAGGAGCTACCCCATGTCCGAGGTCAGGGGCGGTGGCTGAGAGGAGCTACCCCATGTCTGAGGCCAGGGGCGGCAGCCGGGAGGAGCTAGCCCACGTCCAAGGAGCGGTGGCTGCGCGGGCGCAGGAGGGCAGAGAGGAGCTACTCCACGTTCAAGGTCAGGAGGGGGCGGCGGTGAGGAGATACCCCTCATCCAAGGTAAGCAGCAGTGGCTGCGCTTTGCTGGAGCAGCTGTGAAGAGATACCCCACGCCCAAGGTAAGAGAAACCCAAGTAAGACGGTAGGTGTTGCAAGAGGGCATCAGAGGGCAGACACACTGAAACCATAATCACAGAAAACTAGTCAATCTAATCACACTAGGACCACAGCCTTGTCTAACTCAATGAAACTAAGCCATGCCCGTGGGGCCACCCAAGACGGGAGGGTCATAGTTGAGAGGTCTGAAAGAATGTGGTCCACTGGAGAAGGGAATGGAAAACCACTTCAGTATTCTTGCCTTGAGAACCCCATGAACAGTATGAAAAGGCAAAATGATAGGATCCTGAAAAAGGAACTCCCCAGGTCAGTAGGTGCCCAATATGCTACTAGAGATCAGTGGAGAAATAACTCCAGAAAGAATGAAGGGACGGAGCCAAAGCAAAAACAATACCCAGTTGTGGACGTGACTGGTGATAGAAGCAAGGTCCGATGCTGTAAAGAGCAATATTGCATAGGAACCTGGAATGTCAGGTCCATGAATCAAGGCAAATTGGAAGTGGTCAAACAGGAGATGGCAAGAGTGAATGTCAACATTCTAGGAATCAGCAAACTAAAATAGACTGGAATGGGTGAATTTAACTCAGATGACCATTATATCTACTACTGAGGGCAGGAATCCCTTAGAAGAAATGGAGTGGCCATCATGGTCAACAAAAGAGTCCAAAATGCAGTACTTGGATGAAATCTCAAAAATGACAGAATGATCTCTGTTCATTTCCAAGGCAAACCATTCAATATCACAGTAATCCAAGTCTATGCCCCAACCAGTAATGCTGAAGAAGCTGAACTTGAATGGTTCTATGAAGACCTACAAGACCTTTTAGCACTAACACCCAAAAAAGATGTCCTTTTCATAATAGGGGACTGGAATGCAAAAGTAGGAAGTCAGGAAACACCTGGAGGAACAGGCAAATTTGACCTTGGAATACGGAATGAAGCAGGGCAAAGGCTAATAGAGTTTTGCCAAGAGAACACACTGGTCATAGCAAACACCCTCTTCCAACAACACAAGAAAAGACTCTACACATGGACATCACCAGATGGTCAACACCAAAATCAGATTGATTATATTCTTTGCAGCCAAAGATGGAGAAGCTCTATACAGTCAACAAAAACAAGACCAGGAGCTGACTGTGGCTCAGATCATGAACTCCTTATTGCCAAATTGAGACTTAAATTGAAGAAAGTAGGGAAAACCACTAGACCATTCAGGTATGTATAATAATATACATATTATAATCCCTTATGATTTGTATATATAATGTATAATACGTATATATAATGTATAATATGTATAATTTGGATATATAATGTATAATAATGTATAATCCCTTACAATTATACAGTGGAAGTGAGAAATAGATTTAAGGGACTAGATCTGATAGATAGATGAACTATGGACTGAGGTTCGTGACATTGTACAGGAGACAGGGATCAAGACCATCCCCATGGAAAAGAAATGCAAAAAAGCAAAATGGCTGTCTGGGGAGGCCTTACAAATAAATAGCTGTGAAAAGAAGAGAAGCAAAAAGCAAAGAAAAGGAAAGATATAAGCATCTGAATGCAGAGTTCTAAAGAATAGCAGGAGATAAGAAAGCCTTCTTCAGCAATCAATGCAAAGAAATAGAGGAAAACAACAGAATGGGAAAGACTAGAGATCTCTTCAAGAAAATCAGAGATACCAAAGGAACATTTCATGCAAAGATGGGCTCGATAAAGGACAGAAATGGTATGGACCTAACAGAAGCAGAAGATATTAAGAAGAGATGGCAAGAATACACAGAAGAACTGTACAAAAAAGATCTTCACGACCCAGATAATCACGATGGTGTGATTACTGACCTAGAGCCAGACATCCTGGAATGTGAAGTCAAGTGGGCCTTAGAAAGCATCACTATGAACAAAGCTAGTGGAGGTGATGGAATTCCAGTTGAGCTATTTCAAACCTGCAAGATGATGGTGTGAAAGTGCCACACTCAATATGCCAGCAAATTTGGAGAACTCAGCAGTGGCCACAGGACTGGAAAAGGTCAGTTTTCATTCCAGTCCCAAAGAAAGGCAATGCCAAAGAATGCTCAAACTACCACACAATTGCACTCATCTCACACGCTAGTAAAGTAATGCTCAGAATTCTCCAAGCCAGGTTTCAGCAATACGTGAACCATGAACTTCCAAATGTTCAAGCTGGTTTTAGAAAAGGCAGAGGAACCAGAGATCAAATTGCCAACATCCTCTGGATCATCGAAAAAGCAAGAGAGTTCCAGAAAAACATCTATTTCTGCTTTATTGACTATGCCAAAGCCTTTGACTGTGTGGATCACAATAAACTGTGGAAAATTCTGAAAGAGGTGGGAATACCAGACCACTTGACCTGCCTCTTGAGAAACCTATATGCAGGTCAGGAAGCAACACTTAGAACTGGACATGGAACAACAGACTGGTTCCAAACAGGAAAAGGAGTACGTCAAGGCTGTATATTGTCACCCTGCTTATTTAACTTCTATGCAGAGTACATCATGAGAAAGACTGGGCTGCAAGAAGCACAAGCTGGAATTAAGATTGCCGGGAGAAATATCAATAACCTCAGATATACAGATGACACCACCATTATGGCAAAAAGTGAAGAGGTACTAAAAAGCCTCTTGATGAAAGTGAAAGAGGAGAGTGTTAAAGTTGGCTTAAAACTCAACATTCAGAAAACTAAGATCATGGCATCTGGTCCCATCACTTCATGGCAAATAGATGGGGAAACAGTGGAAACAGTGTCAGACTTTATTATTTTGGGCTCCAAAATCACTGCAGTGGTGACTGCAGCCATGAAATTAAAAGACGCTTACTCCTTGGAAGAAAAGTTATGACCAACCTAGATAGCATATTCAAAAGCAGAGACATTACTTTGCCAACAAAGGTTCGTCTAGTCAAGGCTATGGTTTTTCCAGTGGTCATGTATGGATGTGAGAGTTGGACTGTGAAGAAAGCTGAGAACTGAAGAATTGATGCTTTTGAACTGTGGTGTTGGAGAAGACTCTTGAGAGTCCCATGGATTGCAAGGAGATCCAACCAGTCATTCTAAAGGAGATCAGCCCTGGGTGTTCTTTGGAAGAAGTGATGCTGAAGCTGAAACTCCAGTACTTTGGCCACCTCGTGTGAAGAGTTGACTCATTGGAAAAGACTCTGATGCTAGAAGGGATTGGGGGCAGGAGGAAAAGGGGACGACAAAGGATGAGATGGCTGGACGGCATCACCGACTCGATGGACGTGAGTTTGAGTGAACTCTGGGAATTGGTGATGGACAGGGAGGCCTGGCGTGCTGCAATTCATGGGGTTGCAGAGTCGGACATGACTGAGCGACTGATCTGATCTGAACTGAGCATGTTCATAGCAGTATTATTCACAATAGCCAAAAGGTGAAAACAATCCAAATGTCCATCAATGGATGAATGGATAAAATATTGCAAAACCACATTGGGATATTATTCAGCTATAGGAATGAAGTACGGATACAAAGTACATCATGGATAAACCTTGAAAAGAAATTGCTGAAGCCAGACACAAACGGCCACATATTGTATGATTTCCCTTACATGAAATACCCAGAATAGGCAAATCTAAAGATGGAAAGTAGATAAGTATTGGCCAGAGACTGGGGATGGGGGGTGAGGACTGACTGTTAACAGGTATAGGGTTTCCTTTTGGAGTGCTGAAATGTTTTTGAACTGAATAGGAATGATAGTTACAGGACATTGATTTTACTAAATCCTACGAATTATTCAGTTAAACTGGCTGATTCTGTGTTAGGTGAATTTCACTTTAACGGTTAAAAAGAGAGAATCCAGCTAATAGTTCATCTTGCTTCTGGCAGTACAGCCTCTGTTTCATCTCTAATGATGCTTTTAAAAATAAACCAGAATTAGACGCGGAGAGGTGGGGAACTGGTTAGGGTAAGAGGGCAGAAGGGGAAAAAAGCAAAGTCAAAACAAGTGCAGCTTTGGTGCAGCTGTTTTCCAATCCCTCTGTTTTCCTGAGGGATGGTTTTCACTTGTAAAGAATAAAAATGCTCCTCCAGCAAAGCCAGTGGCTCAAACAGCAGATACAGGAATCACTCAAATCTCTTCCTTCTGTGCCGGTCCACAGGGGAGCTCGATTTTCCAGGGAGGGAGGCTCAGAGAACATCAGCAACTTGCTGGGTGCAGCCTGTGGGGGTCTGCCCTTGTCAGAGGGGTCTGAGTGTGGAGAGATGGGTGTGTGGGGAAAAGGGCTCCCTGACCATCTGACTCCCTGCCAGCCCCCAGAAGAGGGTTTTGTATGTGAACAGGTTTCTCCCATTTTTTCAAACTGGAAGCAGCCTCTAATGGCAAAGTCCAGACATCACCTCTCTCCATTTTTAAAATTAGTTCCATAAAATGAAGTGAATTCAAACATGTGAGACCTTTCCACAAGCTGGGCTGGCTGCCAGGCTCTCCAAGCTCCAGAATGAGCGGGAGTGGAGTTGCCTCCTTCCAGATCCATGAGTCTCCGCTCTCAGGTATGTGGGCTCTGTAGGCTGGGAGTGGCACTGTGGTGTGGGGGTATTCTGGGGTAGGGGGCACTGCAGGGCTATCTGCAGCCCAAGAATTGGAGGTGCCTTCTCTGAGCAGAGGGGGCCTGCTTCACCAACCTGCTTCCTCTGGGGACAAAAGCATCATTCACTGTTGACCATTAGCTTTCCGTGATGAAAAGAGGTTCATGGGGTCATGGAAGGGTCAAAATAATGACAATGATAATTAGGGTACCTGGTATTCATTGAGAAGTTATGACATGGTGGGCATCACGCTAGGTGCTTTGTGTGGATCACTGCATGCAGGCTTTGAGACAACTCCCAGAAGTAGGAATCATTACCCCCTGTTATCATTGAGGAAACTGAGGGTTGGGGAGGCTGAATGAAGTACTCAGGTCCTGTACCTTGGGCTCAAACTCCCCAGGTGTGTGGTCCAGGGGTGTGTCTGGCTATTCCAGATAGAGGTGAGTAGGGGAGGGATGGGGTTCCACCCAGGCAGTCTCTCTCCAGGGGCCATGCTCTATCTATGACTTTCTACACCCTGAACCCTCAGTGCTCCCAAAGCTTCTTTGCACCCCACCCTGGAGGCAGCCGGATAGTACAGAGAACACAGAGGAGAAAGTCAGACTCACTCCAGAGGTCAGTGAAACCTCAGCTGGTCACTCCGAGCTGAATTTCTATGACACTGGGAGGTGCAGGGAGATAAGAAAGGTGAATTCAGCATCCAGATATGCCTCGGACACAGAGGCGCTGTCCTCCCACCTCCAGCCTGTGCAACTCACACCAAGGGCGGGCTTCCCTGAATGGCGAAGTGCAGTGGCCTAGGTCCGGAGGTAGCGAGTCAGGCCGAACCAGCCAGGGCTGAAATCCTCTTGGAAAGCCTGAGGAAAGCTTGAAGCAGCATTCAACTCCTTAAGGAGACAGAGCAGCAGCCTTGCTCCTCTCAGAGTTGATGAAACAGTCACTTGTGTCTAGTGGAAACCATGCATTTAAACCCTAGATGATCCCTAGGGGTCATACAGAATGAAGCCAACCACCCCTTGCAAAGGCTGCGAATTGACAGGCAAAGCCACAACCCTAGTTCTGCATCTCTAGGAGATGTGCGTTCCTTAACCCTCTGCCATGCTGGAAGTCTTCTTCTAGCCCTGCCCCATCTAATAGCATCCTTCCCTCTACACCATGGCTCCCAGAATTGAGTCCTCAGGACAAGCTTCACAGGGGAGCAGGATAACCCTCCTCCTTGTTGAAGGTGTTACACCCCTGTTAATACAATCTCAGGTCCTACCCTGACACATAGGCAGTCAACGCCATGATGAGTTTCTCACCCAAGCCTTGAGGCTGCCCTCTCCGGGCCTCAGCTCACACATATGTAAAGTGTGCACAAGTCTACCCTGTTTCTGTCCAGCTGATCTGGTATGGAGGTAAGAATGGGAAGGTGCAGGCTGTGTGAATGATATCCCTGGCTTGGTGTCCCTGGCTGTGCAGTGGACAGCATTCTCACTGATTCACAGCCAACTAGGGATGTTTGGGGATAGACAAGAGATGTATGATTTAAATACCAAAGCTTCACTTATGCATTGGAGTCAACATAAGCTGGGGACATAAGTCTGCCTGCTCCTTAGTAGGCCTTGTGTGGGGTGAAGTGTGTGTTCCAGCGGAGGTCCTGAGTTTGGTGGCTAAGGACTTTCTAGTACTCAACGGCTCCTGAATGCAAGTTCAAGCTGTTCTTTTTTTTTTTTTTTAAGTTTTATCATTTTTACCCCCAGCACTGGAGCTAACACTTGGCTCTGTAGAGTTTTGGAGAGAGGTGCATTCTAGCTTCTTATGGGTAACCCGAGGGTTTTTCAGAAGAATTTGGACTATGCATAATTTTTGCCTTCTGTAATG
Organism: Bos taurus; assembly: GCF_002263795.3. Lineage (NCBI taxonomy): Eukaryota > Metazoa > Chordata > Mammalia > Artiodactyla > Bovidae > Bos > Bos taurus. The sequence continues at coordinate 39,439,535 of NC_037334.1, forward strand.
ACTTTAGAACAAAGATCCCACCTAAAACATGACTTTGTAACAATGACTTATTTTGTACCTGCCCCCTGGGAAAGCAGCGGTCATATATTTTGGTTACCCATATCTCTAGGGCATAGTCTAGTCACTGGGATGTCTCAGGAGAAGGCCTGGCTGCATGGATGCATGATGAATGGATAGGTGGGGGAAGATGGGATTGGAGCTTGAGGCGAGGATGGGCCTGGTTGAGAATTAGGACACCTCTCTGACCAGCATCACCAAAATGCACCCACAGGAGAATAATAGACAGTTTTCCAAAAGGTGTGTGTCAGAACAGCCTTATTGGTATCTCTAGAGCGGAAGTAATACAAAAGGTAATGAAAGCTGGTCATCTGGGCAGTTAACTTTCACTCCCATTTTTGCCTTGGAGGCAGGAATAAGCCCACTCAATACATCCAACTCCAGCAATAAGTCAGCTTTTGGCTGCACTTGGGGTTGCTTCCCCTCCCCTTCCCCATTCTCTAGGTCATAGCTTCTCAAACCCTCCTGGGGATCTTGTTATAACACAGGTCTAGGGCAGAGATCTGGGGCAAGGCTGCAGATTCTCCTAGGAGGAGCTGATGTGCATGGGCAAGAGCACAGGGACTGTCTACCAAGGTTCCTGGCCTGACAAATAGGATGGTATAATTGTGAGTCTCACCCAGGTGAATGGAGTGAGTCTGGTCTCCAGCACAGAGGTGGACAGGCCCAGCTTTTCCTACATGATGTTCCCATATTCTGTTTAAAAAGTCAGATCATCACTGTTCTTTTTGTGGAAAAGGACTGTGAAATAAAGCACCCAGAGTTAATGTGCACTGATCAGTGGAGCTGAGATAAAAGTCCGGATTCAAGTCACACTAGACCTCTCATCAACCACACCTACCAGCTCTTTTCCTTCATTCTGATGACAAGGAAGCTATGTCCCTTGTGCTGAGACACTTGGGTTGTGCTCCCCCAGGCCACATGGATGGTGTGCAGGGCCGACCCCATCTCTCTACTGCTTGTTCCGTGCCCTCTGTGCTGATCTTTACAGACAGGACAGAAGACAGTTCCTGCTTCCCCCTGAAAACAGCCCTTATCTATCCTGAGTTGAGATCTCCTGTGGGCCCTGCAGTTGCTCAAGGACCACTGACCCCTCTCCCAGGCTCCTGTTCGAATCAGTGCTGCAGAGCACTTACGAGCCTCTGCCTTCCTGTGCCACAGAGCGCATATTTTGTTTTCAAAATCTACACGTAAACACAGACAGCTGGCAAAGACAAGTTTTTCCATGCAAAGTTGTGCCTTGGGCACCAGATTCTTGGTGGTGGAGGCTGGGGGAGATCAGGAGTATCGATGCTGGGTCCCCATGTGTGGTTTGCCTGAGTGACCACAGGCCAATCCCTCTCCATCTGAACTCCTGAGTGGTCTGGGTCTCTGTTATCCCCCGATGTCATCTGCCACCATTTTATTCCTCTCTCACCCATTAGTTTCTGTGCTGCTCTTCCAAACAAGGCACCATCTCCGACCTCATGATCTCTGCACTCAGTGTTGCTGCTGCCTGGAATATTTTCCTTCTAGACGGCCACCTGGTAAATTCCGTCACTTCTTCCACTTCTTTTCTCAAATGTCACTCTTCTCATTGAAAGCTGTCCCATCTTCCTCACTCTGCCACCCCAACACTCCAGGCTGTCCTTTCTTTCTTTCTTTCTTTTTTTTTCTTAATAACACACCAACTTTCTAGCATATTGAAACCTTCTTTACTGCCTACCTTCCCTAAAAGAATACTGCAAGGATTGCTATCTGTTTTATTACTATTTCCCCAGGGCTCAGACCTGTGCCGAGCATACAAAAGGCACCTAATCAGTATTTGTTAACAATACAGGCCTGATATAGAAGGAACCTACTTCAACATAATAAAGGCCGTAGGTGACAACCCACAGCAAACATTATTCTTAACAGTGAAAAACTGAAAGCATTTCCTTTAAGATCAAGAAGAAGACAAGGGTGCTCGCCATTATTATTCAACATAGTTTTGGAAGTCCTAGTCACAGCAAGCAGAGAAGAAAAAGAAATAAAAAGAATCTAGATTAGAAAAGAGGAAGTAAAACTCTCACTGTTTGCAGATGACATGATAATAAACACAGAAAACCCTAAAGATGCCACCAGAAAATTACTAGAGCTAATCAGTGAACAGTAAAGTTGCAGGCTATAAAATTAATACACAGAAATCCCTGGCATTCCTATATACTAACAATGAAAAATCAGAGAGAAGTTAATGAAACAATCCCATTCACCATTGCAACAAAAAGAGTAAAATACCCAGGCATAAACCTACCTAAAGAGACAAAAGACCTGTACTCAGAAAACTGTAAGACACTGATGAAAGAAATCAAAGATGACACAAGCAGATGAGAGATAGACCAAGTTCTTGGGCTGGAAGAATCAATATTGTGAAAATGACTATACTACCCAAAGGAATCTACAGATTCAATGCAATCCCTATTATACCACCAATGGTATTTTTCACAGAACTAGAACAAAAAATTTAATAATTTGCATGGAAACACAAAAGACATGAAATAGCCAAAGCAATCTTGAGAAAGAAAAATGGAGCTGGAGGAATCAACCTTTCTGACTTCAGACTATACTACAAAGCTACAGTCCTCAAGACAGTATGGTTCTGGCACTAAAACAGAAATATAGACCAATGGGACAAGATAGAAAGTTCAGAGATAAACCCACGTACCCATGGGCATCTTATCTTTGACAAATGAGGCAAGAATATACAATGGAGAAAAGACAGCCTCTTCACTAAGTGGTGCTGGGAAAACTGGACAGTTATATATAAAAAATGAAACTAGAACACTTCTTAACATCATACACAAAATAAACTCAAAATAGATAAAATACTTAAATGTAAGACCAGAAACTATAAAGCTCTTAGAAGAAAGCATAGGCTGTACACTATTTGACATATATCACAGCAAGGTCTTCTTTGACTTACCTCCTAAAGTAATGGAAATAAAAACAAAAATGGGACTTAGTTTAACTTAAAAGTTTTTGCACAGCAAAGGAAACAATAAACAGAATGAAAAGACAATCCTCAGAATGGAAGAAAATGACTGCAAAGGAAACAGCTGACAAAGGATTAATCTCCATACGACTCAACAATCCCACTTCTGGGCATATACCCTGAGAAAACCATAATTGAAAGAGACACATGTAACCCATGTTCGTTGCAGCACTATTTACAATAGCTGGGACATGGAAGCAACCTATTAATAGATGTCCATCTACAGATGAATGAATAAAGAAATTGTGGTACATATACACAAAAGAATATCACTCAGCCATAAAAAAGAACACATTTGAGTCAGTCCTAATGAGGGGGAGGAACCTAGAGCCTGTTATACAGAGTGAAGTAAATTAGAAAGAGAAAACAAATATCATATGTTAATGCATATATATGGAATCTAGGAAGATGGTACTGATAAACCTGTTTGCAGGGAAGGAATGAAGACACAGACATAGAAAACAGATGGATGAATTGAGAGAGTAGCATGGAAACATATACATTATCATATGTAAAATAGATAGTCAGTGGAAATCTGCTGTGTGATGCAGGGAGTTACAATCAGGGGCTCTGTGAAAACCTAGAGGGAGGGGATGGGGTGGGAGGTGGCAAGGAGGTTCAGGAGGGAGGGGACACATGTATACTTATGGATGATTCTTGTTGATGTATGGCAGAGACCAACACAATACTGTAAAGCGATTATTCTCCAATTAAAAACAAGTAAACTGAAAAAAAAAGAAACAAAAACCAATACTGGCCTATGATGCCCACATGGTTGCCCTCTGGGAGTTGAGGTTTGTAAGCCAGATATATGAGCCAGAGGGCGTGAGGTGCCCCACACAACACGTGTGGTGTGGTGCCAAGTATGTTCAACATGAGCAGCTGATCTGGGACAGAAAAGGTCTGGGGAGGGGGTGGTAGTTCCCACATTAAAAGTTTAATACTATCTATTTTAATGTGCAGTTTCACTGCATTGTGTCTTCACTTGCAAAAGCTTGGGTAGAGTAAGCAGACAAGCCCAGCAGGTAGCCTCAGATGCTCCAGCCAGTGGGACATGGGCAATGCAGCATCACTCAACCTAGAGCAGCAATCAGTGCCTCTGCCCAGGGCACTTGCAGACATGGAAGGAGGCCTGCATGCCCTGCCAGGCTGAATGGACCTGGGTCGGCATGACCAGGAATGCGGCAGGGACGCATGTCATCCTGGGAGGCCACCTGCTCACCAGTGGGGACAAGGATGGTGAGACCAGGAGAAACAGGCTCAGGGAGGCAAATATTGGAGAGGTTGTGTGGCCCAAGGAGAAGGGTCCTTGCTGCTAGAGATTGCACAAAGTGAGCTGTAACCTGGTCAGAGGGTACTCCTCATCCCAGACCTGCCACAGAGCTCCAGGTGAGAGACACTGCTCTCTTGCAATGTCCCTTCATTTTGGGTCATAGGGGAACAGAATGATACCCAGCAGCCTTCAGCAGAAGCAGTTCAGCAACTCTGACAGTCCCCTGTCAATCAAAGAGCTCTGCTGATGGAGTCAGAGATAGAGGTACTTCCCCATCACTGCCCATGTCCAGTTGTGTGACCTTAGACAGGCCCTCACCTCCAGTGCTGTGTTCTTTTTGTCTGCAAAGCAGGACCTACTATGAGAGGCTCATGAGAGTGCTAATGAGTAAACCCCCACACAGAGCCTGCACAGGGCGAGGATGGACCAGGCTCTTGGGAACATTTATTTATTTTAAAAAGAGAAGATGGCTGTGATACACCAACATTTCTCAACCTTTTCTTTTGCAAGCCCTTCTTTCTATTTATATGTACTCTTATTAAATAAAAAATCAATTTTTATTAATATATAATAGACCACCAATAGTAGCTGTAGGAGGAAATGATTAAAACAGAGGGGAAGTAATAGAGATAGAGTTCCAGAATTAAAAATGAAAGCGCTCGAATCGCAAAAGTCCACAGAACACTAAATAGAGTTAAGAAAAAATTTATGCTTCAACTCGTGGCAGTCTCCACAAACTGGAGACTATTAGAGATAGAGAGAGGCCTACACACAGACGCTTTCCGATAGCAGCATTGCCTGCAAGATGATAAAGGAGCAATGGTTTTGGGAATCAACGTGAGTATCAAAGCTCTAAGTACTGAACTTTGAACCTGGGAATTTTAGATCTAGTCAAACTGGCATCTGAGTGTGAGGCAATGACCAGGGCAGTCTCAAACACAGAAGGCCTTAGATGGTCTGCCACACAAAGGCCCTTGTGGGAAAACATCCTGGAGGAAGAACTCAGACAAGAGAAGAGACAAACCCAAGGAATGTGACTAAGGAGTGGTCAGATTCCCAAGACTGCTGGTCCCCCCACCCTATGACCTAATTAGCTAAGACCAAGAAAGAAAATAGAGGAATAACAACATGATGGGAATTAGGTGGAGGGGACATCGAAGACATGAGTGTACAGGAAAGTTTTTGCCTTGACAGAGAGGCACATATGGATTACAATTTTTACTTAGAAAAAAGAAAGGATTAACAAAGAAGCATAGAAAAAGCAGAGGCAAGCTGAAACCATAAACTTCTCAGTAAAAATGGCAGATGGCTGATTGGATAAAATACAAAATCCAGCTAAGGGTTTTTACAAGACAGACAGTTAAGCCATAAACTGAAGTAATGAAGAGGAGAAGGGGATGGATGGGGTAGATCTGAAATTCACTGGAGCTGGATTTGGTCCGTGGGAGTTCATTATGCTATTCCTGTCTACTTTTGCAAACATTTGAGTTTTTCCATTACAAATGCTTTTTTAAAAAAAGCATGTTTTTGACCAAGATTTGTCTCTTCTCCAAAAGTTCAAGACAACTATGAGTTGCTTTTATTTGCCCTGTGTCATTGCTTGAGCTTTCAGAAATGGTTAAATAGAAATGAACTTGGAGGAATTGGTTTTATTGGGTAATGATATAGCATTGCATCTGGAAATGCCCCAAATTTCTACTTAGAAAGATCATTGTAAATTGGCAGGGGTGTTTTGTGTGTTTAAACTGTGTATACAAATTGATCTTTTAAAATGAAACACAAATATATATATACATTTTAATATCATACATTTATGCATATGTCTGTGTGTGTACCCTCACACGCTCCCCCAAATCTGAATCTTGGGACCATTAATTAGAATGCTAATAATGTTTGCCTCTAGATGGTAAAATCACACAAGGGTCCTTTTTATTATTCTCCTTCCCCTCCAAAAGATCATGTGTCCCAAGTTGCGTTTACATAGTAAGTTAACTTGTTTTCCCATCATTATTAATCAGAGTCATTTGCAGCGGCCAGTCAGAGCCTCTGATGGCTTCAGATAGGCAGACTCCCACATCGGGCTGATAGAACTCTGGCAGAAAGCCAAGAAACATAGTGTTGGGTTGGCTTGAGAGCTGCTTCCTTGTAAGGCAAGGTTTTCATCAGTTTTTGAAATAGCAAAATTCATCGGTGGATCCCATTGTGACCTTCAGGGACCTGAGCAGTGGGTCTTATCCACATCCCCTGTCACTCCTCACGGTCTTCACTGTTCACTGAGGGCACTGTGGAGCGGCGCGGCCTCAGAGGACTTTCTGTGATGACGGGCGCGTTTGCCAGACTGCCCCATGTGGAAGCCAAAAGCCACATGTGGGCTACTGAGCACCTGAACTGTGGCCAACTCAGCTAAAGAGCTATATGTTAAATTTCATTGAACTTTAATTAAAGTAGCCATGGATGAGACTTGAAGACATTAAGCTAAGTGAAAGAAACCAGGCATAAAAGGCCACACACTGCATGATTCCATCTATATGAAATGTCCAGAATAGGACTCTGGATTTACAAAGACAGAAACAGGGTTGCTGGGAGTCATAGGAAGGGGGGTTGGAAGTGGCTGCTAGGGTTTCTATTTGTGCTGATGGACATGTTCTAGAATCAGAGACTGGAGATGGTAGCAAGCATTGTAAATACACTGAAACCCACCTAATCGTAACACTGTAAAATGGTGAATTTTATGTTGTGTGAATTATATCTCATTTTTAAAAATATGGCTTCTTGGCTTCTGGGCTGAACTCTCTGCCCTGGGAGAGGAGGGTGGGAGAAGGTCTGCAGGCTCCCCTTCCAGGCCCAGCCCTTGTGGATGCTTGCTGGCTCCCACACTCCTAAGCTTAATTGAGGAAGGGCTTCCTAGAGATCCCAGGACCTGCTGGCCACCTGCCCTAAACCCAGCCTTTCGTATCTCTGACCCCTAGTCAGGCACTGCATAGGGCTTGACGGTGAGGGGAGGGAACATGGGGCCACCGACTCCTGGTGGGAGGGAGGCCCAACTCCACGCTGCAGCTCTCCTCACTGCACAGGGTCAGCCCCTCCACCCCCGTGGCGTCACCAGTAGGACAGGTTGACCCCCAAATCCTACCTGGATCCAAGTGGGAGTTGGGGTGAGCACGGTGCAAAAGTGCTGCACTGAACACATAGAAGGCGGCATTGTTTCTGGTGTCTCGTCAGGCAAAGTCTGGAAGGGATTCTTGGTAGGAGCTCTGATGAGGGTTTACCAAATTCTCAGCACAGCAAGGGCCAGGGTGATTGATGTGGAGAAAAACATTTTTACCAGCCCCCTTCATCTGGTTTGTATTAAGAGATTTCCATGCTTGGCTTTTTTTTTTTTTTTCCCAAGGTAAAAATCCATGATGAGTTGGGAGCAGAGAAACAGCAGAGGGGACAGGCAGTTGGGTGGTGGTGGGGCCGGGGGGAGCTGGGGGCAACCAGACCAAAAGACAGGCTGAGGTGGAGGAAAGTCTCTCACTCTTTAGGACTGTGCTGTGCTTAGTCGCACAGTCATGTCTGACTCTTTGTGACCCCATGGACTGTAGTCCACCAGGCTTCTCTGTCCATGGTATTCTCCAGGCAGGAGTACTGGAGTGGGCTGTCATGCCCTTCCTCCAGGAGATCTTCCCAATCCCAGGATTGAACCCAGGTCTCCCGCATTGCAGGTGGATTCTTTACCAGCTGAGCTAGTGGGAGACAAAGGCCCAGTAGGCAGATAACCAGTGGTGATGGAAATGCTGGGACTGGCTTCCTTTCTCACTTTATTAAGGTCATGATGGAACTGGAAGCAAAAAAAGAAAGTGGTCCCTAGCAGCCCTTATCACCCCAGCCTCTCACCCCATGCCTGGTCTGCCATTTCCTCTATCTCTCTCGCCCTTATTTTTCTCCCCAGCACCATTGGCATCAGATGTCACTAGAGGCTGTTTTTTTGATTTCAGTCTCCCTGCTGAAGCAGGCAAGCCCCACAGGGATGCAGGATTGTTGACTGCATGCATGAATGAATGAGTGACCGAGTCCTTCTCCTGCCTTTCCAGCCCCAACCTGGACACTCGGTTCCTCCTCTTTGGTTGGGGTGTCTCACTAGTGGGTGTGGCTTGGTGGAGACAGCCCCTTGCAGTGGCTCTGATGGGGGTAAGCCTCCACTTCTCCCTGGGTTTTTCTCTCTTTCAGAGCTGGAGAGAGTGTAAGTTGGGAAAGGCCTCCAGAACCCAGTGAAGCATGCACACACAGGGACCTGGTTCTAAGCTTGTTTCTTGGCCTTCTTGGTCCTCAAGCTCTCTGATCCTCCTCTCCAGGCACCTTGGTGATCAGGTTAGCAGAGCTCACCTAAGCGCTCCATAAGCAGAGCTGGATGAACCCCCAGAGACTAGGTCTGGGACCCACTATTCCCCTGCCTAGAATGACCATGAGAACTGTCCCACTTGTCTGGCTTTTACTCATGCCTCAGGGAAGAGTGCTCATGTCACCTCCTCCAGGAAGCCTTCCTGGTCCTGCCCCTCTGTTCCTCCTTGTTCCTGGACCGACCTTGCTCTGAAGCCTATTTCTCCATCTCAGTCCTTGGTGCTTGGGTATCACTGGCTCCCCCAGTGAGAGCTCCTGGGAGCTCAGAATCATTACAGTATCTGGCACACAGCAAGTGCTCACAGAAGGTTTGTTGGTCTGATGTGTGAAAGAGGAGTGTGGTCAGCACAGCGCCCTAGCACCCAGCACGGCGTGGGATGGAACAGGGAGAAAACATGACTGGATGTAGAGAGGGAGAACTGGGTGGGCCACCTGCCATCCCTTTCTCCCTTGGCCTGTGCCTAGCCTGCCCGGTCTGGCTGTGTGACTGTGACCATGGGTGGCTCATATCTTGTCTGAGGGCACCTGCCCAGGGCTCAGGCCTTTCCTCCAGCACTCAAGCTGTTCTCCTTGGCCATGGGCTCAGTTGTGTCCACCCTGCATTTTTAAAAAACACAGGAGTGGCCACAGTAGCCACTTCCACGATCACACCAGAGGGGCCAGAGCCTCCTCTCCAGATTGCAACAAAGCCAGCTGGGGCTGTCCTCTGGGGTGCCAAGAGGACCCAAGGGGCTTCGGCACTCCATCCCCTGTCCGACAGTTTGGTGCAGAAGTGACCTCTTGCCACACCAGGCTGGAGTCTCAGTAACCAGCTGCCTATGTGGTGTCGGATCGCTCAGTAACAAACCAAGAGAGAGCCACACAGCCGGCTGCAGAGGTGGGGCAAGGAGTCTGACTCCAGGTAAAGAAGGAGGGGAGGAGAAACAAAGTGTGATAAGGACTGAGGAAGGACAGCGCTCAGCTCTGGTGCCAACAGCTAATCAGCAGTTTAAGACGAAGGGGAAGAACTACGATTTCTGCCATCAGTGAAGAGAGTTTTTAAATGAGCGATAACTCTGTATACAGTGCAGGTGGTCTGACAGCAGGCACAGCCTGAGCGTCCACTTTGTGCCAGCCTCTGGAATGCTGGAGATATCTCAGCAGGCCTCTGTTCAGGGAACTTAGCTCAATGGAAAGCCATTCCAGATGGGACAAGTGGTGCTCAGAAGGACGTGCATGGGGCTCTCAAGATGGATAGCCTGGGGCCTGACCAGGTCTCGGGGGTCAGGAAGACTGCGTAGGGTTTGGACGAGGAGAGGATATGTAGGTGAGGGATACATGTAGGAACCCAAAGCAGGGGAGCTTATGGTCTGAGGGTGCACCTGAGAGAAAGTGGTGTGTTCGCAGTGTAGGGGAGGCATGAGGCTGGCAGCACAGTCAGGAGCCAGACTTGGGCTCACTATGGGGACCGTGGATTTTATCTCAGTGGGGGAGATGCTGATTTCATGATGCTCAGCCTGTGGGCTGGATTTTGTGTCCCAGGATGTTAGGGAAAAAACTGTGTCCCCCACTCCATCTCCCAATTCATATTAAGGTTCAAAATGTTAGTCACTGAGCCATGCCTGACTCTTTGCGACCCTGTGGACTGTAACCCACCAGGCTCCTTTGTCCATGGTATTCTTCAGGCAAGAATATCGGAGTGGGTTCCCATTTCCTACCTCAGGGGATTTTTCTGACCCAGGGATCAAACCCTGGTCTCCTGCATTACAGGCAGATTCTTTACCTACTGAGCCACCAGGGAAGCCCAAATTAAGGTTCCTGGAGGTCATAAAGGTGGGACCCTAATCTGATAAAACTGGTGTGCATATAAAAAGGGACAGAGATAACACAACTCTCTCTCTTTCTCCATCACACGAGGACTCAGTAAGAAGGTGCTCTCAGCAGGCCCCAACTCTGATGACATCTTGTTCTTGGATTTCTAGCCTCTAGAATGTGAAAAAATAAATTTCTGCGTTTAAGCCCTCAGCCTGTGGTATTTGGGAATGGCAGCCTGAGCAGACTGATAACATGGGCCCTAAGTTAGATACTTTCACCCATGCTTTCCCTCTCACTTTCCAGGCAGCTCTTCATCTTCACCGCCCTTGCTCTGAGCAAGGAAGCCAAAGGACTTTGACGATTTGATCAAGTTTGCAGAGCTAGGAGCACAGCTGTAAAAACACCATCTTGCTTTGGGTATTTTCTCTCTTAAATGAAAAGAGAGTGGCTACCTTTTCAATTAGCAAGATGGAAATGCTATTATTCAAATTTAACAAATAAAAATAGACATCAGCTAATGACACGACAAGTTATGCTAAAGAGACTGAAGATGAAGGGGGTAGGGGATGAGACAAAACCCTAATGGCCTCAAGTATTTAGAATGATTATTCTTAAAATGTGTATAATGAATACTAATTCAATATCAAGAAGGGTTTTAATTAAAGGTAAAACATGGATGCACAGCTCTTTCAAACTTCTGTCTTCAATATAGTATGAAGATAAACCTCTTCACTTTCTCTTCCAGAAAGAGAGGAAGGGAGCATCCTTCCTCTAAGGATGAGAAGGAGCTAAGAGAGAAGGAGCATGGAGTTTCTTGTGGCCCAACAGACAATCTATGCTAAAATCTTTTAAAGACTATTTTATTCTTCTTCTTTTAAATTTATGTATTTTTAATTGAAGGATAATTGTTTTAAGACATGTATATGTTTGGCATTTCTTTCTTTCTTTTTTTTTTTTTTGAGCCACAGGCTGCCCAGCAGGCATCAGGATAAGACAAACACTCACTAGTGCAGCCTACTGAGGAAGGTCTCCCTTTGAACATTCGAGCATGTCTCCTTGTCCATCATCCCTGCACTGAATATTTTGAGAGGAAAATAAACGAAGATGTTTCCCATTAAGAAAAAGAGCAGCGAGGCCCTCTTCTAAACAACTGAAAGAAGGAATACAGGACAGTCTCTTTGGAAAGTAATTTGGCAATATGTTTCAAAATCTAAAATGCATATACTCTTTGATCTAGCAATTCTACTTTTAGGAATGCCTCCTCAGATACTCCACATGTGCACCAAAGTATGAGGTAGGAGGGGATTCACAGCAGCATCACATTTAATAAGAAAAGATTGGAAGCAAGCCATATGCCCAATAACAGAAGAATGGTGAAGTAAATTGTGACATGCTCATACAATGAAACTCCATGTAGCCTTTAAAAAGAATGAAGTGAAATGAAGCCATAGAAGTACTAAAAGGAGCCATAAATTTCTTTTATCTTCTCTGATTTGAGAAGACTCTTGCATAAGACACAAACTTTAGAAGCTATACAATAGAAAGCTGATAAATTTGACTACATTAAATTTTTTTTTGCATGACCCAAAAGGAAAATGAAAAAACAAACACAAAGAAATAGTATAAAACTGAGAAAATATTTCCAACTCATATGAAAATTTCCTTAAAGCTAATCAATAAGATGAACAACTCAACAGAAAAATGGGCCCAGGATAGGATCAGGCCATTCACTGAGAATGAAACAGAAGTTTCTCTGAAACATATGAAAAAAATGCTCAACCTTAGTCAAAGAGAATTTCAAAATAAAACTCTATTGGGATGTAGTTTGTCATCTCTTAGAATGACATACAGTGAAATAGCAGCAGACTGGTAGGGCCTGGAGAAGCATTGAGAAAGAAGGGGGTGGGTGTTGAAGCACTCTCTGCAAAACATTTTAATCCAGCAATCCCACTTCTAGGAATTAATTGCTCAAATATAGTCACCAGCATGCACACCGGTGGATGCAGGCATTCAAAAGAATGAGGAAGCTCTGTGGGTTCAAGATGGTGGAGTAGAAGGATGGTCACTCAGGTCCTCCTGTGAGAGCACCAAAATCCCAACTAGCTGTTAAACAACCATCAACAGGAGGACCTGAAACCTATCAAAAAAAGATACCCCACATCCAAAGACAAAGAAGAAGCCACAGTGAGATGGTAGTGTAACAGGAGGGAAAGGGGCAGGGCACAACTTTTGAAAGAATGACATAGCCCAAGGACATGACATAAGCTGATTAGAATCAAATGGGACCAAGATGGCAGATAAGACTAGACCTTGATCTTCAATCAGCAAGAAATGACACACCCAGAGGTGCCATGACAGTTCCAAAGCACTGTCAAAAGACCAAGGAGTGGGCGGTAGCCCAAATCCTGGAAATCTCCATCCCTTCCAAACAGGGCTTCCCTGATAGCTCAGTTGGTAAAGAATCTGCCTGCAATTCAGGAGACTGTGGTTCAATTCCTGGGTTAGAAAGATCTGCTGGAGAAGGGATAGGCTACCCACTCCAGTATTCTTGGGCTTCCCTTGTGGCTCAGCTGGTAAAGAATCTACCTGCAATGCAGGAGACCTGGGTTCGATTCCTGGGTTGGGAACATCCCCTGGAGAAGGGAAAGGCTACCCACTCCACTATTCTGGCCTGGAGAATTCCATGGACCATATAGTCTATGGGGTCGCAAAGAGTTGGACATAACTGAGCGATTTTCACTGTCGCTTTCACTCCCCAAAATAGTTGGAGTAGTCCTCCCACTCATTAGCATATGAAACTACCCAGCCTATAAAAACTAACCATGCTACATTTTGCAGACACACTTGCCCTCTGGGATGGCCCACACTCTGTGGAGTGTGCTTCTTTCTGAATCTGAATAAATCCACTTCTTACCTATCACTTTGTCTCTCACTAAATTTTTTCTGCAATGAGACATCAAGAACATGAGCTTCACTAGGTCATGAAACCAGGTACCATGGGTTTTGGCTGGGTTTCAGCCCCAGCATCGTGGGTTCAAGTTCCAAGCAGGGTTTTGGCTGGGTTCGAGTCTCAGCCACATGGGTTCAAGTCCCAATCTGTGGTAAATGGTTTCAGCAGGAGGGACACAATCACAATAAAATCAAATCCCATAACTGCTGGGTGGGTGACCCACAAACTGAAACAATAATACCAAAGAAGTTCTCCCATTGTTGTGAAGGTTTGGAACCCCATAATCAGGCTTCCCAGCCTGGAAGCTGGACAAAGGGACTGGAAATCCCCAGGGAATCTGACCTTCAAGGCCAGAATTTGATTACAAGATTTCCACAGGACTGGGGGAACAGACTCCAGTCTTGGAGGGCACAAACAAAGCCTTGTGTGCACCAAGACTCAGATGATAGGAGAAGTTGATTGCACAGGAAACTGAACCAACACTACCTGCTAGTGTTGGAGGGTCTCCTTGGAAGTGTGGGTCAGCAGGGTCTCACCACAGGGATGGGGGGTTGGCAGCAGCTGTCTGGGAACATCCCCTTTGGCATAAACCCTCTTGGAAGTCGCCATTAACCAGACCATAGAGCCCTTGGACTTCCCTGGTGGCTCAGACGGTAAAGCCTCTGCCTACAATGCGAGAGACCTGGGTTCGATCCCTGGGTCAGGAAGATCTCCTGGAGAAGGAAATGGAAACCCACTCCAGTACTCTTGCCTGGAAAATCCCATGGACAGAGGAGCCTGGTAGGCTACAGTCCATGGGGTCACAAAGAGTCGGACATGACTGAGCGACTTCACTCACTTCACTCAGAGCCCTTGTAGACCAGAGGGCTGGGTTGCCTCAGGCCAAAAAACTACCAGGGAGGGAGGCATCCATCAGCAGATAATTGGATTAAAATTTTAGTGAGCAAGGCCCTGCCCACCAGAGGAAGACCCAGTTTTTCCCACCACCAGTCCCTCTCATCAGGAAGCTTACACAAGCCTCTTAGCCTCCTCCATTAGAGGGCAGACAGAAGAAGCAAAAAGAACCACAATCCCACAGTGAATAAAACAAAACCGTGTTACAGAAAGTTAATCAGCATGAAAAAGCAGAGTTACATCCCAGATGAAGGAACAAGATAAAATCCCAGAAAAACAACTAAATGAAGTGGAGATAGGCAACTTTCCAGAAAAAGAATTCAGAATAATGATAGTAAATATGATTAAGCATCTCGGAAACAGAATGGAGGCAAAGACTGAGTAGATTGTAAGAAATGTTTACCAAAGATCTACAAGAACTAAGGAACAAACAAACAGAGATGAATAATACACTAGAAGAAATCCATAGCAGAATAATTGATGCAGAAGCATGGATAAATGACTTGGAGGACAGAAGAGTGGAAATCACGGCCACAGAATAGAGTATAGAAAAAAGAATGAAAAGAACTGAAGACAGCCTAAGAGACCTCTGGGACATTAAATGCGCAAATATTCACATTATTGGGGTCCCAGAAGGAGAATAGAGAGAGAGAAAGGACCTGAGAAAATATTTGAAGAGATAAAAAGCTGAAAACTTCCCTAACATGCCTGCATGCTCAGTTGTCTGACTCTTTGAGACCCTATGGGCCACAGCCTGCCAGGCTGGAATGGGTTGTGATTTCCTCCTCCAGGGGATCTTCCTGTTCCAGGGATTGAACCCACATGTCTTGAGTCTCTTGCATTTGCAGGCTGATTCTTTACCCACTGAACCACCTGGGAAGGTCACTGAGCCATCCCTAACATGGGACAGGAAATAGTCAACCAAGAATGAGGGAACTCCGTCTAAGAGACAAAAACATCTCAGATTTTCTATTAAGTAGAAACAAGGGACAAAACAATGTGTGTTTTGTTATTACCACTGAGTTAAAAAAAACCTGGAAAAGGCTGTGTTTACACATGTGTTTGTTTAGATGGGTCAAAAACACCCTTAACAGGATACATGAGAAATGACTAGGGGAGGGTTGCTACAGGACAGAGGTACAAGGACTTTCCTCCCTGAATACCTTTCTATACCACTGGAATCTTGAATTATAAATATCTTGCCTACTAAAATTACTACAATAAAATCAAAAGAATGAGGCAGATTTATATGTTCTGATAAGGGATGTTTCCAACTTACCTTGAAGTATTAATAGCAAGGTACCCGAACATACTACAACACGGATAAACTTTGAAAACATGCTGGATGAAAGGAGCAGCACAAAACTCCACACATTGTATGATTATGTTTATATGAAGTGTCCAGAACTAGCAAATCTGTAGAGATAGAAAGTGGATTAGTGGTTTCCTAAAGCTGGGGGTGGGCAGTGACTACTAATGGGTCCGGGCCTTCTTTTTGGGGTGATGAAAAGTTCTAAAATTGATTGTGGTCATGTGTTGCACAATTGTGTGAAGAGACTAAAAACCATCAGCTTTGAGTTGATGGTACATTTTGAGTGGATTGTATGGTATGTGAATTATGTCTTAATAAAGCCATTTTTTTAAAAGGTCAGGTGCAGAACAGTGTGTAAAGCATACACAGCTTTTCTGAAAGAGGGGCATTTTTCTGTGTGGTTTGGTGTGCATGTAGGAAATACATGAGTGGGTGATCCTGCAGCAGAGAAGGCAGCCACTTTCCACAGGCTATGTGAGCCCCACTGAGCCTAGAGACTGACTGCAGTGATACGAGCCATGGAGGGAAAGTGTGCCCATTTAAGGTTCCAAATGATGAGGACCTTTTCCAGGACTGTTAAAGATGGGGCTCTACTTGCTGTCCCAGGCATGGTACAGTGTGTAGTCTAGAGTTGCAGGCCTCCCCTCTAGGCCCCTGCAATAAAGCTGATAATAACTGGATACAGACAACAGAAGGTCAGGAAGGTTAGATGACTTTGCTCAAGTCACACCAAAAAGTCAATTCTGACCCAGCACACAACACAAATCTACAGACTCAGAGCTCAAGTGTTCATTCCACTGAAGCCGCCCTTCAAGTTTGCAGACATTCACAGGATGCAGAGGAGCAATTCAGTAACAAGTACATGCCCTGCTCCTTCAGGTACAGGCCCTGACATGGAGAGCACCAGAAAGAGAATCGGGCTACCTGCCTCCCATCAAAGTGTGCGTGAGCCATGGTCCTCACCATCGTCTTCTTCCTCCCTCCCCATCATCACCCTCATCTCCCCCACTTCCCTCCACCTCCTGCAACACGAGCAGTGGCAGCTAAAACTCCCCAGTGATTACTACAGGCCTGACACTTGGTACCCACTGCCTTGTTTAATCTTCAGGAAGTTCACCTCCAAGCCTTCATGACAAGTCTTGGGAACATCTCACACAGAGCCCAGTGTTTCCAATCCAAGCCTCCACTTTAAGATATTAAGGAGAAGCTGTGTGAGTCAGGACTTCTGGGAGAATGGCAAGGAAGTCAGTGATCTCAGGCAGCAAGGACCTTCACGGCCATCTAGTGTCAACCTCCCATTAAGCAGAAAGTGTGTCATCCATCCAACATTTATTTAGTATCTATTATGTTTTCAGGCTTCCCTTGTGGCTCAGATGGTAAAGAAACTGTCTGCAGTTCAAGAGACGTGTGTTCGATCTCTGGGTCAGGAAGATCCCCTGGAGAAAGGAATGGCAACCCACTTCAGTGTTTCTGCCTGAAGAATTCCAAGGACAGAGGAGCTTTTGCGTCCATAGGCGTTGCAAAGAGTCGGACACGACTGAGCAACTAACACAAACACACATGTTGTCAAACAGCAGACTTCGTGCCAGAGATACAATTCAGAATTGGCCCCATTAATGAGGCCAGTTTAATGGAGTCTAATACAACTTCCTTTCCATCATGGCTCTTCAGCCTATTTTTGCTTACTTCTTACGCTGGGGAACTCATCACCTGGCTAGAAATCACATCCCATCTAATGGAACATTTGGACTATTTGCTCCCTTCATTTTCTAGTTGAGGAAACAGAGGTCTAGGAAGAGAAATGACATGGCTGAGCTCACACTGCACACCAGGTCAGAGCTGGACACCTGCCTTAACGCTGTTTCCTTCAGCTTAGAGCTCTCTGAGAGAGTGGTGTATTGCCTTCAGGGTCTGTTTGAGATACTCAAGAAGTTTACTTTGCTGACCCAAACTTCTGTTTAGCCTTTCAAACACACAGGGTACTGATGGCTGACTGTTTAAGTCCAAAGTCAGACAAAACCAATTTCTCTTTTTGTTAAAAACAATTTTTTAAAAAAGATGTTTCTTTTTGTCTTCTTATGGAGAAAGGTCTGTAGTAGAGCAGGAACTCATCTCCTTCACCTTGTGATCTCAGACTCCAGAACTGTCCCCCTCTGTGGACTGGCTACAGAGCAGGAGAAAGTGTGTGGGCTTCCAGCCTCAGGTTCCGGTGCTGGCTAAGCCCCAGTCCTCTGTCCACCTAGCCTCTCTGAGCCTCCATTTCCAAACCAGGATACTTTAAAAAAATTTATTTTAAAAAATTATTTTAATTGGAGGATAATTACTTTACAATATTGTGAAGCTTTTTGCCATACATCAACATGAATCGGCTACAGGTATACATGTGTCCCCCCATCCTGAACCCCCCTCCCACCTTCCTCCCCACCCTATCCCTCTGGGTTGTCCCAGAGCACTGGCTTTGGGTGCCCTGTTTCATGCATGGAACTTGCACTGGTCATCTATTTTACATATGGTGATGTACATGTTTCAGTGCTATTCTCTCAAATCATTCCACCCTTGCCTTCTCCAAAAGTCTGTTCTTTACGTCTGTATCTCCTTTGCTGTACTGCATGTAGGATCGTTGGTACTGTCCTTCTGAATTTCATATATATGTGTTAATGTACACTATTTGTCTTTCTCTTTCTGACTTCCTTCACTCTGTAGCCACCTCATTAGAACTGACTGAAAAAAAAAAATTCCTTTTTGTGGCTAAGTAATATTCCACTGTGTGTATGTACCATGACTTCCTTATCCATTCATCTGCCAATGGACATCTAGGTTGCTTCCATGTCCTAGCTACTGTAAACGGTGCTGCGATGAACATTGGGGTATGTGTGTCTCTTTCAGTTCTGGCCAAACCAGGATACTTGTGCTTGCTTCTTCAGCTAATCTGAGATATTGTGTATAAAAAACAATCTAGGCTTCCCTGGTGGCTCAGTGGTGAATAATCAGCCTGCCAATGCAGGGGACTCGGGTTTGATCCCCGATCCAGGAAAATCCCACTTGCTACAGAGCAGCTAAGCCCATGAGCCGCAACTACTGAGCCCACATGCTGCAGCTGAAGCCCACGTGTTCTAGAGCCTATGCTCCGCAACAAGAGAAGCCACTGCAATGAGAAGCCTGCGCACCACGACTGGAGAGTAGCCCTTGGTCGCTGTAACTACAGAAAAGCCTGCACAGCAACAGAGACCCAGCCCAACCAAAAATAAATAAAATAATTTAAAAAACTAGCATTGAACTTGACACTAGTAAGTGCTTGATAAAACTGAGGTTGGGTTTGTTAATTTAAAAAAAAATGCTTTGAATCAAATTATTGTCTGAATGAAGGAAATGATTTAATTCCCTTTACAAGACACTGCCCGTTCCCTTCTGCTATTCCAGTCCCTAATTGCATTAAGCTCGAGTTCCCTCCCTGGTTGGGAGGTCTGCCTGCCTAGAAATCCACTCTCTGAAATCCCGGGTGACATGTCTCCTCTGATGTGACCTTCCCTTCTCACAGGCTTCCTCATCTGGCCCGGCCTGGCTCCTGGAAGAACGCCTCGTCTATGCTTTTATGAAAGACTGACCACTTCTGAGCTTGGAGAGGGCAGAAGCAGGCCTGCGCCCCCAGGCGCTGGGGAGTGTGGCTGCAGCACTGCAATGCAGCCTCGTCTCTGAGAGCATTTACAATGAAATGAGGTTAGGCAGGGTCAGGCCAGGGAGAGATGGTCGTCTTGCTGGGAATACCACACTCTGAGGAACCGTGTGCCTTTGAGGTTTTAACCGTCTGCTGAGGAAACTCTTTAGTGAGTTCTTTAAAGGAAGATATATTTTGGAACTTTCTCTGAATGATACCACAAGGGCAGGCACCCTTCAGAGGTTGCCCTTGACTTTAGACTAGAGTTATGCTAATGGTGAATATTCCCCTCAGTTTCAAAATGTTAGCCCCCAACATAAAAGAATCTACCCATCTGCTGAAATTCTTAGTTTTTATTTTGCTAAATCCCATGTCAAGTTTAAAATATGTGAATGTGTGTCTGTTGAAACATGACACATCCATGTCAAACTTAATATATGTGTAAAAACCCACACACATATAAAAGAGCTACCTGTATAATATATTTTAAAATGCTTCTTTATAAAATTCCAGTGAAAAAAATTTTTAAATAAAGGGAGAAAATAATTTATGATTTCATTATCTTTACATGACTATGTTTAAAATTCACTGTGCTTTGTTCCAGGAGAAAGGTCATATTGTTCTTATAAAGACTTCTGATTTGGTCTGGGAGACTGAAGGGTGATCTATAGGGAGAGATGGTGCACAGGGTGTAGCTGTGTGCAGGTGGAGAAACGTGGCTTTTCTAGGTCAGACCTGGCTTTGATGCTGGCACTGAAGTAATTATTAGTGTGACCTTGGGTAACCACTTAACCTCTGTAAGCCTCAGCGTCTACTAGTGGCTCAGCTGATTTCTGGGGAGAACATGGAACAGGGCTAGAATGCTTCCCAGAAATGAAGCTCTTTCCTCAAGAAGTGGAGGGAGAGGGAGCCGGATGGAGGAAGAGGTGGGCTGTGGAGAAGGATTTCAGGGATCAGGGGTGGGGTTAAGGGTGAAGTTATGGAAGCAGAAAAGCCTTTTGTGAGACTGTGGCCTCCTGTGAGACATGAAGGCATACCTTCAAGGCACAGGGCTATGGTGACAGCTCCAGTTCCACAGTTCTCTTTGGTGGGCCCCATAAGCTTCCCAGATATCCTGAGATGCCAGCCCTCTGACATGCAAACCACAACTCCCTGAGAGCCCATCCTGCCAGAAAGAAAGAAAGTGAAGTCGCTCAGTCGTGTCTGACTCTTTGTGACCCCATGGACTGTAGCCCACCAGACTCACCTGTCCATGGGATTCTCCAGGCAAGAATACTGGAGTGGGTTGCCATTTCCTTCTTCAGGGGATCTTCCTGACCCAGGGATCAAACCCGTGTCTCCCACATTGCAGGCAGACGCTTTACCATCTGTGCCACAAGGGAAGCCCCCATCCTGCCAGAAATGGCCTCAAATTCTTTGTTAGACCAAGAGTAGGGATTTCTGGTTAGGAAATGTCAATCATTGCGAATTTCATGGAAGGTGGAACAAGAATAGAAACTGCTAAATCATTTTTAAGGAAATATACATTTCTTTGGGGCTACCCTGGTGGCTCAGGGAAGAATCTGCCTGTAATGCAGGAGACTCAGGTTTAATCTCTGGGTGGGGAAGATCCTCTGGAGGAGGAAATGGCAACCCACTCCAGTATTCTTGCCTGGAGAATCCCATGGACAGAGGATCCTGGCTGGTTACAGTTCATGGGGTCCTAAAGAGTCCAAGACAACTGAGCAACTAACACTACTGGTGTACATTTCTTTAACAGGTTGCAAAATCTTTGTCAGTGGGGACAGGTCAGTTTAAAGTGCTGGCAGTTACGAAGGGATGAGGAACACACAGATTCTCCCATCTGTGAAAACATGCCCTCCTGTGGAGCCTGGTTGGGCCTCACTTAGGAGGGCTGAGGTCCTGCATGGAGTGAGCTCGGGCAGAGGCTACATACTGCCAGGCAAAGAGCGTGAGGAAAGAGCCTACAAAATCTGAATCCCTCACACAGTGTGCTAGCTGTATAACTCCAGGTAAGCACCTCTCTGAGCTTCAGTTTTCCGACCCTAAAAACGGGCATAATGATAATACCTACCTAGCTGGGTTGTCGAGAGAATCAAATGAGAAACATATTAGAAATTGGCACTCAGTGCCTGATCCATGGAGCTGTTCAGGAAATGGTGTCCTTGTCATACTGAGGGTAGGTGTTTCCATTGACTGCTGTGTTTCTGCAGTGAAATCCTTTGGGGAACCAGTAACCTCAAAGCGCCACAGATGTTAGGTCCGTGGGCTGGAAATTGGCCACCAGAGCAAATATGATGAGAGAGAAAACACGCATTTGGGGGCTTGAGCAAGAACAAGCTCTATGGTCTTTACCAGGCCAACAAGCTGGTCAAGGACAATGGAATGAGTTTCTGACATTCAGCTTCAGAGTCCGTAAACAAGACTGGCACTGAACTCTCCAGGACATAATTTGGTCCCATTTTTGCCATATCCAAGCAAAGGCTGCTGGGAGCTTCTGTGAGAGACTGTTCTAGATCTTTCATCATTCTTGTGCTATCTGTACCATCTTTTTTACTTTATTTTTTAAACTATGTTTTCTTATTTAAACAAATATATTTGGAAATGAAATTCTATCTCTTCCACAAAAGGAAAACCAGTCTTCCATGCCATAAAATGGTTACAGTTAAAAAAAACAAAAAACAAAAAAACAATGAAACTACACAGTGCAACAAATTTTAGCCAAAACCCTTGCCTGAAAGCACTTAGCCCGAAGTCTGTTCTCTTTGCAAAAAGGGAGAGTAACAAGTGTTAAAGGGATGTTAAAGATACAGCAAGACCAAATTGACCAAACTCTTGGGCCAACTGAAAGGACTGAAAGATTTGAAGAAGGGCTTTCTGATACAGAGTTGGTGCCTTTGATACTGAATTAATAATGCTCTTGTGCCCCTGCTCAGCAAAACTTGCCCTGAAAATGCCCTGATATAAACCAGGGCACACATGGCCCATGTGTGCATGCTCAGTCGCTTCAGTCGTGTCCGACTCTTTGTGACCCCATGGACTGTAGCCCACGAGACTCCTCTGTCCATGGGAATTCTCCAGGCAAGAATACTGGAGTGGCTGCCATGCCCTCCTTCAGGGGATCTTCCCAACCCAGAGATAGAACCGGTATCTCTTACGTCTCCTGTATCGGCAGGTGATTTCTTTACCACTAGCACCACCTGGGGAGGAGGCAATGGCACCCCACTCCGGTACTCTTGCCTGGAGAATCCCATGGACAGAGGAGCCTGGTGGGCTGCAGTCCATGGGGTCGCTGAGTCGGACACGACTGAGCGACTTCACTTTCACTTTTCACTTTCATGCACTGGAGAAGGAAATGGCAACCCACTCCAGTGTTCTTGCCTGGAGAATCTCAGAGACGGGGGAGCCTGGTGGGCTGCTGTCTATGGGGTCGCACAGAGTCGGACACGACTCAAGTGACTTAGCAGCAGCAGTAGCAGCAGCACCACCTGGGAAGCCCAGGTGGCGCTAGTGGGCTACAGTCCATGGGGTTGCAAAGAGCTGGTTGCAAAGAGTGACTGAGTGAATAAGCACAGCACATGGCCTGAGGGATGTATAAACAAATGCCCCTGGATTCTCATTCATCCCACATCTCCTTGCCACTCCTCTACAGGTTCTGTCTCCCTCCTCTCAGGCTCTTCTCCCCACGTCCGCCCTCAACCCAAACCTTGGTCCCTCATCCTTGTCTCCCTCAAACACCTGCCTGCAAGGGGTGTTTCTTCCTGCAGCCTCTCCTGGAAATTCCATGCTGAGCATTCCTATTTCTGCTATCTCTCCAACCTGCTCCTCTCCCTGTTCCGAGGGTCACCCATTCTGTGCGGGACCTTCATCCTCTTCAGGCACATGGTCACCTCAAAGACAGATGCTTTCACATATGTATGTTCACACCTATGCACAAGCTCTTACTGTCCCCTTCTATAGATGAGGAAAGTGAGGTCCAGAGAGACTAGCTGACAGGTATGGGTCCCACAGTTGGCTGACAGCCAGGCAAGTGCCATATCCTGACTCCCACCCTCCCTCTGAAGTCTTCCCACCACATCACTCTGGACCTCTCTCTGCAAACCACAAGCTGAAATAACACAGAGGGCCACAGGCATTGCCTAGAAAATACTGAGTGGGAGATAAAGGAGTTTTGATATTTATACAAAGGTTTCTCTCTTCCTCCCTTAGGATGTGAGGCCATTATTACTGGCAGTGAGGAAGCTCCTAGGTCCAGCTTCTTCTGGTTGACACACTGCAGGTTTGCAGGGACATGTGGTAGGAAGCATGCCTGAGTGCCCCTTCTACAACTGACAGCCAGGAGGCTCAGGGCAAGCCTTCAGAGCCAATCCTCCTGAGCCAATCCTCCTGTCCCTGACTGGGGGCCAGTAGGTGGAAACACACTTGTCCCTTTTCTATCCAGAGACTAAGGGAATGAAGGGAACCTGAATTTGGAGACAGATGGATAAAGGCTTGAATCCCAGCTTAAAGATCGACCTAAGGACAGAAAGAGGATAGGAAGCCTCAATGATGGGACCCCAGCCTGGAGGTAAACTTGAGGTGGGAGTACCCACTGAACCCTGAGCCCACAGAATCCAGGTTAAGCCATGGATAACCTCACATAGGGGGTGCCTGGTCTGACTTTCTCTCTCTTCTTTTGCCTTTAGCACCTCTATTTTCCTTGGAGAACCATCCCTCTTCCCTCCTTTCAGTTCAGTGGGTTTGGTAAATCTTGACCCCTGACGTGTACTCTGGCTTCTGGTATGTAACTTTGGCTTGGTCTATCAGCACACTCTTGTCTTTCTGGCTGCAATGATTGACTCAGAGATGGACATGCCACCAAGGAGACTTAGTCTTGGGACTTCTGCTGTTGGGAAAGAGAGGCTCTCTTTGGTTGAGATACAAGAAAGGAGTGAGGAGTGAGCTTTGAGGGCCCCACTTTCTGAAGAAGAAGCCAGCACACAGCAAATAGACCCAAGCACTGGAGACAAGGGCATTCTGATGTCACCAGGGGAGCACCCAGACCCAAGCTACTGAAGTCAAATCAGTGATTCATATTTTTTTTCTCTCTTGGCATAAACCAGTTTGAGTCAGATTTTTTGTGACAGGCCACAAAACACATCCTAATAGGTAAGTGGAGTTTTAGGGGGACCCACACGGCACAACTGTCTCACGTTAATAAAAAAAAACCTACCATTATGATACAAACCATTATGTTCAAACTATTGTACAATTGCACTCATCTCTAGCAAAGTAATGCTCACACTAGCAAAGTAATGCTCAAAGTTCTCCAAGCTAGGCTTCAACAGTACATGAACTGAGAACTTCCAGATGTTCAAGATGGATTTAGAAAAGGCAGAGGAACCAGAGATCAAATTGCCAACATTCGCTGGATTGTATAAAAAGGTAGAGAATTCCAGAAAAACATCTTCTGCTTCATTGACTGTGCTAAAGCCTTTGACTGTGTGGATCACAATAAACTATGGAAAATTCTTAAAGAGATGAGAATACCAGACCATCATACTTGCCTCCTGAGAAACCTATATGCAGGTCAATAAGCAATAATTAGAACTGGACATGGAACAACAGACTGGTTCCAAATTGGGAAAGGAGTATGTCAAGGCTGTATATTGTCACCCTGCTTATTTAACTTCTATGCAGAGTACATCATGAGAAATGCTGGGCTGGAGGAAGCACAAGCTGTAATCAAGATTGGCAGGAGAAATATCAATAACTTCAGATATGCATATGACCACCCTTATGGCAGAAAGTGAAGAGGAACTAAAGAGCCTCTTAATGAAAGTGAAAGAGAAGAGTGGGAAAGTTGGCTTAAAACTCAACATTCAGAAAACTAAGATCATGGCATCTGGTCCCATCACTTCATAGCAAATAGATGGGGAAACAATGGAAATAGTGGCAGACTTTATTTTCTTGGGCTCCAAAATCACTGAAGATGGTGACTGCAGCCATGAAATTAAAAGAAACTTGCTGCTTAGAAGAAAAGCTATGACCAACCCAGACAGCATATTAAAAAGCAGAGACATTACTTTGCCAACAAAGGTCCGTCTAGTCAAGGCTATGGTTTTTCCAGTCGTCATGTATGGATGTGAGAGTTGGGCCATAAGGAAAGCTGAGCACAGAAGAATTGATGTTTTGAGCTCTGGTGTTGGAAAAACTCTTGAGAGTCCTTTGGCCTGCAAGGAGATCAAACCAGCCAATCTTAAAGGAAATCAGTCCTGAATATTCACTGGAAGGACTGATGCTGAAGCTGAAGCTCTAATACTTTGGCCACCTGATGTGAAGAACTGACTCTTTAGAAAAGACCCTGATCCTGGGAAAGATTGAAGGCAGGAGGAGAAGGGGGCATCAGAAGATGAGATGGTTGGATGGCATCATCGACTTGATGGACACGATTTTGAGCAAGCTCCGGGAGTTGGTGATGGTCAGTGAAGCCTGGCATGCTATAGTCCATGGGGTCACAAAGAGTCGGACATGACTGAACTGAACTACCATTTATAGTTTATAGTTTATCAAGGCTTTAGTAAATTTTAATTCTGTCCTCTGCTATAGTTACTATCATCCTCCTGTCATCTGCAAATGTGGTCACTGGACACATTTTATGTTTCCAAGTTATCAAAAACCATGAACAAGCTAGGCCTAAGTATGAATCTATAGTCCAAAAAAAAACTGCCTCCTGGTTGACAGTGGCCCACTCATTCATTCATTCATTCAGTGCTTATTGAGTCCTCTTATGGCAACTCATGATCTGATTAGACTGCTGTGACTATTAACCAACCAGCTGCACTCCTAGCTTGACTCTAGTCTGAATGACTAATTCTCAGACAAAAAGACTGGGCATTTTGTCAACCCATCTGAAGTCCAAAGGCACCGAAATTAAACACTCCCCTGACCGGAGGTCATGCAGAGGACCAGCTCGGTGAACAGCTTGTACCTGGTGGGCACTGAGGCTCACTGTCCACTGGTCACAGGGCTCATGGGCCCTTTCCTTCCTCCTCTGCTTGAGATAGCAGGCCCAGGTCCCTGTCTGGCTCAGCCACCTGGGATTTCTAGAAATCCCTCTTCTGAAAACAGGACAGTTCTGATGTTACATCCTGTCCTCTATTCTTCCTTAAAGCCAAGGCCATATTTCTGCAATCACACTGGCAAGTTCTTTCTGTGCTCTAGGCACAATTCACTGGATCTAGAGACTCAAATTAATGCAATGAGACCCAGCAAATGCTTTTTGCATCTGACTTGTGACAGAGCTTCTTAAAACTGGCCCCCTCACTCTCTCTACCTGGAGTGGAAGCAGAAACACAGGACCCGAGCCATCATTTGCACTCACTGCTGCCTGTTAAAATCACATCGTGGTGTTCTGGCCACATGTCTGGCTCCCCTTTCTTCTCCTTATGCTGAACAGACTTTAAAAAGCCAAGTGTGCTCTTCTGCACATTTTTGCCATCCCTGGGCCTGTTTTTTTCTGGGCCCTGGCCCTGCTCCTCTTCCTCCTGTCTACACACACACACCCTTTCTAAGTCTGAGAAGTAAGTTCATGCATCCTCCATCCCATAGGAGAAGCTCTTTTTTTTTCCTTCAAACATCTTGACATCGACTTTCCTAATTTGCAGGGTATGAATCTTTTGGTTTGTGGGACAGCAGCTCCAGGTCCCCAGGATGGTGAGCTAATGGTAGAGGAAGCTCACAAGGGCGCCCCCTGTGTGGAGAGACCACAGCCTTGCCCCTGAAATGCAAGGGCCCCTTCACCTGGTAGTGCTGAGGGTCAGGGTGGTTCCTCATAATCTATGTCTCCTTCATCCAGCCCCTCCATCTCCAACACTGAGAAATGCTAGATTATGGTTCTAGAAGGGGGAGCCTTGGAAACCACCCAGTCCAGGGGTGGCACCTTAACTGGCAGTATCACCTGGAGGGCTTTTCCTGTCTCCATCCCAGAGACTGAGCTGTCAGCTTTGGGGTGGATCTCAGGCACTTGTATCTATAAAAAGAACCCCCAGGTGCTAAGATTCTGCTGATGAGCCTCATTGGGAGCCCCCACAGGGTAGTTGGCACCTGGCACAGGGCACCAACTGCTAGGGTTCCAGGGTAAGCTCATAGAGCGTGCCCAGGTGCCCAGCCTAGTATTTCCATTACCTTATGCTGACTAAGGGGTTGGGAGCCTGAGCTAGGGGCTGCTTTACTTTCACAACCCTTGTAAATACAGCCTGGGCTTATTAAGCAACAGGAACCATCCAGTCAGGCCAATAAACATATGTATAAACAGATAAATCAATGAAGCAATAAACAGTAGGGGCCATAATGGTCTTTTTACAATTTCTCTTTGGGGGTGGGCTTTGCAACTTTACTGTGTTGTTGTTTCAATAAGCAAAATTGTTTTCTTGGGACTTCATCCAAGATCCAGCTTCAGCTGCTCACAGGAAACCCTGTGCAAGCAGACGGTGTGGGAGAAGGAGGCTATACTTTGATGTGCAGTATGGGGGCATCCTGGGGGCATGAAGGCCTTCCTGAGGCCCAGGCTCCACCATCTCTGGCTTGGCTTCCCACTGGCCTCCTTCTTCCCCTCATACTCACACGGTGCCTTCCTCTTCAACCAAGCCCTCCTGTGTCCTCTTGACCACATATATGCCTCTTGTGCTGTGCTGTGCTTAGTCACTCAGCCATGTCTAAGCACGTGTCTTAGACTCTTAGTCGTATCTAAGAGTCATGTCCGACTCTTTTGGGACCCCCATGGATGGCAGCCCACCAGCCTCCTCTGTCCATGGGGATTCTCCAGGCAAGAATACTGGAGTGGGTTGCCATGCCCTTCTCCAGGGGATGTTCCTGACCCAGGGATTGAACCCAGGTCTCTCACACTGCAGGCTCTTTACCATCTGAACAGTACCCAGGTCTTCGGCATTTCAGCCTCTGTACTGTCTGAACCACCAGGGAAGCCCAAGAATACTACCTACCCCTTCTCCAGGGGATCTTCCCAACCCAGGAACTGAACCAAGTCTCAGAATCTGCATTGCAGGCAGATCTTTACCAGTTGAGCTACAGGGAAGCCCATACATGTCTCTTGGGAGGTATTAAGGACTTTCCTGGGCCCACCTAACTACTTCTCAGACTTTACCACATGACCTGAGTTCAGCCCGCTGGGGTATTTGGTGATCTTTTCCCTCCTTGACAGCAATAGACCCTTCTGTTTGCTGACCCTTTCTCTTCCTTATTCTCTGAGCCCAGCTCTGACACCACCTTCTCCCCTACCATCAGTGTGTAGATGAGGGTAGACTCACCTTCCCTGTGAGTCCCCACAACAGAGCTGGGTCTGATTTATCTCTTCCTTCCCAGCTGGGCCCAGATGGTCACTCAGGAGCTCTGCTGGCTACAGGGGCTGCTCCTAACCCAGCCCAACTGTCTGGAGAAGAGGGAAGTTCCTGCCTGTGCCCAGGGTTCCGTTTGCACCTTGTGATGGACTGATATGACCTCCTCCATCCTCTGAGGCATGCTGCTGCTGCTGCTAAGTCACTTCAGTCGTGTCCGACTCTGTGCGACCCCATAGACAGCAGCCCACCAGGCTCCCCCGTCCCTGGGATTCTCCAGGCAAGAACACTGGAGTGGGTTGCCATTTCCTTCTCCAATGCATGAAAGTGAAAAGTGAAAGTGAAGTCGCTCAGTCGTATCTGACTCTTAGCGACCCCATGGACTGCAGCCTACCAGGCTCCTCCATCCATGGGATTTTCCAGGCAAGAGTACTGGAGTGGGGTCTCATTCAGCTGCATCCAGCTTCCATACCTCTGCTGGCCCTCCTCCTCGTCTACTGAGCTGGCCCCACTTGGCCCCATCTTTTGTCACATATTCTTTTGTCCACAGCCTCCTCTGTACCCGCAACCATCTGAACCCCTCGACCATTTTCCACCCTGCCCTCAGGAAAGGGCTTTCAGAGCGCCCTCCTCAAAAACCCATCATTGCAACTGGAACAAGTGCCCATAACTCTCTAGCTGACCCCCAACCACTTCAGCTTCACCTAGAACTGAATAGCATCCTGCTCCGATCCACAGTGTGGCCACTCAGAGCTGCTCCCACCTTCCTGGAAGCATTTCCCTCCTCCTTGCTTGTCCCTGTACTTGTCAACATCATATCTATTGTTTAGGCCCAGAGCAGAAATCATCCCTTCCATAAAGACTTTTCTGGCTCTCTCCTCCAACCAGGGAGCAGATCTCACCCTCCTCCACAGCCCAGGAGATCCAATTTGCATCCATACTTTGTGTGCCAGCCTTCCTGGCCACACAGCTGGGCCATGCTTTCCAGACCAGAAAGCATCTCATCCAGTTCTGGAATGGAATGGGCACTGGCGACTGTTTGTTGAAACTGAATTTTACACAGTGTGTGTTTAAGACCCTTCTCAGAATAGGTTTTAGTCTGACTGTTGTGCATATGTGCGTGTTAAGTCACTTCAGTCATGTCTGACTCTTTGTGACCCAAAGGATTGCAGCCTGCCAGGCTCTTCTGTCCATGGGATTTGCCAGGCAAGAATACTGGAGTGGGTTTCTACGCCCTCCACCAGGGGATCTTCCTGACCCAGGGATCAAACCTGCGTCTCCTGCATTGCAGGCAGATTGTTTTACCGCTGAGCCACCAGGGAAGCCCAGTCTGACTGTTAAACTGGCCATTTGCTATTAGACAAAATTCAGTTGTGGTCAGGTCAAATTTTTTCCTATGGCCAAATCATTATCCGAGGGTACCGCTGGAATATAAATCAGCACTATCTCCATCTGCTTGGAAACAACCGATGGCATTGGCTCCAAGTTGCTTGATGATGTCCAGATGTGGGCTGCTGCACTGAAGTGCATTTTCTGTAATTGAGCTGACAGGAGCTCCAAGTCTCACAGGGGTGCTTGGCCTTGAGCAGGTCACCCCTCTGTGTGCCTTGTTTCTCCTCTGTAGCAGGGAGGGGGCATGGCAGGCTTATCAGCCAGTTCACAGAAAACATGAACTGACCTCCATTTTCCTGAAGCAGTCTATATTTTGAAATCAAGTTTTCTGTACACGCATATTGAGCTCTGAGCCCACTGTAGATGAGGTGTGCTCCTTTGTGGGCTAGCACACCTGGTCTCACCACCACATTGAAGGGAGGAGACCCAGAGCTGGACATGAGATCTTGCTGTATAATACAAGCTGGAAGCCCCCAAGTGCTGGGGGCCCAGCAGGCTCCAGAGGACTCATCCTATTCTGGTTCTGAACAAATGCAGGCTATCATCACACGACCATGTCTTTCCTTTCTTTTGCCTTATGCAAATGCACCCTCTTCCCACTTTGAGGGACTTCTGGCTCCCCAATTCAGAAGGCATTCTAGGGCACCTGCAGGTAGAGATACACCTGAATGCTAGTCTTCAGGGACTCAGGGCTTCTCAGGGGTACACTCACCACCCTCCTGGGGCCCCAGCTGACCTGGACACTGCAGGGAGTGAGACAGACGAGAGCCAGGTGCTCCCAGCCCTGAGGAGCTCAGGGCCAGGCCAGGTGGTGGGCTGTGCATGTAGGAGAACTGCTCTAAGAGAGATGCCACAACGTGCCAAGGAAATTCATGGGTCAGCGGGCTTTGGTTTTGCACAGAGGGGCTCAGGGAAGGCTTTATCCCTGAAGAAGACAATACTGGAGCAGGGCTTTGGGAGTGAGAAGGTCTTAGATTTGCTGAGAGGGTAAGCAAAGAACAGCCATAGAGACAATTTGAGACAAGATATGGAAGCAGGTGGGGCTTCCCTGGTGGCTCAGTGGTAAAGAATCTGCCTGCAATGCAGGAGACACAGGAAATGCCAGTTTGATCCCTCGGTTGGGAAGGTCCTCTGGAGGAGGAGATGGCTAGCCACTTCAGTATTCTTGCCTGGAAAATCCCATGGACAGAGGAGCGTGGTGGGCCTCAGTTGGTGGGATTGCAATGAGCTGGACACAACTGAGCCCACTCGCACACGGAAGCAGGTAAGCCTGGATCAACTCATTTTTGTCTATAACTTGTGGTGTGAGAAAGGCAGAATGGGAAATCAAATGTACCTGGCCAGGATAGCAGGCAAAGGAGGGGGAATCCCACAGGCTGGGCAGAGAGGGTCTAGTGTTTTGTGCAGGGGAGCAGCAGGACCAGGCGGGGCCGTCAGAAGCCGTACTCCTCTGAAGGAGCGCAACCAGCAAGCATCACGGAGGTGATGAAGTTCCTCCAGGGAGACCTGGTGCGTTTGGCATCACTCCAAGGGATGTATGGCTGTTTATTTGGATACTAGATTCTTTTTTTATTGTTCCTGGGCTGTAAGGTCATGAACATGCTTTTCCTCTGATGTGGCCTTGCCTGCTAACAGATTCCTGCTGGCAGACACATGTTCCCCCCGGCACACAGGGACTGCTCTTCACTGCAGTAAACCCAGGCCGGTCCAACCTGAGATATGGAGTGGTAACACAGATGGGTGGGAGTGGGGAGAAGAAAAGGAAACGAAGGACTGCTCATGTGCTGTGGTTCTTTAAGGATTACCCTTTTGAGACATGGGTCCCAATTTACAGAGTGAAGTCGATATGGAAACCCAGCCGTTGAAACCATTTACAACACATATAGCATAAAAACCAGCCAGCAACCTATCACAGCTAGTCCTAGCTCTGAGGCCAGAGCCAAACTGATGCCAAGTGTCCCTACAGTAGGATCCTATATCAACATCCCTGTGATGAACACAATGACCCTTGGGCACAGCTCTCATCAGTTGGTCAGTGCTGAGCTAAAGGAATCATGAAGGGCGCATGGGAAAATCTGCTAAAAAAGACACCCCCATCACCACCACCCACTTCCCCCCTGCCCCACAGGAGTGTGCAGAGTCAGGCTGTAGACCCTGAGCATAATTTTTTTCTCTTCATGTTTAAAGTCTCAAAGGAAATGCTCTGTGCAGACTTGATGAGGAGGAGTCAGAACCTGAAACACACATCCGAGAGTCTGTACTTCCTTATCCTAAGTGGGTTCAAGCAGCATCGCCAGCCAGCAGCCCCCAAACCAAGACAGGTGCCACATCTCCTGTTTACAGGTTGAGATGGGCAAAATGATGTGCCCAAGTTTGCATCACTGGTCCATTTATGCTAAGACCTTTATATTCAGGGATGCTGAGCAGGGAGGACAGGTGAAAGAGACATGAGTTGTGGGCCTTATTTTTCTAACTGCAGGTGGGTCTCCAGGGATTCAGCTCCCCAGGCTCCTTGGCTGAGCTCGGTGACATCAGCCTGACTGGGCTGACACTGGTGGGCCAGGACTCGAGTAGCCCAAGCCTCCTATTGAGGCACCATCCCTGGCTTTTGGGATGGGCTGACCCTGGCATCCGGGTTGGACTCAGTGCTTGGCTGGACTCAGTGCTCTGTTATCCACTTGCCTCTCAAGGGAGAGCCCAAATTCCAGGGTCCCGTTTGGGTGGTCGATTTCCTACCAAAGTGGAAACATATTCCCTGCCTCTCATCTCTGAGCCCACCATCTCGCGGTCCCTAGCTGAACCTCTAATGTCCTCTCCACACAAAGCCAGCTCCCACTTTACCCCAGCACACCATGGAGTTTCATACAATTATGTCCAACTGTGAATTTGA
This sequence comes from Bos taurus, assembly GCF_002263795.3. Lineage (NCBI taxonomy): Eukaryota > Metazoa > Chordata > Mammalia > Artiodactyla > Bovidae > Bos > Bos taurus. The sequence continues at coordinate 39,472,477 of NC_037334.1, forward strand.
GCCAGAAAATGCTTCTAAGTGTTAATTTTATAGCTATTATTAACCAGGGTTAAATTCTTCTGATTTAGCTTAAACTCTAGAATAATTGTTTTGAAGATCTAATATGTTGGTTAAGAAGGATTTGGGGAAAAAAAACAAACATAAATTTGACCAACTTTACACTGGGAAATCCAGTAAAATTTTTAGATTAGAAGTTGCGCAGTGATAGCCCACAGACATATTTTTGTCTGGCCTGCAGAGAGTTTTAAAAACATGTGAATTCATTGCCCAGAGTTAAAAGGCAATTTTGCATACAGCTCAGGATTTCTGGTTCCTCTTTAAGAAATAAGTTGATGAGGCAGCAGAGGCTAACCCTGTGAGGATGGGGACTGACTCAGGGGGGTGAAGGTGGGTACTGGGGAGGAGGGGGTGGCCCCACCAGGCCCAGGAAGCATTGAGGGAGAGTGTGGCTCACGAGAGAAGTAGCGCTGAACATTTCAAGTTCCCAGCACAGACCTGACTTGGCTGCGAGCCCTGGTGTAATTTACAGACTTGGCAGGAGAGCTATTTCCTCCAGTTTTCTGTTTCTAATTAAAGCTTTTAGGCAAAGGGTTTAGTTGCTGATTCTGGTGCCAGAGTTAGCCCTGGCCTTATTAAACAGAAATATACAGCCAAGAGGAAATGAAGGAGGAAGGACAAATGATGCCAAAGGGGGAAAATGTGACTAAGAAACCAGAGCAGCATCTACAGGAGTAAAATATCAGGGGTGAGTTTGGTGGGGGGCGGGCTGGTGGAGAGAGGATGGGATGGGAAGCAGGAGCTACAAGGACTGCAAGGAACTTCGGATTTCTTAGGGGAACTGAAGACTACCGTAGCAGCAAGAAATCAACCTCCTGGGAAAGAAATGAAGGCTTAAAAGATCCTCGAAACTACTTCTGTCTCAATTGGAACATCAGGGCTACAGCTCATCAGCTGGCTTTGTACTCTCTGGTACCCCTCCCCCCAACAACCCCGGGGGTGGGGATGGGGTGGGTTGGGCATCTCTCCTAGTCTTGGTTTTCTCAGCTATAAAATGAGCACAGCAACAACTAGACAGGGGATGCTATGGGCATGAGATGAATGCGTGGGGTTGCTGTGGGGATGAGATGAGAGCATGCTGTGAAAGCCTGCCTGCACCTGAGCAGTAGGACTCAGGCCATTTCTCAGGGGCGGGACCCTCGCTGCGCACCTGGGCATGGTAGGCCTGGGTCTGCGAGTCCCAACACAACTGCCACCAGCTGGAGGTAGCCCTGTAGGTATTAAGCTCCATAGTTTGGTCATAGGAGATCAATCTGGACAAAATCCATTTTAAGGCACAATCCCCACAAATACTTCTTACCTGGTTCTGCTGGGGGCCCTCCCACAGGATGGGTGAGTACTAAAGTCACCACCTGGGGTAAGGGAAGAGGCATGGCCTGCTCAGGGGCTGATCTGTTGCTCAGGTAGGAGTGAATCCTCTCCTTCTTGCCTTCACTCACTCCAGGGACTACGGAAGCACTTTGGGGCAGGAGGGTGGTTAGAACGCCAGCGCTAGATACCATCTGTCTTGATTTTCTGTTGGTTGCATACAGAGGGGTTAGCTTAGGTTGGATTTGCTGTATGAGTCCTCCATATGCCAAATCAATTCAAGTGCAGTCACTAAGTCATGCCAGACTCTTTGTGATCCCATGGACGGTAGCGTGCCAGGTTCCTCTGTCCATGGGGATTCTCCAGGCAAGAATACTGGAGTGGGTTGCCATTCCCTTCTGCAGGGGATCTTCCCAATCCAGAGATTGAACCCAGGTCTCCCACATTGCAGGCAGATTCTTTACCACGTGAGCCACCAGGGTAGCCCTTATGCCATATGCCAGGAGGTCTTCAAATAATTTGTTCACTTAACTTTAATCAAGTGGACCCTGGAGGCTATAATTTTTCAGCACACACTGGCTTCTACCAGAACTGAAATATGTGATCTAAAGATATTCTGCTGAAGTGGAGGACAGACTAGTAAGGGCTGTAAGGGGGAGGTGGCAAGGGTCTTGCCTCCTGATCACCTGAACCAGACCTCTGCTCTTCCCGGTCTCTGCACACCCCTCTGCTCCTGCAGTGTTCTTCCTGTCACCTCTCTCCACTTGACACACTTCTATTCGCCCTTCCAGGCCACTTCCACTATCACCCCTTTCTTCCTTGATATCTCATCGTCCCTCAGGCTTTCCTGCATTCCTGTGCCAGGGCACCTATGGAGTTACCCTGTGGACAGCAGTTCATGACATGTCTCCCACTGCTCTGTGAGGTTTCTGGGCATGGCCAGAACCAGGCCTCCTGGGTTTACACCCAGCTCTGCCCCCCTGTGACTGCTCTACGCCTCAGTGTCCTCATCTGGCAGGTGGGACTGGGAGAAGCATCTCCTTGCAGGGCTGGGTGAGTGTAGGCACTGAACGTGTCGACAGCCTCTGGCCTTAGCAAGCCCTGAAAACCTGTTAGCTGAACCCACAGTGGGCACCACCCCCACCCCTAGAGTGGCTAGAACCAAGACGTCAGACAATAACAAGCATTGGTGGCTTGCGGAGAAATGGACGACACACCCTGTTGGTGGGAATGTATGTTCCATGACCCGCTTGCCTTCCTCAATCTGCTCTTTTCCATAGCACACGTCATCTTCTAAAATACTATGCAATGTACTCATTCTAGTGCTTATTGTCTGCATGGGCTTCCCTGGTGGCTCAGATGGTAAAGAATCTGCCTGCCATGTGGGTGACCTGGGTTCAATCCCTGGGTCGGGAAGATCCCCTGGAGAAGGGAATGGCTACCTGCTCCAGTATTCTTGCCTGGAAAATTCCATGGACAGAGGAGCCTGGAGGGCTACAGTCTATGAGGGTCACAAAGAGTTGGACACGACTGAGTGACTACATTTTCACTTTCCTGCTAAATGGGAGCTCCACCAGGTCAGGGATTTTTATTTGTTTTGTTAATTTATGTATCCTCTTGCTGTATTGGCAGGCACTTGATAAACATTTGTTGAAAAGCGGAGAATTTTGTCTTCACAACATCTCTGAGAAGTAGGTTTTATTATTCCCACTTCTCAGATGAGGAAACAAAGGCTGGAAGAGGTGAAATAACCTCCCTAGGGGCCCCCCCAGTCCCACCCCCCCAGCTGGCAAAGGGAGTTGGGGAGGAGTCCAGGGCTGCCTGTGCCAGGACTGACCCCCCTCTATGTTGCAGAGGTGCCACGACTCCTAAAAGCAGAGACCAGGGGACAGCAGCTGCTCTTTATGAAACAGGCATTGAGTTAGATGCTTTCATTATCCCTTCACTACTTTGAAGTGATTCTGCATGTTTGCCCTTTTATTTAACTTAATAGAAAGGAGATGGAGGCTCAGAAAGGTTGTGGGACTTGCCCAAGGCCCTGTGGCTAGGGAATGTTTATTTATAGAAAGGGGTTTCGAGCCTTCTAGATGCAACTGAGCTCCTCCCCTCCTCCCAATGTATAAGTCACGTCCTGTTTACTTCCACAAGATAAGCACCCGTGGATGAAAAGAGTGCTCAGGAAACTACATTAGGACTTCCCAGGATGGGGAGTGGTCGGGGAACATCAACAGGCAGCCTCTCCGGACATCCTCAAAGCAAACCCCACCACTTGTACCTTCCCTGTAGAAGCCATCATGCTGTGGAAAGGGCCTTTGCTCCCTCTGGCAGGCCAAGAGTTGCAGTAACCTGATTAATCAGTCCTCGGATGGGGGTCACTCAAGGGGGGGATGGCTCAAGGACATACTCAACCGTCCCAAAGCCTATTTTATGGGATCTGGAAAGGAGCTGCACAGGACTGATGGCAAGACGTGGGCGCCTTCACAGGGTAACGTCTGCGTCAGCATCGGGCAGGGCAGGGCGATGCTGTGTCGGTCCTACGGTAGAGCCACTACCACTGTAGCGTGAATAAACAGTGTCCCGTAACGGGCTACTGTTTTATACCCGCCAGACTCAACACTTGGCCCTGCCAGTACACAGGGAGCACGTCCCTCCGTGCTTCTAGCATGGAGGGGATGTACCTCATGGTGTTTAAGACTCCAAATTCTGTCCTGCCCCATCTCCAAACGAGTTACCCCATAGCTACTGAGAATGAACCCCAAAGCACCCACTGGGCAGCCTTGAAGTCAGTTTAACCAAACTTGCTCAAGGCAAGTCACAGTGAAGCCAGAAATCCCCGTTCTTAGATTCTCTCCTCTCCTTCACCTGAAACCCACCATCTGGGCCTAGGATTCTACCACCTTACTTCCTGGAGTACATTTCCACAACTCACCCCACCTCCACAGTGGCTTCACATTCTCCAAGGCCAGGCCACCAATCTCCTGGCTACAACAGTCTCCACGCTGTTCATCTTCCACTGGCAGCAGATCCCACCCTGTGATGGGAGAGAGACTCGGATGGATGGAGTGCAGGCAGGCAGAACAGGAGGAAGGGCAGCCAGAGCTGAGGAAATCATCTATGCAAAGGCGGAGAGGAGAGGGGGCTTCCCAGGTGGCACAGTGGTAAAGAATCTGCTTGCCAATGTAGGAGACGCAGGAGACACTGGTTCAATCCCTGGGACAGGAAGATCTCTGGAGGAGGTCTTTTATGGGGTAGCACAGAGTCGGACATGACTGAGCGACTGAGCACCCTGCAGAGAGGAGAGGACGGTTCTAGTGGATGGTGAGAGATGCTGTGCATGTAGCAGGAGTTCCAGGACCATCACACAGGGCCAGAGAAGACACTGGAGAGGCAGGCTAGGGTCGAGTGAGAAGGGCTTTACCCAGTATCCTCAATGTTAACCCTTCAAGGGGTTAACTAATTCCATGGAGCATCCCCTCTCCCAGAATGTGTTCATGTGTCCAAACAGCCGGTCTGCCCCAATTTCAGGGTATTCATCCGCCCCCTGAATGGTGCTGTTGCTGCCCCATGGTGAGCAGGTCTCATCAAGAAGGAAAAGACCACCCTTGTCCCTGTGCCTGAGAAGCATGTGGAAGATGACTGAGCGGAGGCAGAGCACAAGAAGTAGGGGTTTGGGAAACATGCTGTGATAAGGCAAAGGTCTTTGGTAAATTCCTGCCAGATCCAAGTGGTAAGAACAGTGCCAAAGAGAGGGTTAAAGCTGATATTAATGGCAATCCAGGAAGGAAAAGGCAGTTATAGAGATGGAGAAGTCCCTGTGTAGAAGATGCTGCTGCTGCTGCTGCTAAGTCACTTCAGTCATGTCCAACTCTGTGCGACCCCATAGACAGCAGCCCACCAGGCTCCCCCGTCCCTGGGATTCTCCAGGCAAGAACACTGGAGTGGGTTGCCATTTCCTTCTCCAACGCATGAAAGTGAAAAGTGAAAGTGAAGTCGCTCAGTCGTGTCTGACTCTTAGTGACCCCATGGACCGCAGCCTTCCAGGCTCCTCCGTCCATGGGATTTTCCAGGCAAGAGTACTGGAGTGGGGTGCCATCGCCTTCTCTGTATAGAAGATGAGAATAAGCAAATCTTTCTTGGGGTGGGGTGGGGCTGGGAGAGGGCCTGCAGTAGCTGTCCTCCCCAGCTCCCACACTGCACTCCCCTCACTGCCAGCTCCCAGAGGCCGGGAGAACAGAGACCGTGAGATCAAGGAGCAGGAGGTGAGTGGGACCCTGTCTCAGCCGTTTGCCCAACAAGGGACTCCGTGCCAAAGCCCACACCCCTTGTCCTACTTTGAGTCCCAGAAGCTCTAAGCAGAGAAACTATCTTCAATTGCAAATTGATCTAGAGGTAAGTCTGACTTTATGTGAGGCTGTTTAAAGACTTACTTTATTCCACTTTGGGGGCATATTTATTCATTTCATTGCAGAAATGTTAACTTATCTGGTTACGGGGGCTGCTTTGCACATGTCCGACATTACCTTCTATTGTAGAATGGTTTTGAATTCTGACACATCAAGTCCCAAGGGGTGAGATAACAGATTGTGAACTGTACTAGGGTAAGTCTGATTAAATTACTGTACATCTGTCTGGCAGTCAAAAACAAAACACAGAAAGATCTCAAAGACATAGAGGTAAGTTTAAAAAAAATAATTCAATTGTGTAACAAAAAATTGCAAAGTTATCTAGTAAGCTAGGCACTTTTCTAAGCACTGACATTAGAAAAGTGAAAAAAGTGGAAAACTACTAAATAAAGCTCTCTACATGCACTGTGCACACATGTGTATATAAATGTATAGGAAAAGGCCTGCATTGTTCCCACACAAATCTGGTAATAGTGGAACCTGAGGGGACAGAGATCATGGAAGCATAAAGCACTCAATGCCAAAGTGTACTGAATAAAATGTATATATGTATATATTTATGAGTTCAGTTCAGTTCAGTTCAGTCGCTCAGTCATGTCCGACTCTTTGCGACCCCATGAGTCGCAGCACGCCAGGCCTACCTCTCCATCACCAACTCCCAGAGTTCACTCAGACTCACATCCATCGAGTTAGTGATGCCATCCAGCCATCTCATCCTCTGTCGTCCCCTTCTCCTCCTGCCCCCAATCCCTCCCAGCATCAGAGTCTTTTCCAATGAGTCAACTCTTCGCATGAGGTGGCCAAAGTACTGGAGTTTCAGCTTTAGCATCATTCCTTCCAAAGAAATCCCAGGGCTGATCTCCTTCAGAATGGACTGGTTGGATCTCCTTGCAGTCCAAGGGACTCTCAAGAGTCTTCTCCAACACCATAGTTCAAAAGCATCAATTCTTTGGCACTCAGCCTTCTTCACAGTCCAACTCTCACATCCATACATGACCACAGGAAAAACCATAGCCTTGACTAGACGGACTTTTGTTGGCAAAGTAATGTCTCTGCTTTTCAGTATGCTATCTAGGTTGGTCATAACTTTCCTTCCAAGGAGTAAGCGTCTTTTAATCTCATGGCTGCAGTCACCATCTGCAGTGATTTTGGAGCGCCAAAAAATAAGTCTGACACTGTTTCCACTGTTTCCCCATCTATTTGCCATGAAGTGATGGGACTGGATGCCATGATCTTCGTTTTCTGAATGTTGAGCTTTAAGCCAAATTTTTCACTCTCCACTTTCACTTTCATCAAGAGGCTTTTTGTGTATAAAATATAAAATAATATGTATATGTGTGCATGCATGCTCAGTCATGACTAACTTTTTGTGACTCCATGGACTGTAGTCCACCAGCCTCCTCTGTCCATGGGATTCTCCAAGCAAGAAAACTGGAGTGGGTTGCCAGGCCACCCTCCAGGGAATCTTCCTGACTTAGGGATCAAACCCTCATCTCCTGCATTGCAGGTGGATTCTTTACCCACTGAGCCATTGGGAGAGTAAATGTGAATATATTTATATAAATATATTCGTGTACATTATATATCTATATATTATATATATAGTACATATTGTATACATTTGGTATTTTATATATTCAATATACATATTAAAGTGCTATAAACTGAATTTGTGTCCCTCCCAGATTTATGTGCTGCTCCTAACCCTGCTGCTACGCTGTGCTTAGTTGCTCAGTCATGTCCAACTCAGACTCTTTGTGACCCCAGGGACTATAGCCTGCCAGGCTCCTCTGTCCATGGGATGCTCCAGGCAACAATACTGGAGTGGGTTTCTATTTGCTAGTCCAGTGGACCACTTTTTGTCAGAGCTCTTCACTATGACCTGTCCATCTTGGATCACCCTGCATGGCATGGCTCATAGCTTCATTGAGTTACACAAGCCCCTTCACCACGACAAGGCTGTGATTCATGAAGGAGAAGAAATAGCAAGTGGCTTTCACAGGCTCCTTTCAACTCCAGGGGGAAGATAGTAAAGTCAACAGTCAGCTCTCGCTAGGACTTAGGGAAGTATGGAGGCTGTGTGAGGTGGGAGCTGTCAGCTCACTCTGTCTCCACCTCCACTAGCTGCACTCCCTGCAGGCTCCCCCGGCTGCCCCCAGAAAGACATGGTGAAGGCCCTCCTATTGGGAAATTAGCACCTAAAGGGGCATATGAAGGGAGTGGCTGGGTTAATAATTACCTGGAAAGTTCCTTATACTGCCCAGAAAGTGCAATGGCCATGGTATTACATCTCTCCAGCACTAAACAAAAGAAGGGTGCCCTGGCCTGGATTGCTTTGATTAAATTGGCATATTCTCTCCTATGAAGAAACCAGGGACTTCCTGAGAGCAGCAGTCTTGACCCTGACTCTCCTCATGACATGGTCTGACCAACATAGAAATGCCTATTTTTGGGCTTCACACTACCCTGGAGTCTTTCTGGAGAGCATGGTTCTGGCACAGTACCTGTGGGACTGCGATTTCTAAAGTGAGAGGCTGAAGCCCAGAGAGACTGGGCTATCTGCTCAAAGTCACACAGCTGGCAGGGACAGAGCCACAGCATCAAATGTGTGGGGCCAGAGAGCACCCTGGCTTCTGATCAAAGGCACCTATACTGTCTAGAGGGAAAGTCAGGTTATTAGGGTGGGGATGAAAAGCTCAGGAAAAAAAAAAAGGTCAACTTCCAGGTTTGTTTTCAAATTGGTTCGTTTGGGAATCCTGTAGAGGCCTCAAATTTATGTCATAACAGTAGAACGAGGGTAAAGTTGGGAATTCATCTTCTCCCTCCTCCTCACATGATAGGGACTAACAGAGCAGGGGGTTGGGGAGGACCTGACCCTGAGGAGGTGGGGGCCTCTGGGGAGGCAGGGGCACAGATGCTCCACTGGTGACTACAGGAAGGGGGCCTGTGGGGGAGGGGCTTTGCCAGCATTCTCTGGGCTTCACTGAGCTCAAGGGAACTACCCCCATCCAAAGTACCAGTGTGTTCTTAAGCCACAGGAGTGTGGAAACCAGAGCCCAGACCCAGGGACTCAGGTGGGACTGCAGATGGAGAAGTCCAGCCTGGCTTCTACTGTGTGACCACACTCTTCCCACTGACCACACCACTCCCCTCCCCGCCACACACAAAAGCTCCCCTGACCCACAGCCACTCCAGGCCAGCTGTGATTTAGGAAAGCCTTACTCCTCTACTGGTTGGGAAGTAAAGTGAATCCAGTCAACAATTAGGGTCTGCAAGGAGTAGGGGGAGGGAAGCTGAAGGCGGGGAGATAGAGGCACCCCTAAGTGCAGATCTGGGAAGTAGTGAGTGAGAGCAGACAGCTGGCCTCAATCTCTGGCCTGGCCCCTGAGAAACTGGCAGGAGCAGGGAGGGTCTCTGTCATCGGGACCACTGGCCTCTGGTGCAGGGTTCTCAGACTTGGGACGTGTCAGCAGCATCACCTGGCAGACTTGTTCACACACACATTGCTCCTCCCTCAACCTGACCCCACCTCCAAGCTAGGTCTGGATGGAGCCTGATAATTTCCATTTCTAATTTTTGGAACCTTCCCAGGCAATGGTGCTGCTGCCATTGGCCTGAGGACCACACTTTGAGAACTACTGCTCTAGAATTCCATGGACAGAGAAGCCTGGCAGGCTACAGTCCATAGGGTCGCACAGAGTCAGACATGACTAAAGCGACTTAGCATGCACGCATGCTCTAGGACTGATGCTCTACTCCAGCTGGAACCAGCTTGTCCCACAGGGACTGGTTATGCTTCACCCCTGTCCCATCTGGTTAGAATTTCCTGAACAAGGGCCCAGCCCTAACCTCATTTTTGTCTGTGTCAGTAAACCCAGGACAAAATCACACAGAGGGTTCAAGCCTGGTTTGTTCCCCAGCTTCAGCTGCTCCCTGCTGTCTCTGCAGGCCTAAGACTCTGCATGGGCTGGGGGCTACCTTGTCCTCCAGGGACTCTGTCAGTCCCAGAAAAACTTTCCTGTTCTTTCTTAGGAGGTGGGCTGGGGATTTCAGAAGTTCTCACTCAGCTGTGACCTTGGGCCCCAGGACTTTCTGTGGAAACCTGGGCCTTCAGCCTGGAGGTAGAACAAGGCTTTCTCCTCATAGCTTGGGTGAGGGTGAGTGGCCACATGAATCCATCCCTGACTTCTCGAGGAAGGATTCAGTAGGGTCTTTCACATCTCTTGGTTGCTCTTCTGGGTCAAAGGAGAGGTCAGTTTGGACCACTCTCAGGCTGAGGCATGCTGCACATGTGATGTGGGGGACAACCCCCAAACTGTTGGCACATTGGAACCATGAATTAAAGGCCTCAATGGTAGGAGACACCGGGACCAACCTCATTTCAGTGTTGATGTCTTACCCATCAGCCATGTGATCTTGGACAATTTTTAATTTCTTTGTACTTTAGTTTTCTCATCGTACAATGGAGATCATTATGGGACCTACCTGGTAGGGTTCCCTGAGGTTAAATGAAATCATCTGTGTAAATCCATTTTTTTGTTGTTGTGTAGTCCACTAAGTTGTGTCTGACTCTTTTGTGACCCTGTGGACTGTAGTCCACCAGGCTGGATTTCTCAGGCAAGAAGACTCAAGTGGCTTGCCATTTCCTTCTCCAGGGGATCTTCCCGACCCAGGGATCGAACCCACGTCTCCTGTATTGGCAGGCGGATTCTACCACTGAGCCACCAGGGAAGCCCTGTAAATCCATTTATGGCTTCATAAACTGTTATCATTGAAAAATAAACCAAGAACAAAAAACACCATAGATGAATGATCATTGCAGCATTACTCACAAGAGCCAAGAAGTAGAAATAACCCAATGTCTCTCAACTGATGAGCGGACAAACAAAATGTGGTCTGTTCATCCAGTAGACTATTATTCGGCTATAAAAAGGAATGAGGTATTGATTCAGGCTACACCATGGATGAATCTCCAAAACATTATGCTAGGCGAAAGGAGACAGACACAAAGGGTCATGTATTGTATGAACCCATTTATATTAAATGTCCAGAATAGATAAATCCATAGAGACAGAGGCGGAGCAGTGGCTCCCGGGGGCTGGGGGATAGGGGTGGGCATGGGAAGTGAGAGCTGGATTTCCCTTCAGGGAGATGAAAAAGGTCTGGAACAACATAGTGGCGATGGTTGTACAACTCTGTGAATGTATTAAATGCCACTTTAAGATGTCCCCAGGGGAAGATCTCACCTCTCCGCAGATGCTCCTCATTTCTAAAAGGGAGTGATTTGTAAAACAAGGCTGACCAGTGAGAAGACCCAGAGGCCAGGGTTGAGAGGGAGGTGTTCTTTCAGAAATAACAGTCATTACTAGTGACAAGAGGGGTGTCAATTTGGACACATCAAACACACCGAGCTCATGACTGCAGACCTACCATGTTAACCACTTCATGTGGTTTCAAACTCAGCCCCCTTACCCCCTCCACCTGGCCTGGCTGTTTTCACATAAAACAACTTTCATGAGCTCTTGGCTCCTCCATCTGGACATGAGATGAAGCCTCAGGAAATCCTAGAGATGTTTGTCCAGGTCATAAACAAGGCCACAGGTCCCCTGAGCCCTCAGCCTTACGGAGGCCACATGGACGGCTCCGAGCCCCAAATGACACCAGGATGACTGACGTGTCCACCTCATCCTCTGACAGGGGTTCCACCCCTAGAGACTAAAGCAGGTTCTGACAGGGGTGGGACCTCTGGGACGGTCTGCTGGTAGCTGGACATGTGCCCATAGCTTGGCAACAACTGGTCGAGGTGGGGCGGGGGTCGTCCCTGGAGACCTTCACAGCAGCAGCTCCTGTTTCACCCACGACCTTATGAAGTGTGGGTCTCACTCTCCCAAGGGTCTCCCTACCCAAGAACTGGGTGGGAGGTGGTGGGGGACCCATCTGCACTGCTGATGCCTCCCTTCCCTGGAGCATGGATGCTTCAGGTCTTGGTGACCTAGAGAGGGCAAGAAGTTCAGGGTGGGAAGCAGACCCCCCACATTATCAAACATCATCCCTCTGCCCATGCCCACGCGTCTTCATGTCAATAGGCTGGAAGCAGATGATCAAAAATAGAAATATTTGCTAGTTCTGCCTCAGTTACTCATCTGAGGGGCATAAGTCCCAGGCTTTTGGGGTTCCAGGAGGCTTGCCTGCCTCCACCCTGATGGTGGTTACAGAGTCTGGATGGCCACATTCTTCCTGCCCTTCTGAGAGCAGTATGGGCCCATTCCACAGCATTCCCACTAGGAAGTTACTCTTGGGCCCTTCCTCTGAAGCTTTCCACAGATGGGTGGTCTGCTATCTGTGGACTCTACCCAAAGAATCTGCTGTAACTTCTTGGTTCACACCTGTGTTCCCAGAGTAAACTGATGGAGGGAACAGCAAACCCAATGTGACCACTTCCCAGAGGCCAGAGCCTGGCCCACCACACCCGCCTTCAATGGTATGGATGATAAAACTGGGAATGCAGGCTCAGAATGCCTGCGTCAGCTGCCAAGATTTTTAAGAGATGTACTCAGTCCATTTCAGCCTGGATTGCATATAATATCTTATCAATTTCCCCTACATTCACAATAAGCCTCACTTTTCTTGGGAAATGAAAATCCATGTGTCCTGACCATCTAGTATCAAAGCAAGACACACAAAATTTACAACTTCATAGCTACATTAATGACAGCTGGAAAAATGAAAGCTTGTGTGGGTGGGTATGTAACACTGCATTTGTACCCAACCAGGGCTTTTTGTATATGTGAATTTTTTTTAATATTATTATTAAAAAGGCAATATATTATTCCAGGAAATTTTAAGAATAAGACCTACCCACAATCCTATCAACCTAGCATAAATATGTCCATTTTTGGACATTTGTTTCCAGCCTGTTGACATGAAGACCTGTGGGCATGCGTGGAGGACTGATGTTTGATAAACTGGGGATCTGATTCCTGTCCTGAAATTCCTGCCTTCACAGTTCACTGAGGCCCGGGACGCCCATGCCCCAGAGAAGGAAAGCATCAGTGGGGCAGAAGACTGTGCCATCTCCCCCTACTCCTGAGCCATCAGAAGACTCTGGGAGGAAACCATGGGCTCCAGGAGAAGGAGGGGCTGTGGGTGGGGAGAGCCCAGGAGACAGTGAGACCCACAGTCCATACAACTGTGAATGAGGCAGCCTTGTTTTTGTTTGTTTTAATGTTTTAAAATTAATTATTTTAATTGGAGAATAATTACTTTACAATACTGTGATGGTTTTTGCCATACATCAACTTGAATTGGCATGTGTCCCCCCCATCCTGAACCCTTTCCCACCTCCCTCTCCACCCTATCCCTCTGGGTTGTCCCAGAGCACTGGCTTTGGGTCCCCTGCTTCATGAATGGAACTTGCACTGGTCATCTGTTTTACATATGGTAATGTACATGTTTCAATGCTATTCTCTCAAATTGCCCCACCCTTGCCTTCTACCACTGAGTCCAAAAGTCTGTTCTTTACATCTGTGTCTCCTTTGCTGTCCTGCATGGAGGATCGTGCTTTTTTGTTTTTTAATTTGTACTGTATGCACTACAGTGTGCACACCACCAAAAATTTAAGTTTATTAAAAAAAATTTTTTTTGAGACAGGCTTCTTTTGCATAACATTTAACAGCTCCATACTTCCCCTTATAATTTACTTGGCCATTCCCCCTTATCAGACATCTAAGTGACTTTCATTATTACACCATCAAAATGTGCCCATGCAACCTTGGTTTTGCCCTTAAACTTCAGCTCTGGTGCTCATCTCTGCTCAGGACCTCCTGCTGCCAAGGCTTCCACATTATCCTGATTCCTCCGCTTATTGTGGAGGCTTCCCCTTTCCCTTTCTGGAGCTGGCATCACCCTAGTTCCTCTTTTCTCTTTTGTTTTATCCAGCTTGATACTGATAGTCACAACCATCCCATCCAAAAACCTTTAATGGCTCCCCATAGACAGCCTCCTGGACAAAAGCCACACTCCTTAGTCTGGTTATCAAGCCCCCAACTCCCTGGGCCCAGACTCCCCAAATCATCTTTCACATAACCTTCACATTTCAAGCTCTGGTCAAACCAAACCACTCACAGCCTCCTAGACACTGTGCTCATCTAAGTTTGCATGCATTTGTACACCCAGACTCCTCCACCTCGAACACCCCTACCAAAGCCTGCCCACCCACATTCCTACTTCTCTCCTCAAATCTCAGCTCCAGCATCAGCCCTGCTCTGCCTCTTGCCCACGATCTCCCCTGGTGGGATCAGGAATCGTCTGCCATGTCTCAGTGCCCTGTGCACACGGTCCTGTCGTGCAGCGCCTCACATGGACTGTATTTTGAGGCTTACTCATCAGACTCCCTTCCTGGACCAAGAACTCCCAGAGGCCCATCACTGTTCTTTTATCCCAAACACAAATACAAAGATCAGGCCAAATGTCACACTCAGTAAACACATGGTGAATGACTGAATGGGGGAGTGAGTCTGAGTTCTCCCTGCCGACCATGTGGAACCATCCCAGCCCTGTGGCATTCCAGCTGAGTGTCCTGCCCTTCTCTCTGCCTGCTTTCACACCCAAGGAAGAAAGCAGATCTGTGGAGACCCTTGGAAGCCTCGTAGAAACAGAAACATAGAAACCAATGAGCTGTAAGCAAACTGCCTTTGGGGATTTCAGAGCCAGAGCAGCATTGACAAAAATTGCCATGATTAAGAACAGAAAACATTAAATGGGAACAGAATAATGTAGAGAGCCTCCTCGTGGTCTCACCCACCCCCACCCACCCACACCTTTACTCTGTGCACTCCCACCCTCCCACCAAACCCACTCTCTGCGTGGTACAAACTTCTATGAGGCAGCTTGTGAGTATCTGTAAGTTATAGCTGAATATTCCATTCCCTGTCTCAAAGGCTCACATGTTCCCTGGCTTGATAAATATCTTATGACAATTATTCCTGAAACATGAGTCTCCTGCCAACAACCATGTCTAGTTAAAATGCAAGAAGTATTTTTAGTGTTTTGATAATCCCATGGGAAGTTCAGTTCTCCACTCCAAGAATTTAAGGGCTCGAGTGGGCACCCTTGTCTCGTTCCTGATCTTAGAGGAAATGCTTTCAGTTTTTCATTGTTGAGAATAAAGTTTGCTGTGGGCTTATCATATATGGGTTTATTATTTTGAGGTATGTTCTTTCTAAGTCTACTTTCTGGAGAGTTTTTTAAAAAAATCATAAATGGGTGTTGAATTTTGTCAAAAGCTTTTGATGCATCTATTGAGATGATCATATGATTTTTATCTTTCAATTTGTTAATATGGTATATCACATCACCAGTATTATTCAACATAGTTTTGGGAGTCCTAGCCACAGCAATCAGAGAAGAAAAAGACGTAAAAAAGAATCCAGATTGGAAAAGAAGAAGTAAAACTCTCATTGTTTGCAGATGACATGATACTATATATAGAAAACCTTAAAGATGCCAGCAGAAAATTACTAGAGCTAACTAATGAGTATAGTAAAATCGCAGGATATAAAATTAACAGAAATTGCTTGCGTCCCTATATACTACCAATGAAAAATCAGATAGAGAGGTTACGAAAACAATCCCATTCACCACTGCAACAAAAGAAATTTAAAATGTCTGGGAATAAACCTATCTAAGGAGACAAGAGACCTGTACGTAGAAAACTGTAAGACACAGATGAAAGAGATCAAAGACAACACAAACAGATGGAGACACATAGCATGTTCTTGGGCTGGCAGAATCAATATTGCAAAAACGACTATACTACTCAAAGCAATCTACAGATTCAATGCAATCCCTATTAACTACCAAAGTTTTCACAGAACTAGAACAACAAATTTCACAATTTATATCAAAACACAAAAGACCCCAAATAGCCTAAACAATCTTGAGAAAGAAAAATGGAGCTGGAGGAATCAACCTTTCTGACTTCAGACTATACTACAAGGCTACAGTCATCGAGACAGTATGGTACTGGCACAAAAACAGAAATACAGACCAATAGAACAAGATAGAAAGTTCAGAGATAAACCCACACACCTATAGGCACCGTATTTATTGATAAATGAGGCAAGAATATACAATGGAGAAAAGACAGCCTCTTTGATAAGTGGTGCTGGGAAAACTGAAGAGCAACATGTAAAAGAATGAAACTAGAACACTTCCTAACACAATACACAAAAATAAACTCAAAATGGATTAAAGACCTAAACGTAAAGCCAGAAACTATAAAACTTTTAGAGGAAAACACAGGCAGTATACTCTTTGACATAAATGACAGCAAGATCCTCTTTGACTCAGCTCCTGGAGTAATGGAAATAAAAGCAAAAATAAACTAATGGGACCTAATTAAACTTAAATGCTTTTGCACAGCTAAGGAAACAATACACAAGATGAAAAGACAACCCTCAGAATAGGAGAAAATAATTGCAAATGAAACAACTGACAAAGAATTAATCTCCAAAGTGTATAAGCAGCTCATACAGCTCAATATCAGAAAAACAAACAACCCAATCAAAAAATAGGCAGAAGACCTAAACAAATATTTCTCCAAAGAAGACATACAGATGGCTAATAAACACATGAAGATGCTCAACATTGCTCATTATTAGAGAAATGCAATTAAAACTACAATAAGGTATCACCTCACACCAGTCAGAATGGTCATCATCAAAAAAGTCTACAAACAATAAATGCTGGAGAGGATGTGGAGAAAAGGTTGCATTGCTGGTGGGAATGTGAATTGATACAGCTACTATGGAGAACAATATGGAGATTCCTTAAAAAACTAGAAATAAAACTATCATGTGTACATGCATGTGTGCTAAGTCACTTCAGTCATGTACAATTCTTTGTGACGCTATGGACTGTAGCCCTCTTTCCATGGGATTCTCCAGGCAAGAATACTAGAGTGGGTTGCCATACCCTTCTCCAGGGATCTTCCTAACCCAGGGATCGAACCGACATCTCCCCATCTTCTGCACTGGCAGGTGGGTTCTTTACCACTAGCACCACCCGAGAAGCTTCTAAAACTATCATATGACCCAAAATCCCACGACTGGGCATATACCCTGAGAAAACCATAATTGAAAAAGACATGTATACCCCAATATTTGGCTTCCCAGGTGGTGTTAGTTGTAAAGAACCCCCTTGCCAATGCAGGAGACTGAAGCATCGTGGGCTTGATCCCTGAGGATGGCATGCAACCCACTCCAGTATTTGTGCCTGGAGAATCCCATGGACAGAGGAGCCTGGCATGCTACAATCCATAGGGTTGCAGAGAGTCAGATATGATGAAAGTGACTTAGCACACATGCAACCCAATATTCATAGCAGTACTATTTACAATTGCTAGGACATGAAAGCAACCTAGATGTCCATTAACAGATGAATGGATAAAGAAGATGTGGAACATATATACAATGGACTATTACTCAGCCATAAAAAAGAACAAATCTGAGCCAGTTCTAGTGAAATGGACGAACCTAAAGCCTGTTATACAGAATGAAGTAATTCAGAAACAGAAAAATAAATATAGTATATTAACCTATGAGTTCCAGAAAAACATCTCCTTCTGCTTTATTGACTATGCCAAAGCCTTTGACTTTATTGTGTGTGGATCACAATAAACTATGGAAAATTCTGAAAGAGATGGGAATACCAGACCACCTGATCTGCCTCTTGAGAAACCTATATGCAGGTCAGGAAGCAACAGTTAGAACCGGACATGGAACAGACTGGTTCCAAATAGGAAAAGGAGTACGACAAGGCTGTATATTATCATCCTGCTTATTTAACTTATATGCAGAGTACATCATGAGAAATGCTGGGCTGGAAGAAGCACAAGCTGGAATCAAGATTGCCGGGAGAAATATCAATAACCTCAGATATGCAGATGACACCACCCTTCTGGCAGAAAGTGAAGAGGAACTAAAAAGCCTCTTGATGAAAGTGAAAGAGGAGTGTGAAAAAGTTGGCTTAAAGCTCAACGTTCAGAAAACGAAGATCATGGCATCTGGTCCCATCACTTCATGGGAAATAGATGGGGAAACAGTGGAAACAGTGTCAGACTTCATTTTTCTGGGCTCCAAAATCACTGCAGATGGTGACTGCAGCCATGAAATTAAAAGATGCTTACTCCTTGGAAGGAAAGCTATGACCAACCTAGATAGCATATTCAAAAGCAGAGACATTACTTTGCCAACAAAGGTTCGTCTAGTCAAGGCTATGGTTTTTCCAGTGGTCATGTATGGATGTGAGAGTTGGACTGTGAAGAAAGCTGAGAACTGAAGAATTGATGCTTTTGAACTGTGGTGTTGGAGAAGACTCTTGAGAGTCCCTTGGACTGCGAGGAGGTCCAACTGGTCCAACCAATCCATCCTAAAGGAGATCAGTCCTGGGTGTTCATTGGAAGGACTGATGCTGAAGCTGAAACTCCAGTACTTTGGCCACCTCATGTGAAGAGTTGACTCATTGGAAAAGACCTTGATGCTGGGAAGGATTGGGGGTAGGAGGAGAAGGGGACGACAGAGGATGACATGGCTGGATGGTATCACCAACTCAATGGGCATGAGTTTGGGTGAACTCTGGGAGTTGCTGATGGACAGGGAGGCCTGGCATGCTGTGATTCATGGGTTCACAAAGAGTCAGATACGACTGAGTGACTGAACTGAACCGAACTGATGGGGTTTCTGGGAAAATGGTGGGTGACTACTAATAGGTGTGGGCTTTCGTTTCAAGTTGATGCTAAGTTGCTTCAATCATGTCTGACTCTTTGTGATCCCATGGACTGTAGCCCGCCAGGCTCCTCTGTGCATGGGATTCTCTAGGCAAGAATACTGGAGTGAATTGCCAAGCCCTCTTCCAGGGGATTTTCCCTCTAGTTGATGAGCTGTTCTAAAACTTTTTGTGGTGAAGGATGCATAACTCTGTGAATATACTAAAAACCACTAAAGTGTATACTTTCAGTGGTAAAGTGTATACTTTCAGTGGTAAATTGTATCAGATCAGATCAGATCAGTTGCTCAGTCATGTCCGACTCTTTGTGACCCCATGAATCGCAGCATGCCAGGCCTCCCTCTCCATCACCAACTCCCGGAGTTCACTCAGACTCACCTCTATCGAGTCGGTGATGCCATCCAGCCATCTCATCCTCTGTTGTCCCCTTCTCCTCCTGCCCCCAATCCCTCCCAGCATCAGAGTCTTTTCCAATGAGTCAACTCTTCGCATGAAGTGGCCAAAGTACTGGAGTTTCAGATTTAGCATCATACCTTCCAAAGAAATCCCAGGGCTGATCTACTTCAGAATGGACTGGTTGGATCTCCTTGCAGTCCAAGGGACTCTCCAGAGTCTTCTCCAACACCACACTTCAAAAGCATCAATTCTTCGGCGCTCAGCCTTCTTCACAGTCCAACTCTCCCATCCATACATGACCACAGGAAAAACCATAGCCTTGACTAGACGAACCTTTGTTGGCAAAGTAATGTCTCTGCTTTTGAATATGCTATCTAGGTTGGTCATAACTTTCCTTCCAAGGAGTAAGCGTCTTTTAATTTCATGGCTGCAGTCACCATCTGCAGTGATTTTGGAGCCCAGAAAAATAAAGTCTGACACTGTTTCCACTGGTTCCCCATCTATTTCCCATGAAGTGATGGGACTGGATGCCATGATCTTCGTTTTCTGAATGTTGAGCTTTAAGCCAACTTTTTCACCCTCCACTTTAACTTTCATCAAGAGACTTTTTAGTTCCTCTTCACTTTCTGCCATAAGGGTGGTGTCATCTGCATATCTGAGGTTATTGATATTTCTCCCAGAAATCTTGATTCCAGCTTGTGCTTCTTCCAGTCCAGCGTTTCTCATGATGTACTCTGCATAGAAGTTAAATAAGCAGGGTGACAATATACAGCCTTGACGAACTCCTTTTCCTATTTGGAACCAGTCTGTTGTTCCATGTCCAGTTCTAACTGTTGCTTCCTGACCTGCATATAGGTTTCTCAAGAGGCAGATCAGGTGGTCTGGTATTCCCATCTCTTTCAGAGTTTTCCACAGTTTATTGTGATCCACACAGTCAAAGGCTTTGGCATAGTCAATAAAGCAGAAATAGATGCTTTTCTGGAACTCTCTTGCTTTTTCCATGATCCAGAGGATGTTGGCAATTTGATCTCTGGTTCCTCTGCCTTTTCTAAAACCAGCTTGAACATCAGGAAGTTCACGGTTCACGTATTGCTGAAGCTGGGCTTGGAGAATTTTGAGCACTACTTTACTAGCGTGTGAGATGAGTGCAATTGTGCGGTAGTTTGAGCATTCTTTGGCATTGCCTTTCTTTGGGATTGGAATGAAAACTGATCTTTTCCAGTCCTGTGGCCACTGCTGAGTTTTCCAAATTTGCTGGCAATTGACTGCAGCACTTTCACAGCATCATCTTTCAGGATTTGGAATAGCTCAACTGGAATTCCATCACCTCCACTAGCTTTGTTTGTAGTGACGTAAATTGTATAGTAAGTAAAATAAATTTCTATAAGGTTGTCACACGACAAAACCTACCTGAAACACTAGGCCAGCATGGAGATGGCATCATGCTCTGCCCCTCAGGAGTCTCAAGGCACATTCATCTTCTATCTTTCCAACAGCAAACCTACTGCATTTCCATCCTTCTTCTAAAATGTGAAAGAAACTGCATCTATGGGGCACATCTTACAGCAAACAAACAAACCCCCAGAAAGGACTGCTCACAGGCAGAGGCCATTGATGATTGTCAGAACATAAACAATTTCTAATATAGGCTGAAGCACAAAGGAATGGAGACTACATGTTCTCTGCCTTCTCACTGTGATACATGAGCATAGGATGACGGAGCACGGGTCAGACAGCAGAGCTGATACTAGGACTGTCAGAGCAGTTCTGGCTTGCCTTCCTGAAAAAAGTGGGGAGAAGCCAAATCACCTCTGTCCCTGATCCCCATGCATTTAAGAAGCAGATCACCTACTTCTCCCACTTGTCCCTGGAACCAGATCACTCAACCCATAAGAGGATGACTGCCAAGATGTGGCCCCAGGCAGGACTAAGGAACCACTGTCCCCATGAGAGGGGGGTGATCCATGGGGATCTGCCTATCTGTATTGAGGTCCTGTGCCTGATCATTTGGCTTTTCATTTATTTCAGGAAGGCTATCCTGGACCTAGAAAATTTTTTGAAGAAGGTTTCCTGCTGCAAATAAGTAAGGTTTGGAGAAAAAGTTGTATCTGGAGAGCTTCAGTCTCAGAGAAATAAAGTGATACTGATTTGGCAGTGGAAGCATCAGTTCAGTTCAGTCACTCAGTTGTGTCTGACTCTTTGCGACCCCACAGACTGCAGCACACCAGGCCTCCCTGTCCATCACCAACTCCCAGAGCTTACTCAAACTCATGTCCATTGAGTCAGTGATGCCATCCAACCATCTCATCCTCTGTTGTCCCCTTCTCCTCCTACCTTCAATCTTTCCCAGCAGTTCTTTGCATTACGTGGCCAAAGTTTTGGAGTTTCAGCTTCAGTGGTGGTGGTTTAGTTGCGAAGTCATGTCTGACTCTTGCAATCCCATGGACTGTAGCCTGCCAGGCTCCTCTGTCCATGGGATTCTCCAGGTGAGAATACTAGAGTGGGTTGCCATTTCCTTCTCCAGAGGATCTTCCTGACCCAGGAATTGAACCCAGGTCTCCTGCATTGCAGGCAGACTCTTTACCAACTGAGCTATGAGGGAAGTTCTAATGGAAGCATGGCCTGGCTCAAAGCAGTGTGGCCTAAGCACACTCTAGATCAGAAGTCAAGATAGCTCCTAACAGGGAATAACACAGCTGATAAACAGCTGCATGGAGAAGTTGTCAATAAGCACGGGAGCCCAGGGTGAGCTGGTGCAAAGTGAACTGGACCACAGGGGGGCAAAGAGTGTGCACACCCAGGATAGCAGCATGCCAGGGCATTCTCACCTGCTGCCATCTCAGCCCAACAGTAGCTCCCAGGACAGGTCACCCACCTGCAGCTTTTTATATTTGCATCTGCGTGTTAGTGAGCTACCTCTCACACACAGCTGCATGGATGGTTCAGTAGAAGATGCCATCTCTGATGAAGAAGCCCCAGAGAACAACCATGTGTTCATGCAAGAAAGGAAAGGCAGATGTGGATTAAGTGAGTGCCAGCAGTGTCTGAACACAAGAAAACCACTTCTGGAGAGTCTGGGCACCATGCTGCAAGTGTGACAGTCCCCCACCCCACCCCCACCTCATCCTGGTAGGCCATCCAGAAGGTTTTCCAGTGCCTTGCCCTCCATCCTCTCGTGACATGGGATGCTTGAAATCATCTGCTGAGGCATCTGTGTTTTACAGAGGAAATCAAGGCTCAGAGAGGAGAGGAGCCTGAGCACCCACCCACAGTAGGCATGTGATGGAAAACAGCTCAAATTCACGGTCCTCTGATTCAAACCATATTGTTCAATGACTTGTTGGATGTGCATAAAACATTTGGCTCAAAAGAAGTCCGGGCACCAATCGATGATGAAGTGCGATGTATGGGGAAGTGAATTGATAACAACTATCAATTAAGACTTTCTTCCTTTTTTCAACCACTGTCTCCTGGGTGCTGAGGAGTGGGGAGGACCCATCACCCTGCCCACTATGGTCAGTGAGGAAGGAGGGACAGGACATAACCCCTTTGTTCCAAGGCAGCAGGTGCATGGTATGGCCACAGCTCATTAACACTTGGAGTGAAAGACATTCAGGTCTTGGAAGGCAGGAGTGGGGGCTCCAAGGGTGGACAGAGACAGGGTAGGATCTGCTTGAGGACAAGGATATCCCCAGGGCTGAGACAAGCAGGGAAGTGGCCCAAGCCTTCTGATGCCCGCAAGAGTCTACAACCATTACCTGGCCATGTCTTCTGAACTGTGAGGCTTGGAGATGCCCAGAGACAGGCCCTGTGCAGGGTTCACCCTGCACCCTGTGCTTAGCTCAGGGCTGGCACAGAACAGGCTCCTGGCACATGCTGCTAAGTCAACCTCTTATAGCAAATCTGTACTCTGTTGCATGCTGCTCTCCCCCTGGGAAGGCCAAGGCTGGCTTCTACTCAACCTGTCCTAGCTCCAGTTCCCAAAGATGTCCAGCTAATAAAACTGTATTTAAAGGACTGGTTTATATTATACCCCAAGAAATTAATTCATTTCCAAAGCCTTGGTGTGCTGTTCTGAATGTGGTGTCCAGGTTGTTCAAGGCCACATGGACACATGTGGCCTGAAGGGTCACATCTTTAGGGAAACCAGAAATGAGCCTGAGCTAGAGTTTCTTGCTCAAAGGTCAGCTCCCGTTTCCTGCGCCCATCTTGACAAGAAGAGGGGAGTGTTGGCAGCATTACCCTCTCAGGCTACAACCTGGAGAGATAAAGTCACTCCCTGAATTACAAGCTGCACAGCAGCAGGGCTGCAATCTCAAGCCCCTGGGTGCTGGGCAAGGGCTGAGCGAGTCAGCAGGACTGAAGCCCACGAGGCTGCGCTGAGCTCTCAGCTCCACCTCCCAGGCTCCCCCGCGAGGCTCTCTCCCCTTGTGCCGCAGGCACTAGGGTCTCCTGCTCAATGTGGTTTGGCGTGGATTTCAAAGAACAAGGACAGCTGAGCATCTGGGGTTTCTCTGGTGTTCACTGAGCGAACAGCCCGTGGGGCCACCTGTCACATGGGTGGAGGCTTTTTGAGACCAGCCTGCCCTGCCCCAGCCAGCTGCGCACGCAGGCGCCAGGGAGTGGGCGGAGCTTCTGCAGCACACGGCCAGGCCGGCAGGACCACCCAGGGACTCAAGACCCAGTTCAACACAGGGTTTGGCCATTCACAGAACATGACCCTGGGCAGATCAAGGACTATCTCTGAATCTCAGTTTTCACGTGAAGAGTGACAAGCCAAGGAAAGCTAAAGATTGCTAGCAACTACTAGAAGCTAGGAAGAGGCCAGGGAGGATTCTTCCCAGGAGCCTTTGGAGGGAGCATGGCCCTGCCTATAGCTTGATTTCAGACTTCTAGTCTCAAGAGTGGAGAAGACACCTTTTTGCTGTTTTGAGCCACCAAGTTTGTGGTACTTTGTTGTGGCAGTACTGAGAAAGGAATACCTACAAAAATACCTATAGGGACTTTGCAGGTATGATTAAATTAAATATCATGAACTCATGATCCACCAATATATGCTGGATTATCCAAGTGGACCCAATGTAATTACAAGGGTCCTTATGAGAAGGAAGCAGGTCAGAAAGGAGAAGGTGATGTGAGGACAGAGCCGAGACTGAGGTGATGAAGCCATAGGCCAAGGAATGCAGGCAGCTTCTAAAATAAATTCTCCTCTAAAGCCCCCAGAAAGAACTAGTCCCGCTGACACCTTGATTTTAACCCCTCAAGACCTGTTTTTGATGTCTAACCCTTTAGAGCTGCAAAAGAATAAATTTGCCTTGTTTTAAGCCATCAAGTTTACGGCAATTTTGTTTCAGCAGCTCAAGGAAATGATCACAGTTAAGTCACTTGACAGTACTGGTGTACACTGGAGGCTACTGACTTACCCTGATAGGTCTAAACCAGGCTAAGTTGCTTCACCTCTTCGCATGGTTTGTTAAGAAGTACAGACTCCTAGACTGTATTACAAAGATACAGTCATCACAATAGCATGGTACTGGCACAAAAACAGACCCATAGACCCATGGAACAGCACAGAGAGCCCAGAGATAAACCCACACACTTATGGTTAATTAATCATGACAAAAGAGGCAAGAATATACCATGAGGAAAGACAGTCTCTTTAATATGTGTTGGGTAAACTGAACAGCTAAATATAAAAGGATGAAATTAGAACATTTTCTTATGACATATACAAAAATAAACTCAAAATGGATTAAAGACCTAAATGTAAGAACTCCAGGCCAGAATAATGGAGTGGGTAGCCTTTCCCTTCTCCAGGGGATCTTCCCAACCCAGGAATCGAACTCAAGTCTCCCGCATTGCAGGCAGATTCTTTACCAGCAAGGGAAACCACAAGGGAAACCCTTGTTGGGGGTTTCGTATAAAAGAATGAAATTAGAACATCTTCTTATAGCATATACAAAAATAAACTCAAAATGGATTAAAGACCTAAATGTAAGAATGGAAACCATAAAACCGCCTAGAAGAGAACATAGGTGCAACATTCTTTGATATAAATTGAACAGTATTTTTTTGGATCTGTCTCCTATGGCATAGGAAACAAAAGCAAAAATGAACAAATTGGATCTAATTAAACTTAAAAACTTTGCAAGGCAAAGGAAACCATGAACCAAATGGAAAGACAACCCACTGAGTGGGAGAAAATATTGCAAATGATATGACTGATTAAGGGATTAATATCCAAATTACATAAATAGCTCATACAAAATATTTTTTAAAAATGGATTAAAAATGGATAGAAGATCTGAACAGATATTTTTCCAAAGAAGACATACAGATGGCCAACAGGCACATGAAAAGATGCTCCACATTGCTAATCATCAAAGAAATGCAAATAAAAACCACAATATCATCTCATACCTGTTAGAATGACAATCATCAAAGAGACCACAAATTACAAATTTGGGGAGGATGTGGAAGAAAAGGGAACCCTTCCATACTGCTGGTAGGAATGTAATTTGACACAGCCACTGTGGAAAAGTGTGAAGTTTCCTTAAAAACTAAAAATAGAACTACCATATGATCCAGCAATTTCACTCCTGATTATATAGCAGAAAAAAATAAAAACCCTAGTTCAAAAAGATACATGCACCCCAATGTTCATAGCAGCATTATTTACAATAGATTTGGAAGCAATCTAAGTATCCAACAGACGCATGGATAAAGAAGATGTGGTATATTAAATACTAATTTCTAATTTGTTTTGGAATATTGGGAATATTACTCAGCTATAAAAAGAATGAAATCTTGCCATTTGCAACAACATGGATGGGCCTGGAGGGTATTATCCTAGTGAAATAAGTCAGACAGAGAAAGATAAATACTGTATGTTATCACTTACATGTGGAATCTAAAAAATAAAACAACTAGTGAATATAACAAAAAAGAAACAGACTCACAGATATAGAAAGCAAGCTAGTGGTAACCAGTAGGGAGAGGGAAGGGGGAGGGGCAAGATAGGGATGGAGGATTAAAAGGTACAAACTACTATGTGTAAAATAAATAAGCTACAAGGATATACTGTATAGCACAGGGGATACAGCCAATATTTTATAATAACTATAAATGGAGTATAACCTTTAAAAATTGTGAATCAATTATGTTGTACACTTGAAACTTACGTAATACTGAAAAATCTACTATACCTTTTTAAAAGTATTTTTAATTAATTTATTGTAATTGGAGAATAATTACAGTATTCTGATGGTTTTTTCAATACATCAACATGAGTTGGCCATAGGTATACATGTGTCCCTCCCATCATGAACCCCACCCCACCTCCCTCTCTGGGTTGTCCCTGAGCACTGGCTTTGGGTGCCCTGCTTCACACTGAGCTTGCACTGGTCATCTACTTTACATATGGTAATGTACACGTTTCAATGGGATATTACTCTGCTATAAAGAGGAACACATTTGAGTCAGTTCTAATGAGATGGCTGAACCTGGAGCCTATTATACAGAATGAAATAAATCAGAAAGAGAAAGACAAATACTGTACATTAACACACATATATATGGAATTTAGAAAGATGATATTGATGATCCTACATTGAGGGCAGCACTGGAGACACAGATGTTTGGACTCAATGGGAGAAGGCGAGGGTGGGATGATTTGTGAGAATAGCATTGAAACATGTATATTATCAACTATACCTTAATTTAAGAAAAAGAAAAAAAGAAAACAAGAAACACAGACTCCTAAGCCCCACCCCAGACAGGCTGAAGGACTGCCTTTAGGAGGGGTGTCCAGGAACCTGAGTTTTACCGGCTCCTGGTGACTCTAATGTTCACATAGGTATGGGCACCCTAGGCTGGAGACCACAACACCCCATGGGGGAAGAGGGGACCCACTGACCCTTATTGCTCTAGCCCCTGGGACCCTGGGAAAGATTTTAAGGCTCAAATGCTAAAGCTATTCATGGGCACAAAATATGAATATTTTTACTTCTCCCCGTTTTCATTTTAGTTGAATAAATATTCTGCATTTTGCCCTGGGCACAAGGAGTCTGGTGAAAGAGGAAGATGTCCTTCAAGGGCAGTGGTGACAACCAGGCCTGTGGGAACCACAGGAAGGAAGAATCAACTGTGCCAGGGTGGGCAGGGTGGGTTCATGGAGGAAGAGATCCTTGGTGGGGGGATCTGGAAGGAGGAGAAGACTGTCAAGGGAGTCAAGGGGGAGGGCATTTAAGGAGAGGGGGACGTGTGAATTAAACCACTGAGATGTGAACCAGCATAGGCCAAATGGCGAAACAGTAAGGAACAGGACTGGCCAAGTTGGGCAGCTTGTGGAGGCCTTGTGGGCTGTGCTAGGAGCTCGGACTTGCCTTGGGGCCTCACTGAAGGGGTCTTGGAGGATTGAGATTGGGCAGGGGTGTAAGGAGTTAAGGCTGCAATGGATCAGATTTATGTTGCAGGAGAAAAAAACATTCTCAGGCACTGTACAAGTCTTCACATGACCATCCAGTATCTGTGGCTTCACAGAGAGAAGCCAAGATACCACAATACAGGAACAGTGAGAATGGTGCAGATCACTTATAAGCTCATCCCCTGTCAGGCACACCTGCCTGGTAGCACCAGCTCCTGGGCCCACTCATTCTGTCCCTGTCTTTGCTAGGCTGTGTCTGGGCGATCTCTATTTGTTGTAAATGTACCTGCTGTTTGAAGTGGTTATCTGTGACTGTAAATCATACGATGTAAATACATTGCAAAAGGAATTGCAAACCTCGTTAAAAGGTGCAGACTTTCATGGAGTTGATGACCATGACGTTGGAGGACTGCTGGGATCACACGTCCACAGACAGGGCTGGCTCTGGACAAGTCAGCCGGGTAATGACTGAAGCAGAGAAGCAAGCCAAGGAAAAGGACACGGTGGCTGTTTCAAAAGAGGGAGATTCAGGTAAAAAGAAGATCGAGAAAGACTGATGGGAAAACTGATTATAGCAGCCCTTGAAGACTGATTTGGGAATGAGTCTCTTTATTGACATGCTGCGACATTCAACTGCAAAAAAAACTTACTGTGCTTTCATGTAACTTTTTTGGTAAAACTCAACCAAAAAGAACAAATTTTTTTCTCATTGAAAAATTCTCAAAGAGTTGAAATTATAATTTCAACATAAATATGAGATATTATAAAAATGAGTTTATTTCAGCTTTCTATTTCACTCTTTTCTATGGAAATAAAAGGCCTTTTTCTGGGCCCCAGTGTCCTTACATAATAGGATCTCCTGAGCATGCCTTTTTATGCAGATCTGTCTCTCTTTAGACCATGCTCTCAGGGCAGGGAGTAATCTTTTCATCTTTACTCCTGGGTCCCACGTAGCCTGGAATATAGTGGACATTCCTGCAAGGTCTGTTAAGCAGATGAATGAAAAAGAAATGGAGAAACAATTGCATTTCTGTGTCACTCTCAGATGTTTGCTCAGGATCTGAAGAAGTGGGCTTGCAAGGTCCCTGCAGGGTGGCATGCGGGCTCTGGTGCTTGTGGATTTAATGAAGTGCTGTGTTGGGCTGAGAGACTTTGAAGAGGAAGGGAAGTCCTTGTGCAAGTGATGGACACACACGAGGCACAAGCAGGTGGACACGTTCCCTGTTATGTGCATGGATACCGCCTCCAAACAGACCCTGACAAAGTGCTTCTCATGGGGAAAATCATGAAAGGAAAGTGACCACAGGGAGTGTGGTCAGTTTCCCTACTGCCTAACGGAGGAGCTGTGGCTGTGAGTGGTCAGTACAGAGCAAAGAGGCTGGGAGTTAAAGGAAGGGCCAGGACTCTGGGAGGGAGAAGGAGAAAAAGACAAAGACAGAGAATCCTAAAGACATTAATTATCTACTGGATCCAGCCATGACTGAAGCTAGCCCAGCCTGGGCCTTTAAGTTTCATGAGTCAGCAGTTTCTCTGTTTTGTTGAAGCCAGCCTCTCTCACTTGTAATTGAACTCTCTCTTTTATCTGGTCTCTGGGAACACAGGGAGCAGCGGACAGCAGGCTGAACACAGTGGCCTGGGGGACAAAACCCCAGCCTTTGCCTTGGGAAAGGTCCAGGAGGCTCATGGAAAGCCCCCAAAACATGGGCTGTTTTCCCAGTTTTAAAAAAACAAATCCAAACAAAAGCCAGAGATGGTTTTTAAAACTAGAGCGTCAAAAGGAGGCAGATGTGAAGGGCGGCTGTATAAACATACTTATCTAAAAAATGATAGTGAAACATCCAGGGCCACCAGATTTCAGAACTGGCCTCCAGGGGAAAACTTACTGGTGTGATTTTTATCAAAATGATACTAAGACACATTGTTCTCATCTCTTCCTGCTCAGCTGTCTCAGGATCTACCCCTAGGGTTCCACGCCCACCCCTGGGGTTCAGGGGACACATGTTCCTAGTGCTGTGCCAATGCACAGGTGGAGTTACTAAATGTTTGTTTGCTGAATGAACCAGCATGAAGAGCCAGAGCTCAGCTGGCAGGACTCTGGTCTTTTTTAAAATTTAATTTTAAATTTACATGGAGTAAAATTCATTCTTTTGGTGTACAGTTCTCTTGACTAATGAATAGTCACATGACCACAATGACAATAAAGGCACAGAATAGCTCTACCATCCCCCCAATTCCCTTATCCTACCCTACCTCTCGCCCTTAATCCCTGGCAATTACCAATGTGTCCTCTGTCCCTAGGTTTTTTTTAAAAAAAAAAAAAAAAAGGTAAAATATTTATAACATAGAACTTACCATTTTAGCTGTTTTTAAGTGTATAATTCAATGGTATTAAGTATATTCATAATGCTGTGTAACCATTACTACAGCCTATTTCCAGAACATTTTCATCAACCCACCCAGAAATTCTGTTCCTATTAAACAATAATTCCTCAATCCTACCCTTCAGCTTCTGGCAACCACCAGGAACTGTCTCTATGAATTTGACTCTTCTAGGAACTTTATATAAGTAGAATCATACAGTTCAGTTCAGTTGCTCAGTCTTGTCTGACACCGCGACCCCACTGACTGCAGCACACCAGGGTTCCCTGTCCATCACCAACTCCTGGAGCTTGCTCAAACTCATGTCCATTGAGTTGGTGATGCCATCCAACCATCTCGGCCTCTGTCATCCCCTCTCCTCTTGTCTTCAATCTTTCCCAGCAGTAAGTTCTTTTCCAATGAGTTAGTTCTTCTCATCAGGTGGCCAAAGTTTTGGAGTTTCAACTTTAGCATCAGTCCTTCCAATGAATATTTAGGACTGATTTCCTTTAGGATTGACTGGTTTGATCTCCTTGCAGTCCAAGGACTCTCAAAAGTCTTTTCCAACACCACAGTTCAAAAGCATCGATTCTGTTTAAGTCCCTACTTTCAATTACTGTCCCTACCATCTGCCTTTTATAGAATGTCATATAAATGGAAGCATACAGGATGTAGTCTGTAGGATTTTATTTTTTAAACATTTATTTATTTTTAAATTGAATGATAATTGCTTTACAGAATTGTGTGTGTTGGTTTCTGCTTAATATCAACATGAATCAGCCATAGGTATACACATGTCCCCTTCCTCTTGAGCCTCCCGCCCTCTTCCCTCCCCATCCAACCCCTCTACGTTGTTACAGAGCCCCCGTTTGAGTTCCCTGAGTCATACAGCAAATTCCCATTGGCTATCTATTATACATTTGGTAATGTAAGTTTCCATGTTACTCTCTCCATACATTCCACCCTCTCCTTCCTGAGTGTAGCAGCTTCCTTATTGTAGCATACCGTATTTGAGATTAGCCATATTGTTGCATTAGAACAGTTAGAACTGGACATGGAACAACAGACTGGTTCCAAATAGGAAAAGGAGTATTTCAAGGCTGTATATTGTTACTGTGCTTATTTAACTTATATGCAGAGTACATCATGAGAAATGCTGGGCTGGAGGAAGCACAAGCTGGAATCAAGATTGCCGGGAGAAATATCAATAACCTCAGATATGCAGATGACACCACCCTTATGGCAGAAAGTGAAGAGGAACTAAAGAGCCTCTTGATGAAAGTGAAAGAGGAGAGTGAAAAAGTTGGCTTAAAGCTCAACGTTCAGAAAACGAAGATCATGGCATCAGGTCCCATCACTTCATGGCAAATAGATGGAAGAACAGTGGAAACAGTGTCAGACTTTATTTTTCTGGGCTCCAAAATCACTGCAGATTGTGACTGCAGCCATGAAATTAAAAGACGTTTACTCCTTGGAAGAAAAGTTATGACTAACCTAGATAGCATGTTAAAAAGCAGAGACATTACTTTGCCAACAAAGGTCCATCTAGTCAAGGCTATGGTTTTTCCTGTGGTCATGTATGGATGTGAGAGTTGGACTGTGAAGAAAGCTGAGTGCTGAAGAATTGATGCTTTTGAACTGTGGTGTTGGAGAAGATTCTTGAGAGTCCCTTGGATTGCAAGGAGATCCAACCAGTCCATCCTAAAGGAAATCAGTCCTAAATATTCATTGGAAGGACTGATGCTGAAGCTGAAACTCCAATACTTTGGCCATGTGATGCGAATAACTGACTCATTAGAAAAGACCCTAATGTTGGGAAAGTTTGAAGGTAGGAAGAGATGGTTTGATGGCATCACCGAGTCGATGGACATGAGTTTGAGTAAACTCTGGGAGTTGGTGATGGACAGGGAAGCCTGGCGTGCTGCAGTCCATGGGGTCAGAAAGAGTCAGACACGACTGAGCGACTGAACTAAACTGATATTGTTGCATGTACCAATAGTGTGTTCCTTTTTTATTGCTGGATGAGATTCCATTATATGGATATACCACAATTTGTTTTTCCAGTTTTCATTTGAGGGGCATTTGGGTCATTTCTAATTTTGGATGATTATGAGTAACATGCTACAAATGTTTTCATACAGATTTCTGTGTGAACATAAACTTTTATTCTTCTTGGGTAAATACTTAAGTGTGGGACTGTGGAGTCATATGAGAAGTGGATGTTTATCTTTGTGAGACACTGCCTTCCAAAACTCTTTTCCAAAGTAGCTGAACTATTTTGCATCCCCAAAATATTGTGCATCCCCATTGGCAGTCTATGAGAGTTCTAGGTGGTCCACATCCTTGCTAAACTTGCAATTGTCAGTCGCCTTTGTTTTTTAAATCCATTCAGTTCAGTTCAGTTCAGTTGCTCAGTCATGTCCGACTCTTCGCGACCCCATGAATCTCAGCACACCAGGCCTCCCTGTCCATCACCAACTCCTATAGTTCACCCAGACTCACGTCCATCGAGTCAGTGATGCCATCCAGCCATCTCATCCTCTGTCGTCCCCTTCTCCTCCTGCCCCCAGTCCCTCCCAGCATCAGAGTCTTTTCCAATGAGTCAACTCTTCACATGAGGTGGCCAAGGTATTGGAGTTTCAGCTTTAGCATCAGTCCTTCCAAAGAACACCCAGGACTGATCTCCTTCCGAATGGACTGGTTGGATCTCCTTGCAGTCCAAGGGACTCTCGAGAGTCTTCTCCAACACCACAATTCAAAAGCATCAATTCTTCAGCACTCAGCTTTCTTCATAGTCCAACTCTCACATCCATAATGACCACTGGAAAAACCATAGCCTTGACTAGAGAGACCTTTGTTGGCAAAGTAATGTCTCTGCTTTTGAATATGCTATCTAGGTTGGTCATAACTTTCCTTCCAAGGAGTAAGCGTCTTTTAACTTCATGGCTGCAATTACCATGTGCAGTGATTTTGGAGCCCAGAAAAATAAAGTCTGACACTGTTTCCACTGTTTCCCCATCTATTTCCCATGAAGTGATGGGACCGGATGCCATGATCTTCGTTTTCTGAATGTTGAGCTTTAAGCCAACTTTTTCACTCTCCTCTTTTACTTTCATCAAGAGGCTTTTTAGTTCCTCTTCACTTTCTGCCAGAAGGGTGGTGTCATCTGCATATCTGAGGTTATTGATATTTCTCCCAGAAAGTATCCACTGATTGCCAGTCCTAAGTAATAGAATAATTACAATAGTAGGAAGTGAGTGAATGAATGAAAACTATAACTTAGATCTTCTATAAATCAGAGACACATCAAACTATTACTGTGTGCCAGACATGGTCTTCACAGCTTTTTAAGTATTATCTCACTTAATCCTTATGTTACCCTCAACATAGTGAGGAGGACACTTAAGCCCAGAGTGGAGAAGTCACTTGCCCAAGGTCCCTCATCTAGTAATGGCTGAGTCACACTGAACCCAGGCTCCAACCCACCACATCATGTGCTTCCCTCATACACAGATGGGTGCTATCAAATATAGCTTCTCCCTCCTCCCCTTGGAGAGTTTAAATGCATTGTCCCCATTTGCAACATCCCTTTGAGAGCAGGATTATCCTTCCCATTTTATAGGTGAGGTTCACTCACCAGTGAGAGGCACAGGCCCTGGAGTCTGGGTCATCTGCGTCCAGAGGCCCAACAGCTTTCCACAGCACGCCATGTTCACAGTGCGCAAACTGCTACTTTCAGACACAAGGCCTGAGCATCAGGTATGCCCACTGAAAACAAAAGCCAAGACAGAGAAGCCTTAGGGCCCTAGTGGTCCCTCTGATTCCTGGCTGGGATGCCTCTGAAATGTGCAGTCATTGTTTGAAGATCCTTCCCTGTGCCAACTTTGCCCAACATCTGCAACATTTTCCAGGAAAGACAATGTGAGGGCGAGGGAAAGAAAAGAACAAATGCTTCTGTGAAAAAATGCACAGATCTGAAGGTGCCTTCCAGCCTTTTGGGGCAACTCAGAAAGTGACAGATGTGGGAAGCTGCCATTGAGGCTTTGAAACCACAGGCTCATGCTACTTCTCACAATGAAAGTCTCAAAGAACAAGAGAATTTCCTAAACGGAAATTCAGAGGGTCTTTTTTTGCCTTTGGTGAGATTCCAGGAGACCGAAAGGCAAAGACAGAGGCTCAGATTGGGGTGTCCGTACCCTGTGTCTCCTCATGGCCCTCTACTCACCTTGCCACCATTCTCTTGCTGAGCAGTCAGAACTGGAAGATATAGCAGTCATTCACTGAGAGCCTACTGTGTGCCAAGCAAGGTCCACCTCTAGTTTGGGGTTCTCTCCCAGATGCCCCCTGGGATATCATGTCCATCAGAAGGAGTGGCCATACTGCTGGGAGTCAGCACCTTCGTAATGAGCTAGATCATAATGATCACCATCATCATTCATTCATTTATTCCACTTAACAATGAAGGTCCATGGTCCAGTAAGGAACATGGAGGTGACTGCAGTGTGGGCAGTGAGTAGAGATGGGCACCAGGTCTGTGGTGGCCCCAGGAGAGAGAAATCAGCTTTGGGAGATATGGTACACTTCATGGAAGAAGAGACTCTTCAGCTTTGTCTGTGAGGAGGAAGGGTTTGCCAGGAAAAAAAGGTCATTTCAGGTAGAAAGAACAATATATACAAAATCACTGAGGTATGAAATAACAAGAATTCTTTGGGGAAATACAAGTCATTCTTCAGCAATATGTGAACCATGAACTTCCAGATGTTCAAGCTGGTTTTAGAAAAGGCAGAGGAACCAGAGATCAAATTGCCAACATCTGCTGGATCCTGGAAAAAGCAAGAGAGGTCCAGAAAAACATCTATTTCTGCTTTATTGACTATGCCAAAGCCTTTGACTGTGTGGATCACAATAAACTGTGGAAAATTCTGAAAGAGATGGGAATACCAGACTACCTGATCTGCCTCTTGAGAAAATTGTATGCAGGTCAGGAAGGAACAGTTAGAACTGGACATGGAACAACAGACTGGTTCCAAAGGCTGTATATTGTCACCCTGCTTATTTAACTTATATGCAGAGTACATCATGAGAAACGCTGGACTGGAAGAAACACAAGCTGGAATCAAGATTTCTGGGAGAAATATCAATAACCTCAGATATGCAGATGACACCACCCTTCTGGCAGAAAGTGAAGAGGAACTAAAAAGTCTCTTGATGAAAGTTAAAGTGGAGAGTGAAGAAGTTGGCTTAAAGCTCAACATTCAGAAAACAAAGATCATGGCATCCGGTCCCATCACTTCATGGGAAATAGATGGGGAAACAGTGGAAACAGTGTCAGACTTTATTTTTGGGGGCTCCAAAATCACTGCAGATGGTGACTGCAGCCATGAAATTAAAAGACGCTTACTCCTTGGAAGGAAAGCTATGACCAACCTAGATAGCATATTCAAAAGCAGAGACATTACTTTGCCAACAAAGGTCCGTCTAGTCAAGGCTATGGTTTTTCCTGTGGTCATGTACGGATGTGAGAGTTGGACTGTGAAGAAGGCTGAGTGCCGAAGAATTGATGCTTTTGAACTGTGGTGTTGGAGAAGACTCTTGAGAGTCCCTTGGACTGCAAGGAGATCCAACCAGTCCATTCTGAAGGAGATCAGCCCTGGGATTTCTTTGGAAGGAATGATGCTAAAGCTGAAACTCCAGTACTTTGGCCACCTCATGCGAAGACTTGACTCTTTGGAAAAGACTCTGATGCTGGGAGGGATTGGGGGCAGGAGGAGAAGGGGACAACAGAGGATGAGATGGCTGGATGGCATCACTGACTCGATGGACGTGAGTCTGAGTGAACTACGGGAGTTGGTGATGGACAGGGAGGCCTGGCGTGCTGTGAATCATGGGGCGCAAACAGTTGGACACGACTGAGCGACTGATCTGATCTGATCTGATTTATAGCGGGAGTATGGGGTAAAGGAAGGGCCATGAAGTGAGCCCAGACTGGCCCCTCCATTGGCTCCTGTGATCCCTGATCCCTACTGCACACAGTAAGCACTTAATAAATTCATGCTACAAGGGACATGGAGATCACTGAGAACGAGACCCTTTGCTTCCTCTGTCCCGCAGAGAGGCAGATGCTCACATGACACTGAAGGCGGGAGGCTCTCGGGGTTCACATGCTCACCTGGGCCCACACCCTCTGCATTCCCCTGTGGGCACCGGCTGTAACTCTCTCCTCCTTCTCCTACTCAGGAAAACACAGAAGGACAAGGTGGGTGTGAGAATGAGGCCGCTACGCTGCTACCCTTGATTTTGCTTTCATTTAGAAAAGAAGAGAAAGTCATTCACAAAGCCTGGTCCTTTCACTATTTACTGATACCACGTTGCCCACAGTGCTCCTGCACCAGGTGCCTCTGTCTCAGGGGTCCCGCTCTGAGCTCAACACTCTAGCATCCCTGAGAGCCTGTCTTGACCTCCCTCACAGGCACTGCAGGCCACCAGCGGCCCTGGGGCCAGAAGGGCTTGTATGGCCTGCAGCATATTCGGTTCTGTGTTTGTTCTGGAAAATCATGATGGATGAATCATACCCATACTCTGAAGCCACCTGCACCCTGATGTTTCTGCTGCTTGGTTTTGTGAATCAGTAAATTCCCCCTTTTACTCAAGCTAGTTTAAGTTGTTATATGTTCTAAGACTTCTGGTTAATACAGGTCTATTCTTGTTTAGATTATTCTCTAAACACACTGCGATTCAATTTTTGTATTTTGTCTCTGAACCAATAGTTATTTAAGAGAGTGTTTTAAAATCTCCAGATGGCAAAGTTTTTGTATGTTTAAACACTTTTGTTATTCATACCTGGCTTATTACATTCTGATAAGAATAGAAATAGATGAGTCCTTTCCCCTGTGATATTAAAAAAAAAGTATCACAAACTACAGTCCAATATGCTGCCACACCTAATGCTGAAACACTCAAAGCACCCCCATTAAAGGGAGGAACCAGGCAAGGATACTCCACCTCCACTTTTACTGAACAGCTTTCTAGAAGGCCACAAGAAAGGAAGGAATGCTATGTTGGAGTGGATCATGAAAAATATAATTATTTACACATGGTATGATTTGATACCTCAGGTGCATGAGAACAAACTAAAAACCACTAGAAATAATGAGAGAATATAGTAAAGTAGATGAATATATGTTTAATACATAAAAATGAATGGCAGAGAAAGACAAATCTTATGATATCACTTATATGTGAAATATAAAAAGAAAAGATACAAATGAACTTATCTACAAAACAGAAATAGACTCATAGACATAGAAAATAAGCTTATGGTTACCAAAGGGAAAGGCAGGGCTAGGGATAAATTAGGAGGTTGGGATTAATTACAGTACTATTACACATTACTGTATATAAAACAGATAACCAATGAGGACCTATTGTATAGCACAGCGAACTATATTCAGTATCTTAAAATAACTCATATGGGAAAATAATCTAAAAAATTATATATATATAAATAGATATACATATATATTTTATATATATGTAAAACTGAACCACTGTGCTATACACCAGAAACTAACATGACACTGTAAATCAACCATACTTCATAAAAATAAATAGAATATATTGAAAAAATGAATGGCATTCCCACATACAAATAATAGCCAGTTAGAAGGCATAATGGAAAAGTGTTCCATTTATATAATAGCTACAAGAAAAGGATAAAACACCATAGACTAAACTCAAGAAGTCAAAGGATCTATAGGAAGAAACCTAAAATGACTCTACTGAGGGATATTGAGAATGCAAGCATGATGGAAAGCATTCTTGGACCTTAGAGAGATAAACAGATACTCAACACTGAAAGATGCTTATGCTCCTTAAATTAATCTATAAAATTGATGAGATACCAGCAACCATATCTGTAATCTTACTTTGTAACTTAAAATAATACCAGGGTTCGTCTGGAGAAAACACATAAAATAGCTTTGATAATTCTGAAAAAGATGAGTAATGAGTCAACAGTAGCCCAACACGAAATGTAAAGCATGTTAAGTGTGAGAGCATGCTAAGTGGCTTTACTCGTGTCCAACTCTTTGTGACCCCGTGGACTGTAGCTCGCCAGGCTCCTCTGTCCAAGGGATTTTCCAGGCAAGAATATTGGAGTGGGTTACCACGCCCTCTTCCGGGGGATCTTCCTGACCCAGGGATCAAACCCATGTCCCTTACATCTCCTGCACTGGCAGGTGAGTTCTTTATCACTAGTGCCACCTGGGGAGACCTGTTGTTGTATAAGCTCTATGCTATTGCTTTATTATGGGGGTTGGGGGTGGGGATTGCCTCTTTAGTTTATCTAGGCTCTGTTTCCACCAACAGACAATGTGTGTTCTCAGGAACTCCTTAGATCCCATCCTATTCCACTTGTATTTGTGACAGCTTTTCTATGTCTGCTCTGAGCCTGGAGTTCAAACTGGGGTAACTAGGAGGACACTGAACATACTGGGCCTGGGCTGGGTAATGGGGAGACACCCAGTTGTACTGAGATAGGGGGTCCTGGGCCTTCGGCTGCCACACTGATATCTCTGTGGATTTTATGTGTAGACACAGCCCTTCTGTGCTGGGCCAGCACCACGTGGCTACTTCCATAGCCACAGCACTGCTATCAGATGAGCATCTACCATGTGATTTATCTACGGGAGTGTGAGCTCTCTGAGGGCAGGAACTATGCTCTGCAGCATCACCACCCAGGAAGGGGCCTGGGAGAGTGCTCAGGCTCTGGCATTAAGTACTAACTATCCCTGGGTCGGGAAGATCCCTTGGAGAAGGGAATGAGTGGCAACTCACTCCAGTATTCTTGCCTGGAGAATCCCATGGACAGAGGAGCCTGGTGGGTTACAACCCATGGGGCTGCAGAGTCAGACATGACTGAACAAATAACACACACACACACACACACTCTTAAAAAAAAAGAAGAACTAGACAATTTTCCTTCTCACTTCCTGCTTCCTCAAATGGCAGGTAAATGTCTATATGGAAACAGGGAATCAGAAAAACAGAATTCCCTGTTTTGGATCCACTTAGCAGAGACCCCCAACACAGCTAAGGCAGCTGCAATCCATAGCCCATGACCCTGCCTGAAGACAAGCAGTATCACTGAGCCCACCCAGGTGGCATGGTGCGTGAGGGGTGGGTCAGGCTTCTGGAATCCAAAATTCAGGTGTGGCTGATTTGTTTCTTGGCTCCCAAGAAAACATGAAGGCTGGTGGTTGAAGAGTCTGTCCACTTTCTCTGCTCCCCCACAGGGAGCAGAGCTACTCGGATTCAGCCTTTGAACCTCTTGGATGGAGTTAAAATCCAGTCACTGATGCTGACATCTGCTTGGTACAGTTATACACACTTTTCCCTCATTGAGGTCCTCATTTAGTTGGTTATATGGTATGTAGGTCAGGGTGGGGAGCATGAGCTTGCCTTACAGGGTGAGTGATGTGGTTTGTGCTGGCAGTGGGGGGCTGAAGACCCTGAATCCGTGGGGCTGAACCAGTTGCTATTGTTTAGTTGCTCAGTCATGTCCAGCTCTTTGCGACCCCATGGACTGCAGCATGGACCAGGCTTCCCTGTCCTTCACCATCTCCCAGAGTTTGCTCAAACTCATGTCCATTGAGTCAGTGATGCCATCCAACCATCTCATCCTCTGTCATCCCCTTCTCCTCCTGCCTGCAATCTTTCCCAGCATCAGAGTCTTTTCCAATGAGTAGCTCTCTGCATCAGGTGACCAGAGTATTGGCGCTTCAACATCAGTCCTTCCAATGAATATTCGGGGTTCCAAATGAGGTGCATGTCTACAAGCAGCCACGTGTCCCACAGACTCAAGAGTTCAGGCTGCAGGCTTACTCAGCTCTGCTCCCTCAGGGCCAATCCCTTCTGGAGCACCACTTACCCTGCCTTCCTACTCCTTCCACGAGGCACCTGCTCTGTTTAGATCTCACCTCCACAAACATCTCTACTCTCAGCTGAAGTCTCCACAGCCAGGAGGATGCACATTCCTCTCAGACACACTGCAAACAAATCCACTGCTTGCATGAGGTGTGTTCACTGCTGCTGGGAATGTCTTGGGGGTGAAAATTCAAAGATAGTTTCGTTGTGAACCCATCTCTGTCTCCACAAAGAGAGGGTGGCCTTGTGGGTGGTCAGTGAGGTGGCCAGTTAGCAGACGCCATGATGCCACATCTGTGCCAAAACTTCTGAGGGACAATTAGACTGTGCACTCCTCAAAGGCAGGACTGCAAGAGGGGGCCCCGCTGCAGAGATGAGGGTGCTAGACAGGGCCAGAGTGAAATTTCAGGGAGTGGGGTATGTCACAGCCAACAGGTGAGTGAAAGGGTGGCAAGAGATCAGGGTATACGAGGGTCCCTCAGCCGTGGACTGTGAATAGAGGTTCAGAGGCAATTTGCCAGGTCATGAAATTCTCAAGCATCAGGTACCTTGATGCCATTCTCCCCACTCAGTCTAGACCCTCCCATTTGCTCATTCATGCATTCATTCACTCACTGAATATAAATTGTTGTTGTTCAGTTGCTTAGTGGTGTCCGGACTCTTTGCGCCCCATGGACTACAGCACACCAGGTTTCCCTGCCCTTCACCATCTCCCAAACATGAGTTTGAGCAAACTATAAACTGAGCACATACTATTTGCCAAGCACTGATGCGGGGAAGAGAATGAGCACCCTCGTCCTTGAGAGCGTTATAGTCTTAAAGACAAGCAAAGGAACAGACACTTCGCACCCAGCTGGCCTCACTCACCCAGCCCCGCCCCCCCGCACCCCCCCTCCCCCCGGGTGGCTGAGGAGCTGGGCTGCAGCGGGCGGAGTCGCTTTGCTTCCATCCACTGGCTGTCTGCTGGCAGTCAGCGCCTGTCTCCTCCTTTGTGCCTGGATCAGATCTGCCTTAGGGAAGACCACTAAGGTGGCAGTGCCGATGGTCTGCCTGAGCAGTGGGTGCAGGAAGGAGCTGTTGCCTAGACAGGATAATGTAGTCAGTTTAGAGAGAGGTGGGTACTCAGGTACTCAGGAGGTACAATAAACAATAATGCTGTCCATTTTTAAAGCTCTCAATCTTCACAGCTAGTAGTAATAGTATCATTCCCATTTTACAGTTGAGAAAACTTGAGGTTCAGAGAGATTAACTTGTTCAGAGTCACAAGGGCTTCCCTGGTAGCTCAGCTGGTAATGAATCTGCTGGCAATGTAAGAGACCTGGGTTTGATCCCTGGGTTGGGAAGATCCCCTGGAGAAGGGAAAGGCTACCCACTTCAGTATTGGGGCCTGGAGAATTCCATAGACTGTACAGTCCATGGGGTATCAAAGAGTTGGACATGACTGAGTGAATTTCACTTTCACTTTCTGAGTTACACAGGTGGAGCAGGTGATTAATGGGATCTGGAGTATAAGTTGCTGAGGAGGACCCACTATGTGGATGGGAGGGAGCTCACTGCACAGGCGGAGGGGCGATGGTGAGAAGAGGCTGCTGATGTCCAGGTCCATCACCAGCTGACCCATGACCCCAGCTCTGGCCTCATATTCATTTCCTATCCCTCCGGGAGGTGTGAATCTTCCCCACCAGAGTAGTTTTAGGCAGGAAGGGATTTCATGTGGTCAAGCACCAGCATGAAGCCTGCTGACAAACAGTGCTTGTTGAATGAATCATTCCTACGACCGTATCAGTAACACTGGTCTTGAAACAAGACTTGAGCTTATTAGAATGTGGGGAAGGAAGGCAGAATGATTCCTCCTCTTCTGAACATGCACATGTGCATGTACACATGTGCATAAGACATGCACGCACACCAACAGCCTAAATACAATCATACCCATGGCACCTGTACACCAGTATGTGTGTGCATGCTCAATCACATCTGACTCTTTGTGACCCTGTGGACCATAGCCCACCAGGCTCCTGAACACTGGAGTGGGTTGCCATGCCCTCCTCCAGGGGATCTTCCTGACCCAGGGATCAAACTTGCATCTCATTTCTCCTGCATTGGCAGGTGGGTTCTTTACCACTAGAGCCACCTGGGAAGCCCATAAGAGAGTGCAGGCAGACACAAATACACGCATGCACACAACACAAAAGACACAGACATACACACGCACAACCTAACTATGAGGGCTTGATCTTACTGACTGTGGCCTTTGGATTAATGCTGAGAAATTCTGCCTCCTTGCTTTGAATACCTTTTAGTTACTGTCGATATTTTTATGGGTTTCCCTGGTGGCTCAGTCGGTAAAGAATCTGCCTGCAATGCAGGAGACCCAGCTTCGATCCCTGGGTCAGGAAGATCCCCTAGAGAAGGAAATGGATACCCACTCCAGTATTCTTGCCTGGAGAATCCCACGGACTGAGGAGCTTGGTGGGTTACAGTTCACAGGGTCACAAACAATCAAGACACAGCCGAGTGACTAGCACTTTCAAACCAGGCACACAACTTTCTGGATTCTTCATCTGGGAGAAAACCACAGCACTGCTCCCTCATTCCACCCTACATTCCCCCAGTGAGATATCCTTATACAGCAGAAAACCATGGGGTCTGTATCAGAGGGAAATCGAACCCTCAGTGATAAAGGGACATTTGAAAGGATGCCCAGAAACACCAGCATCTGATTAGATGGTTTTTATAGGGAGTTAGGCCCCTGCCCCTTTGCTGCCCCCCTCATCCAGGCCAAGAAGACTGCGTTCATTAGCGGAACAGATGTGGCTTTTCTCTCCCCTAAGGATAAAGATAACAAACTACCCACAGAAACAAGGACATTCTGAACCTGGGCTGCAGCAACAACATCTGACTGGGGCCCAAAGAAAATGGCATTTTCCCCTTGCAGTTCAATTAACAAACATTTATTCAGGGCCTGTTATTTATTTGGCTTCATGTTTCAGTCTTGGGCTTCTCTGTCAAGGCTGCTCCCTAATACTAGAATCAGCCCTGGGGAAGCAGCCTTAGGCTGCCAGCAAGTAGGAGTGCAGGAAGTCAGTCCTGTGTGGAGGACCCAGCATCTGGAGGGCCTGGCCCCCATGTCCTCACTGGGTTAAAGTCTTAGCTCTGTCAGTCAGGAAGCTGTGTGACTCAGTTAAGTTACTTAACTTCTCTGGGTCTTTATGTCATACTTTGAAAGCTGTGAACAATGATAGCATGTACTCAGAGGGTTGTGACAACTAAATGGGACAGAACACGTGAGGTACAAGGGTCTTATGCATTTAGTAAGGGTTGGCTATTATTATTACTAACATCATGATAATTAGTATCAAGTTAGCTCAGTTTTCTTGTCTGAGCTCCAGTCTCAGTTTTCTTGTCCTGTTAAAGTTCCTCCATGGACTAGCACCCTTACCTAAATTTTTGCCCTCCTGGTCAGACTCTGACCTTGTTGCCCCTTTAGTGAGAGACTGGAATTAGCCCCCGTGTGCATTTCAGCCCTACGCCTCAGCCTTGTCTGTGTGCCTGACTCCAGTTTGAGTGGTGCTTGACCCTGGTTGCCTGGTCCGGCCTGCTGCCCCTAGGCAGGGCCTCCGACCTCAACCCTTAACTCTACTTAAACCCACTGCGGCTGGGGTACTGGTCAGCTGGCTAGCTCTTCAGCCAGTCCTCCAGCCCTACAAAGACTCACTTTAATGCTGATTCTAACCTCATCTCCCACTCAGGCCCTCTGAAGGCAGTAGGATGGAGATGAGAAAATCAGAGAAAGAATCTGAAAACAAGCCTCAGACACATTTATCAGTCTTTTCTTATCTGAGGCAGCCAGGCCCTAAATCCTTGGTCAGAGATAGGAAACCACATGGCTTCAGTTTTAGCAGGACTGTAGAGACCTAAGTGAAGTTGCTCAGTTATGTCTGACTCTTTGCGAGTCCATGGACTGTAGCCCACCAGGCTCCTCAGTCCATGGGATTCTCCAGGCAAGAGTACTGGAGTGGGTTGCCATTTCCTTCTCCAGGGGATCTTCCTGATCCAGGGATCAAACCTGGGTCTCCCGCATTGCAGGCAGACGCTTTACCGTCTGAGCCACAGGGAAGCCCCATAGAGACCTAGGTATTCTGCAAAGACTAGATCATGAAACTGCAGATTTATACCCTGCCTCTTCTCTCTAGGATGTAAGCCCAGGAAAGCAAGGACCCCATTGCCTTATTTACTACTTAGTGGTCAGAATGATGTCTGACCCATAGTAGATGCTCAAGAAAATGTAAAATGACAGAAGAGAATACAGTTGTCCCCCACACTGCGTGATCTTTGACTCCTTCCATCCAGGTCTCGGCATTAGTTTTTAAGGTGAGTGGCAATGCCTGCGGTGTCCGACTTGGCCAAGGCCACACCATGGGTCACTGCCCTAGGACAAGGGGAGACCAGCAGAGCTGAGTGAGGCAAGTTTCCAACCATTCAATACCAAGGCTGAAGTCACTGATTCGCTGTTGTTGTTCGGTCACTCAGTCATGTTCGACTCTTTGTGACCCCATGGACTGCAGCATGCCAGGTATCCTTGTCCTTCACCATCTCCCAGAGCTTGCTCAAACTCATGTCCACTGAGTCGCTGATGCCATCCAGC
This sequence comes from Bos taurus, assembly GCF_002263795.3. Classification (NCBI taxonomy): domain Eukaryota; kingdom Metazoa; phylum Chordata; class Mammalia; order Artiodactyla; family Bovidae; genus Bos; species Bos taurus. The sequence goes on from NC_037334.1 coordinate 39,516,782, forward strand.
CATCTCATCCTCTGTTGTCCCCTTTTCCTACCTACAATCTTTCCCAGCATCAGGGTCTTTTCCAATGAGTCGGCTCTTCACATCAGGTGGCCAGAGTATGCTTGAGTCTCAGTATCAGACCCTCTGATGAATATTCAGGACTGATTCCCTTTATGACTGACTGGTTTCATCTCCTTGCAGGCCAAGGACTCTCAAGAGTCTTCTCCACACCACAGTTCAAAAGCATCAATTCTTCAGCACTCAGCTTTCTTTATGGTCCAACTCTCACACCCATACATGACTAGTGGAAAAACCATAGCTTTGACTAGACAGACCTTTGTTGGAAAAGTTAATGTCTCTGCTTTTTAATATGCTGTCTAGGTTTATCATATCTTTTCTTCCAAGGAGCAAGGCTTTTAAGTTCATGGCTGCAGTCACCATCTGCAGTGATTTTGGAGCCCAAGAAAATAAAGTCTGTCACTGTTTCACTGTTTCCCCATCTATTTGCCATGAAGTGATGGGGCCAGATGCCATCATCTTTGTTTTTTGAATGCTGAGTTTTAAGCTAGTTTTTTCACTCTCCTCCCTCACCTTCATCTAGAGGCTCTTTAGTTCCTCTTTGCTTTCTGCCATAAGGGTGGTGTCATCTGCATATCTGAGGTTATTGATATTTCTCCTGGCAATCTTGATTCCAGCTTGTGCTTCATCCAGCCTGGCATTTCGCATGATGTACTCTGCATATAAGTTATATAAGCAGGGTGACAATATATAGCCTTGCTGTACGCCTTTCCCAATTTGGAACCAGTCTGTTGTTCCATGTCCAGTTCTAACTGTTGCTTCTTGACCTGCATACAGGTTTTGAAGGAGGCAGGTAAGGTGGTCTGGTATTCTCATCTCTTTAAGTCATTGATCCTAACATATAAATAATTACTGAAAATCTGTTCTGTGCCAGGCACTGTGCTAGGCACCATTAACCTGAGTTATCTCTTTAATCTACGAGGTAAGTATTATTATTACTATCATTTTTTAGGTTGAGAAGGAAGGTACCAGGAGATGAGCAACAGGCCAAGAACAGGGCTGTAAATTGCAGAGCTAGACTTGAACCCAGGCAGTGTGACCCAGACTCAGCACTGCATCTGGTACTCTGCTGCCTCTCTCAATGCACCGGCCAGATCCCCAGGGTTGGAGGGTCTCAGCCCTTTCTCCCTGCCTTGCTTGCAGACTCAGCAGAGGGCTCAACAAAGAGTCCAGTTGTCAGCAAGGCTGAGGGTATGTCCCAGTCCATCACTTACAGCCCCTCTACTGGAGGGGAATAATGGCATGTTTCTCAGTTTCCTTCTCTGTGAAACAGGGATAATAAAGCACTTCTGTGCGGCTGTCCCAGGTGGCGCTAGTGGTGAAGTACCTGCCTGCCAATTCAGAGGCATAAGAGATGTGAGTTCCATCCCTGGGTTGGGAGGATCCCCTGGAGAAGGGCATGGCCACCCACTCCAGTGTTCTTGCCTGGAGAATCCCATGGACAGATGAGCCTGGTGGGCTACAGTCCATGGGGTTGCAAGACTCGGACACGACTGAAGTGACAGCATGTATGGATGTATGGATATGGGGCCGTTGCAGATTAAACAAGAAGCACAGAGCTTCGTATAGAACAGGTCCTAATCCCTTCTTCCCTGCTGTGACATGTTCCTTCCTGTTTGGCTACAGCACAAGGGGAACGTGGGCTCTGGGCCTCAAAAGGGCAAAGAACGTCCCCCAAAATGGGAAACACTGGGCTCCTCTGGGGGTTGTCGTGCCCCTGTGGGGAGGGCTGAACTCAGAGGGCCCTTGCTGTTTTCACTTTATTTGTAGGACATGAAACAGAATTCCAGTCTCAAGGAAAAACCCCCATGGAAGCAGAAATAAAAACAGAATTCCCCTCCCCCAGAGGTCGGTCACAGACTCCCAACCCAGGAGATGATAACTAGTGTTCTTTGCTTGCTGGGAAGCTGAAAGCACTATCTGCTGAATAAGTAGTTTAGGCTGAGAAAAAGGTTCCGTGAGCGTTAAAAATTTCCAGAGTGTTCAGTAACAACAGTCATGATCTTACAGATACTGCTTGACTAATGAGTATGTTCCATGAGGAAAATGTTTTTCTGTAGAAGAATAAACATGTTGGAGAGTCGGCTGAATGGACATTGGAAGGGTCTGGATTTCCAAGCCTTTACTAGCTGTGTGGTCTTGCTTAGATCACTCAGTCTTTCTGAGCTTTGTTTCCTTCTCTGTAAAATGCAGATAGTTATATCTGCTCTGGGGGCTGAATTTGATGATGAATTAAAGTCTCAGCCTGAGGTGACCCCTCCTCTGGTGTCACACACTTCTGCAGAGGCCCCACCAGCTGCCCTTGGTTGGTAGGATGTGAGGCTCGCTGCATTAGCGGGACAGACTGGGGGAAAGTCTGAAGCTGAGGACAGTGGAGAGACAGCACAAAGATGGTGCAGGGGCCGCCAGGGGCTCGTCTCGAGCAGACAGCTCCTTGTGGGTGACCGTGGACTCACCCCTTCCCTCCAGGTCTCAGTCTCTCTTGTACAGTAAGGACCTGGGCTTGATCTCAGGGCTCTCCACGCTCCCCAGTCCTAAGTTTGTATAAAAAGCTAGCTAACGCCATCCCCACGTCTCCATCCAGATTTAGAAGCATACAGCATTTGTATAACATGTGAGCTGCTGGTGCTCCAAGGGGGGATAGTTCCCAACTCTGTGAAGAACAATGCTGTCTGAAGGGACTGTCAAACACTAGACATCTTCCAGGTACAAAGGTCTCCCCTCCGCCATGGAATCATTACTTCCCAGCTGCACTTGCTCCAAAGCGTATCAACGTTCGCTAAAAACAAGAGAAAAGAACAAAAACAAAAACAAACAAACAACAACAAAAAAACAGGCTTGAGAGCAACAGACTCCTAAGCCACTAGAGGCAAAAATCAAGTTGGAGAAGACATTCAGCTCTGGGAACCTAGGGGCAGAATAACCAGCAGGCAGTGGCCACATGGACCATTCAGAGGCCGGCTGTGTCCAAGCGTGGCCCACCTGGTAGGCGCACCAAGTCACAGCTCCTGGGAGGTGGCTGAACAGGACCTGTTAACATCCCCCGCAAATCCTGCTAACTCATCCCTGACAAGCTTGTGTCTTGTCATCACCCTAATGGTTACCAAGATGCTGGGAATATGGACATTCTGCATTTCTATGTGTGTTTGCTCTTTGTCCTTCAGCCCTTACCTGAGTATGTCATCATGACATGAAATAGCACTTGTAGTATTTATAATTAAATGATGATTCTATATAAAAATGCAACCATAAACACATGCCAAGCCCTAGCATGTTCCCTCCCTTCATTTGGCCCTCACTCTAGTACAGTGATCCTGAAGGGACATTTACCGTCCTTATTGTACCACAAAGAGACTGAGGCAGTGAAGGCGGCCAGCAGGGTGGGCACCTGGCTCTGTGTCTCACAATCACGCTCAGGATATTAAGGTCAGGATGCTCGTTCCTTCCAAGCAGAGATGTCCGTGAACTGCAGAGACTGAGATTCAGGGAAGTGTATAGCTGGGGCTCCCACCCTCCTGATCTAGCAGATGATTAGGAGGGCTGAGGACCAAGAGGTGGGAAAAGCCCATTTTATTTGAGGACACTGAGGCTTGGCCGGAGAAGGCAATGGCAACCCACTCCAGTGTTCTTGCCTGGAGAATGCCAGGGACGGCGGGGCCTGGTGGGCTGCCGTTTATGGGGTCGCACAGAGTCGGGTACGACTGAAGTGACTTAGCAGCAGCAGCAGCAGTGAGGTTTGGCAGAGCTCAGTGACTTCCTTAACCCATCACACAACTAAATATCAGAAACTACAGCCTTCTCCTGTCTATAGCAGTGATGACATCATAGTTGGAGGAATTTCCTGCTCACTCCCTGCCGCAAGGTGGTGGCCTGGAACTAAATCATGCAGCCTCACTGGCGGGCAAACAAACGTTAGTTCCAGCATCGTGCATTCATTGATTCGCTCACAGCGGCTTCCCCTGTGTTACATGCCAAAGCAATTCTACAATCCTCTCCAAGACAAAGGCTATGAAAGTGCTTGTTAAAGCAGCTTCACTGCACTGAGCAGGAAATGCCCTGTGAATCTAGAATCTGGCCCGCTTGCCCATGCTGAGTGCTTGTTCCACTGGACACAGACAGAACAGCAAGGCTTCAGGGAAAACCCTTTGATCCGGGTCCCAGTTGTGTTGTCTGCTTTGTCACTGCCTTGGAAGAGGCAGTACACATCAATTGGAGGGAGAACATTGAATGTTCTTCTCTGCAGTCAGTGTTAGGGCCAGGACAAGACTCCAATAACTCTCAGAACTGGACTATCTGGGTGGTTGTAGTCACTTGGTGTTCTACAGGTCAGGATTAAGGGTCCTTGAGTTTCTTCCTTAAAATAACAATTCCTCAGTTAAATCTGAGTGGTCATAGTTATGGCTCTGGTTCTAATACTGCCAGCTAGATGCATGTTATGTATCCTCTGAGTTTCAGACACGACATCTGTAAAACACAGATTGTAATCTCTTCCCCCGTCCATGCTCCCAGGTCATCTCGAGGATTCAATAAGAACTCAGGCATAAAAATGTACAGTGCGAAGGCTTCAGAAAACAGCCTAAGGTACCCCTCTCATTTGAGGAAACCAAAGAAGAGTCCTGCCTTTACTTCCTTCTCAGGAAGTAGTGTCAGGGTAGGAAGAAGCAGAAATGGAAACCAACAGGGGAGGTGTGAGTCTGTCTTCGTGTGTGTGTGCTAAGTCACTTCAGTCATGTCTGACTCTTTTCGACCCCATGGACCTCAGCCTGCCAAGCCCCTCTGTCCATGGGATTCTCCAAGCAAGAATACTGGAGTGAGTTGCCATACCCTTCTCTGGAGTCTATCTTTACTTACTACTTACTTGCCTTGGGGCCCCTTCTTCTTTCTAATCCTCAGTTTCTTCCTTTGTAGAGTAGGGATTCCAATGAATTTCTGGCAGGATCATTGAGAAAACCAGGAGAGAAAAATATGAAGCTATCTGTAAAGTTAAAGCACTGTGCAAAGGAGTACTCTTTTCCAGTCTTACTGCTTGCCTCAATTTCCTCATTTGCAAGATAGCGATATTCACATTGACACCACAGGCTGTTTTGAGATGGATGAAAATCAAATGATATGACAGCTGTGGAAACAGCTAGCATGTGTCTGGCATGCAGTGGGTGCTCAATTAATGTAGAGTGTGGGTCTGTAGGCAGCCTTGGAGGAGCTGAGATGAAACACACTGAATTATGGGGTGGGGGGGTCATTTGCAATTTTAAAAAACACAGGAGCCACCATCAGTGCCTGCCTCCAATTACTGGTTTGTTATCTGGCCTCAGCTTTTATTTGGAAAGCTGCTTTGATATCAGCCAGTTGGGAAAGCATGAGACATTTCTGTCCTGAAAGCACAATGGCACAGTGGTCACAGGTGACAGAGTACAAGAAACCAGCTTCCCCCACCTACTTCTGTTTCCCTGAATACACCCCCAGGGAGGCCCCACAGTTCAGGGGCAGGAACTCCTTTCTCTATTCTTTCCAGAGCATGGGGGTACAGCTAGGGGGAGCTCCCATTCCTGGCTCTTCCCTCAATGCCACTGTAGAACTCATGGTTAGTGTGGTCAAGAATGGCAGCAGAAGCTTCAGGAATCAGTTGTTTTAAATAAATAGTTGTCCCAGGGGGGCTTCCCAGGTGGCGCTAGTGGTAAAGAATCTGCCCACCAATGTCCAAGACTTAAGAGATGCAGGTTTGATCCCTGGGTTGGGAAGATCCCCTGGAGAAGGAATGGCAACCTACTCCAATATTCTTGCATGGAGAATCCCATGGACAGAGGAGCTTGGAGAGGTATGGTTCAGAAGTTTGCAAAGAGTTGGACATGACTGATGTGACTTCAGGCAAGGTGGTGGAAAAGTAGGTGGATGTGGAGTATATCTCTCCCCACAAATACATCAAGAATACATGTACAGATACAACAGCTCTCACAGAACACCGGCTGAATACTGGCAGAAGTCCCTGACCACTGGAAAGGATTATATGAATCTATGCATAATTGGGTAGGATGAGAGAAGGAAGGAAGGAAGAGGAGGAAAGCCAGCAGGACCAGACCTGTGCCCAGGTGTTGGGGAGCTGGAGGAGGGGAGAGATTCCTGCATCTGATGTAATTGGTTGGGATGGAAGGGAAGCATCTGAGGCTGTCGGAGGGTGAGGCAGGTGATCTGTGACAGTCTGAATAGAGTGAGAACCACACAGACAATCTGTGCCAAGGTCCTACATACCCTGCATAGTGATATGTGTCCACTGGTGTGCAAGGTAGCTGGCAGCTGGAGCGTGGAGACTGGAGAGCAATTCTGGGGAAAGACTGCTGTTGACTGCAGGAGAGGGGTCAAGGGAACAGGAGTGAGGAAATTTGCAGCAGGGAATGCCTTTGGAAGAAAACTCAGCAGCCAAGGAAGCGGGATGCTACTGCTGAGTCCATACAGGGGGTGGACCCACCACTGTAGCCTTTCTCTCCCCACGTGCTGGGACTGGCAGATACATAATAGAGAAGGACCAGCCAGGGTGGCCCTTTGAGTGCCAGCTGCCAGAGGCTAGAAAAGACTCCTAACAGAGCCATGTTTCCTGGCTCATGGCCACCGGCTTCCCTGTGCACCTTGTGCCACCAGCGTCCCCATGATCCAAGCAGCCCTGCCACCTCCATGTCCCGGTCCTTACTGAGGCAGACCCACGTCCTCCAGGGCAGGCTCAAGAGCAGACTCCTGTGGACAGCCCCCACACAGAGGTGGGAAAAAACCACAGTGAAGCTCCCGGGTCAGAGCAACTAAGGAAGAGGATCGAAAATCTTTCCATCAGCTGCACAAGCTGCAGATTAAACCCTCATGATCAACTTGGTAGGCTCTGTGTCTACGGAATGTATAAAAGGACAGTCAATGTACCCACAAGAGAAAGCACTTCAGCTCTGGAAGTTGTGGACATGGGAGGTAAGCACATGCAGGAGTAGGGCAGGATCAGAGTCTGAGCTGTCCCTACAGCAGGGTGACACCACCCTCCTGAGCACTGGAGCGCCTCCGAGGGAGGTGGAGGTGCACGATGGCTCACAATGGGGGAAGGACACTGACAGCTGATACTGCAGGAATCTATTTGCTATTATTTTTTATGTTTTGATTTGTTCTGTTGTTGGTTCTGTTTTTTCCTTTTCTCTTTGTTTCTCGGTTGTTGTAGTTATTGTATTTATTATCATAAATTTCTATTTAGGCATTGGGGATTTTTTAATCACACTTTTAAACTTTTTTATATATTTCTATTAATACTTCTATTTGACTTTCTGCTGTTTTGTGTTTTTTATCCTTTGTTTTGTTTTGTTGTAATTTTTGGTTCTTTTTTGTTGTTTTTCAATATATGTAGATCTTTTTTATGTACTTCTATTTTAACGTTGCTTTTCTAACTTTTCCACCATTTTTGTTTGTTCTGTTTTCATTGCTTTATTCCTCAGCAGTCTGCTTTGGTGTTGTTTTCCGTTTTAGTTTTGCTTTAATTGGTTGATATCATTTTTTGGTTTCTTTTGTTCGCTGGGTCACTCTCTTGTACTTTGTTTTCTTTAGTCTGTTTTGGTTTCTTTAGTGTGTTTGTATGAATGTGTATGCACGCTCCTTTGTTTTGGTTCTGTTTGTTTGATTTGCTTTTACCATTTGTCTGGGTTTCATTTTTTTGCGTGTGTATGTGTGTGTTTGTTTTAAGTCCTCCTTATTGCCATGACAAATGGCTTCAGAGGGCGGGTCTTGGTTCCCCAACCAGAAGTTGGGCCTGAACCTCTGGAATGGGAGCACAGAGTCCAGATGCTAGACCACCAGAGAACTCCTGACCCCGGGAGAGTATTAATCAATGCGACCTCCCACAAAGGCACCCATCCAACTCCAGGACCCAGCATCACCCAACTGTCTGTAGCACCCAGTGCTGGATACATCACCCAACAACACGCCAGACAGGAACACAAACCCGGCCATCTGCAGTCAGGCTGCCCACAGACACCACAAAGCACACCACCTTACATGGCCTTGCCCACCAGAAGGGAAAAAAACCCACCTTCTCCCACCAGAATGCAGGCACAAGTCCCTCCCAACATGAAGCCTACACAAGTCACAAGAAGATCAACCTCACCCACTGGGGGCAGAGACCAGAAGCAAGAACTGCAACCCTACAGCCTGGTGAAAGGAGACCTCAAACACAGTAAGTTAGACAAAAGGAAATGTCAGAGAACTATCGTGCAGACAAAGGAACAAGGTAAAACCCACAAGACCAAGCACACAAAGAGAAAATAGGCAAACTACCTGAAAGAGAATTCAGGGTAATGATATTAAAAATGATCCCAAATCTTGAAAATAGGAAGGGGAAAATGCAAACTTCATTTAAAACATTTAACAAGGACCTAGAAGAAATGCAGAATGAACAAGCAGTGACAAAGAACACAATTACTGAAATTAAAAATACTCTAGAAGAAATCAATAGCAGAATAACTGAGGTAGAAGATGGATAATTGAGCTGGAAGATAAATGCTGAAGAGTAGAATAAAGAAAAAAGAACTAAAAGAATTGAGGCCAGTCTCAGAGACCTCTGGGACCATATTAAATGCACCAATTTTTGAATTAATGTGATGCACCATATTAACAAATTGAAAGATAGAAACTACATGATATACTCAAAAGATGCAGACAATCTTTTGACAAAATTCAGCACTCATTTATGATATTAAAAAACCCAAAACCTCTCCAGAAAATGGGCACAGAAGGAACCTATCTCAACATAATAAAGGCCATTTACAGCAAATTCACAGCAAACATTATTCTCAGTGGTAAAGACTGAAAGCATCTCCTCTGAGATCAGGAATAAGACAAAGTGCCCATACTCACCACTATTATTCAACATACTTTGGAAGTCCTAGCCATGGCGATCAGAGAAGAAAAAGAAATAAAAGGAATCCAGTTTGGAACAGAAGAAATAAAACCTCACTGTTTGCAGATAATCCTGTACATAGAAAACCCTAAAGATATCACCAGAAAATTTCTAGAGCTAATCAATGAATTCAGTAAAGTTGCAGGATAGAAAATTAATAAACAGAAATCCCTTGCATTCCTATACAGTAACAATGAAAAATCAGAAAGTGAAATTAAGAAAATAAATCCATTCACCATTGCAACAAAAAGAATAAAATATCTAGAATAAACCTATCTAAGGAGACAAAAGACCTGTATGCAGAAAACAATAAGACACCGATGAAAGAAATCAAAGACAACACATTAGATGGAGCGATATACCATGTTCTTGGATTTGAAGAGTCAATATTGGGAAAATGACTATTATACCCAAAGCAACTGACAGATTCAGTGCAATCCCTATCAAATAAACAATGGCATTTTTCACAGAATTAGAACAAAACATTTTATAATTTGTATGGAAACACAAAAGACTCTGACTAGCCAAAGCAATCTTGAGAAAGAAAAACAGAGCTGGAGGAATCAACCTTCCTGACTTCAGACTATACTATAAAACTACAATAATCAAGTCAGTATGGCACTTGCACAAAAACAGAAATATAAATCAATGGAACAAGAAAGAAAGCCCAGAAATAAACCCACACACCTACAGGCACCTTTTCTTTGACAAAGGAGGCAAGAATATACAATGGAGAGAAAAGACAGCCTCTTTAGTAAGTGGTGCTGGGAAAAGTAGACAGTTATGTATAAAAGAATGAAATTAGAACACTTCCTAACACCATACACAAAAATAAACTCAAAATGGATTAAAGACCTAAATATAAGGCCAGAAACTATAAACCTCTTAGAGGAAAACACAGGCAGAACACTCTTGACATAAATCACAGCAAGATCCTCTTTGACCATCTCTAGAATAATGGAAATAAACAAATGCAACCTAATTAAACTTAAAAGATTTTGCACAGCAAAGGAAACAATAAACAAGATGAAAAGATAACCTTCAAATGTGATAAAATAATTGCAAATGAAACAACTGACAAAGGATTAATCTCCAAGCTGTATAAGCAGCTCATACAGCTCAATATCAGAAAAGCAAGCAACCCAATCAAAAAATGGTTGGAAGACCTAAAGGGACATTTCTCCAAAGAAGACGTAAGGTGGATGAACCCAGAACCTGTTATACGGAGTGAAGTAAGTCAAAAAGAGAAAAATAAATATCATATATTAACACACACATATATATTTGTGTATGTATATACATATATATATATGGAATCTAGAAAAATGGTTACTGATGAACCTACTTGCAGGGCAAGAATAGAGATGCAGATTTAGAGAATGGACTTGTGGCCATAGCTGGGGAAGAAGGGGGTGGAACAAATCAAGAGTGTAGCACTGACATATATACACTGCCGTGTGTAAGTTAGATAGCTAGTGAGAAGCTGCTGTGTGACGCAGGGAGCACAGCCCTGTGCTCTGTGATGACCTAGAGGGGTGGGATGGGGGTTGGGGTGGCTGTGAGGGAGGCTCAAGAGGGAGGGAAAAATATGTATGCTTATGGCTGATTCATGTTGTTATATGGCAGAAGTAACACAACATTGTAAAGCAATTACCTTCCAACTAAAAATATAGATATTAATTAAAAGTTATCCTTATAAACAATGATATTAGACCATTATCCTTCCTTTGGAAAATGGAAAAGAGAAAAATTCACTTTCAAGTCCATTGACCCAACAGAACTCTTGGTGCTTTCCCTTCTAGTCTGTGATCTCATGCACATAACTCCTGGAGTTTTCATTGGAACTCGTGGCTTTCCGTGGCCTGGGTTGTCTGCTACATTATCTGGTGACTCACATTTTCCCACATTGTGTCCTCATCTTCATAAATACCGTTTTTAATAGCTTCCCTGTGAGAAATGCCTGGGCCATGGTGTTCTCATGTGCCTACCCTATGAACACTCTGTTGATCACTGACCTGGCTTGCATTTCCTGTCACACTCAGTGCTGAAATCAGGGCATAGATCCTGGTCTTGCTTGGACACATCTTACTTTTGCCCACTGTCAAAAGTGGTCAGCATGTGACTCTGTCCATTTCTCTACTGGGAAGGATCTAAAACAACCATTTAGACTGTCAGACAAGCTACAAACTGGGAGAAAATATTTGCAAGACACATCGGATAAAACACTGTCACCAGACTTCCCCGGTGGCACAGCAGATAAGAATCCACCTGCAGGGGACACTGGCTTGATCCCTGGTCCAAGAAGATTCCACATGCTGCCAAGCAACTAAGCTTGTGTGCCAAAGCTACTAAGCTCGCATGCTGCAACTCCTAGAGCCTGTGATCTGCAACAGGAGAAGCCACTGAAATGAGAAGCCCATGCACTGCAAGGAAGAACAGACCCCACTTACTGAAACTAGAGGAAGCCCAAGCAAAAGCAATGACGACCGAGTGAAGACAAAAAAAAATTAAGACTGTTACCCCAAATCTACAAACCCCTCTTAAAACTCAACAGTAAGAAAACAAACAATCCAGTTAAAAGATGGGTTAAGATCTTAACTGGAGAAGGATATGGCAACCCATTCCAGTATTCTTGCCTGTAAAATCTCACGGGCAGAGGAGCCTGGTGGGCTACGTTCCGAAGGGTCGCAGAGTCGAACACGACTGACTAAGCAAGCAGGCAAAGACCTTAATAGACACTTCAAGGAAGATACACAAAATGACAAATAAGCACACAAAAAGATGTTCCACATCATATATCAGCAGGGAAATGCAAATTAAAGTGAGAAATCATTGCACACCTATTAGAATGGCTGAAATCCAGACCACCGACCACACTGTGCTAACATTTACACGGTCACCCTTGCTGTAGGCTGGGAGCTGAACATCCCAAAGTCCCACTGTACCAGTAACCACACAGGTGAGTCTGTTCCAAGATCTTCCTGTGGCCTCCTCGAGCCCTGTTTCCTCTGGAGTTTGCCCCAGAACCACTGAGACCAAAGACAGGAAGTGGCACCCTGCACAGTGCAATCAAGTCCCATTGTGCTAGGTGGATGAGGGACCAGCACGGAGGGAGGTCCCTACCTGTGTTTTCACTAAATTATTTGCATCCTCTAGGTGCCCCATGGAGTTGTGCCATTGAGTTCATTTTTCTGGTAAACAGACTAAAAAGTAAAAGTGTCAGTGGCTTGGTGGTGTCCGACTTTTTGTCACCCTATAGACTGTAGCCTGCCAGGCTACTCTGTCCCAGGGAATTCTCCAGGCAAGAATACTGGAGTAGGTTGTCATTTCCTACTCCAGGGGCTCTTCCCAACTCAAGGACTGAACCTGGGTCTCCCGCATTGCAGGTAGATTCTTTACCATCTGAACTACCAGGGAAGCCCAGAAAAGAGACTAAGGGGCCGGGGTAGTTGGATCACTACCTGGATCACTCCAGGTAGTGATCTGCATCACAACTGATTAATAAGACGACTGATTAATAACAGAACTGAACTCAGACATTGTGACTCCAATCCAGGGCCCTTTCCTCTTGACCCCATCATGGGAGAGAGGGAGGTACTGTCCTCATCAGAACCAGACATCGCGGCAAGCAAGGCTGAAGGCCCTGCAGCCTCAAGGCTCAGAGGAATGATTTTGGTGAGGAGGAGAAGGGTCATTGCACACCTTTCAGGAAGGCACAACCAGCTCTTCAAGTGAACAAGGCTGAGCTGGCAAAGTGACCAAGTCTTCCACTCCCGGCTCCTTGAGGCATTGCTGGGAGGGAGGCCTCTGACTGCCCAACTCAACTTCCAACCAAGCTAGAAGGTGCCTGGGCAGCTGCCAAGGCTGGCCACCTCTGCCAAAAGCTGAGGGAACCTGCGCCGGCTCTTTTGCTTTTTAAATTGAAAGAGGAAGAATGTTAAGAAGCCACCCTCAACCAAAAACATTCAAAATACTTTTAAAAATCTCAACCATGACTTTCCTGGTGGCTCAGTGGTAAAAAATCCGCCTGCCAATGCAGTAGACACAGGTTTCATCCCTGATCCAGGAAGATCCCACAAAGCACGGAGCAATGAAACCCGTGTGCCACAACTATCGAGTCTGTGCTCTAGAGCCTGGGAGCCCCAACTACTGAGGCCCATGCACCCTAGAGTCTGCGCTCTGCAACAAGAGAAGCCACTGCAAAAAGAAGCCCGTGCCCCACAATCAGAGAGTAGCTCCCACTTGCCACAACTAGAGAAAAGCCAGCATAGCCATAAATATAGAAATGAAATTATAAAACAAAAAAACACTTTAACCAGTCGGACACTGTGGGACCAGGATGAGATGAGTCTCCTAAGACTGCATGTTTCTCATTATTTTTTCAAAACATAAAGCAATTAAACCTAATTACATGGAGCAATAACACAAAAGCTGAACACAAAGCTGGACCTACAGCTGAACACCACAGCCTGGCCTACTGGATGGTTTCTCGAGGCTGGCAGCAGGCCTTGACCCAGGACAGCAGCTATTTCTCCTGATCTCCTTATGTCAGCACTCAGATTGTGTGTGAGGGCTGAGCTGGGCTGAGGACAGGCTGTCTCTTGTTCCTTCAGGACACTGTCACTCTCTGTGCCTGCAGCAGTTCACTTCAGTGCCTCATTTTTGTTCCTAAACAAGGCCCAGCATCTGGACTTTAACCCCTCTGGTGCCAAGATGGGGGCCGTGGAAGCAGGAGCCAAGAGCCCATCAGCTCCAGGCCGCAGGTGTTCTGGTGAGGGAGGGGGTTGCTGCTGCAGCTGCATCGCTGCCCAACCAACTCCTTTCCCACATCCAGGGGTCTCGAGGGCCAGCATGTACATGCAGCAGCCCCTTGGTTGGCTTCCTGAGATGCTGCTGCACCCTACTCCCACACAGGCCAGCATCCTTCTCACTGGTATTTGTTGAGGTGCACAACCTTGCTCCCTGGCCCTAGTGTGGGATGGAGACTGAGAGGAACAAGCAAATATGCAGGAGCATTGGCCTGGACCAGACACCTGCCAATTACAGCCTTGGGAAGTGGGTGCCATCCCCACTCTAGAGATGGTGGGGGGTGGGTAGATGGGTGGGTCTAAGCCCCTCCAGCAAGGCATAGTGTGTGTGTGTGTGCACGCATGTGTGTGTGTGTGTGTGTGTGTTAGTTGCTCAGTTGTGTCTGACTCTTTGTGACCCCATGGATTGTAGCCCACCAGGCTCCTTTGTCCATGGGATTTTCCAGGCAAGAATACTGGAGTGGGTTGCCATTTCCTTCTCCAGGGGATCTTCTGAACCTAGAGATCGAACCGGGGTCTCCCACATTGCAGGCAGATTCTTTACCATCTGAGCCACCAGGGAAGATAAGGAAGGCGTAGTGATGCATCTCAGAAAACAAAGGGCAGCCAGGTGACCAGGTCTGCCTGCCTTAGGCCCACACTCCTGCCACCACACCACAGCTCCTCATTTCAACACCCCAAGAGTACAGTGCCTTGCCTCTCCTTTCCTCTTCCTTTGCTCCCTTGATCTGTTGTTGTCGTTCATTCATATTGGACTTTTTGCAGTTCCATGAACTGTAGCCTGCCAGGCTCCTCTGTTCATGGGATTTCCCAGCTAAGAATACTGGAGTTGGTTGCTATTTCCTTTTCCAGGGGATCTTCCTGACCCAGGAATTGAACCTGTGTCTCTAGAATTGTCAGGCAGATTCTTTATCACTGAGCCACCAGGGAGGCCCCCCTTGATCTGAGCTTCACAGTAATCCAGGCCCAGGGGGTACTCATGCTAGGGGTGACCCAGAGTTCCTATCTAAGGCTCCATCTTCTTGGTGAGGCCATATGGTCTCTTGCCTGGACCCTGCAAAGACCCCTAACTGTCTCCGCCAGCATATTTCCAAACTGATGACAGAAGGATTTCTTGAGCTTGCAGCCCTGACCTTGTCCCTTCCCCCCTACTCTATCTGCCATGGCTCCCCAGGGCTCCTTCTGGGTGCTAAGCGTCTCAGCCTCTTGTGAGAGGGTTTTACTGGGTGGGGTGGTTCTACTTCTTCCTTGTGGCCCGTGGCCTGGCTCTAACCCTACTACCCACTTGGCCCTTCCAAGGCGCAGCAAGAGCTCAGGGTCAGTCTGTCCCCACTGGCCATGCCCTTCCTTCTGCTGGTATTGCCCTTCCACATTCCTTGTCCAGGTAGAGGCTGTAGAGTCAGCTTTCATACCTTGTGCCCTCTCCTAGGTATTGTTCAGTCAGGGAGGTCTGCCAGAGGTCAGGCTTCTCCACAGAAAGGTTGGACCTCTACCCAGAAAGACATGTGTGCAATGGTTTGCCACCATGCTGAATTTTAAGAGTGTTAAATACTTATAGGTAGAACAGTCACTTTGAATCCTGAAGCCTGAATGTAGGTTGCTTAATCCAAAGTGTACTGCATTATTTCAACTGTACATTCATATTTTACCTCCTGAGAGCTTGTGTCTTAATTCTCCTCCTGCTGGGAATAAGCAATCACACTCCATGAGGAATTTCTTTTTTGCAAGCAGTTAACAAAGACTCACAGGTGATCTCCCCATGGGCCAAAGTTTCATGACCTCCACCCACTGGAATTCTGCCACTTGTTGCCAAGAATTCCAGAACTGGGTTCTGATTTCCCAAGGATGTGAATGGTTGTTCCCTGGAAAGGACAAAGTGGGCCCTGGGAAGATGAGGGAAAGAAGAGTAGTTTTGTTTTCTCAAAAGGTGAACTTGGGAGTTCCGTGATGGTCCAGTGGTTAGGACTCCAAGCTTCCAATGCCGGGCCCCAGTTCAATCCCTGGTCCAAGAACTCAGACCCTGAAAGCTTCACTGTGTGGCCAATAGATAAATAAATAATTTTTAGAAGTTTAAAAAGGTAAACTTTATTCCTGGGAGCTGTCAACCCCCTGACTTGTCCACCTTGTAGGAAAGGTCCATGCGTGTACACATGTAATAAACACACACACATGTGAGTGTACAGGGAATACTGGGGCTCATTCTCAACCACCAGGTAGGCTGTTGAGAAAGGAAACCGACAGAATTTACACGATTCCTTTAAATGGCAACTTGGGAACTAGGGCATTCTGATTAAATGAGAACAAGGTTATCTGCTTGGTCAAGTCAAAACAATTCATGTTCCCTGACTGTCTGCTCTGTGCCAGGCTGTGAGATTCAGTTTGCAGCTCATGCACACATGAGCCACAAGTATGCTTATAAGAAGGGAGCAAAAAGAGGTTAGACTTGGAAGAGGAGAAGGCGATATGACCACAGAACGGAGACTGAACTAATGTGGTCACAAGCCAGGGAATGCTGGTGGCCACCAGAAGCTATGAGAAACAAGGAACAGATCCTCCCTTGCAGAAGGAATCAGTTCTTCTGACCCTTGACTGTAGCCTTGTAAGACTCATTTTGAACGTCTGGCCTCCATAACTTTAAGAGAATAAATGTATGATGTTTGAAGCCACCAAGTCTGTGGTAATTCATTACAGCAACCACAGAAAACTAATACAGACCCTTCTTGAATTGCTGCAAGTTGCCAGCCATGAAAACATCTCACTTTGAGAAGGATTATATCAAAGTTGTCTGTGATAACCTCAGCTAAGTAAAATAAACATGGGATGGGGAAAACAATCTTTTACCTAAACTTTCTCTGGGTAGAAAACAGAAATCAATCAGGAGTCCACAAGAAATAAGAAATGATTTACAAATTCTGATTAGAAACATAAAAAGTTAAAAGTCCTGCTGAAAAAGAAAGGGGTTTTACTAATGTGCTTTTAAGGTCATGAAATAAAGAACTGGCATTTCTTTGAGTGTTTAGGACTCTGGCTGCCATTAATCACTGTTGATACGTTCAAAGCAACTTCTAGAACACTCTCCTTTTATTTTGAAGGCTTCAGAACAAAGTTCTGATACTTATGTAGACAGGATCTAACGAAGAAAAGAGCAACCCAGTACAGGTTTTTACAACAGAGGGAACGCAATGCAGGGAGCCAGTTACACAGGTGTTGGAGAAGTTGAGAAGCCAAAGAGATGACATTTAAAATAACCCAAAGTTTACAGCAGGAAGCTACTAGCACCCCTAAGTGAGAGTGACAAATGAGAGGGGCCTGTGTTACTGGAGCCCAGGGACTGAGGTCACCAACAAAAGCTGGAGCTGCAGCAGGCAATGTAGCCCATGGCGGGGAGGCAGGCAGGCAGGCAGGCAGTTTCTCTCTTCTCCCATTCTCTAACCTTCCTTCTGCACTCTCTTTGGCCAATCCTAGCAGGAATTCAGGAGATCCCAGAGGCAGGGGAACACAGTCTTCAGGGCTCAGTTGTTCTATGATCAGAGCAGAGAAGGAACAGTCTGACTGTAAACAGGCACAGTCATGTACTGACTCTCAAACACCCAGAGCTGGGTCCATAGATTTGGACCCAGTGATGCCTATGTCATCCTCCCACTAAAGAGATTCATTCTGGGAAGGAGGAACACTGGGCAGAAGCAGAAGGAAGAAGACAGCAGGCAAATCCTGTAGACAGGGACAGCAAGTGCTTCCGTCCCACCGGCAGACCTGAGGCCTGAGCAACTCTTGGCTGCGTGCACCTAGCTTCTCTCCTGCTCTGCCAGCTCTGTCCCAGGCACAGACTCCCATTGCAGCTATTCAGTTGCTCTGTTTAGGGCCCTTACCCTCCTTGCACTGGTTGCTAGTGCCCCTCAGAGCTCCCCTCACCTGCATCAGCCAACTCAAATCTTAAGGACCATCACCCTCCAACCCCAACTAGGGCCATGAACTGCTGAGACCATCAAAACTTAAGCTTACTGGTTTTTTTTACTGAGAGGTTTTTGTCCTTCTGACACCAAAACTACGGTGTCTCTTCCAATTCTTCTCTAACTTTCCAACATCAATTGGGTGTACTACAATTCAACTCAATTAAATTCAGACACGAACTTGAACTGCAGTTAGCACACAGACCCCACAGGTTCAAAGGCTCTCTTCCACAAGACTGCCCCAACTTCAGACGCCAGTCATAAGTACTGGGCCACCCGTACTTCTGACTGACTGGCTATAAACTGGGGATCCCCATGACCCACCCTCAAGCCTCAATGATTTGCTAGAGTGGCTTACAGAACTCAGGAAGCCACTTTCCTTATGTTCACTGGTTTACCATAAGGGGTCTGGATGAATAGTCAGATGAAGAGGTTATATATATGGAAGGGTCTGGGAAGGCCTGAGTGCAGGAGCTTCTGTCCCATATAGTTGGGGTGTACCACTCTCCTGGCACATAGATATGTCACCAATCCAGAGGCTCTCTGAACCTGAAACTGCCTTGGTTTGTAGTTTAGGTTTCATTACAGAGGCCAGATTGATCAAGTTGACTGCACACAACTTCTGGCCCCCTCTCCCTTCCCCAGAGGTGAAGGAAGTGCTAAATTGAAATTCCAAACCTGTAATCCTGGTTTGGTCTTTGTAGCTACCAGATTCCATCCCAAAGCTAGGGAAGGGCCCCCTCATCCACCAGTCATCTTATTAGCATACAAAAGACGTGTATGTGTGTGTGCATACGTGTGTGTGCACACGTTAATCACTCAGTCGTGTCTGACTGTGACCCCACATACTGTAGCCCGCCAGGCTTCTCTGTTCATGGGATTCTCCAGGCAAGAATACTGGAGTGGATTGCCATTCCCTTCTCCAGGGGATCTTCCAACCTAGGGATTGAACCCTGGTCTCCTGCATTGCTGGCAGGAGCCAGCTCTTTACCGTTTGAGCTATGGGGAAGTCCCACAAAAGACTTTTAACACTGCATATGCCAAGGGTTTTAAGAGCTGTGTACCAGGAACCAGGGACAAAGACCGACTACTTATTTTTCATATACCATACTCTCCCTCTCTTAACCCTTTGTTATGGGCTGAACTGTGTTGCCCCAAATTCATACAGTGATAGTCCCATCCCTTAGAACTTCAGAATTTGACTGTATTTGGAGATAGGGCCAGTCAAGAGGCAATCAGTTAAAATGAGGTTATTAAGGTGGTCCTTCATCCAATGACTGTTGTCCTTATAAGAAGTGGAGATCAGGACACAGACAATCACAGAGGGAACACCATGTGAAATCACAGGGAGAAGGTGGCCATCTTCAGGCAAAGAGAGAGGCCTCAGAAGGAACTGAACCTGCTAACACCTTGATCTCGGATGCCTAGCCTCTAGAACTGTGATGTAATAAATTTACGTTGTTTGAGCCACACAGTCTGTGCTATTTTGTAATGGCAGCCCGAGTATACAAATACATACTCCCAACACCCCCAGGACGTAGGTAATATTATTATCTCTGCTTTGAAAGTGAAAAGAAAGTGTTAGTTGCTCAGTTGTATCCGACTCTTTGCGACCCCCTGGACTGTAGCCTGCCAGGCTCCTCTGTCCATGGGATTCTCCTGGCAAGAATACTGGAATGTCTTGCCATTCCTTTCTCCAGGGGATCTTCCCAACCCAGTGATCAAACCCAGGTGTCCCTCATTGCAGACGGATTCTTTACTGTCTGAGCCACCAGGGAAGCTTTACAGATGGGGAAATCAAGGTTGACAGAGGCTAAGTAGTGTGCCCAAGGTCAAGCACTCACACTCAAAGCTGCATCACAGGAAAGTGGTGGAACACGATCTGCCTACTCTGCTGCTTTTCCGGCACCTCCTCATCACACTCTCAGTGGCCCCAGGTGGCTCCTCTCTAGACAGATGCTGTGGCCACATGTGGTCCCAGCAAGACAGACCCTGCAGTGGGGTTGGGAGAAATGACTGGACCGGACTTGGAACATGTGGTGGCTGTGTGACTGGTGGGAATGGAACTTCACTCCTCATCTGTAAAATGGTGAGGCTGGCCAAGGGCAGCAGAGGCTGCCAAGCCCAGAGACCAGCCTGGGCTGAGCCTCAGCCCAGAGTAAGTGCTCCCTCTGGGGGGACCCCAGTCTGGTGACCTCACCTTGTCCATCATGTGGGCAATTCTGGGCAGGGGACTTCGGTGATGGTGCTGTTGAAGGAGAACTGTGCTCCTGGAGAGACCGGGCACCTTTCCCACACGTCCATTTCACAGCCCAGGAAACTGAGGCCCGGGCTGATGGTGGAGAGAGGATATAATTTTCTCAGGACCACAGATTTAGAATTTAATAGAGGTGGAATCAAACCCAGTCTGAATTCGAAGCTCCAAACCCTTCCTGAAAGGCTATGATTCCCTTCTGAACCGCAGAGTGCCCTGCCCGACCTGTCACATCTATCTCTGCGCCCAAAGTAAGGCTCACACAGGGCACCCCACAACTGACCCTGCAGCTGGCTCTGTGGACCCCAAGTTTCGCAGAGCCTCTGAGGTTGAGGGAGGGGGTGGGTAGCCACCAATCCAGACTCTGAATGGTGCCGGAATCAGGGGCCGCTAGCCCAGCAGGATGAGCAATAATCTTTTCATCTCCTCTTGGCTTCTGGAGATTTGTGTCTCTCTGGGGAAATTACTTTGGGGTCGCAGAGAAATGTCTTTGACAGCTAATAAACTTTCTCTTTCTGGAACCAGATCCTGCAGCTTTGGACCCCTGGGGGAGGTGTGTATTATATTTTTTTCTTTTCCCTTTTAATCAGCAGATGAAGTGGAAAGTGGTAAGGGCAAGAGATTGGAGCTGAA
The DNA here is from genome assembly GCF_002263795.3 of Bos taurus. NCBI lineage: Eukaryota > Metazoa > Chordata > Mammalia > Artiodactyla > Bovidae > Bos > Bos taurus. Next base: position 39,537,401 of record NC_037334.1, read on the forward strand.
TTACCTCCTTGGCCAAAGTTCACTCTGAATTGGTCATTTGCATACATGGAACCCAGGGAACAGAGGGTCTCCACTGGGACCAGAAGTGACCTTCAACTGTATGTGAGATGGTTCAGGAGTCCCAAGTTCAACCCTCAACTCAGCAAAGCTAAACCTGGAGCTGAGCCCAGAGCTGGGCACACAGAAAGGCAGCTGAGGCCCCTGATTTTAACTACAGGCTTATGGTGGCTGACACGTGGGATTCCAGTTCTGGCTCTGCCTTGTGACCAGGGTGCAGGGATTTCAGCTCTCTAAGACTCAGTTTCCTCATCTCTAGGACTGGACAATAATAGGACCTATCGCCTAAGCCCTAGCATTCCAGAATTTCTCATTAGGAAAAGTATAGGGAAGGGAGGCAATCTGGTTTCATGGGGGTGAGGTGGGAGCTGTTTTTGAAGTCTCAGTTGCACGCCAGGGCACTGTTTTTACTTAGATGGTATGTTTTGGGGGCGGCCATAGAAAAGGCTCCCCTTAGCCTCCTGCAACTTCCTGGCCTTGCTTCAGAGGAATGAATCAGATCTTGTATGAGAATCGCTTAGCACAATGTCTGCCACCTAGTTTGGAATATGCTGACTGTCATTCTTTTTATTGTTGTATTTGTTAATAATAGGATACTGGGTAGGTTCACAAAACAGCGGGAGAGGCAGCCATACAGGCCATTATGACAGCATCACAGTGTGCCAAGCATTATGAGAGGGCAGAGATAATCAGTTTAATTCTTCCTGGGCATCCAGGGTTGACTTCACAGAGCTGGTAACATTTTAACTGAGCCTCAGTGGACACACCAGGGCTCAGGGCAGGGCATTCAGAGGTTGGCAAGAGTTGAAAGAGAGGGCACGAAGAGCATCCAGCAAAGAAGCGAGGTGAGGAAGCCAGTGGCCTTGAATGCCATCTCAGGAGGGGGATTCTGAGTCCCAGACTCACATGCCTGGTGTTTAGCTGTGTTGACAGTGTGGAGAGACAGAGATAGAGGCAGGGCGATAAGTTGGGAGTCTGCCAGTGACGCCTGAGGCCTAGGCTGAGGCAGGGAGACTGAGAAGACAGAAGACCTGGGGGATCAGGGTGGTTGGAAGGGCAGAAAGAGCAGAGGCAGAGGGGCAGACTGGGTGGTGATGCTGTGTTTCATAGAGAGAATGCACAGGACACCATCTCTGCTGAAAATCACCTGGAAACGCCCCTTTTGCTTTCCCCAAATTGTACCATAATCAAGGTTTCACCAGGAATGCCTCAGAACAAAAGCACCAGGATGGTGGATGAGCTGCTGCTTTTCTCATGGTGTCATTGTGCGGCCTCTGGTGACACAGTTAAGCCATCCATACTGAGCTAAGAGGGTGGGAACCCAGAGATGAGCCCTGCTCACCTCACAGTGTACCTGTATAGGGCACAGAACTAACAGCTAACGTTGATCAGGTGCCTAACTGTCTGGAAACTGTGCTAAACTCCTGATGGGTTCCATTCATTTAATATTAGAGGGGAGATACCCCCATTTTGCAAAGGAAGTGTATACCTTGTCAGTCAAAGCTGCACAGCGGAAGGTAGTGGAGTCAGGGTCAGTCTAGCCTATGCAATTGACAGAGTACTCTCGGAGCCTCATCGCATGAAAACTCCTTTCTTCCCACCTGTCTGCCCCCAAGGATCACAGAGCTCTGAAGTGATAGAAAGGGTACTTGAACTTGGGATGTTTGTCTCCAGGTACAATGTTCCTTGAGACAGTACAATCGCCTCCACCTCAGTGGACCACACTCTTGCTCTTTCACCTCATTCCTGGTAGGAGGTGGGGTGGTGGTGTGGTCATAATCACCTTCTGACTTTTTATGCTCTACCTTGGATGAAACAGGCCTGGGCAGAGGGGAGAGGTGAGGAAAGAAGCACAGTGACCAGAGCTGGAGGGTACCAGCAGCTGGCCCTTATCTATGTCAACCTGGATCCAGTACAAGCCCCACCCGTGAGCCTTCCTAGTGGGGGAGTGAAAGTGTTGGTAGGGTGGGGGCGGCGGGCAGTCCCTGATTAGGGAACCCAGCCTCTGAGCCTATAGCCCTGGTGCTGCTCTGAGTTCCAAGGGAACAGGCCCTGAGGATGCCACTGTCCCACTTGGGGCCCCCTAGCGGAGACCCTGTGCTCTCCATGACTCATCAGCCCCCTCTGAGGCCAGCCTCAGGATCATTTCCATTGTTCCAGATGCAGAAATCAAGAAACTGACCTAGACCTGAGGTCACTGAGAAACTGGACCCTGGGAGAGGGAGAACGGTGGCGTAGGCCTCTGCTTACGCCTGGGGGAACTAGTCTATGTGCTCACTATAGGCTTAGAAGTCCCTGATGGCCACAGCGAATGAAAACCGAAGTTGACCTAAAACTGACCCAAGGCTTCTGGTCAGGCCTCAAAAAACCTTAGCCGATGTGTCATAATCCCAGGGCCGAAAACAAGCAGAGGCAAGGCTCCTCTGTGGCACTTGCCTCCCCCTGAGACTCTGCTCTGGACCACACCAAGGGATTAAGGGATTAAGTTTGAAGATTGCAAATAGTACCTAGAAAACTTAATATGCAGGGCATTTGGTAAAACTACCCAACTTTAAAAAATAAAACCAGCCTCTTTATTAAGTTACTGCTGCAAGAGTTAAAAGATACTTGAGTTTCATGGGTAGAAATGCACAAGTACCAAACACCTGGAGGAACTAAAAGGTACAAGCCATCATTTTTGTTTATTTAATTTACTGTCTCAAAATACTTAGGCCAGAAAAGTATGCATAAATGAGCTTTCCATTACGATCTGGGATCCTGGCAAAATAAACTGTTTTACCTATAGTTACTCAGTTCATCGTAAGTGTCTGATGTGTGTTTATGTATACATGTGCTGTGTAGACCACAGAGTAGGCAACACATAGCTAATATGCTGGTTCCTTACCCACAAACATCTTTAAATTCTTTTGGTATCTGTATGTGTAAATATTATATGTAAACCAGATGGATTTACAGAACATGTACACTGGAATCCAATTTTATTTTTTTAATAACATGTACTATAAGATTGCTTTGGAAAAATGATCTGTGCATTTCAAAAAAAAAAAAGATTTCTTGATCTACTTCTGAAATCCAAGAGAATCAAGAACACACATAGGAAATGCTGGCATTGGAAGCATCTGCTCAAAATTGACTCTTGGTTCCAAACAAGCTGCCTCTAACAGTGGTTCTCAAACTTGGCCTCACAATATGATCACCTGTGGAGATTTTTTAAGTTCTGGCGGTCACCCTTTGCCAATGATACCAAAAGTTCTGGATAAGACCCAGGCATCTGCAGCTTGTCAAACTCCCCAGGGGTTAACAGCACATGTACCAGAGTTGGTGAACTTGCCTGGAGGGTGGTGCTCACTCAGGTCCACACTGCACTCACCTGGGATCTTTAAACCTTTCTATGTCCTGGCTGCACCCATATGATCACCAGGACCAGTCAGCAGATTTTAGAGTTTCCCAGGTGATTCAGATGGAATCCAGGGCTGGACACCACTTCCTTCAGAGTATTTGTGAACAGTCCTGAGGGACGTGACTGCTGAGCCCAGCTTACTTGATGGAACCTGAGATGGGCCCGGGGCTTCAGCACCATCGCTTCAGTCTGGTTGCAAGTTTTGCTTTCAGGTCATCGCCTTCTCTGTCCCTCTTCTTAACTGTGTGCCATGGAGCCAGCAGGAGAAGTGCTCTGTGGCTCCCGTCCTTTTGACTCCTGGCCCCAGCAGGTGCGTCTCTCTTCTCTAAGCACCCAAAGCCTTAGTTTGAGCCCACGTCCTTGATTTCTCCCTTTGCCTCTGCCTCAGCCCCCTCCCTCTCCCTCCCAGTTAACCCCCACCCTGCAGCTGGAGCAATCTCTTTAGATGCAATCCCCATCCTGTCTCTTCTCTGCTCACAACCCCCAGCAGACATGGAGACTTTTGGAACCCTTGGAGGTTGCTGATGGGAATGTGAAATGGTGCAGCTGCTGCAGAAGCCACTGTGGCAACAATTCAACTCCTAGGATTGCCCCAGAGAAATGAAAACAAATGTCTGGATGCAAAGGCTCACAGTGCCCCAAACTGGAAGCAATCCAAACGTCCATCAACTGGCCGATGGATAAACTGTGGTATATCCAATCAGTGGAATGCTAATACATGCAACAACACAGATAAATCTCAGAAACATGATGTCATGGGAAAGAAGTCAGACATAAAACATCATGTAATGTATGAATTTGTATGAAATTTCTAGAAAAGATAGATCTATAGAGACAAAAAGCAGATCAGTGGTGCCTGGGGTTGGAGGTAGGATTGGGGATTGACTAGAAATGGGAACAAGGGAAATTTCTGGACTGATGGAAAGGTCTTAAAACTGGATCATGGAGGTGGTTGCACAGCTGTATAAATTTACTAAAAATCAAGAACCTGTACACTTAGAATGGGTGAATTTTACAATGTATAAATGATACTTCAAATAAAACTTTTAAAAAAGATGGCTTACACAGGATAGTGAAGGAACTCCTTGCCTGGCATGCTGAGCCTCCCACTATATGTTCCTTTCCAGGACAACTCCCAGGTGCCCACGTCCTGTGGAATGCTTACCTTTCTTCAGTCACAGACATGGCCCCTGGGTCGGGAATTTCTTATTTCCATAGCCACCTCCTCACCCTGGAAAACTCCTTATCCTTCAGGACTCAGAGCAAATAACACTCATTTGCAAAGTCTACATCACCCTTACCTATCATCAAAATATTATTTGCTTACACATTAATCTTTCCCATTATGGCAGTGCTTTTATTTTTTATTTTTATTAAAAATTAAAGACAATTTTTTGCCACACCACATGGCATGTGGGTCTTAGTTTCCCACACCCCCTGCATCTGAAGCACGGAGTCTTAACTACTGGACCACCAGCGAAGTCCCACAGCAATGCTTTTAAAACTTAGGCTAATGGGTTGTGAAATCAACTTCATGTGGTACAACCAGCATTAAAAAAAAAAAAAGAGAATAAAAATTAGAACGCACTGTAAGTAGTATTGTTTCACTGTAAGTAGTATTGTGAAACTATTGTTTCACCTTTTCTGTATGTGGACTACATGGCTTTTCCATACTCTGTGTTGATGTTTAAAAAGCCTGAAAAACGCTTAATTAGACAGGGAGTTCCTTGAGGGCAGGCATTGTGCTATGTCTTTATGTATTCCCTTCTTCAGCACAGGGCATGGAACCCAAAAGTCACCCAATATAGTGTCTGCTCAGCGAAAGAGTGGTTTCATGTGAATGTAAAAATCCCCCCAAAACTCAATTATATACCCATTTGTGTCTTATATTTTTTCCATGACCACAGCCCACACAGGGATTTTAAAAATTTGTTTGTTGGCTCACAGTCCACCTTCTCCTACAGTCAGATTGGCAGCAAGTTAGGCAAGAAGTTCAAATAATCACTGTAAGTCTGAGTTATAAGACTGACTATAATTTTCAAGTACACTTTTGACAGTTAAGATATACAACATAAAAATAAAAATGTAATAGCAATAATTCAGACCTAAAATGCCAGGCAACACTGGCTACTGAATTTGCAGAGTCTGGTGCAAAACAAAAATTTGGATCCCCTCATTCATAAGTCTTAAAAATTCAATGACAACAGAGCATTACACCAAAGAGGGGGCCCTCTGAGTGCAGGGTCACAGGGTCTCACTCATGAAGGCTGGCTCTGACCCCAGCTCACAAAGACCTCATAAGACCTGGGGTGAGGGGGAGTTTATAAGTGCTTCCTCTTGGCCTTAATGGTGTGGGGCAGGGGAAGGCGCCAAGATGGCGGAGGAGTAGGATGGGGAAAACACTTTCTCCCCCACAAATTCATCAAAAGAGCATTTAAATGTCGAGTAAATTCCACAAAACAACTTCTGAATGCCGGCAGAGGACATCAGGCACCCAGAAAAGCAACCCAACTCCTCGAAAGGAGGTAGGAAAAAATATTAAAGACAATAAAAGAGACAAAAGAGGGAGGGACGGAGTTCCGTCCCGGGAAGGGAGTCTTAAAAAGAGAGAAGTTTCCAAACACCAGGAAACCTTCTCACTGCCGAATCCGTGCCGAGCTTTGGAAGCACAGAGGACAACATAACAGGGAGAAAAAATAAATAAACAATTAAAACTCGCAGATTGCGAGCCCTACGGTAACTCCTCCAGCGGAGAAGCAGCGCAGACGCCTGCATCCGCCATTAGCAAGCGGGGGCTGGGCAGGGAGGCACGGCGCGGGCTGCATCGCTGAGAGTAAGAATCTGGCCTGAATACCCTGAGCACTATCTGAGCGAAATAATTTGGGCTAGCAAACCAGACTGTGGGATATCTACCATGCGAAAAGCCAGCCCTAACCTAAGACACCGCCAGCCCGCGCACGGAACAAAGGACTAAACAGAGGTAGCCGGCTGCAAACCTTCCCCCTCCGGTGACAGGCAGTCAGAGCCGGAAGGGGGCAATCGCAGCCCCAGAGAGACATTATCTATAAAACTGGCTTCTTTGCTAACTAAAACTTATTGGGGGTCTGGACGGTCAACATCTGCCTGAGAAGGTGCGCCGGTTTTACACCCAGATAACCAAGTGGCGGGGAGGCGATAAGTTGCAGCATTGGCGCTCGCCAAACACCTCATTACCTGAGCTGCTCGGACCTGGGAAGAGCACAAAATGCAGCCCCAACTGAGTCTGCGCCTCTGAGGACTACCTGAGTGCCTGAACCTGAGCGGCTTGGACCTGGGAGGTGCATGCAACCCAGGGCCAGCCTCAGATTGTTCCCGGCGGAACAACCTAGAGCCTGAGCAGTGTGGGCAGGGAGGCTACACACGCCGTGAGCGGGGGCAGACCCAGTGTGGCTGAGGCACTGCGAGCGCACGCCAGTGTCATTTGTTCGCAGCATCCCTCCCTCCCTCCCCATAGCGCGACTGAACAAAGAGAAGAAATGCAGCTCCACCCACCAGAACACCGACACAAGCTTCCCTAACCAGGAAACCTTGACAAGCCACCTCTACATACCCACATACAGCGAGGAAACGCCACAATAAAGAGAACTCCACAAACTGCCAGAATACAGAAAGGACTCCCAAACTCAGCAATTTAAACAAGATGAAGAGACAGAGGAATACCCAGCAGATAAAGGAACAGGATAGATGCCCACCAAACCAAACAAAAGAGGAAGAGATAGGGAATCTACCTGATAAAGAATTCCAAATAATGATAGTGAAATTGATCCAAAATCTTGAAATTAAAATGGAATCACAGATAAATAGCCTGGAGACAAGGATTGAGAAGATGCAAGAAAGGTTGAACAAGGACCTAGAAGAAATAAAAAAGAGTCAATATATAATGAATAATGCAATAAATGAAATTAAAAACACTCTGGAGCCAACAAATAGTAGAATAACAGAGGCAGAAGATAGGATTAGTGAATTAGAAGATAGAATGATAGAAATAAATGAATCAGAGAGGATAAAAGAAAAACGAATTAAAAGAAATGAGGACAATCTCAGAGACCTCCAGGACAATATTAAACGCTACAACATTGGAATCATAGGGGTTCCAGAAGAAGAAGACAAAAAGACAGACCATGAGAAAATACTTAAGGAGATAATAGTTGAAAACTTCCCTAAAATGGGGAAGGAAATAATCACCCAAGTCCAAGAAACCCAGAGAGTCCCAAACAGGATAAACCCAAGGAGAAACACCCCAAGACACATATTAATCAAATTAACAAAGATCAAACACAAAGAACAAATATTAAAAGCAGCAAGGGAAAAACAACAAATAACACACAAGGGAATTCCCATAAGGATAACAGCTGATCTTTCAATAGAAACTCTTCAAGCCAGGAGGGAATGGCAAGACATACTTAAAATGATGAAAGAAAATAACCTACAGCCCAGATTATTGTACCCAGCAAGGATCTCATTCAAGTATGAAGCAGAAATCAAAAGCTTTTCAGACAAGCAAAAGCTGAGAGAATTCTGCACCACCAAACCAGCTCTCCAACAAATACTAAAGGATATTCTCTAGACAGGAAACACAAAAATGGTGTATAAACTCGAACCCAAAACAATAAAGTAAATGGCAACGGGATCATACTTATTAGTAATTACCTTAAACGTAAATGGGTTGAATGCCCCAACCAAAAGACAAAGACTGGCTGAATGGATACAAAAACAAGACCCCTACATATGTTGTCTACAAGAGACCCACCTCAAAACAGGGGACACATACAGACTGAAAGTGAAGGGCTGGAAAAAGATTTTCCATGCAAATTGGGACCAAAAGAAAGCAGGAGTCACAATACTCGTATCAGATAAATTAGACTTTAAAACAAAGGCTGTGAAAAGAGACAAAGAAGGTCACTACATAATGATCAAAGGATCAATCCAAGAAGAAGATATAACAATTATAAATATATATCCACCCAACATGGGAGCACCGCAGTATGTAAGACAAATCCTAACAAGTATGAAAGGAGAAATTAACAATAACACAATAATAGTGGGAGACTTTAATACCCCACTCACACTTATGGATAGATCAACTAAACAGAAAATTAACAAGGAAAAAAACAAAACAAAACATGTATCTATAAAGCTCACTAAAGCAAAGCACAGTAAAATGAGGTATGGCAATAAAAGGCATTAAATTTATCAAATAAAAAAAAAAATAAAGTGCTAAAAAATTAAAGCTGTCAAAAAAAAAAAAAAATCCAAAAACTTTTCTTTTGTTTCTTTACCAACTGAGCTTCCGTGATAGCTCAGTCGGTAAAGACAATATATTGGGGGCCACACAGAGGCCCAGTGAGGAAAAAGAAGATATCACTTGGAAATTTTCCATCCACTTAACATTTAACTTCACAGGGTCTGAATCCTAACTCTGTGTTCCCCTACAGCAGGAGCTCCAAGTGTGGTCTTTGAGACCCCGGGATGGTAGGGGCCACAGAATCCTTTAAAGAGGTCTGTGGAGTCAAACTGTTTTTGTAATACTACTAAGACATTATTTGCCTTTTTCTCTCTCTTTCTTTCACAAGGTTATGGAGTTTACATGTGATATTGCTGCAGATTGTATATAGAAGCAGATATGAAAACCCACCTGCCTTCTATTAAGGCAGATATTAATGAGATTCGAAAACATGTAAAATGATGCCATTCTACTCAGTAATTATTTTATTTTGTGGGAAATATAAGTTATCTTTAAACAATATGTTATTTTTGCTGATCTGGAATGAATTTGTTATTGTTGTGTTTAAATAATACATTAAATATTGATTGACATAGCCCATCTTAAAAAAAAAAAAATGGTGTGGGGCACAGAAGATCTCATTTAACTCCTGATGTATACAGGGTTCAAAAATGCTTTAGAAACAAACCAAAAAATGGCCAAGGAACCTCTAACTGATAACACAGGGCTGGCAGATTCAGCATTACCACAAAGTCTTCTTCCCTGTCTTCAGGTTTAACATGTGGCACTGTTTGCCCAGATTTCAGGAGTCAACCTGCCCCAATGTGTGGCAGTGACAAAGGAAACCCATCAAATGTTTGACAGGGGCCCAAAATCATCCATAACAGAAGGATTTGGACTTCACAAAAGAAACTGGACTTTGTAGCCAGAGCATGACTGGGTAGAGGGTCCATCAATAAGCCCATGCCTCTGTCCTGAATCCCCATCTGTTTGCCAGGTCTTTGACTTTCAACCTGACCACCACCCTCCACCCGACCTACTGGCCTGTCTTCGGGGTCATCCAACTGATGGCAAGTCCTGCAGCCTCATCCATCCACCCAGGTTGGCTCTCGGGGATTCTCCAGGCAAGAATACTGGAGTGGGTTGCCATGTCCTCCTCCAGGAGATCTTCTCAGCCTGGGGATCGAACCTGGGTCTCCTGCATTGCAAGTAGATTCTTTACCATCTGAGCCACCAGGGAAGCCCAAGAATACTGGAGTGGGTAGCCTATCCCTTCTCCAGGGGAACTTCCTCCAGGAATCAAATCAGGGTCTTCTGCATTGAAGGCAGATTCTTTACCAGCTGAGCTACCAGGGTAGCCCCTTGTAGTGATTAAACCTTGTTTAAAGCAGCAAAAAGCTTCTCTTTAAATAGAAGGCATCTTGCAGAGGCCCAGTCTATAAAAGAATCAGAGTGGAACAGCTCTGGCTGTTACTGGGCACAGGGAATCTAGGCCTGACTTCCTGCATCCCTTTCATTACCCAGCCCACAATCTCACCAAACCTTCCCTTGTCTCCAGGCCAGTGATATTTCCAGCACCCCAGGCTGCCTCTCTGTTTCCTCTTAGTTGCCAGGAATTTCTGGCTCTGAAAGATTTGAAGCAGGTTGTGCATCTGTGTGGTCCCAGTACAGTCCCATCTGTGCCACTGCACTCACTCAGGCCTGTGTGGCCTGCAGTCCTCAGTTGGAGAAAGCTCATCCGCATGTCTGCACCCCAACCCACCTACAGTGTTTCCCTGAAACCCATTAGAGGCACAGAAATGGTACCCAGGCGAAAATACTTACCACGTGCCATTTTGGTTTGAGGTAGCAAACGAACCCCACATTTAAAGGGAGCTGAATTTGAGAGGCTTGAGCATGCTACCAAACTCAGTGCTGAATCCCCTTCCTAAGGAAGGTGATTCAACACCAGACACATAGGGGCCAATGCCCTGTGGCCACCTGCCTTCTCTTTGTTCAGATTCTGGTCAGAGTTTTAAAAAATTAAAACACAATAAAAACTTTTGACTGTACAATTCTATGAATTTTAAGACATGCATTGATTCTTGTAATTCTTGTAATTGCTGCTACTTATAGGATAAAGGGGGGCTTCCCTGGTGGCTCAGACAGTAAAGAGTCTGCCTGCAGTGTGGGAGACCAGGGTTCGATCCCTCGGTTGGGAAGATCCCCTGGAGAAGGAAATGGCAACCCACTCTAGTATTCTTGCCTGGAAAACCCCATGGGTGGAGGAGCCTGGCAGGCTACAGGCAATAGGGTCGCAAAGAGTTGGACACGACTGAGCAACTTCACTATAGGATAAAGGAGAGCTTCCCAGGTGGCTCAGTGGTAAAGAATCTGCCTGCAATGCAGGAGACCTGAGTTCGATCCCTGGGTCAGAAAGATCCCCCTGGAGAAGGGAATGGCTACCCACTCTAGTATTCTTGCCTGGAGAATTCCATGGATAGAGGAGCGTGGTGTGCTACAGTTCATGGAGTTGCAGTGTTGAACATGACTGAACGATTAACACATAAGAGAAAGGACAATCATTTCCATCAAAACCCCAAAATTCCCTCATGCAATTCCTTTGCAGTCAGACCACCCCTTACCCCTAACTTCTGGTGACCACTGATCTGTTCCCTATTACTACCGTTTTGCCTTTTCCAGGATGTGACATATTAATAAATAAAATCATACAGTATATAACCTTTTGAAACTGGTTTCCTTCACTTAGTATATAGTATATTTAAGATTAATCCAAGTTATTACATGCATTAATAGTTTGTTCTTTTTCATTGCTGAGTAATATACCATTAAATGAATGTACAATTTTTTTTTAATCCATTCACCCACTGAGGGACATTTGAGTTTTTTCCCAATTTTGGTGATTATAGATAATGCTATTGTACATATTCATATGTAGGATTTTGTGTAAGCATATGTTTTCATTTCCTTGGGATAAACGCCCGGGAGTAGTATTGCTAAGTCATTTGCCAAGAATAAGTTCACCTTCCTAAGAAACTGCCAACTGTTTCCAGAGGGTTTCAACCATTTTCATTCTCATTAGCAAAGCAGGAGAGTTCTAGGTGCTGCACATCCTCATCCACTTGGAGTTGCTGGTATTTTTCTAGCTACTCTAATAGGTGTATAGTGGTATCTGCTGCTGCTGCTGCTAAGTCGCTTCAGTCGTGTCTGACTCTGTTCTTCCCAATAGACAGAAGCCCACCAGGCTCCCCCATCCCTGGGATTCTCCAGGCAAGAACACTGGAGCGGGTTGCCATTTCCTTCTCCAATGCAACAAAGTGAAAAGTGAAAGTGAAGTCGCTCAGTCGTGTCCGACTCTTTGCGACCCCATGGATTGCAGCCTACCAGGCTCCTCCGTCCATGGGATTTTCCAGGCAAGAGTACTGGAGTGGGGTGCCACTGTGGTCTTAATTTGCATTTTCCTTATGACTTATGAGGTCAAGCATCTTTCCATGGGTTTATTTGTCTTCCATATAACTTTTGCTTATTTATTTATTGACTACTCCATGAAGGCTTGTGGGATTTTAGTTCCCAACCAGAGATTGAACCCAGGCCCTCAGCAGTGGGAGCTCAGAATCTCAACCACTGGACTTCCAGGGATTAACAACTTTTGCCTATTTTTAATCAGGTTCTTTGGTCTCTTATTGTTGAATTTTGAGAGTACTTTGTATAGTCTGGATACAACTCCTTTGTTCATTATATGATTTGGAGGTATTTTCTCCCAGTGTTTGGGCTGTCTTCTCATTCTATTTAGGAAGTTCTTTGCAGAACAAAGAGCTTCCCTGGTGGCTCAGCTGGTAAGGAATCTGCCTGCAGTGCAGGAGACTGGGTTTGATTCCTGGATTGGGAAGATCCCCTGGAGAAGGGAAAGGCTATCCACTCCAGTATTCTTGCCTGGAGAATTCCATGGACTGTATAGTCCAGGGGGTCGCCAAGAGTCAGACACGACTGAGCAACTTGCACTTTCACAGAACAGAAGTTTTACATTTGGCTTATGTTCAACTTACCATTTTTTTTTAAAAAATGGACTGCACTTTTGTCATCTCTAAGAGCTCTCTGCCTAATCTAAGATCATAAAGATTTTCTCTTATGGTTTCTTCTAAGAGTTTTAAGTTTTACGCTCTGTATTTATACCTCTGATCCATTTTGATTTAATATTTGGATATGGTCTGAGGTTTAGGATGGGAGGCATTTTTTTTTGCATATGTAAATCCAACTATTCCAGAACCACGGTTGAAACCACTGTCCTTTCTTCAAAGAATTGCCTTTGTCCTTTTGTCAAAAATTAGTTGACTCTATTTGCCTGAGTCTATCTCTGGGCTCTCTATGCTGTTCCATTGATCAATGTGACTATCCTTTTGCCAATATTACCTTGTCATGATTGGTTTCCTCCAAATTTGTCCTTTTGCAAAATTGTTTTCACTATTCTATTCCTTTGCCTTCCCATATGAATTTTAGAATAAAATTTTTGATATCTATAAGGAAGCTTGCTTGGATTTTGAGTGGGATTACATTATATCTATAGATCAATTGGGAGAGAATTGACAGCGAATACTGAATCTTTCAGTTCATGAATCAGGTATGTCTCCCCATTTATTTAGTCTTTCTTTGACTTATTTCATCAACATTTTATAGTTTTCAGCAGATATTTTGTTATATTTATGTCTAAAATAGGAGGGAGTATTGTAAATGGGCTGCATGTTAAATTTCAGTTTCCAATTTCTTTTTTTTTAGTGTTTACTTTATATCCCATAATACAGCTCATTTATTAGTTCCAAGAGCTTTTTATTGATAGTTCTTTGGATTTTCTGTGTAACCAATCATGTCTTATATGAGTATAGATAAATTTATTTCTTCCTTTCCAACTTTAATGCTTTCCATTACTCTTTCTTACTTTATTGCACCTGCTAGGGCTTTCAGTACAATAACGAATAGGAACGCTCTCTCTCTGATTATGGGAGAAAGCATTCAACTTTCACCATGTGGTATGATGTTAGCTGCAGATTTTGGTAGATGCTCTTTATCAATCATCCTAGCCCCTGACCCCCAACCCTGGAGACCACTGATCTATCATTACAAGTTTTGCCTTTTCCAGAATGTCATGCAAATGGAATAACAGCTTTTGAGATCTACCTCAGGTTAAAGGCATTTCTTTCCATTTCTGAGAGTCTCTTTCTACTTCTCTTCTAGTTTGTTAAGAATTTTTATTGTGAATGAATATTGAACTTTATAAAATTCTGTTTCTGCATCTATTGATATAATTGTGATTTTTCTTATTTAGTTGTTAACATAGTGGATTTCATTGATTGATTTTAGCACACTGAACCAGTCTTACATGGCCAGAAATTTTTAAGCACAGCATCTATTACTTTCTGCCATGTAATAAAGTTGTTCAAATGTGTGCTATCTCCCCATGAGGGTTTGGGCTTCATTTTATTCAATCAACTCAGGTGTTTTGAATGCCCACTAAATTCCAGGCACCACTCGTTAAGTTCATATACATCATCTTATCTAATTTTCACAACAGCATGAGAGAGTAGATATTATTATTCTCATTTTACAGTCAAGAAAACTAGAGGGTGGAAAAATTAAGAGGCTTATCTTACTCCCACCTAGGTCTCCTAACTTCATATCCAGTATTCCCCCTGCTTCAGTAGCAGCCTCTAATTTATCTTTTAACCCACACCAAGTTCAGCATGGTGATGGCACACAGCAAAAGGCCAACACCGAATCAGCAAACAAATGATCGTGCCTCTCTGCCTGTGCACCAGTTGTAAAAAACTCCTCTTGCCAGGTTGCAGCGTAGTCACGGGCTGGCTGATACATCATCCAGGAAACTTACTACTAAAACTAACCTCCAGTGACCGAGGCCCAGAACAAGAACATGAGAGTAGCAAGTTTTTTACCTATTGGGTTTCAAAGAAAAGAGCAACTCCACTCAGAGGCTTCATCATTTATCTCTACTCTTGATGCTGAGGAAGGAGGATATATAGCTAGAGGTGGCTGGGTGGGTTGCACAGTGAACAAACCCAGCAGACACAAAACTCCTGAAGCCAGACAGTGGTGAGTCCTAGAAGTGCTGTGCATCCTTAAGGGCAAAATCATTACAAACTAGCCATGTCTTGTTTCTCAACAGTGAGGTGAATGTCATGGGCATAGGATAAGCAGAATGTCCCTTATCTGTCACATCTGGACTGATGATGAATTAAGTCAGGTGAAAAAGCCTTTCATGATACCCATGTATACTAGATATATAAGGTACCTTCTGAAAAAGACTGCCAACCAAGTTCAAACATCTACCCAACAACCATATCTCCTTCCCACCTTCTTCAGCAGCTGAATTCAATTTAGTCAGAGAGGACATGGAGATGTTTCAATTTCATGAAACGTTGGTCTCCACTCTGGGTCCCAGGCCCACATGACTCTTGCTTTGAACTGGAGATACCAGCACCAGCCAAGTATGGCTGCTTCTCAGAGACAAACCGCAAATGACACTTTATCTCCTTTAATCTTCACATGATGTAGGTACTCTCCTGTTATAGATGGAGAATTGAGCAGAAAGAGTTTAAATAATTTGCCTTACATCCAGTAACCTGTCCTGTCTTACTGCCTCATCTTATTTGCCTCTTATTAAAAAAAAAGAGAGAGACATGGAGGTAAAATGTATTACCTACACAAATTCAAAATAGAAATTTCAGGAAAGAACATAGGAAAATAACTATGAAAGAAATTGAGTCTTAAGCTCAAAAAGTCTCATTGAATATCAGGAAATTAATAAGAAGAGATCTATCTGATATTTTCAGAAAAGTATTGAATTGATATTTCTCCATATCTGAACATACTATATTTTTTATAGGTGGCCATATATTAAGTTACAATATAGCTCCAATATCAGAAAGGATGTAGGCTGACCACTAGGCTCTACAACTAAAAGTAAATAGTGAAAGTTTAAATGTAAAAAGAGTTTATAATTTAAAGAAAACCTACTAAAATGCTTAGGTCCGAAAGAAAATCAAAGCTTCAGTTGCACATAAATAAACCATATATTTTTGGAAAGCCCATTTAAGAATAAACAGAGCAAAATCACTACACTTAACAGTGAAAGTTAGAGGTATGAGAGACAGGAAAATGTAGAATACCACATACAACCAAAAAACATTTTTTAAAATTCTTTTTTATTGAAGTATAACTGAATTACAATGCTGTGTTAATTACAACTGTACAGCAAAGTGACTTAGTGATACTTATATATATGTACATTCTTTTTCATATTCTTTTCCACTATGGTTTATCACAGGATACTAAATATAGCTCCCTGTGCTATACAGCAGGACGTTGTTGTTTATCCATCCTTTATACAACACCTTGCATCTGCGAATTCCAAACTCCCAGTCCAACCCTCTCCCAATCCAACTCCCTCCCCCTTGGCAACCACCAGTCTATTTTCTATGTCCCTGATTCTGTTTCTGTTCCATAGATAGGTTCTTTTGTGTCATATTTTACACTCCACATATAAGTGATACCATGTGATATTTGTCTTTCTCTTTCTGATTTACTTCACTTAGTATGATAATCTCTAGTTTTATCCATGTTGCTTCAAATGGCATTATTTTTTATGGCTGAGTGAAGTTTCGTTGTATATATGTACCACATCTTCTTTATCCATCTCATCTGTCAGTGGGCATCTAGGTTGTTTCCATATCTTGGCTATGATGAATAGTGCTGCTGTGAACACAGGGGTGCGTATATCTTTTTGAATTACAGTTTTGTCTGGATGTGGGACTGCTGGATCATATGGTAATTCTATTTTTAGTTTTCTGAGGAACCTCCATAATGTTTTCCACTGTGGTGGCACCAACTTACATTCCCATCAACATTCCCTTTTCTCCATACCCTCTCCAGCATTTAAAAAACATTTTTTAAAATAAAAATAAGTATTATGAAGATTGACCAGTCTGGGGATCAACTACAGTTTTAAGCATGTTGCTTGAGCCATTTAAGGAATCAGTTCAGTTCAGTTCAGTTGCTCAGTTGTGTCTGACTCTTTGCGACCCCACGAACCACAGAATGCCAGGCCTCCCTATCCATCACCAACTCCCAGAGCTTACCCAAACCCATGTCCATTGAGTGGACATTGGTCGGTGATGCCATCCAACCATCTCATCCTCTGTCATCCCCTTCTCCTCCTGCCCTCAATCTTTCCCAGCATCAGGGTCTTTTCAAATGAGTCAGCTCTCCATATCAGGTGGCCATAGTATTGGAGTTTCAGCTTCAACATCAGTCCCTCCAATGAACACCCAGAACTGATCTCCTTTAGAATGTACTGGTTGGATCTCCTTGCAGTCCAAGGGACTCTCAAGAGTCTTCTCCAACACCACAGTTCAAAAGCATCAATTCTTAGGCGCTCAGCTTTCTTTATAGTCAAACTCTCACATCCATACATGACCACAGGAAAAACCATAGCCTTGACTAGACGGACCTTTGTTGGCAAAGTAATGTCTCTGCTTTTTAATATGCTGTCTAGGTTGGTCATAACTTTCCTTCTAAGAAGCAAGCATCTTTTAATTGTCTATTTAAGGAATAGACAATTTTAAATTACCCTAACCATTTTTACATCTTAAGAAATATAGAAATCTTCCCAGTTTTATTTACTAGCTACTGTCATCCTTCATACTTTGGGTAAATATTGACCAAGTGTCTATCATGTGAAAGACAAAGACACCTGGCGAGGCAGAGGTTTTAGGGTGAACTAAAGACAGAAATTGCACTCATCTCACATGCTAGTAAAGTAATGCTCAAAATTCTCCAAGCCAGGCTTCAGCAATATGTGAACCGTGAACTTCCTGATGTTCAAGCTGGTTTTAGAAAAGGCAGAGGAACCAGAGATCAAATTGCCAACATCTGCTGGATCATGGAAAAAGCAAGAGAGTTCCAGAAAAGCATCTATTTCTGCTTTATTGACTATGCCAAAGCCTTTGACTGGGTGAATCACAAAAACTGTGGAAAATTCTGAAAGAGATGAGAACACCAGACCACTTAATCTGCCTCTTGAGAACTTTGTATGCAGGTCAGGAAGCAACAGTTAGAACTGGACATGGAACAACAGACTGGTTCCAAGTAGGAAAAGGAGTGCGTCAAGGCTGTATATTGTCACACTGCTTATTTAACTTATATGCAGAGTACATCATGAGAAACGCTGGACTGGAAGAAGCACAAGCTGGAATCAAGATTGCCGGGATAAATATCAATAACCTCAGATATGCAGATGACACCACCCTTATGGCAGAAAGTAAAGAGGAACTAAAAAGCCTCTTGATGAAGGTGAAAGAGGAGAGTGAAAAAGTTGGCTTAAAGCTCAACATTCAGAAAACGAAGATCATGGCATCCGGTTCCATCACTTCATGGGAAATAGATGGGGAAACAGTGGAAACAGTGTCAGACTTTATTTTTGGGGGCTCCAAAATCACTGCAGATGGTGACTGCAGCCATGAAATTAAAAGACGCTTACTCCTTGGAAGGAAAGCTATGACCAACCTAGATAGCATATTCAAAAGCAGAGACATTACTTTGCCAACAAAGGTCCGTCTAGTCAAGGCTATGGTTTTTCCTGTGGTCATGTATGGATGTGAGAGTTGGACTGTGAAGAAGGCTGAGCGCTGAAGAATTGATGCTTTTGAAGTGTGGTGTTGGAGAAGACTCTTGAGAGTCCCTTGGACTGCAAGGAGATCCAACCAGTCCATTCTGAAGGAGATCAGCCCTGGGATTTCTTTGGAAGGACTGATGCTAAAGCTGAAACTCCAGTACTTTGGCTACCTCATGCGAAGAGTTGACTCATTGGAAAAGACTCTGATGCTGGGAGGGATTAGGGGCAGGAGGAGAAGGGGACGACAGAGGATGAGATGGCTGGATGGCATCACTGACTCGATGGATGTGAGTCTGAGTGAACTCCGGGAGTTGGTGATGGAGAGGGAGGCCTGGCGTGCTGCGATTCATGGGGTCGCAAAGAGTCGGACACGACTGAGCGACTGATCTGATCTGATGTGAAAGACAGAAACGGCACCTACCATCATGATACCAAAAGTCCATGGGAAAAGCAAGACTAAACCAAAAGTCATATCATAATTAGTGCCAACACCCTTGTTGTCGTTCAGTCTCTCAGTTGTGTTTGACTCTTTGCAACCCCATGGACTGTAACATACCAGGCTACCCCTTCCCAAGACCCCAGGAGGAGCCAGCTGGGCTCCACATCAATAATTAGTTACAACAGAGGTCACTGCTATCAAGAGACTTCAAAGAACTACGAAAGAGGATAACCAGAGGAAACCTAACTACTATATGTAGGTTGATGATTTAGGTAAGGCTCCCCAACAGATGAGTCATACTTAACTAGGTGACATGCAACAAGAAGAGATGTGGAAGGTGGAGGGAAGAGCATGGCAAAGGCCCTGGGCAGTAAAGAGTTTTATGGGCCTGAGGAGACCTCAAGTTGAAACAGGAGGGAAATGGGTAGGGCACAACCTTTAAAAGAATGGTAGAACCACTATGGATAAATCACAACTGATTACACCCAAGATGGTGGAAGATTAGACTTCCAGCAGACTTTGAGCCTTATTATAAGCTAATTTTAATACATTAGCAAGCTAAATGACATCCCATAGGCACCATGACAGTTTTGAGGCTAACTATTAAAGGCCAAAAAGTGTGTGGTAGCCCAAATCCTGGAAATCCTGTCCCTTCTCCAAAATAACTAGAATAATCGTTCCATGTATTAGCCTATGAAATTACTGAGCTCATAAAAACTAACCACCCCATATTTTAGGGCTGCTTTCACCTTTTGAGATGGGCCACATTCTGCCTATGGAGCAGATGAACTGGGTATACACATGCAAAAGAATGAAGCTGGACTCTTACCTCACATATGCATGCTTAGTCACTTCAGTCATGTCTGACTCTTTGTGATCCCATGGACTACAGCCCGCCAGGCTCCTCTGTCCATGGGATTTCCCAGGCAAGAATAATGAAGTGGGTTGTCACTTCCTTCTCCACCTTTACCTCACACCATATGCAAAAATTAACTCAAAAAGGATCAAAGATTTAAATTTAAGAGCTCAATTTAGCAGTAAACAGAGAGGATATTTTTTTTTAACCTTGGATTTGGCAAAGGTTTCTTTTTATCTTTTCTTGTTTTTTTGAAGGAATGTGCAGTGTTTATTGTAAGGCACCAGACAAGGAGGCCTGGAGAAGGCAATGGCACCCTACTCCAGTACTCTTGCCTGGAAAATCCCATGGATGGAGGAGCCTGGTGGGCTGCAGTCCATGGGGTTGTGAAGAGTTGGACACGACTGAACAACTTCACTTTCCCTTTTCACTTTCATGCATTGGAGAAGGAAATGGCAGCCCACTCCAGTGTTCTTGCTTGGAGAATCCCAGGGATGGCAGAGCCTGGTGGGCTGCCATCTATGGGGTTGCACAGAGTCGGACATGACTGACACGACTTAGCAGCAGCAGCAGCAGACAAGGAGGCCAGGGCAGCTAAGGTTCAAAAAACCCAAACTCTCTGATCATTTGCAGGGAATGATTTTTATAGGCAAAATCTGAGGTGAGCTCTGCAGGGTGTGTGACCTTCCTCTGATTGCTTAGTAGGGAGATAACAGGAATCTCAGTCATCAGCCTGTGGGACCAAATAGTCTGGGATCCAAGTGCTTGTGCTCAGCCTGAAGTTACCATACTCCACCTAAGTGGGGGCCTTAGATCCTGTAGAAGAACTCAGAAATTTGTATCAGATTGTTACGTATATCCCTTAAGGAGGAACCTGGACCCTTCCCATCATTGCACCATTGTTTCTTGACTGCCTTTTCATTGTTTCTGCATTCCCTCACTCCTCTAAACAGTAACTGTTTGAATCTGGCAGTGGTTTTTTAAATATGACATCAAAAGAATAAGTAACCAATGGGGAAAAATAGATGAATTGGACTTCATCAAAATTAAGAACTGTTTGCATCAAAGGATACTGTCAAGAGAGTGAAAACACAACCCACAGAATGAGAGAGAATATTTGTAAATCATATGTCTTGTAAGGGTGTAGTATTCAGAATGTATAAAAAACTTGCACAACTCAACAAAAAAAGAAAAATAACCCAGTTAAAAGACAAGCAAAGAATTCGATTATCTCCAAAGAAGATATACAGATTGTCAAAAACACATGAAAAACTGCTCAACATTATTAGTCATCAGTGAAATATGAATCCAAAGAATGAGAATATCACTTCATAACCACTGCTGCTGCTGCTAAGTCGCTTCAGTCATGTCCAACTCTGTGCGACCCCATAGATGTCTGGCAGCCCACCAGGCTCCCCCGTCCCTGGGATTCTCCAGGCAAGAACATTGGAGTGGGTTGCCATTTCCTTCTCCAGTGCATGAAAGTGAAAAGTGAAAGTGAAGTCGCTCAGTCGTGTCCAACTCTCAGCGACCCTATGGACTGCAGCCTACCAGGCTCCTCCATCCATGGGATTTTCCAGGCAAGAGTACTGGAGTGGGGTGCCATTGCCTTCTCCAAGGGTGACCATAATTTTTTTTTAAAGGAAAATAGTAAGTGTTGGAAAAGATGTAGAGTCAACTGGAACATTCATACACACATTGATGGTAGGAATGTAAAATGATTCCGCTGCTTTGAAAAACAGTTTGGCAGTTCCTCAATAAGCTAAATATAAAATTACCATATGACTCAGCAACTCCATTCTTTCATCAAAAACAGGTCCATTGTTTGAAAACAGATACTCAAGCAAATACTTGTACACAAATGTCCACAGCAGCTTTGTCACAATAGTCAAAAAGTAGAATTAACCCAAACATTCACTGATGGATGAATGGATAAAGAAAATGTGATATATGCATACAATGAGATATTATTCAGCCATAAAAGCATGAGGTCCAGATATATGCTCTAACATGGATGAATCTTGCGAACATTATGCTAAATAATAAGCTAGTCACACAAGACTATGTACTGTATGGTTCCATTTATATGAACTATCCAGAGTGGGTCAGATCCACAGGGACAAAGAGCAGATGAGTGGTTACAGAGGCTGGAGGTAGGGGAGAATGGGAAGTGACTGCTTCATAAGCATGCAATCTCCATTTGGGGTATTAAAAAAGTTCTGGAACTAGATAATGGTGATGGTTGCACAATTTTGTGAATATACTTAATGCCACTGAATCATACATTTTAAAACAGTTACAGTGGTAGCTTTTGTGTGTATTTCACTTCAATAATAATATTTTAAAAGCCAATTAAGCAACTTACACTTCTGATTATAAAACTTAACAAATAGACATTTTATGTAAAAAAGTCAATGTGGCTGTTAGGACAATGGGCGGGGCAGAAGCCTAAGTGGAAGTGGGGAGCCCAGGGAAGTGCAGTGGAAAATGAGGGGACAGATAGCTTTGTGAAATGCGGGAGATATGATGATTCTGGATTCCTGGCAAATGGGGGAGGGAGGAGGATGATTAGAGATATTAGATTCCGTTCTGACACCCAAACTTTATAGCTATATGGATCAGTGTCACTTACTAGTGGCACCTAATGTCCTAAATGAAACATCGAATATCCAATTTAAACACAGACTAAAAGAATAATACATGGTGTCCAAATCTTATTTATTCTAGAATTGTAAGGATGCAATTTCAATATGAAAGCAATCCTTTCTTTTCTCACTGATCTGAACTATTTTACTCTAATGATTAAAGTGAAAAGTGAAAGTGTTACTTGCTAAGTCACGTCTGACTCTTTGCAACCTCATGGACTGTAGCCCTGCCAGTCTGTGGAATTCTCTGGGCAAGAATACTGGAGTGGGTAGCCATTCCCTTCTCCAGGGGATTTTTCCAACCCAGGGATCGAATCCAGGTCTCCTACATTGCGGGTAGATTCTTTACCATCTGATCCATCAGGGAAGCCCCACTCTTAATGATATGCTATACTAAATTATACTAAATTCTATGTTCTTGAGTTTCTGAAATTTCTATTGTTTCATTGATTTAACTGTTCTTACACTGATTACACACTTTCATTTTCATTATTATATCTTTATATTTTACTATCTGATAACCTAAAATCCCTCCTTTTGAAACTTTTTCCTTTTAAAATTTTCTTGGCTGTTCTTAAAATATTTATTCTCCTAGATAAAATTTAGACTCATTTTGTCAAATTCCCAAAATATCTCATTAAGATTGACAGAAATCATACAAAATGTACATATTAATTTGAAAAGACTTGACATTTAAAGTAACCAGTTAGTGATCTCTATGACATTACCATTTGGAACTCCTCACTACCTATCTGGAGAAGAAATGATTATAATCCACATTCAGCAACTGGCTAGATGAAGTATAGAGAGTTTAAAGATTTAAGTGTAAAAAATTAAACCTTTGAAGTACTAGAAGAAAATATTTGTGATGTTGAGAGGCAAAAGACCTTTCCAGGAAATGATAATAAACATAGGTGTCATGAAGAACAAGATTTAGAATTAAAAAAAAAAACCCACAAATAAACAAAGAAGTCAAACCAGAATAAATAAAACTGGAAGGTGGTTTAAAAATTGAAAATTATTTTGCAAAATAAGAAAGAGTTAAAATATCTAGTGGAAAATTTAACAAAGTAACAAACAATTCCAAAGGAAGTACAACTGTCCAATAAACACATGAAAAAGTCTTTGCCTCTTTAATTACATGAATTCCAAGTCAAACAAGACAGGTTTTTACCTAAAAGTTTTCCAGTGTATATCTTTGTTAACATTGTAATAAATATCCAGTGCAGAAGACAGAAGTTAGAGTACTTACGAACAAGAGTCATTTTTTCCATTTTTTTAAAATTATTTTTTAATTGGTGGAAAAGTGCTTTACAATTTTGTGTTTTTTTTTCTGCTGTACAACACAGATCAGTCATAATTATATATTTATAAATATATATTATATATATAGTCCTTCCCTCCTGAACCTCCCTCCCTCCCCCCATCCCACCCCTCTAGGTCATCACAGGCTGGGCTTCCTGTGTTATTCAGCAACTTCCCACTATCTGTTTTACATATGACAGTGTGTATATGTCAATGGTACTTTCTTAATTCGTCCCACCCTCAGCTTCCACAACTGTGTCCACAAGTCCATTCTCTACTATTGTTTTCTAGATTTCACATATATGCATGAATATATGATACTTGCTTTTCTCTTTCTGACTTACTTCACTTTGTATAAGAGGCTCTAGGTTCATCCACCTCACTGCAACTGACTCAAATTTGTTCCTTCTTATGGCCGAGTAATATTCCATTGTACAAATGCCCACAACTCCTTTATCTATTCATTTGTTTAAAATGTGCAAAGATTTAGTTATAAACATTGTCATACAATATTATTTAAGATAGCAGAAAATTGAAAATAATATACATTTCCAAAAATGGGGGGAAATGTGTGAAAACAATATTTAATGTTCTAAAAAGTTAACATAGCATAAAACTGTTATGTGGAAAATATTTCTAGCCAATGTAAAAAAAGGGAAATGAAAAGAAAGAATGAAAGCAAAAGAAATTATATATACATTTGCTTGACACTTCAGATAGAATACAGACCATAATATTACCAGTGTTTATGGTTCACTGAGGGCAAAATTATAGTTGAGTTTAGTTTTCTTTTGGCTTTTCTCATTTTATACAACTATGTATTACTTTTTCCAATAAGAATAAAACAAAAATTTTCCGCGGATAATTTTAGCTTTTTTTTTTTTTACAACAACATTCAGAAAGATCATGATACTCATAGGTATTAAAAGTTTTTCAAACACTGTTTATGGCATTACAAATTGGTGTACAACTTCTGAACATCAATTCTGCAATATTAGAAACTTCATTTCCTTTGAACTTGTGAATCTATCCCAAAGAAATAATTCAAAATACTGAAATGGTTATGCATATGCAAGTGAAAATGTTCACTGCAGTGTTATTTGTAAATATGAAAAATTAGAAGCCCACCAAAGTATTTCATAATAGGAGAGTTATAAAATAAAAAATGATACATCTAGAGAACTGGCTAGAATTTTTTGGAAAAGGCTTTGGAACCCATTGAGATAAAAGGCTGTTTATAAACTATAATTAAAATTATAAGAATGATTATGCTTATGATTAAAAAATACTAGAAATAAGGACTTCCTTGGTGGTCCAGTGGTTAAGACTCTGCTTCCAATATAGGAGGGTGTGGGTTTGATCCCTGGCTGGGGAACTAAGATCCTACATGTCACAGTGTGGTTTAAATAAATAAATAAAATACTACAAGGAAATGTTATAAAAGTTGATAATAGCTGTTATGATGTATTATACATGATTATTTCTTTCTTTGTTCTGTTTTCCAAATGTAGTCATATTACTTTTATTCTTTTTAAAAAACAGTTTATTGAAGAGAAGAAAAAGAAGAGGTAAGTTAGGTGGGAAGATATAAAATGTAATGGAAGCAGGAGAATGTGAAGGGTCTGAAGTAAGGTAGGGAGGGTGCTGATTAGCCTGGTGGGGACCCTTGAAATGCAGGGTTAAAGGGACTAACCCAGGTTTTTAGCTGGGGCAATGAGCAGATGGTGATGCCTTAAACCTGAAAAGAGGACATGGTTTAAATGTCAGGTTCTCAAGAGGTTGATCCTGCCTGCCTTGCATCCAGCACTGTTTTCCCACATGTCTACCACTGGGAGATGGTCATGGGAAGAGGAGGAGGACCTGGGCCAGCCTGAATCCTGTGATTCTTTGAAAGCAATCAATTCTTACCTTCTGGCCCAGGCTCTGACATGAGGTTTCTGGCTCAGAGTCGGTACAGATCGAACAGTGATGACTATGTCTTTCAAGCTTAGTGAATAAAGCTGTTTTATACACTTGGATGCAAAAATCACTTTTT
This sequence comes from Bos taurus, assembly GCF_002263795.3. NCBI lineage: Eukaryota > Metazoa > Chordata > Mammalia > Artiodactyla > Bovidae > Bos > Bos taurus. Next base: position 39,563,083 of record NC_037334.1, read on the forward strand.
TTCCCTTTGAGAGGAAAGCATTAAAAATAATGCTTATTAAAGTCAACTCAGACAGGATAATTACAGGCACAACTGTCCCAGCCTAAATACAGCTTTCAAACTGGAAAGATGCCGTACCTCCCCCACTCCTCCCCATCTTTTTACTTACTACTTTTCCTCATTAGAGAAGTGGTCTGAGAGACAGGGAAGGTTTTGTCGTCTGGTCTTAATAAGAAGATTGATACATAAAGCACTCTCTTCTACAACTCCTGAGATAAAAGCATTGGCATATGATCACATCCAGAGCTGTTAAGCAAATGATGTGAACTGAGGTTCTTCGTTTGTTTCCAAATGATCCTTTCATTAGAATCAGTCTAGTTGTCATCAATCAACATGTACAGGCATCTACTATATGTCTGGCACTGTCCATGTACTGAGATGGTAGCAAAAACAATCCGAGTTCAACCTCTACCAACAGTGTCTACCACATCTTAGCAAATATCAAGACAGCTGAGCACTTTCCTGGTGGTTCAGTGGTAAAGAATCCACCTGCCAATGCAGGAGACATGGGTTTGATCCCTGGTCCAGGGAAGATCCCACATGCTGTGGAGCAACTAAGCTGGTGAGCCACAACTATTGAGCCTGTGCTCTAGATCCCGGGAGCTGCAACTACTGAAGCCCTGGTGCCCTACAGCCTGTGCTCTGCAACAAGAGGAGCCACCGCAATGAGAAGCCTGTGCACCACAGCTAGAGAGTAGCCCCTGCTCTCTACAACAAGAGAAAGCCCTGCACAGCAATGAAGACCCAGCACAACCAAAGAAACCAAACAAATGAAGTTTATTTTAAAAAAAGATGCTGAGTCTAGGTTTTGCCTCATCACCATAAGATCCACTTACCATGAAAAGGCAACCTCCCAAAGCAAGTCCCAGAGAACAAGCAAGGCTGATTTGGATATGGTAGTTATATACCTTCATGACACTACAGTTAAATAAGGCATGATACCAGATCCTGAGCCTCTCTGCACCTGTAACCGCCCCTCCACCACACACACACACCAAAGTAGGTCACAAATGGGCTCAGGCACAGGGATATCTGGTGGTATGTGGGAAGTGTCATTTTCATACACCAAGTATGGCTTCAATTGCTAGTTGTCCCCGATGTTATTTTAGAAAGACATAAACCCTATATTTCCCAGTTTCCCTTGCAGTTAGGAGTGGCCATGTGATTAGTTTATGGCCAATAGCATGTGAGCAGAAGTCATGTGAACGGTTCCCCGAGTACGAGACAGCAAAAGAGACACCGATACATAGAACAGTCTTATGGACTCTGTGGGAGAGGGAGAGGGAGGGAAGATTTGGGAGAATGGCATGGAAACATGTATAATATCATGTATGAAACGAGTCGCCAGTCCAGGTTTGATGCACGATACTGGATGCTTGGGGCTGGTGCACTGGGACGACCCAGAGGGACGGTATGGGGAGGGAGGAGGGAGGAGGGTTCAGGATGGGGAACACATGTATACCTGTGGCGGATTCATTTCGATATTTGGCAAAACTAATACAATATTGTAAAGTTTAAAAAAAAAAAAGTGTGTGCACCCTGCCTTCTCTTTCTCACTTCCTGAAGGCTAAGTGATCAGGCAGTGATGAGAGCTGCAGCAGTCTTCTGGGACCATGGGATGGCACCATATGTTGAGAATGGTAGAGTCACAGCACACTGAGAACCTGGGTGTGTGATACCTTGGTGCCACTATACCACTGTTTGTATTGTTACACAAGCAGAAAACACATTTTCCTAACTATAGTATATCGGAGAAGGCAATGGCACCCCACTCCAGTACTCTTGCCTGGAAAATCCCATGGATGGAGGAGCCTGGTAGGCTGCAGTCCATGGGGTCGCTAAGACTCGGATATGACTGAGCGACTTCACTTTCATGCATTGGAGAAGGAAATGGCAACCCACTCCAGTATTCTTGCCCGGAGAATCCCAGGGACGGGAGAGCCTGGTGGGCTGCCATCTATGGAGTCGCACAGAGTTGGACACGACTGAAGTGACTTAACAGCAGCAGCAGCAACTATAGTATATAGGTGTCTATGTAGAAAACGAAGATCATGGCATCTGGTCCCATCACTTCATGGAAAATAGATGGGGAAACAGTGGAAACAGTGTCAGACTATTTTTTGGGGCTCCAAAATCACTGCAGATGGTGACTGCAGCCATGAAATTAAAAGATGCTTACTCCTTGGAAGGAAAGTTATGACCAACCTAGATAGCATATTCAAAAGCAGAGACATTACTTTGCCAACAAAGGTTCATCCAGTCAAGGCTATGGTTTTTCCTGTGGTCATGTATGGATGTGAGAGTTGGACTGTGAAGAAGGATGAATGCTGAAGAATTGATGCTTTTGAACTGTGGTGTTGGAGAAGACTCTTGAGAGTCCCTTGGACTGCAAGGAGATCCAACCAGTCCATTCTGAAGGAGATCAGCCCTGGGATTTCTTTGGAAGGAATGATGCTAAAGCTGAAACTCCAGTACTTTGGCCACCTCATGCGAAGACTTGACTCATTTGAAAAGACTCTGATGCTGGGAGGGATTGGGGGCAGGAGGAGAAGGGGACAACAGAGGATGAGATGGCTGGATGGCATCACTGACTCGATGGACGTGAGTCTGAGTGAACTCCGGGAGTTGGTAATGGAGAGGGAGGCCTGGTATGTTGCGATTCATGGGGTCGCAAAGAGTCGGACATGACTGAGTGACTGAACTGAACTGAACTGATGTTATAGCAGCCTGATCTATATCTTTAACACACCAAGGATGACTTAAATTAACAGATGTATTAACAATAATAGCCACCATTGTTGTATATAAGCCATGTGCCATGCAGTGTGCTAGATGCTCTCAGTATATATGATCTCATCTGATCTTTCACAATAACTCTATTAGGTAGTTATTATCAGCCCTATTTTATAGATTAGGAAACTGAGGCCCAATGAGGTGGACAAGACTGCAATGAACTGTTGACAGAGCCATGGCTTGAACTCAAGTGTTTAAACTTTCGATTTTGGGCTCTTCCTATTACCCTGTGCTGGGTACTTACCTGCTCTAAATGAGTTATTTTTTCTCTCTACCAGGTTATTTTTAAGAGCATACCACTTCGAAGTCAAAATTTCTGAGCCACAAATAGTATAAGGAATTATAGATCTCTATTTGATTAAAGCTAAATCCTATCAGAACTGAAATTTCAACTTCTACATTGACTTCATTTTCAAACCAAGGTTTTCTATTAAAAAGAAGAAAAAAGGGAAACCTTTAAATCTATTGAATAGCTATTTCTGTTTTAAGAACTGGTGTTTTCAAAATACACTCTCCCAAAGGAGAAACATCAGTTCATGTAATTCCCAAATTCCAATTTTCTTGTTAAATCAGTATGCTATGCTATGCTATGCTAAGTCACTTCAGTTGTGTCCGACTCTGTGTGACCCCATAGACAGTAGCCTACCAGGCTCCCCCATCCCTGGGATTCTCCAGGCAAGAACACTGGAGTGGGTTGCCATCGCCTTCTCCAATGCATGAAAGTGGAAAGTGAAAGTGAAGTCGCTCAGTCATGTCTGACTCTTAGCGACCCCATGCAGCCCACCAGGCTCCTCCCTCCATGGGATTTTCCAGGCAAGAGTACTGGAGTGGGGTGCCATTGCCTTCTCCGTATAATTCTTATCTATTTTCCATCACTATCCAAGGTTTAGCTCAAAACTCTTTGGTTCTCAATATAATTGCTTATTTAAAATCCCAAGAGAATCAGAAACAATGAAAGAATCTAGTGTTATGGTGACATAGAAATTTAATATAAATAGCTTTCCCATATTAAAATAACCAAGTTAGAAGAGATAATTATAGAAAAGATCTTAATTCTATTTTATTTTATCCTATCCTATCCTATTTGAAAATACAAGATACCTAGGGATAGATTTAATAAGAAATTTACAATATGTACATGAAGAATCTTAAATCTTCTAAAAGATACAAAAGAAGACTTGAACCACTGCAGAAGCCTCACGGACAGAGGAGCCTGGCAGGCTATGGCCCATGGGGTTGCAAAGAGTCAGACAATACTGAGCAACTAAGCACATCAGCACAGTCCCATCATATATTAAAATGTATAATAAAATTATGATAATTAAATCTAGCATTGACCCACGAATACAAAGATCAATGGAATACAATAAAAAATCTAAAAAATAGAGTTGATAAAATGGACTATAATTTTCCCCTTGTTACTATCTGTGCAGGATAAATTTCAAGACCCACAGTGGGTGCCTGAAACCTAGGATGGTACGAAACTGTGTATCCATATTTTTCCCTATATATGCATATCTACAATGAAGTTTATGAATTAGGCATAATAAAAAGCTAACAACAATAACATAATAAAATAGAACAATTACAACAATTACTGTAATTAAAGTTATGTAAATATGGTCTCTTTCTCTCCCAAAATGTCTTCATGTACAAATTTAATGCCTTTTCCATCTTAAACACCTTAAATTCCTTGTCCTTTTAACAGACACAGTGGTCGTAACTTCTGTAGTCTGAGGTGCGAAAGCAAAACTAGCACAAATTTTTTTTTCTTCTTCACAATTTCATGGATAAAAGATTCATTCTTACTGTAGATCTTAGCAATCTCAGCATACAATCATATATTTTTTGCTTTCCTTCTTATATTGAGAAGTTTTCACCTTTCACTTAAAGGAAGTACTTTATAACTATTCTTTGGTATATCTAAATTACCAGCATCACAACTCTTGTACTTTGGGGCCATTACTAAGTAAAATAAGGGTTAGTTGAACGCAAGCACTGTGATACTGAGATCTGATCTGATAAGTGGCTACTGAGTGACAACAGGTGGGATATGCTGGACAGAAGGATGATTCATGTCCTGGGTGGGATAGAATGGGACAGTGTAAGATTTCATCATGCTGTTCACAACAGCACACAACATAAAACTTATGAATTGCTTATTTGTGGAAGTTTCCATTTAATATTTCAGACTTTGGTAGTCATCAGGTAACTGAAAACATGTAAAGAGAACCTGGGGATAAAGTACGATGACTGTTTATAAAAATAAGAATGTTTGCAGACCAAAACACTAACATAAGCAAAATCAAAAGAATAATGACACAAAAAAGAAATATATTCAATTCATTTAACAAAGAGCTTATTTCCCTCATCCACAAAGACCTCCCACAAATTGTTGGGAAAAAGCCCAATAATCTAATAGAAACAAAAGCTACAATGACACAATTTACAGAAAGGAAATGATGTTCACTTCCACCCAAAATAAGAGTGCTGCAAATTAAAACTTCCCTGAGATACTGTTTTTTACTCTTGAGAATGGCCCAGACCCATAGCACACTGATAACACACGGAAGCAAGGCTAAAACCAGGAGTGTAAAATGGTGCACCCTTGATAATAGGCAATTTGTTAACATCCAGCAAGATTAGTAATGTGTGTGTGTCCTTGACCCCTGATATCCACTAGACTTACTCAGATGCATGTATTATGAATGGGAAATGATGGATACATGAATTTATTCCATGGTATTTTTTGTAAAAGCAAGCAAGCAGACACACTTAAACATCTATAAACAGGGTTCTGGCTAAAGTAAGTAGGGCACATCCATGCCAAGGAATACTATACAGCTAGAAAACAGAATGAGGACGCTCTTTACATACTAGTAGAGAAATATCTCCAATATTGTTAAATGTATTGTTAAATGAAGGAAACGTGCAGAGCAGCATGAGCTATGTACAAAAGCGGGGAAAGAGATACACACTAATATATGCTTTTCTATGTGTAAAATATCTCTGGAGGCATATACAATAAAACTAAAGCACCAGTGTTCTGTGGGGAAGATAACTGCCCATCTGGACAACACTATACACAGTACATCCTACATACCTCAACATTTTTTGACCTACTAAATTTTTTCAGCCATTAAAAAACAAACATACTGTAGCACTTCTCTTCTTATCTCACTGAACCACGCACTTTCTGGGTACTTTCTATGTACATGGTACTGTTATGAGTGCTATGGGGTGACTGCAATGTGGATCTGGAATCTTTTTCCAATTCTGTTTGTTAATTGCAATATTTATTCTCAAGCACCCAAGTTCTAGTTGGATGTAAAATCTGCCCCTTAATTAAAAATTTTCAACTTTGATAGAATCCCAGAGCACAAAGCTAAGAGGATTCTTAAGAGTGGTCCACAATATATCTATTAGAGACGAGTTCATTTTTTCAATCAACCAGTTTGCCATGATGAAGACAAAAGTTCAGCCTCCAGATGCTGCTGCTGACTGATTTTATTCTCATTTCATAGATAATGAAACTGAGGCACAGTGAAGGGATTCTATCAAAGTTGAAAATTTTTAATTAAGGGGCAGATTTTATGTCCAACTAGAACTTGGGTGCTTGAGGATGAATATTGCAATTAACAAACAGAATTGGAAAAAGATTCCAGATCCACATTGCAGTCACCCCATAGCACTCATAACAGTACCATGTACATATGAAGTACCCAGAAAGTGCGTGGTTCAGTGAGCCTTCCTCTGGTAGTGTCATGTCAGGAGAAGGCAATGGCACCCACTCCAGTACTCTTGCCTGGAAAATCCCATGGAGGGAGGAGCCTGGTGGGCTGCATGGGGTCGCTAAGAGTCAGACATGACTGAGAGACTTCACTTTCACTTTCCACTTTCATGCATTGGAGAAGGAAATGGCAACCCACTCCAGTGTTCTTGCCTGGAGAATCCCAGGGACGGGGGAGCCTGGTGGGCTGCCGTCTATGGGGTCGCACAGAGTCAGACACGACTGAAGCGACTTAGCAGCAGCAGTAGCAGCAGCGTCATGTCAGAGTAGGGATTTAGATCCAGGGAGTCTGTATTGTTTCTCACCATGATTCCGTACTGATGCTCGAAGTCAATTCTGTGTCATGTGTGTGTTGAACGAAACATTAAAATAAAAGAAAAAAATCACCCCCAATATTTCAGGAGCTTCTGTTTAGGAACGGGGGTATAGTCGCTATTTGTGCCCAGGTAAAAATAGAATAAAGTCATTTCATAGAGTTCAAGTATCACACTCTCAGAATAAGGAGACATTTCTTTTTGCTTCTGCAAGCTTTCTTTCTCTCGTCACAAAATGGAGCATAGTAATTATTACATTCAGACTCAACATTTGGGTAGTTAAGTAGCAGCCCTGAAAAGTGATCACAGATGAAGTTGAAAGGGCTTTTTTTTTTTTTACACACAGCCCTCCCCACTCCGTCTCCTCTCCCCCCACCCCCATCCCACCTCAAATACTGGGTTAACAAACTCAGGCAATGTTTGAGAATTACTGACATGAAATTAAAACGCTCATGATAGTACTTCATTCAAACCAGTTTCTAAATTTAAAAGCCTATAAAAAGCAGCTCAGATCAAAAAGTGAACAAAATGACCACTTTCTTTATGATTATCAAATGTACTAATAACCGAGCCCATAGGCCTGCACACTGTCAGCTGAGACACGTGTGTGACAGCCGGATCCCCACAGCCCCCCAGCAATGGCAAAGGGGCAGAGGCACTCAGCTGAGTGTAGCCAGGAAGAAGCGGAGAGCTGGCCTTTGGGCGAGACACTTAACGTCTGCAGGCCTCAGTGTCCTCATCTGTAAAATGGAGATAATAATACCCTGTTTTCAGAATGGTGAGGCTCACATGAGCAAACTTGCTAAGGACTAAGAAGCTGGCTCCCAGCAGGGACTCAGCATCAGAATTCCCTTCTTCCCGACTCACAGCATAACTACAGAACACATCCTCCCTCCTATGAAGGCAGGAATCACTCCGGTCTCTGCTTCTGTCATCGCGAGGCATCCTCCCTGTGTCTGTCATCTCTCTTATATTTGGCAAAACTAATACAATATTGTAAAGTTTAAAAATAAAATAAAATTTAAAACCTAAAAAAAAAAAACAAGGAAAAAAAAAAAAAGGACATCAGCCATAGTGGACTAAAGGTCCACCTACTCCATTATGACCTCATCTTAACCAATTACAGTACATCAACAATGGCTCTATTTCCAAATAAGTTCACATTCTGAAGCAGTGAGGGTTAGGACTTTAAGAAATCTGTTGGGGATACACAATCCAGACTGAGCAATCCTTTACTGAGTCCATCGATGTAAGGGAGACAAAGAAGACCAAGCGCTTGCTCTAGACCTTTTCTGCTCAGCATCTCTTTGGGGAAAAGAGTCTGGCACAGAGTGATGCTGGGAGTGGCCAGATGATGCTTACTCTGTGTATAAGGATCAGCCTCAACTTTGGCAGATCCAATAGGGTGTGAATCTCAGGAGCACCACATACACCCTGTCTGACCAAGAGTAAGTCATTTACCAACGTGAGCCTCAGTTCCTCCTATGTGAAAAGAATAATATCACTTCACTACCTGGATAAACACCGACACATATACATGCCCAGAGCATGTAGTCCATTTTTTCTCAAGTAGCAAGAGTGCAGAAACTTAGAGCCATAAATTCTATCTTGGTAAAAGGCACCATGATTTACCCCGTTGACCAAATGGGAGACTAAGGGATAATCCTAGATTCCCTTCTGCTCCAGTCTTTACACCCAAGCACAATGTCATCCCCCTCCTTATTATCTCTTTAAGGTACTTCCTCTGTGTCATTCCAGCCTACCATCTTTCTCCTGGAAAGCTGTGGCACCTCCTACCCATGCCCCACATAGTGTCAGATCAGAGGAGCCATGGGAAACACAGACCCCAACACAACACTCCCTTGTCCGAAACTCACCTCAGTTCAGCACACCCATCAGAAGAAAGCCCAAACCCCATTTAAAGCCATTCCAATCAGTTTGTCATTGGTATAACTTGACAAAAATAATTTCATGTATATTTAAAAGAATAAATAGACAAGAATTGGCTAAGGTGTTTTGAAGAAGAAAAATAACAAGAAAGTGATATGAACTGTTAAGGAATATTACGTAGCCACAGGAATTAAAACAAATTGGAAGGGCTACATATTTTGGGAAAAAGGTGTTCATGTACCAAATAATTTCTTGTACAATTCAAGAGAAAAACAGGCTGCTCAGCAAATGGTTTTGAGATTAACTAGTTATTGGGAAGATCCTCAAGTTAGATCTTCTCACATTGTGTACCATAATAAATTATAGATTTAAAAAGTAGTTAAGAATAAAAATAAATAAGACTTCCATATTTCCCATAAGCTATTTTTTTCAGGTGCAGAGACCACACCTTCTTTATTTCCTTTTTTAAAAATTAAAAAACAATTTACTGGGATATAATTGCTTTACAATAGTGTGTTAGTTTCTGCTGTATAATGAAGTGACTCATCCACAGGCATACATATATTATCCCCTCCTTCTTGGGCCTCCCTCGCATCCTACCCCGTCCTTTATAGTAAACAAGTATTCCTTTTAAAATAAGAGGAAAGAAAAAATACAGATGGAAAAATACATGAAGTATTACATAATCATACATGAAGGAAAGAAAGGTAAATATTTAACTAATATCAGGAGGGACTCTCTAAGTATAAAAGCAGTGGAAGAAACAGATCAACAAATTTGGTTACTTAAAATTTTCAAATTTTATAACATCAACCCTCCCCGTAAAATTGAAAGTCAAATGCCAAGTGGGAAGAACATTTGTAACAAACAGCAAAGGATAGTTGTCCTTAAGATATTAAAAATACCTTGCAAATTGGGACTTGCCTGGACGGAGGTCCAGTGGTTGACCCTGTGCTTCCTTTGCAGGGGCGAAGGTTCAGTCCCTGGCCGGGGAATGAAGGTACCACATGCCATGCAGTGTGGTCCGCCCCACCCCCGCCCCTAATGTTGCAAATCAATAGGGGAAAAAACACTTAAACTGGACTTCTCACCCCAAAGACAATTCAAAATAGAACTATAACTGTGCAATAAATATGTGACTGATAATAGTAAAAAAAACCATTAACCACAAGGTACCCTGTTTTTGATCTGTTTGGTAAATAATGATAACATTAATTACTAATAGTAATGAAAACTGTTGATCAGGATGCAGGGATGCAGGTTCTTCCAAGCACAGATGGTTTTGAAAAAGGCTCTGGGAATTATGCGGCCAGGGAGGTAGAGGGCAGGGCAGGGGGCGCTTAGACATGCCCACTACCCCTGTCTCATGTCACTCCTTAAAGTCTGGCCTAAAGAACTGATTAGAAATAAAAGACAACGGCAAGGATGTTTATCACAGCATTCTTAATAGTAGCAAACATGTGAAGGCAAGCCTTATGTCCACAAGGAGAGAAATCTCTGCATCAAATATGGACTATCATGCCCCCGTCAGAAAGATTTTCCTTAAGGTCCAAAAGAAATGCTAAAAAATGTGTTTAGTAATCCTACTGTTGAAGGCAGTGTAACACTATTATTCTGAGACTGTTCTATGTGTATGTACTGTATGCATATTTGTATGTGTATCATAGGATAAACGAGTGAATTTGGTGTGTGTTGTTGAGAGGCAGGTTTTTCAGCATAAGAAAAAGATCATATTAAAGAAATAAACAAACAAAACCAAAATAAATGAACAAGCCAAACCAAACAAAAACCAACAACGTAGATACAGAGAACAGAGTAGTGGCTACCACAGGGTAAGAGAAGGAGGAAAGCAAAATGGGTAGAGATCACTTGTATGGTGACACTACTGACTGAATTTTTGGTGGTGAGCACACTGTAGTGTATACAGAAGTAGAAATATAATGCACAATGCAAAATTTACGTAATGTTGTAAATCAATGTTACCTCAATAAAAAATAAATAAATACAAACCTTTAGCCCTGAATTTAAACTGGAATTAGCAACATGTGCTCAGGGTACATTTTATCTTAGAAACAGATAAAAATTTTCTAGTTCTTTCCACTGACAAGGCCTAAAAAGAAATGACTAACCAACAGCTACTCACAACACCCAGATTATGATCTTTATATATTTCCTAATTAAAGGAATATATAAGATGAGTCTGGACATGGTCACAGTAAGAGCAAATAAACTATGAGAAACTACAAGGGTCATAACAAAAGGACTCATGACTCAACTTGAAGAGGTTCCCACTGACTAAAGATGGGGCCCCATCAGGCATCAATAAAAATAACTGCAATGAATTAAAATACACCAAATATGCTTGAGTGCATGTGGTCATCCTGGACTAAAAATAAAATTCAGTGGTCACCATTGGAGGGCGCTAGGGAACCAAATCACTATTATGAAAACTGGTAAACAACTGGAAAAAAATAAAACATCCTGCTGTTCTTAAGTGAACTCTACCACAGTGTAATCAAACAGTTTATCGTCATAGAAGTATTCTGGATAATAAAGAAAGAAAAATAGCAGAATTAGAATATTACCATTTTACACGTCCCTAATAAAATAATGGATCTAGGCAATAATCACCAGTGACTGTTCATATCACAAAAGAAACACATTGACCCAATGCTTCTTGGTGGGAGCACACATCACCACTTAGTAACTATTCTTACCCAAAACCAAACCTGAATCCTATCAAGCCTCTAGATCTACTCATCCATTTACAGGAAATACAGGGGCAAAGGAACATTTTAAATGATACTGCAGGAATACAATCATCAAAATCCTGACAGTGGGAAACTCTACAGGACAAATGACCAATTCCTTCAATAATAAATTGAAAGGAATAAATGAAACAGAAGGCAGATCCTATAGACTAAAAGAAACTTAGACTCATCAACCAATCACAATCAGATCAGGTCAGATCAGTCGCTCAATCATGTCCGACTCTTTGAGACCCCATGAATTGCAGCACGCCAGGCCTCCCTGTCCATCACCAACTCCCAGAGTTCACTCAGACTCACGTCCATCGAGTCAGTGATGCCATCCAGCCATCTCATCCTCCGTCGTCCCCTTCTCCTCCTGCCCCCAATCCCTCCCAGCATCAGAGTCTTTTCCAATGAGTCAACTCTTCGCATGAGGTGGCCAAAGTACTGGAGTTTCAGCTTTAGTATCATTCCTTCCAAAGAAATCCCAGGGCAGATCTCCTTCAGAATGGACTGGTTGGATCTCCTTGCAGTCCAAGGGACTCTCAAGAGTCTTCTCCAACACCACACTTCAAAAGCATCAATTCTTCGGCACTCAGCCTTCTTCACAGTCCAACTCTCACATCCATACATGACCACAGGACAAACCATAGCCTTGACTGGATGAACCTTTGTTGGCAAAGTAATGTCTCTGCTTTTGAATATGCTATCTAGGTTGGTCATAACTTTCCTTCCAAGGAGTAAGCTTCTTTTAATTTCATGGCTGCAGTCACCATCTGCAGTGATTCTGGAGCCCAAAAAAATAAAGTCTGACACCGTTTCCACTGTTTCCCCATCTATTTCCCATGAAGTGATGGGACCGGATGCCATGATCTTCGTTTTCTGAATGTTGAGCTTTAAGCCAACTTTTTCACTCTCCACTTTCACTTTCATCAAGAGGCTTTTGAGTTCCTCTTCACTTTCTGCCATAAGGGTGGTGTCATCTGCATATCTGAGGTTATTGATATTTATCCCGGCAATCTTGATTCCAGCTTGTGCTTCTTTCACTCCAGCGTTTCTCATGATGTACTCTGCATATTAAGTTAAATAAACAGGGTGACAATATACAGCCTTGACGAACTCCTTTTCCTATTTGGAACCAGTCTATTGTTCCATGTCCAGTTCTAACTGTTGCTTCCTTTCCTGCATACAAATTTCTCAAGAGACATATCAGGTGGTCTGGTATTCCATCTATTTCAGAATTTTCCACAGTTTATTGTGATCCACCCAGTCAAAGGCTTTGGCATAGTCAATAAAGCAGAAATAGATGTTTTTCTGGAACTCTCTTGCTTTTTCCATGATCCAGTGGATGTTGGCAATTTGATCTCTGGTTCCTCTGCCTTTTCTAAAACCAGCTTGAACATCTGGAAGTTCATGGTTCACATATTGCTGAAGCCTGGCTTAGAGAATTTTGAGCATTACTTTACTAGCGTGTGAGATGAGTGCAATTGTGTGGTAATTTGAGGATTCTTTAGCATTGCCTTTCTTTGGGATTGCAATGAAATCCCTGTGGCCACTGCTGAGTTTTCCAAATTTGCTGGCATATTGAGTGCAGCACTTTCACAGCATCATCTTTCAGGATTTGGAATAGCTCAACTGGAATTCTATCACCTCCACTAGCTTTGTTCGTAGTGATGCTTTCTAAGGCCCACTTGACTTCACATTCCAGGATGTCTGGCTCTAGGTCAGTAATCACACCATCGTGATTATCTGGGTCGTGAAGATCTTTTTTGTACAGTTCTTCTGTGTATTCTTGCTATCTCTTCTTAATATCTTCTGCTTCTGTTAGGTCCATACCATTTCTGTCCTTTATCGAGCCCATCTTTGCATGAAATGTTCCTTTGGTATCTCTGATTTTCTTGAAGAGATCTCTAGTCTTTCCCATTCTGTTGTTTTCCTCTATTTCTTTCCTTGATCGCTGAAGAAGGCTTTCTTATCTCTTCTTGCTATTCTTTGGAACTCTGCATTCAGATGTTTATATCTTTCCTTTTCTCCTTTGCTTTTCGCTTCTCTTCTTTTCACAGCTATTTGTAAGGCCTCCCCAGACAGCCATTTTGCTTTTTTGCATTTCTTTTCCATGGGGATGGTCTTGATCCCTGTCTTCTGTACAATGTCACAAACCTCATTCCATAGTTCATCAGGCACTCTATCTATCAGATCTAGGCCCTTAAATCTATTTCTCACTTCCACTGTATAATCATAAGGGATTTGATTTAGGTCCAATCACAATAGATGAACCTTATTTGGATCCTGAGTCAGATTATTAAAAAACTGTGAAACAATTGTGGAAACCTGAACACCAACTGGATATTTAATTGGTTTTAAGCACTTTTAACATAAGAAAATTTTAGGTATAATGAATAGTATTTTGGTTCTTTTTTTTAAAAATGGCCTTGACTTTTACATATTTATACCAAGATACCCAGAAAATGAATGATGTGATGCCTGCAATTTGCTTCCAAACATCCCAAGTGGTTCATAGGTCTAGATGAATTAAGACGGATTATGATTTGATGATTGCTGAAACCTGCTGACTGGCACCTGGGGGTTCATACTAGTTTCTCTACATATATAAAATGTTTGAAATTTTCTAAAATAAAAGATTTAAGAAACATTTTAAATGAGATTTTTCTCAAAACGATTTAGTGACATGGAGAAATGTTCATGATATAGCAATGATGGAAGAACCTACAGAACTAATAGTGCTGTGACACACAAAGAATTCGGAAGCAGGAATAAGAAAATTTAATACAAAGTTAATAACAAGTCTTCTTTCTTTATAGCGATGTAATGGGTGGTTTTCACTTCCTTATATTTTCAGTTTTCTGCAGTCAGGAGGCCTTCCTTTATAATTATAGAAATATATTTTTAAAAGCATTTAACTTGGAATTTATCTGGGAAAGCAAATTTATTATGTTCATAGGGTGTTTATTTCTTCTTTGGCCTAACCAATCCCAACAGTCTCTGGAACTGCCATGAACCAGAGATTTTTTTCTGTGCAGAGAAAGAATCCCAGACTTAATAACATAAACATTGTACAGCAGACCTCATACAGAAGTACCTTTCTCAGGCTGAGAAGGTTTTACAGAGCCCACAATTTTTTACATCAAGGGAAAACTAACCAAGCAGAAAAAAATCCTTTGCAAAGATGAGCACAGCAGTGCCCCTCCCAGTAGGGGAGAGCTGGCCCCAGCCCAGGACCCAGCAGGGGCCTGCAGCCCTCAGGGAAGAACAGCACCAGGCGGTAGGTCCATGCTAACACGCACAAAACCTGTAAGGGAAAGTTCTGTTCAGTGAAAAAAACCAATTCTAATAACCTGCTAATTCCAAGGAGAAAATATAAGGCATCAGAAGAGGCTCTGTGAGAGGGTGACACAGTAAAGGATGTTCATTGTGTGTGGCCAGTCTCCCCACTTTAAGATTCAAAATGTTGTGAAAGCCTCGTTTCCAAAATGCTCTGCCATCTAGTCTAACAAATATCTATCCCCTACCTAGCTGCCTTGTGTTCCAATGGAACTAGACATATCCATAAAACCCATTTTCTTTTTCTTGCCTTATACTTGCTCGCCTGCGAAAAACAAATGTATATATTTTTTGTCCTTCACATTTTAAAAAAGGTCTTATCAGCTTTACCAATCATGTATGTTTAGGACCTATGGGGGAAGAAAAGTAAATCCCAGACCTTGCTGGTACGTTTGCAGTCCACTGGCACCGGAAAGACAGATACACAAGAGCTCCTGGAATCCTTCCCTCTATTTTGTGATATTTGGGTTTTGGGGGCCTGTGGGTGGGACATCTCAATTCATACCAGCACTTTTTTTTTTTTTTAAACTTAAGGAAATAAACAGGAGAAATTCTCATGGGAAAGTCCAGATGGCATCACCTTTAAGAGAGGCCTTCTTTAACGAAGGCTGGCAAGCAGAAACAAGCCACTTCACCCTCTTGGCAGCAGGGCCAGGTACCTTCTGTGTGACTGTGCAGGGATGGGAACTGGCTGCAGCCCAGCACTGAATTCCTGGTGCTGCCTTGCCCCTAGGGGGCAGGTCACTTTCCCTGACATTACAGCCAAAAGGACCCTCCAGAGAGGTGCAGTGTATGTTTTCAGGCTGGTCACTGTTGAGAAATGGGCAGGCCATCTCCTGGTCACCTCTCCTGACTGTAATGGCTTTACCCCACAAGGGGCAGAGAAGAGGGTCTGGGTGGAAGGGGCCAAGGGGCAAGCCACAACTCTGTGCCTCTTGCTTTCCCCAGCTGGGCTCTAGCAGACACTGGGCCTGGATTCCACCCAGGGAAGGGCTGTTTGGTGGTAAGGTGAATGAGTACTGCTCTCTGGAAAAACAGAACCAACTTTTACTAGCTTGGACAACTGTGGGAATGCTTTGGGACATTTTAAACTATTTCTCTACTTTGGAGACACCTGAGTAGCCGACTTGCAAATATTTATACAGAGGTGCCCCATCCAGAAATTCCTTCAAGCTCGGGCAATTTGCTTCACCTCTTTGGGCCACGGCTTCCCTTTCTGTAACTTGAGGAAGACAATGGTATTTTCCTCATAGAGAGTTTGTGAGAGGAAGCAATAAGGATATGAGTGTGAAGCAGTCTCAGCAACCACCACACTGTGAGGCCTCAATAAGCACTAGGGATATTTGTTGTAGTTTTTTTTTTTTTTTTTTTCCCATTCAGAATAACAGGAATGTAAACTAGAAAACACGGATAGAATTCTAAACCAGTCAAGACAGGACTTCAGGAAAAACCTGAGGGGGAGATATGGACAAGTTATATTTGAAAGAAACTGCTCAGTTCGGTGCTTTGTGATGACCTAGAGCAGCGGGAGGCTCAACAGGGAGGGGATACATTTACACTTATCGGTGATTCACGTTGTTGAATAGCGGAAACTAACACAATATTGTAATGCAATTATCCTCCAGTTAAAAAAGAAAGAAAAAGCTGCTCCAAAAGTTCCTGCCTAAGCAATCAGACACAGTCCTACAAATTGACTTTTGAATGGGTGAGTTTGTTCAACACTGTATTCTTGGCACCTAGCATAGCTCCGGGAACATAGTAGGCGCTTATTCAACATTATGGAAGGAATTATGATAAAAGCAGTCATCTATCCAACACTTGTTCTCTGCCATGCATGGTAAACATTTCCACATAATTTAAATCTCCTTTTATTACTACCATTTCACAGATGGCAGTGGGTCTCCAGGAGGTTAAGTCAGAGGTTTCCCCCCTAGCAATCAGGTCCAATCCCCAGCAAAGCTTTTAAACAAAAGCAGCTGAGGCATTTACCCAGGTCAGTAATGAAAATTCAACATTCTTCTGTCATTGATATAACTTACAGGGAGTTTTTCATATTGATTCCTTTTATCTTTGCATTTGAGGGTAAGATAAACCTGTATGCATTTAACTTATTTCAGCTATTTAAAGAAATAGAGAACAAAAGAGAAGAATCTGTATTAAATCAGGCACAATAAGAGGAAACATGTTTAACAAAATATTATGTTAAGAACTTTAGGTTTCTATAAATCATGCCCATCAAGCTCTGAAATCCCTAAATTACTATTGTTGTGCTATTCAATATCCCCCATCCACAACAACTGATGAAAACACAAAACCAAGCCAAACACAGAGTTGGAAACGTTTTTACCTCAATTTTGACTCTGCCTTACTGGAACAACAAAAACAAAAATCAAAACCTTGCAGGATTTAACAAATTTAACTACAAATTACACGTCAGATCCTTTCAACAATTAAATGCTTATATAAAAAGAATGGTTCCCAAATCAAATTTCCCAGATTTCTCATTAACAAACGTCCCCGTGGATCCCTCTTCGTAACTAAAGCCAAAATGGAAATTGGTGTGAAAATTAGTGAACATTTATGAACAGCAGACAACTGCAGAAAAAGGAGAGAAGAAGGAAGGAGCATTTGCTATTTATTTGGAATAACTAGCAAAGCAGAACCAGCTGAAGGCTGGTCCCATGTACCTTGCCCAAATGCTAGGGAGGATGAAATGTTCAAAAGGCCGAGCAAGTGGATGGTTAGGTGCAATTTCATGCCTCACTGCACAGCTAAATAAAGGGAAATATTTTTTTAAGTGTAATTGAACTGTAGCTGCTCTGATGGGCTGTTTTGCTGTGGGGACTCCAGTGATTTTGAGAGCCACACACCTTTTAGTCACGACAAAGATTTTTTTTACAGCAGGTAATATGTGAGGGAAAGACAGATTTCTTTCTGTACCACGGGAGAAGAAACAAACATTCTGAATTCTAAGTGTTTTTAAAAACTCTGCTTTTCATTAAATGTGTACAAATGAGTTCATTTTCTCACAGAGCCCAAGATGTCCATGGATTTGGCTTTCTTTTCCTGAGCTGTTGCCGGAGGCTGAGTAAAGCTGTTATTGTGTTTGGAAAGAGGCAGCAGAAACAAGAAGGGAAAAAAGTCAGGAAAAGAGGGGGCAGAATAATGCTAATGACCATGTACTGAGAGCTTGCTGCTGCCTGCACTGTTCTCAGTGCTTTGCAAACATTCCCTGAGACAGTGCGCTCTGAGGTTAGTTTCTCTGTTTTACAGATGAAGAAACAGGTAAGAGAAGAAATGAACTCCTATGTGTGTGTTAGTCGCTCAGTCATGTCTGACTTTTTGCGACCCCATGGACTGTAGCCCTCCAGGCTTCTCTGTCCATCGGGATTCTCTAGGCAAGAATACTGGAGTGGGTAACCATTCCCTTCTCTACAGGATGAACTCCTATAAGGCTGCACAGCTAGAGTGAGCAGTGAGTGAGCACTTGCCCAGAGATGCTTCCCAAATGCGCACAGCTACCCCCAACCCCTACTGTCGTGTAAACACAGAGGGTCTGGATGAGAACAGACATTTCGTTTATAAACAAGGAAGAGCTCAAACATCTGGTCCTTCCTGTGCAGCCTTGGACACTGTGCAGGTACGGGCCCTTTGGCCTGCCTGGGCCACGTGCATAAATACCAGGAGGCCTCCCTCTTTGGGAAACCAGCCTGGTTATGGAGAGGTCAGGGAGAGAAGCACGTCTCTAGTTGCACAGGGTTTCCAACAATTGGCCTGGGCAAGGGTGCAGGCTGAGGAGCTGAAAGTGACACCCCGGTCTAAGGGCACTGATTAACAAATCATGTTCAAGTATCCCCCCACCTTCTATTGTGGGAACATATGCATAACATAAAATTGACCATCTTAACCATTTTAAGTGCGCAGCTCAGTGGCACTGGGTACATTTACAACCCTCACCACCATCCATCTCCAGAACCTTTTCATCATCCCAAAGTGAAACTCCTTAAGCAATAACTCCCTTTTGCCCCTCCCCTAGGCCGTGGGAACCACCATTCTATTTTGTGTCCCTATGAGTTTGACAACTCCAGGTACTTCATATAAGTGGGATTATATGATATCAGTTTTTTTGTGACTGGTTTATTTCACTTAACATGCTGTCCTGTAGGTTCATCTGTGTTGTAGAATGTGTTAGAATTTCCTTCTTTTTAAGGCTGAATGATATTCCATTGTGGGCTTCCCTGATGGCTCAGCAGTAAAGAATATGCCTGCAATGCAGGAAATGCAGGAGACATGGGTTTGATCCCTGGGTTGGGAAGATCCATAGAGGAGGCAATGGCAACCCACTCTAGTATTCTTGCCTGGGAAATTCCATGGACAGAGGAGCCTAGCAGGCTACAGTCCATGGGGTCGCAAAGAGTCAGACACGACTGAGCACACACACACAATCCTCCATTGTGTGTACAGACCGTATTTTGTTTATCCATTCATCTACCGAGGAACACTGGGTTGCTTCTTTGTTCATGTATCCTTTTTAGAAATAGTATCTTCTCCTCAGTGTAATGTGTGATTACAGCACATGACTATTTACAAGGCACTGTCCCTCCTGGGCTACATGTGAAGGCTTTGGTTATCACTCAGCCTTAACTGTGGAAAAGTGGGAGTACCAGCTGTGCTGCTAGAGCCGCCCACTTACTAAAGGGCATAGCAAATGGAATTTTTAAGGGAAATCTCCCATATTTTTAAACTGTTACTTCCAATGCTTTAAAACACCATGTCCGGTAGATCCCCCATGTGACCAAGGCATTATAGCAACTCCGTGCAGCAAGTTTTATAGACAAGGAAGCATAGCTCAGAGAGGTTAAGAGAACAGACCAAGGTCACACAGCAGCACCAGTACATGAGGAAAAGTCTTCAGCTCTAAGCTCAATCTCCTTCCAAAACACCATGTGTTGCATTTCCCCTGTGAAAATGCTTCATAAACGACAACGTGGGCCACATATTTAATGCATTATTGTTAACATGAGTGAAGAAGTGACTCTGAATAGAGAACTAAATGTTAACTAGATTTGGAAAGCATATCCAAAGCCCGGACACAGGTCGTATGGAGTACATCTGACCTCCTGGTGGCAAAAGAAAACATCGCTTCTTTCCAATAGCCAGGACATGGAAATGCCCATCAATATGAGGAATGGACAAAGAAGATGTGGTGCATATATATAATGGAATATTACTTAGCCATAAAAAAGAACAAAATAACACCATTTGCAGCAACAGGGATGGTCCTAGAGATCGTCATGCTGAGTGAAACGTCAGACACAGAAACACAAATATCATGTGATATAGCTTATATTTTGAATCTAAAAATAGGGGACAAATGAACTTATTTACAAAACAGAAGTACAGTCATGGATGTAGAAAACAAACTTATGCTTACCAGGGGATAAGAAACAGGGAGAGAATAAATTGTGAGACTGGGATTGACATAAATACAATGTGCTCAGTCACTCAGTTGTGTCCGACTCTTTGTGACCTCATGGACTGTAGCCTGCCAGGCTCCTCTATCCACGGAATTCTCCAGGCAAGAATACTGGAGTGGGTTGCCATTTCCTCCTTCAGGGGACCTTCCTGACCCAGGGATTGAACCCAAGTCTCTTGGGTCTCTGCCTGCATCGGCAGGTGGATTCTTTACCAATAATGCCACCTGGAAAGCCCATATATATACATTACTCTGTATAAAACAGATAACTAATAAAGAACCTACTGTACAGCACAGGGAACTCGGCTCAATATTCTGTAATGGTCTATATGGGAAAGAAACTTTAAAAAAAAAGGGTGAATATATGTATATGCATAACTGATTCACTCAGCTTTCCACCTGAAACTAACACAACATTGTAAATCAACTACACTCCAATAAAAATTAAACGAAAATACTACTTCCACCTTCACGACCTTGCACAATGTGTACCTTGAATCCATCAGGAAACAAGCATTGCCTTCTGTTAATTAGGACCCTGACAGGCGGCAGGCTTCTGAGGAGACTGGCCTTCAGAAATCCTGCTGAGAGCTCTGGGACTCACACGATTCAGGGCCTGGGAACACCAGGCTCTCATTAATCCTTGGGGCCCAGGGGCCAGAAATTCTCCAGCTTGACCCCACTTCCTAAAACCCCAGATGATAGGGCTCTTCTCGTGCAAGAAGGGGTTAAACAATGCATCTGTTTTCTCTCTTAAAAGGTCAGGAACCCAGGCACAGGTTTAAAAGCATTCTTCACACAGCTACAGATAACCCCCGACACCCGGCTCCTAGCAGGCCTGCTGTGCAGCAGGGCTGAGCCCGGCCTGTGGGTACAGCTCCCACACTGTCCACCTGGGGCTGGAGAAGAGGCCTGGTTTGGCCTGGGTGCGCCTTCTGGACCCTGTAGAACCCTCACAGGTTCTGAGCCCCTTAATGCTGGGGACACAGCCTTGAACAAAAACGCAGGGAGTCTTGCCCTCCTGGAGTCTGCATTCTCACAGGAAATGGGTGGAAGAGGGCAATGTGATAACATCGAACATTTATCTAGGGAGTGTTATGAGGGATTTGGAGTGCTGAAAGTAGGGAGACCTGTGATAGTAAATATATTTTTAAAGCCACTTTTTGTAGATATAAATGGCACACAAAAAGCTGTGCATATTTAACGTGTAAATTTGATTTTGGAGGTGAGCATACGTAGGGCTTCCCTGGTGGCTCAGACGGTAAAGAATCTGCCTTCAGTGTAGGAGACTCAGGTTCGATCCCTGGGTCGGGAAGATCCCCTAGAGAAGGGAATGGCAACCCACTTCAGTATTCTTGCCTGGAGAATCTCTATGGATAGAGGAGCCTGGTGGGCTACAGTCCCTGGGGCCGCAAAGAGTCAGAAACGAGTCAGACACGACTGAGCGACTATCAGTTAAACATCTGTGAAACCACCACAACTATGCCAAAAGAAGATGCAACACCTCCAAAAGTCTCCTCTTGCTCTCTTTATTATTATTAATGTGTGAGAGATAAGAACACTAAACACAAGATCTACCTACTTAGCACAATTACAGTATACCACATGGTACTGTGAGCTACAGGCACTGTGTGGGGTGGTAGAGCTCCAGAACTTACTTACCTTGCATAACTGTAACTTCACACTTTTTGGCCATCACCTCCTCATTCCCCCTCCTTCTAGCCCCTGCCAACCACTCTGTGCTTTGATGAGTTTGACTATTTTAGATTCCTGATACAAATGGGATCACGTAGGATTTGTCCCCCTGTGTGATATTAAATTTAACAAGGGGACCATCATGACCTTGGAAACTCAGTCCAGCTTCCTGATCAACTCCAGACAGACCTTCATGTGCAATGCACACTTCAAAAAACAAAACGCCAGAATATCTTGGAGAAAGGCTCTTACAAGTCCATACCAACTCACTTCTCAGGCCTCCCAGTTGCTCCACTGTGGGCCCCATGTCAATAAAAGATGAAACTCATCTGCCTTCCAAGCGATGAGCTTCAAGCCATGAAGTCACTACCATCATCAACTGTCCCCAAGGGCTGCCTGGCCCTCCTTCTAAACTCCTCTCCACCTCTTCCCTTGCTTTGCCTGTGTCCACATTTCTAAAATAGAACTTGAATGGCTTCCCTGGTGGCTCAAATGGTAAAGAGTCTCCCTGTAATGCAGAAGACCTGGGTTCAATCCCAGATTGGGAAGATGCCCTGGAGAAGGGAATGGCAGCCCACTCCAGTATTCTTGCCTAGAGAATTCTATGGACAGAGGAGCCTGGACAGCTATAGTCCGTGGGGTTGCAAAGAGTCGGATATGACTGAGCAACTAAATAGAATATAAATAGGACACGTGGGCTGCTATGGAGGTGAGATGAGCGGACACATCAGTATGCTGGTTGTTAGTGGGAGGAGGAGCAGTTGTTGCAGTAGTTTGCTTTTTAAAGCTGAGTTTTTTTCTTTTTCTATAGCTTCCACAAAAGAAAGAGCTGACCTTTCTTTGTGTGATCACTCTGAGCATCCCAGTACTTTCCAACACAGCTGTGGAAAACCAAGACTGGCCTGGGTATGCCAGGCTTCGTGCTTTCCAGGGGCTTCTGGCGTGATGAGGCCACACCCTTCTCCCTGGCCCAGATGTCAGGGACCCCTTGTTCTGGATCCTGCCACAGTCCAAGGGCACTTTGCTCTTTCCTGGGTCCTTGCAGCTGGAAGCGGTGACCCTGCACCCACTGCCTCTTGGCCACGCTGGAAAAAGTCAGAGCCACCATTATTGTTCATTTGGAACTGAGTGTGTGTCTATATGGAGTCCATAACATTTTCTGCTACCTGAGAGGGGCCATCAGAGCAACCGTAACTCCACTAGCCAAGGCCAGGTATGGTGCAGCCTTGTTGGAAGGTTAGCTGATAACACAGGCTGAGGCCGGGGAGCAAGATGAACAAGGGTTGGAATCAGAGGAAGGCAGAGTGGGTCCCTTTTCTAGCTGCACGACAGTGCAGCAAGCTAGCCTCAGCTTTCCCAGCTGTAAAATGGGAATAACATTCCCTCCATCAGGGGCTTATTCAGAAGAAAAATTTAAAAATACATGCAAAATATATCTATAAAACAGAAAATGGCATAGGAACATACACTACTCTTGTTACTACAAGATTAAGTTGAAGAAGTGCATTAAAAGGTAAGTTGAGACATGAGGACTAAAGGACTAAAGTAATGCTGATTTGGAGACTGAGTTGGAGTCCTTTCTGTGAGTTTCAGTTACCTCACTCTCACAGGGAACTCTTTGTTCCCGTCCTAAACTGATGTCTTTAGAGTCACGAACAGGGATTTCTGTTGCCTGGACCAAGAGAGTCTTTGGGAAAAAGAGAGAAGTCTGGGAATGCTGATCTCACCTTATAGGAACAGGGTCTGACAGGTCCCTGTTCCTATAAGGAGACCCTTTCACCCGTCAGCCGAGAGTCTTGAAGTGACAAACACTCTCACATGTCTGCTCTGGGCTGGCTCTGAGCCAGAGGCTGGGGACCCCGTGATGGCCCCGCCGTGTTCCCTGTCTTAGGCAGTGTGTTCTTTACACCTGCAAAGACTCATGTTCCATATAGTGTGGCATGTGCCATGAACATCAGCTGCTGTTTGGGCTGTCTTGTTTGTGGGGGGTGGGGGGGCGGGGTGGGAGGGTAGGACATCAGGGAAAACTACAGAGGGAAGAGGTTACCTTTGAGCAAGCACTGGGAGGAGATGTAGAAACTCCCTAGGGTGCACCCCGCTCTGCAACCCCCCATTCCTGCCAGAGTCACAAGCTTCTTCTATTACTGATTTAATATTTCTCTTTAAATTGATACATGTTTTTTTTCTTTTCCACTCAAAGCTATTTTAAAAGTAAATGTTATATACTACAGTAAATAGAAAACCAGTTCCATTTGCCAAAAATAGAGAGAAACCCTAAAAGTAAATACAAGGAAAGGAAGTGATTAAATTATAACCAGACACTGTAGCTTGCTGGAGTCTCAGAGTCTGAGGCCTACGCTTTTCATTTGGGACAAAGGGGAACCGGTGAAAGTTTGAGAGGTGTCAAGGACACACCAGCACCAACATGAGACTTTCTCCTCAACATCCACTAGAAAGAACCAGAACAGGGCAACATTCTCCAAAGGAAGATGATGTTACCTGATGCCGCGTGTGTGCATCCCATCACATCCTGTCCTGGGAGTGCACAACCCTCGCTTTGGGAGAAGTTGCTGTAGCTGGCAAAGGTGGGGGCCTACAGGGGTGGCTGTGTTTGGGGAGGAAATGGACAGAGTTCAGGGGGTGAGGGGGAAACTGGTGCAGATGATGGTGAGTGCAAGAATACCAAAGACAACCGTAACTCCCCTTTACTGAAGGCTTCCTGGGGGTCAGGCACTGCCCTCAGGACTTGAGAACATCATCTCGCTTTAATCCTTTCCTGGCCTCAACAGCGAGAGACAAGGTGGGAGAGGAGTATATTATCTGACTGTGAGAGACCTTGTAGTTCTTGGTCTCAAGCTTCAAAGACTGTTTCCCACGCTGCCCCCCTCCTCTGTGAAAGCCTCCAAAACTGTCCTTGCTCTTGATTCACTTCACGCATCATACCCCTACCACCATTGACCCGCTGAGTTGGGCAGCCGGGGTGGCCAGCAGGACCAGGCGAGGCGGAGATGCTGACTGTGGGGCTGGGCGCAGAGGTAAGAGCTCATCAGCACCAATGCTCAACCTCCCTCAGGCCTCCAGGCTCCTCTGCCTGGGAGGCCGCTCAGAGGGAAGGGCAGTGGTGGTGGAGCCGACAGTACCCATTCAAGGTGTGCCTGGGGACAGGACCTGATGTTTAATTTATAAATTCCCAACTTAAAAAACACTGTTATCATGGTAAACTATACCGAACATAAAATTTACCATTCTAACCATTGTTAAGCACAATTTGATGATGTTAAATATATTTACATTGTTGGGCAACTATCACCAGCATCTTGAATCTTTTCATCTTGCAAAACTGAAATTCTGTCCCCATTAAACAATAACTCCCCTTTCTCTCTCCACTCCCACCCCTGGCAACCTCATTCTACTTTCTGTCTCTATTAATTTGACTACTCCAGGGACCTCATGTAAGTGGACTCATACAATGCTTGCCCTTTTGTGACCAGCTTATTTAACTTAATGTAAGGAGATCCAACCAGTCCATTCTGAAGGAGATCAGCCCTGGGATTTCTCTGGAAGGAATGATGCTAAAGCTGAAACTCCAGTACTTTGGCCACCTCATGCGAAGAGTTGACTCATTGGAAAAGACTCTGATGCTGGGAGGGCTTGGGGGCAGGAGGAAAAGGGGACGATAGAGGATGAGATGGCTGGATGGCATCACTGATTCGATGGACGTGAGTCTGAGTGAACTCTGGGAGTTGGTGATGGACAGGGAGGCCTGGTGTGCTGCGATTCATGGGGTCACAAAGAGTCGGACACGATTGAGCAACTGAACTGAACTGAATGTCTTCAAGGTTTATCCATGTTGTGGCATGTGCTGAAATTGCCTTCATGTTTTAAGGTTAAGTATTTTATATTGTATGAATAGATCACCTTTTGCTTACCCACTCATCCCTCGATGGACACTTGGATTGTTTCCACCTTTTGGCTGTTGTGAATAATGCTGCTGTGAACACGGGTGTACAATCATCTGTTCGAGTTCCTGCTTTCAAGTCCTTTGAGTGTATGCCCAGAAGTGAATACATTCTCAGCTTAAACATGATCAGAAAGGCCCTTGTTATCTTTGGGACGCTGCTCAGGAGTAGGCTCCCTCCATTCTGTCCATCCCTTTTTGATCCCAGCGTAGTCTGCCTGGGCAGTATTCACATGCTTTCTCTGAGATCTTGTTTTATAAGCCCCATCACATTCTACACATTTAATACATGCTATACATACATTCTGAAAGAGCATCAGTTCCAGAAATAGGAGACGGGGCACTTGGTACTCCAGATCCTGGAGAAAGGCTCCAGTTAGCTACATGCCTGTGGGGGAGCAGAGTGTGAGGCAGGTAGCTGGGACTCACGATTGTGTCTGTCAGCATCTCTAATAGACGTGGAGTATCTTGTCATCTGCTGTCCTCTTCAGAGAGCCCCTGCTTGTCAACACAGCAGTCAAGCAGTGTCCTAGCCACACTGGTGGAAACTGGTGATAAGCAGACTGGGTCATGCAGGAGAGGGCATGTTCCCTCCTGAGAGTCCTAGTATGGACAGGACCTTCCAGCCCTAAAACCAGGGATGGGCCACTAGCATTTCGTCCTGCCAGCCCCTTATGCAGAGGTCCAGATGGGGCTTTCAGCACACTAACATGGTTTTAATTTATTTTTCTTAGGCATCTCCTCTCACTGGCCTTTCTGATAGGGATCACCATAATAAAGGCCATTCATTTAAAATGTTCCCCCCGCCCCCCGCCTTGCCCAGTTTGTCTAATAGGGCAAGTGGTTACTCCAGGCAGCTGAACCACTTTGAAACTTACCCTTCACATTCCAAAGACTTCAACCCCTCCACTTCAAGAGCCTGGAGGTTTGGCGTTGGACATCTGCCTGACAAACACACAGCAGCTGTCAGGCCACACTCATAAATTAACAGGGAGTCTTGGTTGATCAGGGCTTCCCAGGTGGTGCTAGTGGTAAAGAACCTGCCTGCCAATGTAGGAGATATAAAAGGCACGGGTTTAATCCCTGGGTGTCGAAGATCCCCCAGAAGAGGGCATGGTAACCCACTCCAGTATTCTTGCCTGGAGAATCCCATGGACAGAGGATCCTGGTGGGCTACAGTCCATGAGCTTGCAATGAGTTGGACACGACTGAAGTGACTTAACACGCACGCATACTTGGGTGATCAACATCCGGCTCAGCCCTTCCTCAGTCCTCTCTTCGGAACCGTAGCTTGCTTTGAGCTGACAATCTAGGCTTTGACAATCCTTCCTCCTCTAGCACAGCTATTTTGGACCTCTTGGCTCTCACCTAGCCTCACCCTCTCTGCTTCTGCATCCTTCTTTAGCCAGGAGCCAGTGTTCACGGGCCAGCCAAGAGGGCTAGGGCTCCTGTGATTATGGATCCCTGCAAAGCCAGCCCACTGATTAGTACTGTCTTCCTGACTCTAGAGCCTGCCTAGAAGAATCATGCAAAACCACAGAGCTGGGCAACCCCACCCCCACACCCCACCCTGTGCCCAGGCCATCAAGGCTCCAGCTTCCCGCCTAGAGCCAGAATCCAGAAGTCAGAGCAACGCCCAGAGTATGGAACAGCAGGGGATGCCAGGGGAAAGATGGGGAGGGTCTAAATCTAAGCTCATTGATAGACCAGAAGGGAAAAAAGAACATGGAGAAGCAAGACAGGGAGGGGGATAGACACCTCAATGTGGATCAAAGACAAGGTCTGGCTCATGCTACAGAACCACCCCACTTGGCAGAAAATCCAAAAATGTCCCCAGTGTTCCTGGGTACCTACTGCCTGGAATCATCTGGATTCTCACAGAATTCTCACTGAAAGAAAATAGTTCTTCCCTCAGAACACTGGACCTAGACACCCCTGTTCTAAGGAGCTGAACTTCTGCTCTGGGACTTCCTGGAGCTGCTGCCCAATCCAAAAACCCTTCTAGGAGAAGCCAGTCTGAGGTCTGCAGTCAATGCCTGGGAAAGCCCAGGAGCCCCTCCTCACACCCCCATCCATTCCCATCTGCACCATGCTGCAGCTGTCCCCACATCTTCCTTCCACATAGACTTACTTATATGTTTTTGATATTTTATCATGCTGTGACATCTGATGCTTTGCTGACTAGGGCCAGACTACCCCTCTCAGTGTTTGCTAATTCCCAAAGACAGCAACCAGCCTGCCTCCAGCATGCTTTTCATATGCAAACCAGCCAATCTAAAGGCCATACCTGTTACCACCTCTTTTATAGGCTCACACACCAAGCCAATATTTCCCCTGCCCTAAATCACCTCCGGAGAAGGCAATGGCACCCCACTCCAGTACTCTTGCCTGGAAAATCCCATGGACAGAGGAGCCTGGTAGGCTGCAGTCCATGCTAAGGGTTGGACACAACTGAGCGACTTCACTTTCACTTTTCACTTTCATGCATTGGAGAAGGAAATGGCAACCCACTCCAGTGTTCTTGCCTGGAGAATCCCAGGGATGGGGGAGCCTGGTGGGCTGCTGTCTATGGGGTCGCACAAAGTTGGACACGACTGAAGTGACTTAGCAGCAGCAAATCACCTCAGGGCCAGGTACTAGAGAGCCAGGATCATCCCTTTAGCCCAGAGCCTGCCAAAATTATTAGGCAATCTTAAACTTACTCAGCTTGCCTACCCTGGGCACTAACCTAAGAAAGTTCATTCAATCAATAGTTCTTGGGTGGGGCCTGGGAATTTTTCCTAAATGCTTCATAGATATTTCTGATACACAGCCAGATATGGGATATACATTACAAAATCTAAGGTATTTGTCAATATTAATAACAGTAGCAGCAGTAATAGCTACCATTCACAGAGCAGGTGCTTGTAATGTATAATTCCTAATTTCCACCACAGCCCTTATGCTATGCTATGCTAAGTCACTTCAGTTGTGTCCAACTCTGTGCGACCCCATAGACAGCAGCCCACCAGGCTCCCCCGTCCCTGGGATTCTCCAGGCAAGAACACTGGAGTGGGTTGCCATTTCCTTCTCCAATGCATGGAAGTGAAAAGTGAAAGTAAAGTCGCTCAGTTGTGTCCGACTCTTAGCGACCCCATGGACTGCAGCCTACCAGACTCCTCCGTCCATGGGATTTTCCAGGCAGGAGTACTGGAGTGGGGTGCCATTGCCTTCTCCGACAGCCCTTATAGTAAAGTGTTATTCTCACTTTATATAGATGGAAAAAATAAGGCTCAGGGTGCTTAAATAACTCATTTGAGGGCACATAGCTTGTCAGTGGGAGAGCTGTGATTTTGAGTCTGACACAAAAACTGGTACTGTTTTTCCTGTTCTTTCTGACATTCACCTCTGAACAATCAAGCCTGCAACTGATTAAAAATACCCTTGCACGTCCCCAAACCTCACTGAGTGGCCCTCTCATGACCCTTACACTGTTATTCAGCATCCCTTATGGGGTTTTGTTTTATAATTGTTTTAAAAAATAAGTGCCTTGAGAGCTTTAAAAGAAAGATGCTGAACAGCCACACAAGGTTATTTATTCATTTTGCATTTAAATAACTTCATTTCCCTTAATGAGATCTAATCACTTTTATTTCACTAGCACTTAAAGAAATGATGCTCAGCTTTGATGTGTAGGCACCAGCCCCATCTTACCCCCGGCCAAAGGAAACCGGACCTCAGCAAAAGGACTGGAGTCAGTTCCAGTCAAGAACATGAACTTGCTTTGATAAATTCTTCAGAACTTGGCTTCAGCAAATCCTCAAACCCTGAAATTACATGTGAGATTTTACATGAATGGGTACTTTTGTCTAAGGCCTTAGCTTTCATCAGATTTTCAAAGGAGTCCCCTCAAAAGTCAGAATTTTGTTTTAATTTCTTTCCTAATTAACTTTAAGAGTTACTCTTCCTTTTTCTTATTTTCAATGAAGTAGGACCTGCTCTAAAAGCAGGCAGTGAAATTTAGTTTATAAGATGTTATGGTAATATTACAGTAGACTACATAAAAAATAAATTCTAAATGGTTCTATTCCTTTATCTTATTCATAATAAATTATTGTTTTATTGGATTTCATGTCTGAGGTTTTTATTGAAAATATTCTTTTTCTTAAAGATTCAGTATCTTCTCTTCCCCTGTGAGAAGTAAAAAATAAAATATTCATATTGAAACAGATCAGTGGAACTTGCCACTGATCTTTCTTAATCTTTCTAACTGGAGAAGAATGTGGCATAGAGAGGATTTATGTCATAGACACTATTTTTTTTTAACTAAATAAGTATTCATCAGTTCACTCAGCACATTTTTATTAAGTTCTGATTTAGGTCTAGGGGGATTCCACTGGGACAAAA
This sequence comes from Bos taurus, assembly GCF_002263795.3. Classification (NCBI taxonomy): domain Eukaryota; kingdom Metazoa; phylum Chordata; class Mammalia; order Artiodactyla; family Bovidae; genus Bos; species Bos taurus. Next base: position 39,593,516 of record NC_037334.1, read on the forward strand.
GAAAGCCAACTGCTCCCAAGAAACTACATGCCAGTGGGGAATATAGGCTATAAACTATAAACCATAAACTAGATAGATAGATAGAAAATAATGATGAGCACTATATTAGTGTACTGTGGCTGCTGTAACAGATACTCGCAATTTGATGGCTAAAATAACAGAAATTTATTGTCTCAGAGCTCTGGAGGCCAGAAGCTAAAATCATGGTGTCAGTAGGGCCTTCTAAAAGCCCTAGAGGAGAATCATTCCTTGCCTCTCTCCTAGTTTCTGGTGGTTGCCAGCAATCCTTGGCATTCCTTGACTTGTAAATGCACCATTTCAATCTCTGCCTCACTTGTCACATGGTGTATTCCCCATGTGCTTGTGTGTTTAAAATTCCCTCCTTTTGTATGGACACCAGTTATAAGGTTAGGGCCTGCTGCTGCTAAGTCACGTCAGTCGTGTCCGACTCTGTGCGACCCCATAGACGGCAGCCTACCAGGCTCCCCTAATCCAATCCAGCATGACCTCATAACTTGCTTACATCCACAAAGATCCTATTTCCAAACAAGGACACATTCTCAACTAGGGCTCCAACATATCTCTGTAGGGGGGGATACAAATTCTTTTAATTGGAGGATAATTGCTTTACAATGTTGTATTGGTTTCTATCATACAACAACATTCGAGTGTATGTGCTAAGTCGCTTCAGTTGTTTCTGACTTTGTGATCCTATGGTCTGAACTGCCAAGCTTGTCTGTCCATAGGATTCTCCAGGCAAGAATACTAGAGTGGGTTGCCATGCCCTCCTCCAGGGGATCTTCCTAACCCAGGGATCGATCTGCATCTCCTGCAGCTCCAGCAGTGCAGGCGGATTCTTTACCACTGAGCCACCAAGAAAGCCCACAACAACGTGAATCAGATGTAAATATGCATATATTCCCTCCCTCTTGAGCCTCTGTCCCCCTTCTCTAGGTTGTCACAGAGCACCAGGCTGAGCTGCCTGTGTTATGCAGCAACTTCCCACTATCTATCTATTTTACATATGGTAGTATATATATTTCAATGCTGCTCTCTCAGTTCATCCCACCCTCTCCTTCCCTTGCTGTGTCCATGTACCCTGATGTTCACTGCAGCACTATTGACAACAGCCAGGACATGGAAGCAACCTGGATGTCCATCGACAGATGAATGGATAAAGAAGTGGTGGTACATATTTATAATGGAATATTACCCAGCCATAAAAGGGATTGAATTTGAGTCAGTCAAACTGAGGTGGACAAACCTAGAGCCTGTTACACAAAGTGAAGTAAGAAAGAGAAAAACTATCATATACTAACACATATATATGGGGAATACAGTTTATCCTACAACAAGTGTCATGAAAAAGGTCAACTGACTATGTGGGAGACAGAGAGTGATGGGCACTGGCATGTTGGGGAAGGTCTCTTGAAGGAAGTGAAAGAATGAGCCAGAAGACATCTGGGGCCTTGAGGCAGAGACACCCAATTAACTTGCATTCCTGACTCTCAGAAACTGTGAGATAACAAATGTTTGTGGTTTAAGCCATTAAAGTTTTGTGGTAATTTGTCTGCATCAACAGATAACTAACACGGTCACCCTGCAGCAGCCTTTCCTGTTGTATGACTTTTCTATTGCTGAAAAACAAATTACCACACACTTGACAACATAAAACTTTAACTCACAGTTTCTGCAGATCATTTTTTTTTCTTTTTTTCTTTATTTATTTTTAATTGAAAGATAATTGCTTTACAGTATCGCACTGGTTTCTACCAAACATCAACATGAATTAACCATAGGTTTAGCCATGTCCCCTCCCACTTCAACATCCCTCCCACCTGCCTCCCCATCCCACCCTTCGAGGTTCTTACAGAGCACTGGTTTGAGTTCTCTGAGTCATACAGCAAATTCCCATTGGCTATCTATTTTACATATGGAAATATATGTTTCCATGCACTTTCTCCATACCTCCCACCCTCTCCTTCTCCCCACCATAGCTGTGTCCATAAGTCTGGTTCTCAGTGTCTGTGCCTCCCTTGCTGCTCTCTGCCGGTCATTAATATGGGCACTATGTTCAGGATCTGCAAGCTCTGGGAGGGTTGAAATCACAGTGCTGGTAGGGGTATGTTCCTTTTTGGAGCTTGAGGGCCTCTTTCAAGTTCATGCTGATGTTGGCAGATATCAGTTCCTTGAAGTTGTAGGGTAGAGGTCCTCATTTGTCATTTGCTGTTGGCCAGGATCCACTGCTCTTGCTAGAGGCCACTCACAGTTCCTAGCCATGTGGCCCCCTCCAAAGGTCTCTCTTACTTCAAATCCCCTGACTTCTGTCTCTGACTTCTAGATCCAAATTGAAGAAGTCTGTGATTAGGTCAGATGCACTCAGATAATCTCCCTTTTGATTAATTCAAACTCAGTTTATTAGTAACTTTTATCACATCTGCAATAGTCCTTTGCCATCTTAATGTAGCATAATCCCAGGAGTAATATCCCATCATACTTACAGTTTCTGCCCACACTCAATGCAAAGGATAAACAGCTTTACACCAGAGGTGGGACTCTTGGGGCTATTTTAGGATTCTTCCTGCCACACCCATATTCCACTCCCAATACAGTAACTACCAGTAAATTGCAAAAATTCTTTGTTTGTGCCTGGTGTGCACCTGTCAACAAGGTGAGCAGGGCTGCCTCTTTGCCACCGACTTAGCAAGAATAAAGGCAGAGGGGCAGGGCCCATGTGGTTGTGCCAGCCATTTTGGAGTCTTAGTATGTACAACATCTAAACCTCTTCTCAATGCTGGCATTATTAATTTCTCTGTTAAACAGATTAGGAAACTACAGTTCGAATGACTTAAATTATTTCTCTAAGGTCCTAAATACCAAGATAGGACCAGGATTTGCACTCAAGGTATCAAAAAGTCCTCTGTATCATTTTTCTTCAGGCCAGAATACTGGAATGGGTAGCCTATCCCTTCTTCAGAGGATCTTCCCAACCCAGGGATTGAACCCAGGTCTCCTACATTTCAAGCGGATTCTTTACCATCTGAGCCACCAGGAAAGCCCAGAAATGGCAAACCACTCCAGTATTCTTGCCTGGAAAATATCATGGACAGAGGAGCCTGGTGGGCTACAGTACATGGGATTGCAAGAGTTAGACACGACTTAGCGACTAAACCACCAATCAAAAAGTCAGGATTCTAGTTCTAGCTTTATTACTTTCTACCTGTGTCACCCAACTCCTCTGAGGCTCAGTTTACCCTTTCATATAGCAGGCTTCCCTGGTGGCTCACACAATAAAGAATCTGCCTGTAACGTGGGAGACCTGGGTTCGATCCCTGAGTTAGGAAGATCCCCTGGAGAAGGGAATAGCAACCCACTCCAGTATTTTGGCCTGGAGTAATTCCATGGACAGAGGAACCTGGCAGGCTACAGTCCATGGGGTTGCAAAGAGTTGGGCACAACTGAGTGACTTTCATTTGCTATAGTGGAGTTAACAGAATATCTGTGCCTCTTTCCTATCAGGACTAGTGTTTGGATTCTCTAAGCAGTAATTCTCTAAGCAACTGCACCTTCTAAACAGCAAAGGCCAAAAAAGGCTGAGCGACTGTGGCTGTTGACATTACTTTTAAGCACTTTTACTTTCATTTACTGGAAGAAATTGTTTTCTAGGCAACCCAAAGGTTCAGAAAACAGTCAAACCATGAAGTCATCTTTGATCATAAAGCTCTGAGCAGGAGAAACAGAGACTGGGGCTTAAGGAGAGGCATCAATTCTTTGGCAGAAGCAGAATGGCTGGGCAAGCTCAAAGCAAACACAAATGAGTAGAATCTTCCAGTGTTACCAGTACCCATGCAGGGCACTGAGTCACCCATGTAACCCAGCAATCCATCTTGCCTGCAAACAAATGACTTGTTTAAATGAAAAGCAGACAGTGTAAGCAGAACTGTTCTCAAAGGAGTATCTCTTATGCTCCTCATTAGGCGCCACTGGGTCTTTTAGACAATTTGGCCTCAAAAGGAAGGGTGGTAAATCACTGTGCATGTTGCCTAATTGGGAAGCAAAGACCCTGAAGGACATGTATCATCTGAAGGCTCCTCTAGGAAATGCAAAACAGCTTGAACCCTCCTCAAGTGAAAACATGTATGTTTACAACTATCAACATATTCCTCCTCCCTTCCATCTCTTCCCAAGAGAACATAAAATACGGTGGAGAAAAATGTTTTGAAGTACAACAAGACAAGACAGTAGGACTGTTACGGATATTGATTCTAATGAGTGAAGCTTGCCACGCTGAAGCTCATGGCAGGACTCTGAGACAGGAATGATCATTCCCATTTCACAGATGAGGAAACTGAGGCCCAGAGAGAACTAAACACAAGAAGGTAGGTGACAATTACCAGAGGAGCAACCTCATTTTGGCTGGGAGGCCTCTGAGTGAGGACATAGTTGGGCACACAGGGCATATGAGGCTGAAGAGAAGAGGCTCTAGTCATGGGGAGAGTTGGTGGGAAAGCAGCTAGGGGTGGAATCTGGAAGGGTTCAACCCAGTAGGGCCAGATGGTGCCTTGGGCACCCTGGCAGGCCCCATTGAACCACACTGGGGCATTAAAGATGAAAGCTCTTTCTGAGCTCTGTTCAGGAAGTGTACATGTGAGATGGGAAGATACCAGGGTTTAGCCAGAAGAACCAATGGTTGCCAAGTGCCTGAGGGGGTCAGGAGAATTTAGTGACGGTTTGGGATATGATGGAAGCAAACCAGGATTATTCTGGGCTAACTGGAACAACTGTTCCCCTGGGCTATGTGTCTGACTACTGTAGGAGGAATGGCTTCCAGATTCAGAACAATAGCTGTTGTTTCTTATATAATCTACATGCTATTTATTTATTATCTGTTTTTTCCTAGCTCTGGTCCCTTTAACTTGGAAGTTGCTCTTTCTAGTATCTTCCATACCAGCATCAAGTCCCACTGCATGGCGAGTATCTGGGTGGGATCCCCTAGCATGGGTCCCATCTGGGTGGCAAATATTTCCTGTGCCAATCCCCTCCCTTCCTATGTCCATAGAGAGACTGTCTGGGAGAATCAAATAAATATTTTTAATTAATATTTGGGAAGGAGAGCCAAGGCCAGTCGTTTTATCTTTAAAGCTAGATATACTTGGGTTGAAAGAGAAATAGCTGCAAAAGAAGGTAACATGACCCTTTGAAGACATCAGGGCCTTCCATTTGTCCCCTTGATGTGGAGAAGACACTGTCCAAGCCCTCCCCCTCCCCGCCCCCACCCCACACACAGAACAAGAGCACAGAGATGCCAGGGTCCCAAAAATGCAAGCTGGCACAGAGACTCTGACAGAATTTCTGGACGAGGACACCATTCTGGGCATCAAAATGCCACTGGTCTTTCAAGAGGGACCACTCTTCAAAACACTGGGCTTCCTTGTAACCCTGGTTTTCCCAGGCCATGGTAGGGGAACTTTAGCTGTCCATGATCTTCACCAGGATAATAATGATCACCCCAATAAGGATGACAGGGATGGCACTGTTGATGACAACAGTCAGTCTGCACTGAATACTTTAACAGCATGTCCAGGTCCTTCATGTGCTTTATTTAGGGTGAAGCAAGTACTCATTATCCCTATTTTATAACTGAAGAAATGGAGGTTCATAGACATAAAACCACCTGCCCAAGGTCAAACAGGTATTGGGGATGGGTGCCAGGACCTGAGCACAGGTTGTTTTATCCCAAGCCCCTGCTCCTAACCACAGACATACACACCTCTAGCGAGCTTCTGGCTCCCCTTTCTTCTTGGTTCCCCTACAGGCAGCCTCACTTGTCCTATCACTGGGGACACCAGTTTACCCCATGGCCATCTCCCCCCAACACACAACATACAACAGGTATTTTCATACAACATACAATAGGTATGTTTCATACAACATAAAACAGGTGTCTTCAACTCACAGGCCTTCCCCTGTGGCTCAGCTGGTAAAGAATCTGCATGCAATGTGGGAGACCTGGGTTCAATTCCTGGGTTGGGAAGATCCCCTGGAGAAGGGAAAGGCTACCTACTCAAGTATTCTGGCCTGGAGAATTCCATGGACTGTATAGTCCATGGGGTTGCAAAGAGTCGGACATGACTGAACGACATTCACTTTCACTTTCAACTCTTTATTATACTACAGGAAGAATTCTGGCTCCTTCAGGCCAGAGGATGTTGAACCAGTTCCCAGGAAGTGTCCAGAGGGAGTCTGATGATATATCATTTAGGAAAAGTAGAGAAATCTGAACTTGGGTTGAAATTATATGATATTCAGGATTCATGTTAATTTTAGGTATAATAATGGTATTGTGGTTATAAGGGGGAAAAGTTCCAATCCTTGAGAAATGCACAATGAAGTACCTGCAAGTGAAATATAAGGTGTCTGGGATTTGCTTAAAATACTCCAGAAAAAAACAGGTAGAGATGATAGATGAAGCCAGATCAAACTGATGATAATTGTTGAAGCTGGAGGGGTGGGTTGATCAGGGGATTGTAAGATTATTCTCTAAACCAAATTAAACTGTATTTACTGGTTTGATATCTGGGTCAGGAAGATCCGCTGGAGAAGGAATAGTCTACCCACTCCAGTATTCTCAGGCTTCCCTTGTAGCTCAGCTGGTAAAGAATCTGCCTGCAATGCAGGAGACCTGGGTTTGATCCCTGGGTCGGGAAGAACTTCTGGAGAAGGGAAAGGCTGCCTACTCCATATTCTGGCCTGGAGAATTCCAGGGACTATACAGTTCATAGGGTCGCAGAGAGTCGGACACGACTGAGCGACTTTCACTTTCACTACCTCAGATGGGGCAGGTTCCAGAACGAGTCCTGTTGTCCTGGGTCCACCGGCCACCCCAGGGCCCTCACTGTAGTTTCCCCAGGAGGCTGAGGGAATGCTCAACCAGCTGGACCCTGGCCCACAGCCCAGTTTCCAAAGCTCCTGAACTGGATATACTCCACTCCATCCCAAGACCCCTGCCACACCACTGCAACTCATTTAAAAACACCGGTCTGTGAACACTCTTCAGGGATTTTCAGTCTCCTGCTTTGAATGATACGTCTTTGTACTGCAATGCAATCAGCAGCAGGGTCTCAGTTATTTTGTGTTCAACAAATGCATTCAAATGCAAAAGGTAATTTCACAGTGGAAATTCCCAAGGTAAAAGTCAAAGTTTCTATTTATCACAGATAACATCCTGGTGTCTAGTTAACCATGATGTGAATGTGTAACTCCATCTTGTATAAGATGCCAGGGATATTCATAAACATTCTTAATATCAAAAGTGCATGTGACCACTATACAAAAATTAATCAATACAGATCAAAAACACCTAAGCACAGGAGTTAAAAGTATAAAACTCTTAGAAGAATATATAGGAAATTTTTCATGACATTGGGTTTGGTAATGATTTCTTGGATATGACATCAACAGCAGAGGCAACAAAGGAAAAAAATAACCAGATTTCATCAAAATGAAAAATTTCTGTGCACCAGAGGACACAATCAATACAGTGAAAAGACAAACTTATTAAAGAAAATATTTGCAAATAATATATTTGATAAGTGATTAATATCCACAATGTGTAAAGAACCCCTAAAACTTAACATAACAAGAAACACAAGGAAAAATGCACAAGACCTGAATAGGCATTTCTCCCAGGAAGATATACAAATATTCTGTTAGGCACATGAAATGATGCTCAAAATCATTAGTCACTAATGAAATGCAAATCAAAATCACAATGAGATACCATGTCACACCTGTTAGTGTGGCTATGATTTTTTTTTTTTTTAAAAAGGAAAATAACAAGTATTGGTATAGATACGGGGAAATCAGAACTGCTGGGAATGTAAAAAGCAACGCAGCCACTGTGGAAAATAGTTTGGCAGTTCCTCAAAAAGTTAAATGCACATGTGACCGCTATAGAATTACCACATGACCCAGAAATTCCATTCTTAGCTAAATACCAAAGGAAACAGGGACTCAAAACAGATACATTTACACCAATGTTCACGGCAGCATTATTCACAATAGTCAAAAGATGGAAACAATTTCAACAGATGAATGGATAAATAAAATGTTGTTTATACGTGTTGTTTTAGTCCATTTAGGATGCTATATCAGCATCGCTTAGTTCATTCTGACTGGCTTATAATTAGCAGAAATTTACTGCTAAGAGTTCTAGATCAAGGTGCTTACATGGTCAGGTTCTGGTGAAAGTCCTCCTTGTGTAGACTGCTGACTTCTTATATCCTCATATGGTAGAAGAGGAGAGAGAGAGCTCTAACCTCTTTTATGAGAGCACTAATCCCATTCAGGAGGGCTCTGCCCTCATGACCTAATCACCTCCCCAAAGCCCCACTTCCAATACTATCACCTTGGGGATTGGGATTTCAACATATGAATTTTAGGAGGACACAAAGATTCAATTTATAGTACATAGAATGGGATATTATATAGCCATAAAAAGGAATGAAATTTTGATACAATATGGATGAACTTTGAAGACATTATGCTAATGTGCTTACAAAATAAGCCAGATACAAAAAGACAAATATTGTATGATTCCACTTACATGAAGTACACAGACTAGTCAAATTCAGAGACACAGAGAGTAGAATAGTGGTTGTCAGGGCCTGGGAGAGAATGAGGAAGCTATTCTTTAGTGGATTCAGAGTTTCAGTTGGGGAACATGAGAAAGTTCTAGACATGGATAGTGGTGATAGTTGCACAATGTGCATGTACTTGATGCCACTGAACTGTACACTTAAAAATGGTTAAAAAGGTAAATTTTATGTCATGTACATGTGTGCATGCGTGCTGAGTCACATCAGTTGTGACCGACTCTGCACCACCCTATGGACTGTAGCCCACGAGGCTCCTGTATCCATGTGATTCTCCAGGCCTTCCTCCAGAGGATATTCCTCACCTAGGAATCCACATCTCTTAGGTCTCTTGCATGTTATGTACATTCTACCATAACACAAAAAATAGGGTCAATAAACAGGTCACTAATAACCATTTTGGCACATTGGTCTCTTGCATGTTATGTACATTCTACCATACACACAAAAAATAGGGCCAATAAACAGGTCACTAATAACCATTTTGGCACATTGGTAAGGCTTGTAAAGTATCAATTCTGAGCTATTAAGACACTTAGAGTTAAGCATTTACATGCAATTTTACACAATTCTCCTTCAAAATGTATTATTGGGGAGACAATTTTATAGGAATTTATTAGAAGAGGTATTAACTGTCCCATGAAACAGAAATTTTTTTTAATAAGAAGACTCTCCAAAGGATGGGACCTTGTACTTGGACAGCATCCCCAGTTGAGATGCTACTGAAATTCAGCTCCAAGGAACAAGGGGCTGCACAGGAATAAACTATCTTAAGACAAGGAACTTGTAGATTCTCTGTTCATATCTCCCCTTCTTGTAGCTTGACTGACTACCACTTAAAGTGGAAAGACACATGTGAAAAAATAAGTATGAGGTCCGGTTTTCAAAAATCATATAGCTTTTTATATGTTTAAATATTTACATGGTTCCAAAGTCAAATCTAAAAACCACAAGGCATATTCAGAAAAGTTTAGCTTTTATCCCTATGCATACAGATCCCTCCCTTGCTTGTTTTGTTTTATTTTCCTCTGATTTTGTTTTGGTTTGGGTGTCTCTTTCCAATATTAGGTTCAGTTTGATTTGTTTGTGGGTTTCAATTCCAACTTGACCATCTCTACTTCACAAAGTGGTAAGCAGCATTGAGCAACGGGGCTTGCCTTTAAAAGGAAACTTTTATACTGTAGTCAGTATGTGCACAAAAGGAAAAAGATTACAGACTCAACAATGCCCACTTGCTTCCTTGTATTACAGAACACTTTATATCCTGGCACCAATCCTGTGCTAGGTAAGAGATTTTCAAAGGGAGCTTGTTTTCATTCTGTTTACTATAATGAAAACTATATTAAAGCAAAGCAAAAACACCAAAGGAATAGGGCTTTATCTAAGGAACAAGGACCAGTTCTCACTCAAGGTCAGCTCCGAATTCCTCTCTGTGAAGTCCTTCCTAACTTAGGCAGAGCTTCTTACCTCCCATCCCATGGACATTTTGCAGGAGACTACTAATAATGACCATGTGACATTATGGCTGCTTATATGTCTAGCTTCTCAAAGTCCAAGCATCAGGGGGCCAGAAATGATGCTTTATTTCTTTTCAATGGATAATAGAATGTATTTGTAAGGAGTCTGTAATAAATGGGGTATCTTTAAGATGTCAAACATTGACCCCATGGATCCACAGCCCTTAGCAAAGTAAGAACAGTGAGCAACCAATTGTTGTTCAGTCACTCAGTGGTGTCTGACATTCTGTGACCCAATGGACTGCAGCAAGCCAGGCTTCCCTGTCCTTTGCTATCTCCTTTGCTCAAACTCATGTCCATTGTTTTGGTGATGTCATCCAACCATCTCATCCTCTATTGCCCTCTTCTCCTCTTGCCCTCAATCTTTCCCAGCATCAGGCTCTTTTCCAATGAGTCGGCTCAAATGAACATCCAATAGACATGTGTAAATAAATGAAATGGATGAAGAGGACTTTGGCAGGTGATACAGAATTTACCATATGCCTCTGGGAATTGGACCTTCAAAATACTTTTAAACTATATAAAAATATATTCCTAAAATTCCAACAATATTACATTGGTTGCTACTGTTTGTTGTTCAGTTGCTAAGTCATGTCCGACTCTTTACGACCCCATGGACTGCAGCATGCCAGGCTTCCCTGTACTTCACTATGTCCTGGAGTTTGCTCAAGCTAATGCCCATTGAGTTGGCTCTTCATATTAGGTGGCCAAAGTATTGGGCTTCAGCTTCAATGTCAGTCTTTCCAATGAATATTCAGCATTGATTTCCTTTAGGATTGATGGTTTGATCTCCTTGCAGTCCAAGGGACTCTCAAGAGTCTCCTTAGCACCACAGTTCAAAAGCATAAAGTCTTTAGTGCTCAGTCTTCTTTATGGTCCAACTCTCCATCTGTACATGACTACTAGAAAAATCATGGCTTTGATTATATGGCAAAGTGATGTCTCTACTTTTTAATATGCTGTCTAGGTTTGTCATAGCTTTCCTTCCAAGGAGCAAGCATCTTTTAATTTCATGGCTGCAGTCACTGTCTGCAGTGATTTTGGAGCCCTTTAAGAAAACAAAGTCTGTTAGTGTTTCCATTCTTTCACCATCTATTAGCCACGAAGTGATGGGACCAGATGCCATGATCTTCGTTTTTTGAATGTTGAGCTTTAAGCCAGTTTTTTCACTCTCTTCTTTCATCCTCATCAAGAGGCTCCTTAGCTTCTCTCCACTTTCTGTCATTAGAGTGGTATCATCTGCATATGTGAGGTTGTTGATATATCTCTGGGCAGCTTGATTCCAGCTCTGATTCATCCAGCCTGGCATTTCACATCATGTACTCTGCATATAAGTTAAATAAGCAGGGTGACAATATACAGTCTTGCTGTACTTCTTTCCCAATTTTGAACCAGTCCATTGTTTCATGTCCAGTTCTAACTGTTGCTTCTTGACCTGCATACAGGTTTCTCAGGAGGTAGGTAAGGTGGTCTGGTATTCCTATCTTTTAAAGAATTTTCCATAGTTTGTTGTGATCCATAGTCAAAAGCTTTAGCATAGTCAATGAAGCAGAAGTAGATGTTATTCTGGAATTCTCTTGCAAAAAAAAATTCTCTGGAATTTTTCTATGATCCAACAGATGTTGGTAATTTGATCTCTGGTTCCAGCTTGTCCATCTGGAAGTTCTTGATTCACATAGTGCTGAAGCCTAGCTTGAGGATTTTGAGCATTACCTTGTAGCATATGAGATGAGTGCAATTGTACAGTAGTTTGGACATTTTTTGTCTTTGCCCTTGTTTGGGATTAGAATGAAAAATGACTTTTTCCAGTCCTGGCCACTGCCAAGTTTTCCAAATTTGCTGACATATTGAATGCAGCATTTTCACAGCATCATCTTTTAGGATTTTAAATTCTAAAAATTTAAATTTGAAATCCTAGGCTGAAATTTCATCACTTCCACCAGCTTTGATCATAGTAATGCTTCCTAACGTCCATTTGACTTCACACTCCAGGATTCTGGCTCTAGGTGAGTGACCACACTATTGTGGTTACCTTAGTTATTCAAACACTTTTTGTATAGCTCTTCTGTGTATTCTTGCCAGCTCTTCTTAACATCTTCTGCTTCTGTTAGGTCCATACCATTTCTGTCCTTTATTATACCCAACTTTAAATGAAATGTTCCCTTGATACCTTCAGTTTTCTTGAAGAGATCTCTAGTCTTTCCCATTCTATTGCTTTCCTCTATTTCTTTACACTGTTCATTTAAGAAGGCCATCTTATCTCTCCTTGCTATTCTCTGAAACTCTGCATTCAGTTGCGTATATATTTCCCTTTCTCCTTTGCCTTTTGCATCTCCTCTTTTCTCAGCTATTTGTAAAGCCTCCTTAGACAACCACTCTGTCTTTTTGCATTTCTTTTTCTTTGGGATGATTTTGCTCACTGCCTTCTGTACAGTGTTATAAACCTTCATCCATAGTTCTTCAGGCACTCTGTCTATCCAATCTATTCCCTTGAATCTATTTATCACCTCCACTGTATAATCATATGGGATTTGATTTAGGTCATACCTGAATGGTCTAGTGGTTTTCCCTACTTTCTTCAATTTAAACTTGAATTTTGCAATAAAGAGTTCATGATAAAGAGTTCATGATCTGAGCCACAGTCATCTCTAGGTCTTGTTTTTGCTGAATGTATAGACCTTCTCCATCTTTGTCTGCAAAGAATATTATCAGTCTGTTTTCGGTATTGACCATCTGGTGATATCCATGTGTAGAGTTGTCTCTTGTGTTGTTAGAAAAGAGTGTTTGATATGGCCAGCGTGTTCTCTTGACAAAACCTGGTTAGCCTTTGCCCTGCTTCATTTTGTACTCCAAGGCCAAACTTGCCTTTTATTCCCAGGTATCTCCTGACTTCCTACTTCTGCATTCCAATCCCCTATGATGAAAAGGGTATCTTTTTTTTTTGGTGTTAATTCTAACAGGTCTTGTAGGTCTTCATAGAACCAGTCAACTTTGGCTTCTTTGGCATCAGTGGTTAGGGCATAGACTTGGATTACTGTGATGGTGAATGGTGGTTTGCCTTGGAAACGAATTGAGATCATTCTGTCATTTTTGAGGTTGCATCCAATACTGCATTTTAGACTCTTCTGCTGACTATGAGGGCTGCTCCATTTCTTCTAAGGGATTCTTGCCCACAGTAGTAGATATGGTGGTCATCTGAATTAAATTCACCCATTTCTGTCCATTTTAATTCACTGGTTCCTAAAATATCATTGTTCAATCTTGCCATCTCCTGCTTGACTACATCCAATTTACCTTGATTCATGGACCCAACATTCCAGGTTCCTATGCAATACTGCTCTTTAGCATCAAACTTAACTTTCACCATCTGACACATCTGCAACTGAACATCATTTTCACTTTGGCCCAGCTGCTTGGGGCTATTAGTAATTGCCCTCAGCTCTTTCCCAGTAGCATATTGGACACCTTCTGACTTGGGATGCTCATTTTCCAGTGTTGTATTTTTTGTCTTTTCTTACCGTTCATGGGGTTTTCCAGTGGTTTGCCATTTCCTCCTTCAGTGGACCACATTTTATCACAACTCTTCACTGTGATCCTGTCCGCCTTGGGTGGCCCAGCATGGCATGGCTTATATTAACAGCTTGATTGAATTACTCAAGCACCTTCACCACCACATTGCTATGATCCATGAAGGGAGCCTATGAAATTACCCAGACCCTAAAAACTAACCATACCATATTTCAGTGCCTCTCACCTTCTGGGATGGCCCATACTCTGCCTGTGGAGTGTGTTCTTCTCTAAATAAATCCACTTCTTACCTATCACTTTGTCTCTCACTGAATTCTTTCTGCAATGAGACCATTAAGAACCTGAGCTTCATTGAGTCCTGAGACCCTGTGTGTCCTATCAATTTAAAAATTAGCTTAAGTCCCAATCTTAATCCTGAGTTGCAGGATCTCAGAGACAGAGTTTTGAGTGAAGTAGAAAAGGATAGCTTTATTACTTTGCCAGGCAAAGGGGGAAACAGTGAAACCAAGTGGGGCCCTGTGAGGTTCCTGGGTATGGAGGCCAATTTTTTATCCCCTGTTTTCTTGTAGGCAATACTCCAGCCTCCACGACCTTCCCTGAGTTCAAAGGGCAGATTCAAACAGTTGCTAATCAAGAGAGAAGCAGTTAAGAAACCACTTGAGGCAAGATTAAAAGGACTAGAGAAGCTCATCAAGATCAGGGAACCCTGGGTCTTCCCTGGTAGTCCAGTGGCTAAAACGCCATGCTCCCAAAGCAGGGGGCCTGGGTTTAATCCCTGGTCAGGGAACTAGGTTCCACATGCTGCAACTAAAGATCCAGCATGCTGCAACAAAGACCGAAGATTCTGTGTGCCGCAACTGAGATCCGGCATAGGCAAAAAAATAATAATAATAAATAAAAATAATAATAAATATTAAAAAGAAAAAAAGGATTAGGAGATCCTGAGACTCTGTACACACCCTAATCTTTTCAGTAATTTCACTTTGGAAAGTATTGTTATAAAACTCCTTACCAAATCCTCCCGGGTTGGGGACACATAGTTTCTCAAGGCAGGAGCCCTCTGCGTCCCCCTCTGCCTGGCAAAGTAATAAAGCCACCCTTTTCTACTTACTCAAAACTCTGTTTCTGAGATTCAGTTCAGCATCAGTGTACAGAGATGCTGAGCTTTTGGCATCAAGACTATGAGGAATTAACAGAAATTGTAGGCGGGAATGTAGCTTCTATACGTGAAAAATATAATGGTTGTAATAAAAAAATTCAATAGATATGTTAAAGATACTTTTGAAGAGAGAATTAATACATTGGAATACATACAAAATACATCACCAAGAATGCAACAGAGTAAGACAGGTTTTGAGTACAAATGAGAAATTAAGAGATGTGGAGAACAGAATGAATCCTCAAAAGGAAGAATAGAAAAAATGGAGAAGAGAAAATATTTTTAAAAGATAATATCTATGAATTTCCTAGGGTCAAATAGGAAAAGAAAAATCCACAACTCTAGGATATAAAACATATTCCAAGACAAATAAAAAGAAATCCACACCAAGGTACACTGAAACCACACAACACCAAAGGCAAAGAGAAGATCTCAAAAGTATCCGCATAGCAAAGGCAATTCACTTTTAAAAGAATGACTAATATAGTGACAGTAGAAAAAATTTTCAACACAAACATTGGAAGCCAGCCAGTGAAATATCTTCAAAGTGTTAAAAAAGATGGTCTAAAATTGTGTGTTCAGTAAAAATATCAAGCCATATACTTAAAGTGTGTGCATCTTACTACTTATTAAGTTTACTTTGATTTAAAAAATGAGAAGCACAGTAGTAGAGTGTACATATTATAGACTGATAGAAAGGAAACATATAAAAAAAGAGAATATAGACAACAAAACAAATAATGTAACAAAAGATAAGAAGTAAAAAAGTCTAGAAAAAGGGAAACAATTAGAAAACTTTTAAGAAGATCAAAGAAACAAGTCCAATTATATAAAAAATCACTATGTAAGTAGACAAAACTCATTAGTTAAAAGAAACAGATAGATAGTTGGATAATAAAAAAATCCAACTAATAAATATGTTCTGTTTATAAGAGACATGCTGAAAGCATAAGGACATGGAAACATTCAAAGCAAAAAACTGAGAAAACATATATTGCCTAAAACATAAGGACATGGAAATATTAAAAGCAAAAAACTGGGAACAGATATATTTGACAAATACTAACAAAACAACAATGAAACGCTTCAAAACAAAAATCAACACTCTCAGAGAGATAAGAAAAATGTCCACAAAACAGGGACAAGATGCTATTTTTAAAACTAGAGAATAAAGAGAGCTCTTTCTATGGAAAGGGGAAAAAAGAATAACTTTGTAAGTGGGTAAGCCAGACACATTGCCTCAAACAAATAATCAAGATTAACAGTGAGAAGTTATATCTATTGATATAATGTGATGAGGATGGAATGTTACCTCTTTGGTCTTCCTTCTAAAAATCCATAACCCAAGTCCAACCATTAGGAAAACAAACAAATCCGAGTTGAGGGACATACTATAAAATACATGACCATTACTCTTCAAAACTTTCAAAGTCATCAAAATTAGGAAAGTCTAAGAAACTGTCACAGATGAGAGGAGCCTAAGGTGACGTGACAGCCGAATATAATACAGCAGCGGTCCCCAACCTTTTTGGCACCAGGGACCAGTTTCATGAAAGACAGTTTTCCCATGGACCGGTTGGGGAGGATGGTTTCAGGATGATTCAAACACATTACATTTATTGCGCACTTTATTTCTATTATTACTACATTGTGATATATAATGAAATAAGTATACAACTAACCATAATGCAGAATCAGTGGGAGCCCTGAGCTTGTTTTCCTCCAACTAGACTGTCCCATTTGGGGGTGATGGGAAGACAGTGACACCCAAAGTGTGTTGTTTATGTCCAGTCTACTCCGTAATCTCATAATCTCATTTTGGTTACTGTCACTGCTTCACAAAGACAGTATTTTGGAAATAGAAGCAGGCTTTTCAGTGCTTTTTTGGCAATCTCAGGATATTCCACGTTGACTGTACTCCAGAACGTAGGGAGATTTGAAGTTGTGTCAGACATACTTTTAAGGCCACTGTCATTTGCAATCTCAAGCAGTTGAGCCTGTTCTAGCATGGACAAAGTCAATTCACCTGGCTAATTCACAAACGGGTTGCGGATCTATTCCTTTCCAGTTTGGGTGTCTTTTGTGGTTGGCAAGTAATGCTCAAACTCTTTGAAAGCTTAGATAGGTGATCATGCACCAGCTAGGAAAAGAATGCCATGACTCAGTCTCTTTCAAAATCTCTACTAATGCTTGAGACATGTCAAAAATCCCAAAGTTCGTTCACAGCCCCATCACTCCAGTTTGCCTTTGAATGCAGCCACTTTATTTGCTGACTTGAACATAGTTGTCATTCTCCTCTGAAATGACAGACTAAGTTTCCTGAGGGGGTTGAATATGTCACAGAAGTAAGCAAGTTCTGTGACGCACTCTGTGTCGCTGAAATGTGCTGCTAGTGGTGACTTTTTCTAAAAGAAATCTCTGGAGTGGCTCTTATAACTCAAAAACTCTGGCTAGTGATCTACTTTAGAAAGCCATCTTACTTCTGTGTATAAGAGGAGACGTGTGTGCTCTGCATCCATCTTCTCACAGAGCTGAGAGAACAGACGTGAGTTAAAGGCATGGACACTAATGTGGTTGAGAATTTTAATTACATCCTGCAAGATGTTGTTAAGTTCAGGTGGCATTTTTTTTTTTTTTTACTGACATAATGCGTAGACTGACATTCAGAAGTCATCTCTTTTTTTAAATTGGAGGATAATTGTTTTACAATGTTGTGGTGGTCTCTTTCATACCTCAGTCAGTCACATTTATACATATATACGCCCTCCTTCTTGAGCCTCCCTCCCCACCGCCCACCCCCACCCCATTCCACCCATCCAGGTCATCATAGAGTGCCAGGCTGGGCTCTCTGTATTATATAGCTGCTTCCCATCAGTAATTTACTTTACAAATGATAGTATATATATGTCAATGCTACTTTCTCAATTTGTCAGGAAGAGAAAAACAAATACCATATATTAACAGAGAAGCAACGTCTTTGACCTCAGTAGTCCAGTCATGGTAGCTGCTCTGTCCATGTAAATACAACACAGAATGACCAGCTCAGTTTTCCTGATATGTAATCATTCAATGACTTGAACAGTTCTGCAACTGTGGTGTTGGTTGGCAATAAAAGTGCACATAACGTATCCTCATGCACAGCCTCTTGAAAAACAGATCACACAAAAACAAGCACTGTTGCTTTGCTGTCAACTCTGGTAGACTTGTCAACCTGGATTGTGTGCCATGGTGACTCATTAATCCTAACAACTGTGCCTCAACATCCTCTGCTATTTCAACAATTTATCTAGTTATGGTGCTAGCCGAAAGAGGAACACATGCCACCTTTTGAACTGCAGTCTCTCCTAAAAGTTCACGACAAATTCTAAGAAGCAGACAGGATCAACTCTTCACCAGTAGGAAAGGGCTTTTTAGCATTAGCAATGAGGTTAGCCATTAAGAACAATGCTCTCAGTGCATACATATTTGATGAAGTAGTGGTTTTCAATAACTGCTCTGTTCTTCATGGTTTTTTTCTTTTTAAAAACTCTAAAGGCTTGTCTTTTAATGCAGGGTGCTTGGTCTCCAAGTGGTGAAGCAATTTGAAGGTCTCATTGCTGGTTGCCACATAATATGCAAAACTGGCATGGAGAAGAATGTGAATCATCTGTTGCAGTGAAGCCACAGTTTAAGCAGGAGTCAGTATTTTCTTTTCAATGCAGGTTTCATTTTGTTGGCAGTCTTGGGGAGTCTTCTGCTGTCTCACTGGGTCTTACCCCCTTTGCAAAGAAGCTCCCGGTGACATTTATTTCTTACTCATTTTGTCTAGGGTTAACCTGTGGGCTTACCAGTACTGTGACTGAGACAAGTGCATGGTGCGGGACAGAGGCACAGATAGAAGAGGTAAGTAAAATAATGGGTGGAACTTGCACGGACCAAAATAAGTGTCAGGTTCTGACACCTGTGCCCCTATACCAGATGCCCGTACAACTGAAGTACATCAACTCACTTGCCACTACAAAGCCTGCCACTGGATGCAGCTTAATTGCCACTTGCCACACACTGACCAGGTTTTGATATGAGTCTGCAAGTGACTGATTTATAATGGTTTCTGTGCAATCAAACCTCTCTGCTAAGGATAATCTGTATTTGCAGCCACTCCCTAGTGCTAGCATCATCTCCTCAGCTCCACCTCAGGTCACCAGGCATTAAATTCTCATTAGGAGCATGCAACCTAGATCCCTCACATGTGCAGTTCACAGTAGAGTTCCCACTCCTAAGAGAATCTAATCCCACCGCTGACCTGACAGGAGGTGGAGCTCAGGTGTAATGTGAGTGATGGGAAGTGGCTGTAAATACAGATGAAACTTTGCTCAGTAAACTACTGCTCACCTCCTGCTGTGTGGCCTGGTTCCTAATAAGTACCGGTCCTTGGTCTAGGGGTTGCAGACCCCTGTAATATGGTATCCTGCATGGGATCCTATAACAGAAAAAGGACATTAGGTAAAACCTAAGGAAATGTGAATAAAGTTTGGAATTTAATTAACAATAATGTGTCAGTATTGGTTCATTAAGTGAACAAATGTACCACTGTAATGTAAGATGTTAAAATAGCGGAAACTATGTGTGGGGTATATGGGAACTCTCTGTACTATCTTTGCAATTTTTCTATAAGCTAAAATCTATTCAAAAATTAAACTGTTTATAACAAAAAGAGCTTTTTAAAATTAAAAGCATAAATAGAATTACAACAAATGAATTAGGGCACTACCTAACACCAGACACAAAAATAAACTCAAAATGGATTAAAGACCTAAATGTAAGAGGATATAAAACTCTTAGAGGAAAACACTCTTTGATTAATCTCCAAAATATATAAGCATCTTGTGGAGCTCAATATCAGAAAACCAAATAATCCAATAAAAAAAATGGGCAGAAGATCTAAGTAGACATCTCTCCAAAAAAGATATACACATGGCTAAGAGGCACATGAAAAGATGCTCAACATCACTATTTATCAGAGAAATGCAAATCAAAACTAAAACGAGGTATCACTTCACACTGGCCAGAATGGCCATTATCAAAAAATCTACAACAAATGCTGGAGAAGGTGTGGATAAAAGGGAACCTTCTTACACTGTTGGTGGGAATGTCAATTGGTAGAGCCATTATGGAGAACAGTATGGAGATTCCTTTAAAAACTAGGAATAAAACTACCATATGACCCAGCAATCCCACTACTGTGCATATACCCTGAGAAAATCATACCTCAAAAAGGCATATGCACCCCAATGTTCATAGCAGCACTATTTACAATAGCTGGGACATAGAAGATGCCTAGATGTCATCAACAGATGAATGGATAAAGAAGATACGGTACAATGGAATATTATTCAGCCATAAAAAGGAATGACATCGAGTCAGTTGATGTGGATGAACCTAGAGCCTGTCATACAGAGTGAAATGAGTCAGAAAAAGAAAAACAAGTACCCTATGTTATTGCATATATATGGAATCTAGAAAAATGGTACTGATGAGCCTATTTGCAGGGCAGGAATAGAGGTGTGGATGTAGAGAAGGGACTTGTGGACACAGCAGGAGAGGGAGTGGGTGACAAATTGAAGGAGCAGCACTGACACATATATACACTACCACGTGTAAGACAGATAGTGAAAAGCTGCTGTATAGCACAGGGAGGTCAGCTTAGTGCTCTCTGATGACCTAGATGGGTGGAATGGGGGGAAGGAGGGAGGCTCAAGAGGGGGAAACATGTATACATATGGCTGATTCACAACACTGTACAGCAGAAACTAACAATATTGTATATAAATTATATTCCAGTAAAAGTTTTTTTTAAAGACATTTAAATTGACAATAAAAAAAATCATTAAAAGTGTTGAAAGATAGAGTTAACATCCTAGAAAATAAAGCAAAAATAAAAAGATATTGAAAGTAGAATAGTAAAAGATAAGCAACTTAGAAGGCAGTCTAACATCCAAATAATGAGTTCAAGAAAAAAAAGAAAGAGAGAGAGAAACAAGGGGAAGAGGAAGTCATCCTCTAAATTAAAATAAAATCCCAGAATCAAAGAATACAAATTTCCAATCCACTAAGTACCCAGCATAATAAGTCCTTTTAGAACACTGAGGAAAGAGAGAAAACCACGCAAGTTTAAATTTCTCAACAACACTGAAAGCAAGAAGGTATGGAGTGATTCATTCAAAATTCTGAAGGCATATGCTTTCTAATCTAGAATTCTATACCCAAATTACCCATGAAATGTCAAAATAAAATAATATTTGCAGACATAAGAGATGTCAAATATTTTTGCTTATTTTAAAAATGAAGGTTAATCTCCACCAAAATAAGAGGGTAAATTAAGAAAGATATAGACATGAGATACAGAAAATGGAAAATGTAATATAGAAAAAAATAAGTAACTCTCCAAATTAAAGACAAAGCATCTGGGATAATGAGAGTTACCAAATATAAAGGGCAATCAATGCAGATTGGAACAGTGTTATGAGATGTGTCCATTGCTATGCTTCTCACCACCATACCACTATTTAACCTGATGAGACTCCTGGAGGATATGCTCCACCAAAGCAATGAAATAAGAGGAAAAAGAAAAAGACATGATACCCAAAGAATAAGACAAAAAGGGAATGCCACTGGATAACAATGTGGGAAGAATTAGCAATAAACACACACACAAACGAAGCAAACACAAACCCCAAGCAAATATTAACTTCAAGCAAAACAAAAAGAAACTAGAACACATTCTGAATAATAAACAATACTGGAACAGATTTAATAACATTAAATATTGATTTAAGTGAAAATTATATAAAAGTACATAGAAAGATGTTCAATATCATTAGTCATTAGGGAAATGCAAACTAAAATAACAATGGGATATCACGATACCACTGTTAGAATGGCTAAAATGAGAAAACAGCAGAGCAAATGGAATTTTCATACACTGCTGGTAGAAACATAAAACTTTGGAAAACAGTTTTGTAGGTTCTTAAAAAGTTAATCACATTTCTTTTATATGACTAGCTGTTATACCTTACAGAAAGGAAAGTATATTCCATACAAAGGCTTGTATACAAATGTTCACAGCATTTGAAACAGTCTCAGAATAGGAAAAAACTAAATGTCCATCAACAAGTGGATGGATAAACAAAGTGTGTTACAGACATACAATAGAATAGTACTCATCAATAAAAAAAAGAACTTTTGACATTATAAAAAGATAATTATACTGAATGCAAGAAACCAAACCAAACAAAAATAGTATGGACTGTATGGCTACATTTATATAAAAACCTCACAAATACATTCTAATTTAGAGTAAAAGAAAGCCAATCAGAAATTGCCTAGGGCTAGAGGAAAGATGGGAAGGTAGAGGGAGAAAGGATTATAAAGGGGCAGGAAAAAACTTCTGGAGTGATGGATATGTTCATTTTCTTCATTGTGGAGATGGTTTCACAGTGTTCATGTATATATATCAAAACTTATTCAAATGTATACTTTAAATATGCTTTCTTTATTGTATATCAATTTATACTTCAATGAGGCTGTTTAGAAACATGAAATTGGGTCCTTACCCCAAAACATACATATATCAAAATCAATTCCAGGTGGATTAAGACTTTAAATGAGAAATAAAAACATTAAAAAGTTTATAAGGCACTATGAAAGATTATCTTTCTAAATTTGGGATAAGTACTATTTCTTAAACAAGAAACAAAATACTAACCTAAAAACAACAAAGATAGAAAAGATTGATAAGTGAAATTACAGTGAAATCAAGGACATCTGACAAAACAGATGCCAATAGCATCATAAAGAAATGTTTTAAAAAGCCCACAAACTGAGAAAATATTTTCAATATACAAGGAGTGTCAAACTCCTCGACTAAGAATCAGTATTCAGAATACATAAAGAACTCTTGCAAGTTAATAAGGATTCTATTTCTAGGAAGATGGAGTGGATATGGTTTTTACTATTTCTTCCACAAAGAACAACAAAAAGCCCTGGGCCTTATATATAAAACTGTTCTAGAGAAAACACAAGAAGTCTCTAACAGTGAAAAGAAGAAGGAAGACCAGTGAGGTATCTCGAGACCCAAGGAACGACATGGTGGTGAGTTTTCTTTTTGTCTCATAGATCCCCAGACTTGGAACTGGAGGTGCCAGCAATTTGGAAACACCAAGGGGCACAGGTCAAAAGAGCCTCAAATAGAAACCTGCTCTCTGCAGCCAAAGGACCAGGAAAAGGGCAAGACTTCTAGATAACTCCTCTCTACTTCAGCCAAACCACACAGGAAAAACTGACTCTACTCTTACTGCTGCCATTCTGCTGTTGAGGGCTGAGAGCAGAGCCTAGATTCAAGCCTCAAAAGGCTATGTATAAGGATACACTGACACCACTGCTGGGGTGGAGGCAGAGAAGGCCAAGAAGGGAATCAGGACATTCACCTGAACAGATCAGTAACGAGCCCCACCAGGGGTACTGTTGGAACCCACATTGGGTATTGGAACTCCCACTGAGCCCAGCAGTCACAGGGAGACCCTTGGAGGGTCAAGAGAGGCAGAGAAGGGGGTGCCTGTCTTCGGTCTTTACTCCCCTTCCCCTGCCCGGGCGGTGTCAGAGAAAGTCAGCTAAAAGAAGTGTAAAAGGAATCAAGGATTATAAAACATCCTGATGGGAAAATGGGCAAAAATACATGAAGAGAAAAGAAAATGCATGCGTGTTCAGTTGCTTTGGTCGCGTCCGACTCTTTGTGACCTCATGGACTGTAGTTCACCAGGCTCCTCTGTCCATGGGTTCCTCCAGGCAAGAATACTGGAGTGGGCTGCCATTCCCTCCTCCAGGGGACCTTCCTGACCCAGGAATTGAACCAGTGTCTCCTGTATCTCCTACATTGCAGGCAGATTTTTTACCCCTGAGCCACCAGGAAAGCCAAGAAAAGAGAATACCTATTTTAAATACCTATTTTATAGAAAATAGCATCTATTTCATTAGGCTGTTTTATGATTAAATTATGTGTTTGCTTAAAATAGTCTCTCTTACATTTTCTTTAGAATTGTTTAATATATAAGGCTTTTTGTTGTTCTTTGGAAGTTGTAAGCAAGCGGTGGTATTGTTGCTATTTCACAGGAAATGGCACACGCGTGCTCAAAAAATATGAAAAAAATGATCAACACCGTTAGTAATCAGAAAAGTGCTAATTAAAACCATCACAAGACAATAATTCACACACACTGTATACACTATATGACCAAAAAATTAAAAGTCTACAGGAACTCTTATTCATTGCTAGTACAGGATCGCTGACCACATCCACTTTGGAAAACAACTTGAAATTATCTTGAAAAGTTGAACATTTCACAGTTGATGATCTAGCAACTCTACTTCTAGGTGAAGTCTAAAGAAATTCTCACACATGTGCCAACAGATGTGCAGGGATGTTCCCAGCAACATGGTCCACAGTAACAAAAGAAAGTCTGCGGAAATGTTTCCTGTTTAAACAATGCTGAGGAGACATAGCTATTGTACATCTAGTACTGGAGGCAAAAAATGCTATGAGGTTAATAAAACTGCAATGTTTAAGTAATAGAATATTCTTACTGTTGGAAAACAAATATATACTGAAGTATTTAGGAGTGACATAATGTGATAGTCTCAAATGGTTCCCCCCAAAACTGTGTGTGTGTGTTGGGAGTGGGGAGAGGTAAGGAGAAAGAGAATGAGATCAAATGATAAAGAAAACAGGGTAAAATGTTAATGATAGGTGAATCAAGGGTACAGGCTAATGGTGTTCTTTGCACTCTTTTTACTTTCTTGGATTTTCTGGAAATGTGAAATTTCCAAAATAAGGAGTTCAGAAGAAGAAGGGAACAGGGAATGGTAAAATTCAGGATAACAACTGCCTGAGGTAGGCTGGGCAGGAATGGACTAGGTTAGAGGGATTTTTTTTTCTGATTTTTGGACAGATTTTTTCCTGATTTTTGGAGTCAGAATGGTCAGAGTTGCTCCTTTGTGCTCTGACTCTTGATGTAGAAAACAGGTTCTCAGGTGTTCATTATATTATTATGCTTTATAATTATGCTTTATAATGCAGGCACTGTCATGCAGTCAAATACTATAGTTGAAAAGATAAAAAAATAAAACATCTCATCTCAGGAAAGACATTTCAGGATGATACTGACCGGAGTGCTGAATATATACGTGATACCTAGAATCTTTTCATTGGAAGGATAAAATGATTCATATTTTTCTTTATGTATTCTACAACTTCCCATCCTATCCCTCCCTTCAGATAGTTTTGGGTTGGAGCAGGAAGAGTAAAAGTGTAAGAGAAACTCCTAAGTTGGACAGACAGGTCAGTATACTACTCTTGAGTTTTAAAATAATTTATAAAAATCTCCCTTTGGTGAAAGGACCAACTGTTGGGTCTGGGACGCAGTAGGTCCACATGACCACCCACAGTGGTGTGGGTCAGGAGCGCTGACCTGTATGCCAGTAGGCTACCCGTGGTGGGGCAGCTCCCAGGAGCAGCAGGGACACAGGAGCCGGGGAGGATGGGGACAGCACTGGGCAGGGTCCATGCGGAGAGAAGGGTTGCCTCCCAGATGGAGCAAAAGGTACAGGGTTAGGGGGTGCGGCCATAGGCAATAGGCTGGAATCTCAGTGGGTGGCAGTGACAGCTGCAGTAGGAGAGGTGGACTGGGGCGGGGGTGGGAAAAGGAGGAGCTGCAGTCCCTGTCCTGGAGGTGCCGGAGCAAAGCTCAGAAACTCAGATGGGGGCCAGCCCAGTCGTCTGCTGAGGGAAGCAAAGGCATCCAGGGGGTGGGGCTGAAAGGCCTTGTCTATGTTACACGTGTGCGTCAACACGCACTGAGCTGGCTGTAGGATCTATGGCCGACCAAGGGGGGCTCCATCCAGAGATGTGTGACTAAGCAGGAATGGCCTAGAGTTGACAGATTTTTTTTCTGATTTTTGGAATTAGAATGGCCAGAGTTGCTCTGATTTTTCAAGGGAAACTGAATATTATGTGAGATCTACAGATTTATAAATGCTGGCTCAAAGCTTTCTAAAACAAGAAGCAGGCCTCATAAATACATGATGGCCACCATTTGGTGACCTCCTTACTAAGTTTATTCACTTTCTGGGGCTGTCATAACAAAGTACCACTGACTGGGTGGTTTAAACAACAAAAAGTGTCTTCTCTCAGAGTCCTGGAGGCTGGAAGTCCAAGATCACCCTGTTAGCAGGGGTGGGTCCTTCTGGGAGTTGACTCTGTCCTGTGCTTCCCTCCCAGCTTCTGGTGGTCAGCTGCAGTGTTTGGCACTTCTTGGCTTGTAGATAAGTCACCTCGATCTCTGCCTTCACCTTCACATGATGTTCTCCCTGTGTGTGTGTGTGTGTGTGTGTGTGTGTGTGTGTGTGTGTCTGAGTCCAGATTTCTCCCCTTTTATAAGGACATAGGCATACAGGATAAGGGCCCACCCTAATGACCTCATCTTGATCGCCTACAAAGGCCCTATTTCTAAATAAGTTCCCATTTATGGGTCTGAGGATTAAGATTTCAACACGTTAATCCCAAAGGAAGACACAGGTCAACATATAACATTAGGGTAATCATCAGATGATCTAAGCAGTGACTGAGGCCCAGGAGTGTCATGATACAACCAGAGCGGGGCTCAGGGTGGGGCCAGGACTCAGGGATGGGGTGTCCAATCATTGGCATGAGATCCATAGAAGGATCTGTGCCAGATTGAGTCTGCCAACAAGGGTATGGTAGAGAAGAATACAAGAGACCAGGAAGCCTGGCAGGCTGTGACCCTATACTAAGTCTCCACGGTGCTGAGGAACCACAGGTAAGCCAGCCCATCAAATCCATGGCTGCCAGGGCCTTCAGACCCTGGATGAGACTTCTGATGGGACATACCCATCAGCACTGCACCCAGAGCCTATGAAGCACCTGTGAAGCCAGATTTGAGAAGTTGGATTGAACAAGTAAATAAAGAAAGATAAAGAAAACAGCAACAATTCCATGACCAGGTCTGAATAACCCTGCCACTCCTCAGAGCGGAAGCCTGTCCTGGCAGTCAAGGCTCAGCTTGGGTGTGTTTCCAGCCCTTGGTGAGGGTGGTTTCCAGCCTCCTCAAATGACTGACAGCTCTTTGAGGCCACAGGTTCCTGGGTGCCCCACACCACTGCAGCCCGCACACATGAGGAGCAGCTGATGTCCATATTCAGGGGACTTGATCAGGAAGTCCAAGGGACCCACGGCATGTCCTCCAAACAGACTTTAGAGCCACAGAAACCATGGAAATGTTCACTCCCGTCCATCCAGTGAACCTTGGCCCAAACAATCATGAATGATGATAAATGCCTAGGCCTGTGGGAGAAACAGAGGCTCAGCTGGAAGGAAGGTCTGACTCCAGGAGGCCTTGTCTAGGGCTGCAGCTGCTCCTGAAGACATTACCACAATTACTTATGAAATACAGAAAGTACTTCATACTGCTGTTTCTAAATCTTATTATGACAACAAGACTTTACTTAATTTCCAAGATTTTGTGTTTGTATCCCTTCTCTTACAACAAAAGCCTTGTTCCCCAAGACTTTAATATAATTACTTAAGGTTAACATATGTATATTTGTATATATAACAGCTTCAAAAAACAATACCATTTTTTATTACCAACAGCAAGACATGGAATGCAGGTTTTGTGTACGTGTTTGTGGTTCTTTTTGTCTCTTTGTCCTACTGGTAATACACAAATCACTGTGTTTCGAAGTCACTTGAAACAATTCTCTGTGAAGTTATGCTATCAGGATCATTTGTTTCAATGTGTTTTTGATGTTAAGAGATGGTTTTCATTCTCTTTTGTTTCATTTAGTTTTTAGTTATGTAAAATGTTTACATGGCTCCAAAGCCAACTTATGAAGCATCATACCTTGCTTGGTTTGTAAAACTGGGTTGTTCTTCTATTGCTTCTATTTCAAAATATAAGCAAATATGTATATATGTGTATATATGTGTGTGTGTGTGGACGTGAGTCTCAGTGAACTCTGGGAGTTGGTGATGGACAGGGAGGCCTGGCGTGCTGCGATTCATGGGGTCGCAAAGAGTCGGACACGACTGAGCGACTGATCTGATCTGATCTGATACATGCTTATATATATGTATATATGTGTGTGTGTGTGTGTGTGTGCTGGACTGTGTGTGTGTCACTCAGTCATGTCCAACTCATTGCAACCCAATGGACCGTAGCCCCGCCCCAGGCTCCTCTGTCCATGGGGATTCTCCAGGCAAGAATATGGGTGTGGGTTGCCATGCCCTCCTCCAGGTGATTTTCCCAAACCAGGGATCGAACCCAGGTCTCCCATAATGTAGGCAGATTCTTTACCATCTGAGCCACCAGGGAAACCCAAGAATACTGGGATGGGTAGCCTATCCCTTCTCTTCCCGACCCAGGAATCAAACCAAGGTCTCCTGCATTGCAGACGAATTCTTTATAAGGTGAGCTACCAG
This sequence comes from Bos taurus, assembly GCF_002263795.3. Lineage (NCBI taxonomy): Eukaryota > Metazoa > Chordata > Mammalia > Artiodactyla > Bovidae > Bos > Bos taurus. The sequence continues at coordinate 39,621,905 of NC_037334.1, forward strand.
GGAAGCCCACATACATATTTATCTCCCTTTTGCTCATATGAAAGGCAACATACTATATACACAGTTCTGCTAAGTCACTTCAGTCGTGTCCGACTCTGTGCGATCCCATAGATGGCAGCCAATCAGGCTCCCCCGTCCCCGGGATTCTCCAGGCAAGAACACTGGAGTGGGTTGCCATTTCCTTCTCCAATGCATGAAAGTAAAAAGTGAAAGTGAAGTTGCTCAGCCGTGTCCGACCCTCAGCGACCCCATGGACTGCAGCCTTCTAGGCTCCTCCATCCATGGGATTTTCCAGGCAAGACTACTGGAGTGGTGTGCCATTGCCTTCTCTGATACACAGTTCTATATCCTGTCTTTTCCTGGTCAGTTAGAAACGTATCCTGACAATAACTTCACAGTGATTCAGACCCTCCTCATCACCTCTCACAGCTCCACACTATACCACTATGCCACAGTTTGTCCAATCAGTTCCATCTGGGTGAATTCTTGGGAGATTCCCCACCTTCAGCTTTGCAAACAGTGCTGCAAATCATAGCCCTGTTCATGTATGACTTCATTCTTTTTAAAAGGCTCCATTTTGAACCCTCTGTCTCTCATCAATGAGAGGGTCACTTAATATTCCAAACCTCAGACTCCTCATCTGTAAAATGGGAATAATAATAGTATCTAGCTCACGGTTCAAAATAAGTTAACATGATTTAAAATACCCAGCACAGAGCCTAGCACATAGTGAACAGTCAATAAATGTTTGCTGCTGCTGTTGTTCTATTCTTTTTTAATTACTTTTAATTACTTTTAGCCCAGGGCTTTAAAAGTTCACTGTCTGGAAGGAGATAGAGAAATGTAAATTTTTAGCTGTCTAATGCATTGAGTGCTACCAGAGGTATAAGAACAAGTGCTACTGGATCACAGTGGAGAGGCTTACTAGCTATGCTTGGAGATCAGACAGGCTGTCCATGATAGCTGGTTTGCCCATCCTACCCACCCCTTTCCTATGGAAACCACAACCCAGGCTTCCTTTCTCAACATAAGAAGTTGCAACAACCCCTGTCCCCCAGGTTAGCACATGACCCAGGCCTGACCTCCCAGGGTCTAAATGACTGACTTGAGAATAGGCACAAGACCCAGCACAACCAATGAGGGTGTCCTGGAGCTCACCAGGAACTAGAAAAGAGGCTCTCTCGGTTTCCACCAGAATGTCAATCTCATTGAATGTATGCCTGGAACCGCCAGGGGCCAACACATGGCAAGGGAAGAAATCAGAGCTAACAGGTGGAGAAGGACAGATTCGCAACATTGTCTCTTGGACACTGGGGATTTCAGTTAAGTGGGCTGAAAGAAAGTCCTTTTCGGACTAGGCAAGTTTGAATTGGGTTCTCATTTACATTAAGCATGCCAGATAGACAAAGGAGGCCTGATGCCTGAGGCTAGTTACTAGAGGGATAAGGAAAGACTTTCCAGGAGAGAGAAAATCATGCGGGAAGGTCCTAAGGAAATGTAGCTTTAACTAAAGAAAGGTCATCTGTGGGCTGACGTCCATCATCAGAACAAACCCAACCTCCAAACTAGAACGCTGAGTTCTAGATCTTGAGGAAGGGCTGGGAATCTCACTTGGACAACTGTCAGCCAGGTGATGTCAGAAATCAGATAACAGCATGCAAATGAGTTGGTGGTGCTATCGGAGCCTCTCCAGATGCAAGTTGGGGAACACTGTCCATGACCATCAGAGTCTGCAAGATGTCCTCATAGGCAATGCTCCATTGCCAAGTGCAGCCTTAACCAGCATTTATTTGCATTTTTTCCTGAGGCCTCCACTTACCTCCACAGTCCTGCCTGTTACATTGTCACTTTGGTTTCTGAAGTCCAAGAATACTGGAGTGGTTCTCCAGCAGATCTTCCTGACCCAGGAATCAAACAGGGGTCTCCTGCATTGCAGGCATGTTCTTTACCAACTGAGCTATCAGGGAAGCCCATAAAGCCTTTTCTTTTGCTTCACTGACTATCCTAAAGCCTTTGACTGTGTGTGCAGTGAGTCGCTCAGTCATGTCCGATTCTTGCAACCCCATAGACTGTAGTCTTCCAGGCTCCTCTGTCCATGGGATTCTCCAAGCAAGAATACTGGAGTGGGTTGCCGTTTCCTTCTCCAGGAGAATCTTCCCAACCCAGGGATCGAACCTGGGTCTCCTGCATTGCAGGCAAACTCTTTACCGACTGAGCTACGAGCGAAGCTTTTTACTCTTAACTATAGTGCAATATCAAAACCAAGAAGTTGACACTGATGCACTGTGTGTGTACACTTCTTTTTTATCACAGATGTGGATTGGTGTTGCTATCACTGCACTTTTAAAATACAGAAATGTTTCGTCATCATAAGGATCTTCCTCATGCTACCCCTCTACAACAGTAAGTGTGCTGCTGCTGCTGCTAAGTCGCTTCAGTCGTGTCCGACTCTGTGCGACCCCATAGATGGCAGCCCACCAGGCCCTGCCGTCCCTGGGATTCTCCAGGCAAGAACACTGGAGTGGGTTGCCATTTCCTTCTCCAATGCATGAAAGTGAAGAGTGAAAGTGAAGTCGCTCAGTTATGTCTGACTCTCAGCGACCCCATGGACTGCAGCCTACCAGGCTCCTCCGTCCATGGGATTTTCCAGGCAAGAGTACTGGAGTGGGGTGCCATTGCTTTCTCCCACAGTAAGTGTAGATTGGTCTATTTCTCCTTTCAGCTCTTAGTTTTTGCTTCACAAAAACTAGCTCTAGTCTTCGGAGAATACATATTCAGGATTTTTGTCTCTTTTTGGTGGATAAACCCTTTTATCATTATATAATGTCTCTCTTTGTCTCTGATAATTTCCTTTGGAACTTAATCTAATATTAATATAGTTAATGCTTTCTTTTCATCAATGTTTACATGACATATGTTTTCCCATCCTTTTGCTTTCAACCTATCTATCCTCATATATTTTAAGAGAATTTATGTAGGTAGCTTAGAGTTGGATCATACTTTTTTTTAATCCACTCTGATAATCTCTTTTAGTTGGTGTATTTATAATATTAACATTTATATTTAATGTAATTACTTATGTTAGGGCTTAAGTGTGTACTTTTAATTTTAATTGCTCTGTTTTACTTTTCCTGTCTTCTTTTGGGTTATGTGAACACTTTTTTGAAATTACATTTTGATATATGTCTACTGGTTTTGATATATCAATTTGTATAGCTTTTTTAGTGGTTGTTCTAGGTATGACATCATACAAACATAACTTATCACAGTTATCATTTAACCAGTTTGATGACATATAGATAGAAACCTTACATCCTGTTAAGTTCTTTTACCCTCCTCCACTTATAATTACCTTAACTATTTCCTCTACATACATTTAAAACCACATCAAACAGTGTAGTATTTTTGTTTCAACTATCACACTTAGAAAATACAACAGGAGAAGAAAAATATTTTTACTCATTCTGTTGGTCTTCTTTCCTGATGTTCCAAGATTCCTTCTTTTAATATTTCCTTTCTTTCCTTTAAGAAATTTTCCTTTAGTTATACATTTAGGGTAGGTCTGCTGGTGACAAATTCTTAGTTTTCGTTTAATCTGAGAACATCTTGATTCCCCTTCACAGGTTAAAACAATGCTTTTATTTCAGCAATTGAAAATTATTATGCCACCTCCTTCTAGCCTCCATGGTTTCTGATGAGAAATATACTGTCATTCAAATTGTATTCTTCCTTTAGGTAAGGTGTTGCTTCTCCCTGGTTGTTTTCAAGATTGTTTCTTTATGAGATTTCAGAAATTTGACTTGTGTCTTGGTGTGGGTTTCTATGGGTTTATCCTATTTGGGATTTGCTTAGTTTCTTGAAACTGTGGGTTTATGTCTTTTGCCAAATTTGGAAGTTTTCAGGCATTATTTCTTTGAGTACTTTTCAACTTGCCCTCTTTCCCTTCTCCTTCAGGGACTCCAAAAACACAAATGATAGATCTTTTGTGGTGATTTCACGAGTCCCTAAAGCTCTGTTCACTTTTGTTTTGTTTTGCTCTATTGTCTCTGATGTTTAGATTGTGTATTTTCTATTACTCTATCTCCCTGTTCACTGATTCTTTCTTCTGTTATCCCCATCCTGCCGTTGATACCATCTACTGAGTTTTATATTTTGGTTTCTGAATTTTCAGTTCTAAACTCTCCATTTTGTTTTTCTTTATCTCTTCTTTTTTTTTTGGAAACTGTATTTTTTTCCCTTTGTTTCAAGCACAACTGCTCACTGAAGCATTTTTATGATGGCTGCTTTAGTAGTCATTGCAGATAATTCTAACATCTCTGCCATCTTGATACTTGTGAGCGTTGATTGCCTTTTTCTATTCAGGTTATAATTTTCCTGGTTTTGTTCTGCTGCTGCTGCTGCTAAGTTGTTTCAGCCATGTCCGACTCTGTGCGACCCCATAGACGGCAGCCCACCAGGTTCCTCCGTCTCTGGGATTCTCCAGGCAAGAATACTGGACTGGGTTGCCATTTCCTTCTCCAATGCATACATGCATGCTAAGTTGCTTCAGTCATGTCTGACTCTATGCAACCCCATGGACAGCAGCCCACCAGGCTCCTCCGTCCACAGGACTCTCCAGGCAAAAACAGTGCAGTGGGTTGCCATTTCCTGCTCCATTGTTATGATGAATCATTGCTAATTGAAAACAATATATTTTGAGTATTATATTATGAGATTTTGTGTAAATCTTACATAGAATTATGAGATTCTATGTAAAACATTCTACATGAATTAGATATGTAAATCTTCTGTTTCAGTTGACTCCTCTGATAGCACCTAGCAGAACAGATACCTTTTCATTACTGACAGGAGGGAGTAGACTCCAGGTTCCTCGCCTGCCCTCTGTTGAGACCTGAAGTGGGGATAGTCTCCTTGGTACTTCTGGGTTGGGAGTGGGAGTTTCATCTCTCCATTCAGCCTCTACTGATCCCATTCTGGCTGGGTGGGGCTTCTCCTCAGGGAGCCTCCACTGACATCATTTGGCTGGAATCCAGCAGTTATTATCTAAACTTTTCTCTCTTGGAAGGCTTCGACTTTCCTCTTCCTCTGGCTAGTAGAAGTAGGCTTTTATTGGGAGTTCCCCATTGTCATTTACTGTGTCCTGAGGTCCCATCTTCTCTCCACCATACCAGTCGTCTTATGTTAGTTTCTTATTTAATGTCCATGGCTTTTAGTTATTCTTAGCAGGAAGAATAGGAAAAAGTATCTCTCCTTCATCTTTCTATAAGTGAAAGTTACTTGGAGCATTTAAAATGTTTCACAGAACAGTCTCACAGACACAGAACGGACTTGTGGTTGCCAAGGGGGAAGTAGGAAGGGGAGGGATAGACTGGGAGTTTGGGATTGGCAGATACAAACTATTATATACAAAATGGATAAACAACAAGATCCTACTGTATAGCACAGGAAACTATATTCAGTATCCTGTAATAAACCATAATGGAAAGGATATAAAAAAATATATATCTGAGTCACTTTGCTTATATCAGAAAATAACACATCACTGTAAATCAACTATCAGAGAAGGCAATGGCACCCCACTTGACTATATATCAATAAAAAATAAATAAATAAATAAATAAATAATGTTTCAAATGTCAAAGTGGAGCCAAAATAAAATAGTCACAGTGCCTGATGCAAATACTTTAATACCTTTGATGGCAGTGAAGGTGCTAATAAAAGTCATGGATATAGTGCTGGAATGATCTGAAAGGACACTAATTTGACTTTGGGCAAACTGCTTTGGCTGTCAAAAGCTCAGTGTTCCTTCTGGAAAATAAAAACCAAACTATTTATTATGTAAAAGTGTCATGAGGAGAAAGTGAGATAAAAGTCTGTCAAGTACATGGCATTGAGAACATATGCTATAAATAACTTCTTTATTTTTCTTAATCAGTTCCAACATTACATCCTAATATTTCCTAAATAAATCCTGAGTTCTAGCTCAAATTGTTTATAATCCTGTTGCAGTTGGATTCAGTTTCTCCATCTTTAAAAGAAAAGGATTGGTGTAGATCACTGGTGCTCAATGGATGGGCTGTAGCAGTCCCTGGGAGCTTGTGAATAATGCAGAATCTGACACCATGCTCAACCTACTTGTTATTGAGTCGAAGGTCACTCTGCTAGTTGCATGACATGCCAGTAAATCTGAGAGACGAGGTGTTGAGACAATGAATACAACTTTATTTGGAAAGCTGGTTGACTGAGAAAATGGCAGACTAGTGTCTGAAAATAACTATCTTTCCAGTTCAGGATACCAGGTTCTTTTATAGAACAGAAAGGAGGAGGAGGTGAGGAAGTCAAGTAAAAAGATCATAAATATTGCACATATCTCCTGGAATGGCTAGCCTTGGGGAGGAGATATGCTAATTTCTTCTTTTCAGCAACCATTCACAGGTTAGTAGGGTCAGATTATCTCTCTGAGAGCTGAACAAAGGCACTTTCACCTAACATTCAGGCAGAGGGGCAGGGTTCTTTGAGGAAGGTCCATTATGAATGATTATAATAAGAAAAACAAAGAAAACCAAAGGTTAAAGTCAAAGAAACAGACCCAACATGGAGTCAATATTGGCCCTTCCCTGTAACATACTGAATCAGAACCTGCATTTTAATAAGACCCTCAGGTGAGTATGGCTGAAGAGAGTTTGAAAAGTGGCGCTCTGGGTGACCTTTAAGACCACTGTCAGCCCGGACCTTACATACCTTGAACTTTTCCACCTTCAGACCACTGCTGAAATGCTCTGACCTTTCTACTCTGGCCACATGATACTAACCATTATTTAAGGTGCAGCACAATCCCACCATGCCCCCACTCCATCCCAAGCATAATGTTTTCTTTGATCATTACAACCTGAACTACTCTCTAAATGTCTTGAATGACCCATCTCTAGATCATTAGCAAGATGATTTATCATCTGCTTAGTGACAGCTTGCCTGTTTTCTTCTTGAGCCACTCTTTAAACAGTGTATCATGTATTCTTACTGAACTTTCTTATTGAACTGAATATCTTTTCAGAAACTGAGGATGTAGACAGCTCCTGGAAAGCTCCTAGAGAGCAAAGACCATGACTACCACATGCTTTACTGTTCATCATCTGGTTCCCTACACAAGGAGAGACTCAAATACATAATCATTTTCACCAAGAATGTGCTCTAAGTACAGCTTTCAAGTCCTTACAATTAGTAATCAGAATATGCTATAGTTATCAATATTTAAAATGAGCATAAATAAGCCTATATTTTGTTCTGAGATATTAAAAAGGAAACTTAAAAAAAAAAAACAAAACAACACCCAATGGTGAAGAGATTGTGCTACGACTGGTACTCACACACTACAATGTAAACTGTAGTTTACAATGACACAATCTTTTTAGAAAACATATTGGCAATATATATTATGGACCAAAATGATGTTTTCAGAAAATCCACTCCTTTATTTTAATAAAGCAAAAGCAAGAGTTTATTTGTAAGAGAGCAAAAAATGAGAGCAAAACTTGCACATGATATAAAAGTCAAACATTAGAGAATTGGTATATCTCCATTTGATGAACTACCATGGAGCCATTTGAAATAATTAGGGAGGCTGTATTCAAACATAGGGAAATGTTTACTCAATATTAGGTAAGAAAATTGGAATAGAAAATAACATATGCTATTGATTATAACTAATATATGCAAATAAGAATGAAAAAGGAAGGAACAAAAAATTAGAAATGGTATTTTAAGGTGGTGAGAATGGGTTTAATTTCCTGTACTTATTTTTTTCCAAAATTTTTCATTTTGGCAACTTTTCATTAAATAAAAACATGAGCTTCTTATAGTGACAGAAAGATTCACTTAGGAATAGATCAAAGCTCAAATTTTCTTCATAGGTTCATCCACAATGCCATTATGTGGAATCTGACAGTGATGTGACATTAGAATTAATAACCAAAGCCTCAGCGTCAAGAAGTTCTCAGTAGCTAAAGAGCAAAAGATCTCAAGGCTGAAAATTACCATCTTGAAAGAGGTTAATCCATAACCTGTAGCTGTGAACTGTCATTCATTCTTCCCTCAATCCCCACTAAAATAAGACTCTATTTGCATACTGCCAGTGAAATGTATACTCATTAAAGGATGAAAAGCTTTAAAAAAAGTTTTTAGCCCATGTACCAACCACTTCACTCACAGGGAGCCCCAGTTCACTTCCCTCATATGCTGATAGTAGTGGTAAGTCCTGGGGCCCAGTTATCCAGGCTGGTGACCCACTGTCCCCTGACCTACAGTGACCCCAATCTACATGCTCCCTGAGAGGTTCCTGAGCCTCTTCTCTGAGCCTATAATGGGGATGTTTATGCTTTCCTCATAGGGAGAAATTAAATGAGGGGAGAAAAGTTTTGAAGGTTCCTGGGATAGGGCAATGATGAATATATGTTATCATTGGTGCATTGGTTCAAGATGGCAGAGTAGAAAGACATGTGCACATCTTCTATGACAGACCAGAAACTGCAATTTGCTGTTGAACTACCACCAACAGGAGGATGCTGGAACTCACCAAAGATGTGCCACAGCCAAATACAAAGGAGAAACCACAATGAGATGGTAGGAGGGGGTACAGTCACAATAAAATCAAATCCCATACTCCCTGGGTGGGTGACCCACAGACAGGAGAACAATAATACCAGAGAAGTTCTCCCAGTGTTGTAAAGGTTCTGAGTCGCACATCAGGCTTGCCAGCTGGGGATCCAGGAAAGGGGGACTAGGAATTCCCAAGGCATCTGACTTTGAAGGCCAGCGGGATTTGACTGCAGGAGTGCCACAGGATAGGAGGAAACAGAGACTCCACTCTTAGAGGGCACACTAAAAATCTTATATCAGGGCCTAGGGGGAAGGAGAAGTGACCTCTAAGAGACTGAACCAAACCTACCTGCTAGTGTTGGCAGGTCCCTGCAGAGGGCTGGAGTGGCAGTGGCTCATTGCAGGGTCAAGGGCAGTCCCAGAAGTTCTGGGATGTGTCCATTGGCATGAGCCCTACAGGAGGATGTCATTAGCCCTGTCATAGAGCCTGTAAACTCCAGGGCTGGGTCACCTCAGGTCAAACAACTAACAGGGAGGGAGCGCAGCCCCACTATTAGAAGACAATCAGATTAAAGTTTTATTAAGCACAGCCTTGCCCACCAGAGGAAGACCCAGTTTTTCTGACCACCAGTCCTTTCAGCAGAAAGCTTATACAAGCCTCTTAGATAGCCTCTTCCATGAGAGGGCAGACAGAAAAAGCGAGAAGAACTACAATCCAGCAGCCACCTGTACAAAAACCACAATCACAGAAAGTTAAACACAATGAAAAGGCAAAGGATTACATCCTCAATGAAGGAACAAGATAAAACCCCAGAAAAACAACTAAATGAAGTGGAGACAGGCAACCTTCCAGAAAAAAAATTCAGAATAACGGTAGTGAAGACTATCCATGATCTTGGAAAAAGAATGGAAAAGATGTGAGAAATGTTTCCCAAGGACCTAGAAGAACTAAATGACAAACAAACAGAGATGAAAAATACACTAGGAGGAACAACTAACAGAATAACTGAGACAGAAGAACAGATAAGTGACCTGGGAGACAGATGGAAATCACTGCCACAAAGCAGAATATAGAAAAAGAATGAAAAGAAATGAAAATCGCCTAAGAGACCTCTGGGATAACATTAAACACACCGACATTAAACACACTCGTTCCCAGTATGGGGCTCCAGAAGAAGAGAGAAAGTACTCGAGAAAATATTTGAAGAAATAATAACTGAAACCTTCCCAGCATGGGAAAGGAAACAGTCAACCAAGTCCAGGAAGCACAGAGAGTTCCAGGCAGGATAAACCTAAGGAGGAACACATCGAGAGGCATAGTAATCAAACTGACAAAAATTAAAGACAAAAATAAACTATTAAAAGCAACAAGGGAAAAATGACAAATAACATACAAGCAAACTCCCATAAGGTTACCAGCTGATTTCTTAACAGAAGCTACACGTCAGAAGGGAATGGCATGATACATTTAAAGTCATGAAAAGGAAGAACCTACAACCAAGAATACTCTACCCAGCAACTCTTATTCAGATTTGATGAGAAATCAAAAGCTTTATAGGTAAGCAAAAGTTAAAAGAGATTCAGCACCACTAAACCAGCTTTATAACAAATGCTAAAGGAACTTCTTTAGGCAGGAAACATAAGAGAAAGAAAAGGCCTACAAAAATAAGCCCAAAACAAATAAGAAAATGGTAATAGGATCATTACCTTCAGATCAGATCATTCGCTCAGTTGTGTCTGACTCTTTGCGACCCCATGAATCGCAGCACGCCAGGCCTCCCTGTCCATCACCAACGCCCGGAGTTCACCCAGACTCACGTCCATCGAGTCAGTGGTGCCATCCAGCCATCTCATCCTCTGTCGTCCCCTTCTCCTCCTGCCCCCAATCCCTCCCAGCATCAGGGTCTTTTCCAATGAATCAACTCTTTGCATGAGGTGGCCAAAGTACTGGAGTTTCAGCTTTAGCATCATTCCTTCCAAAGAAATCCCAGGGCTGATCTACTTCAGAATGGACTGGTTGGATCTCCTTGCAGTCCAAGGGACTCTCAAGAGTCTTCTCCAACACCACAGTTCAAAAGCATCAATTCTTCCCTAATAGGATCATTTACAGGTCAAGAAGCAACAGTTAGAACCAGACATGGACCAATGGACTGGTTCAAAATTTGGAAAGGAGTAAGTCAAGGCTGTATATTGTCACTCTGCTTATTTAACTTATATGCAGAGTACATCATGTGAAATGCCAGGCTGGATGAAACACAAGATGGAATCAAGACTGCTGGGAGAAATCTCACTAACAATTAGAGAAATGCAAATCAAAACTACAATGAGATCACCTCACACCAGTCAGAATGGCCATCATCAAAAAATCTACAAACAATAAATGCTAGAGAGGGTGTGCAGAGAAGGGAACCCTCCTGCACTAATGGTGGGAATGTAAATTGGTACAGCCACTATGGAGAACAATATGGAGGTTCTTCAAAAAACTAAATACAGTGCTACCATATGACCCTGCAATCCCACTCTTGGGCACATATCCAGAGAAAACTATGGTCTGAAAGATATATGCACCCCAACATTCACTGAAGCAGTGTTTACAGCCAAGATTTAGAAGCAACCTAAATATCCACAGGGCTTCCCTGATAGCTCAGTTGGTAAAGAATCCATCTGCAATGAAGGGTTGGGAAGATCTGCTGGGGAAGGGATAGGCTACCCATTCCAGTATTCTTGGGCTTCCCTTGTGGCTCAGCTGGTAAAGAATCCACCTGCAATGTGGGAGACCTGGATTCTATCCCTGGGTTGGGAAGATCTTCTGGAGAAGGGAAAGGCTACCCACTGCAGTATTCTGGCCTAGAGAATTCCATGGACTGTATAGTCCATAGGGTTGCAAAGAGTCAGACTTGACAGAGCAACTTTCACTTTCATTTTAAATGTCCACAAACAGAGGACTGGAGAAAGAAGATGTGATTCATATATACATGGGAATATTACTCAGCCTTACAAAGAATGAAATAATGCCATTTGCAGCAACATGGATGGACCTAGCGAGTGTCATACTAAATGAAGTAAGTCAAACAGAAAAGGAGAAATATTGTGTGATATCCCTTATATGTGGAATTTAAAAAGAAATGAAAATAAGTTCATTTATAAATAGCTAATCGATTAGCTATTTACTCAACAAACACCTGGTACAAAGAGCTGACACACAGGAAAAGACCCTGATGCTGGGAAAGATTGAGGGCAGGAGGAGAGGGGGTTGACAGAGGATAAGATGGTTGGATGGCATCACCAAATCAATGGACAAGTTTGAGCAAACTCTGGGAGATAGTGAAGGACAAGGAAGCCTGGTGTGCTGCACTCCATGGGGTCGCAAAGAGTCAGACATGACTCAGTGACTGAACAACAACAACAAACACTGGCACCTTCTACGCACTGGACACTTTCCTAAGCACTGGGGACACAGCAGTAGACAAGAAAGACCTCTAATAAGACCACTAAAAGCAGACACAGACTCACAGACGGATACAGAATGAACTTACGGTTGCCAGGGGGAAGGATGTGGGGAAGGGATAGTTAGGGAGTTTGGGATGGACATGTACACACCACTATATTTGAATGGATAACTAACTAAGACCTACTGTATTGCACCTGGAACTCTGCTTAATGCTATGTGGCAGCCTGGATGGGAGAGGAGTTTGGGGGACAATGGATACATGTATATGTATGGCTGAGTCCCTTTGCTGTTCACCTGAAACTATCACAACATTGCTAACTGGCTACATTCCAATACAAAATAAAAAGTTTTTAAAAATATGTTATCTCAGACATTGATTATATCCTATCAATTTTTTAATTTTAATTTTTTAAAATTATTTAAGTATGATAACATATTTACAGGAGACTTGGAAAATGCAGAACAAGGTTACATATATATTCCACTATATATTACAACTATTTTTTAAGTAGATAAATTAAGATTTTTAGTTGGAGTTTCAATAGCAAACTCAAAAATTAATAGAATGAATATATAGAGAAGCAGAAGGATATAATAGACCTGAAAAGCACTGTGAACCAATTCAACATAATTAAGACTTATACAATTTTCATACAACAGTAGGATACAAATTCTATTCAAGTTCCCATAAACTAGGAGACATTGGAATATACCCAGGGATATAAAACAAGATGCAAAAATTTCATGGTTAAGAAGTTTTGAAAATACGCAGAGTCTGTTCTCTTATCACTGCAGAATTATGTTAGAAGGCAATATCAAAAGATATTTGAAAATAACCCACATATTTTCAAATGCAATGTGACATTTAACAAGAGAGATCTTCAACTTAGCCACTGAAAGTCTCAATAAAGTTAGACTGAAAAAAACAGAGGGTGACTTCAGAGAAAAAAGCATTTAAGTGAGAAATTAGTATCAAAATTAGAAATTAATATTAGAGACACTTAAACAAAATCCCATGTTTATGGAAGTTAAATGTCCACTTTAAATGATGGGTCTATTTAAGAAGAAAATTAGAAAATATTTGCAATAGAAAAAAACGAAAAGACAATTTACCAGAATTTGTTGCATGCAGCTGAAGCTGCTCAAGGCAATTAAATACAATATGGAGTCTTGAATAAGATATAAAAACAAGTAATGGACACTAGCATAAAATTTTGTGCAATTTGAACAAAATCTGTACTTTAGCTAATACTGTCAGGTCAGTTCAGTCACTCGGTCATGTCCAGCTCTTTGTGACCCCGTGGACTGCAGCACGCCAGGCTTCCCTGTCCATCACCAACTTCCAGAGCTTACTCAAACTCATGTCCATTGAGTCAGTGATGCCATCCAACCATCTCATCCTCTGTTATCCCCTTCTCCTCCCGCCTTCAATCTTTCACAGCATCAGGGTCTTTCCCAGTGACTCAGTTCTTTGCATCAGGTGGCCGAAGTATTGGAGTTTCAGCTTCAGCATCAGTCCTTCCAATGAATATTCAGGACTGATTTCCTTCAGGATTGACTAGTTGGATCTCCTTGCAGTCACTTGTTAATTTCCTGATTTTTTTTAATAACAGTATTTCATTATATTCTCAGAATTGGATTAGAAGTTTCAAACCTCATTCAAATTTTTTTTAAATCACTAAGATAATAAATTTTCTAGGCTTTTAGCAGTAATACATGCCAAAATACATGAAACTACATCAAGTTTAGAGTGAATATAAATTAGAAATCTAACATTCTATTCATATTAAGTCAACAAGTGGAATCAAAATGTCATAATTTTTTTAGGTAGGCAAAAATTCATAAATTTTCTTAAATATATATATTTTATTATACATTCTCTATACACACACACACACACACACACACAGATATATATATATATATATAAGTGAAACTGTTAGTTACTCAGTTGTGTTTGACTCTTTGCGGCCCCCTGGACTGAAGCCCTCCAGGCTCCTCTGTCTGGAATTCTCTAGGCAAGAATACAGGGGTGGGTAGCCATTCCCTTCTCCAGGGGATCTTTTCAACCCAGGGATGGAACCTGGATCTCCTTCATTGCAGGCAGATTCTTTACCATCTGAGTCACCACAGAAGTCCTATATATATACACACACATACACACATACACATATATATGTATAGAAAAGATTTTCTACTATGGTTGATAAAGGCTTGAGAAACAACAATAATAAAAAGAGACAGAGAAATTGGAAAACATAAACTAAATGAAATGGAGGACTGAATATGAAATAAAAAAGGGAAACAAACTAGATAAAAGTAAAAGATAATCATATAGTCCAGTTGATTTTAAATTAAACATGGTTGTTCATTAGAAACATATCTGGATAAAAACAGCAATACCTGGGCATTTGTATTTTTCAAAAAATTCCAAGATAATTTTTATGCATCTGGATTTTAAAAAGTGACTGCAAGTTTTTCTATTAAATGATAGTTTTAGTAATATAGAATTCTATTATTGTCTGTTGACTAATTATGATACAATGTTATTAAGTGAATAATAGTTTCATAATCACAATAGTTGAACCATAAAGAAGGCTGAGCACCAAAAAATTGGTGCTTTTGAACTGTGGTGTTGGAGAAGACTCTTGAGAGTCCTTTGGACTGAAAGGAAATCAAACCAGTCCATCCTAAACGAAATCAGTCATGAATATTCATTGGAAGAACTGATGCTGAAGCTGAAGCTCCAATACTTTGGCCACCTGATGCGAAGAGCCAACTCACTGGAAAAGACCCTGATGCTGGGAAAGATTGAAGGCAGAAGGAGAAGGGGACAACAGAGGACGAGATGGTTGGATGGCATCACTGACTCGATGGACATGAGTTTGAGCAAATTCCGGGAGATGGTGAAGGACAGGGAAGCCTGGCATGCTGCAGTCCATGGGGTCACAAAGAGTCAGACACAACTGAGTGATTGAACAACAACAATCACAATCATAAAAGATGTTTATCAGTTTTCACAGTCAATAACCAGATAAAAAAATAAAAGATAATTACAATTGCAAGCCATAATGGAAACATGATTAAACTAACAATGTAATTACATACTGGAGAAGGCAATGGCACCCCACTCCAGTACTCTTGCCTCGAAAATCCCATGGGCGGAGGAGCCTGGTAGGCTGCAATCCATGGGGTCGCTAAGAGTTGGACACAACTGAGCGACTTCACTTTCACTTTTCACTTTCATGCATTGGAGAAGGAAATGGCAACCCACTCCCATGTTCTTGCCTGGAGAATCCCAGGGATGGGGAAGCCTGGTGGGCTGCTGTCTATGGGGTCACACAGAGTTGGACACGACTGAAGTGACTTAGCAGCAGCAGCATAATTACATACAATTTGGGAGGTTAAGTAGAGTGATGTGGTAAATGGAAGTACATACATGAACATGTTCTCATCCACCCAGCCAGTCTATATCTTTTGGTTGGTGCATTTAATCCATTTACACTTAAGGTAGTTATTGATATGTATGATCCTATTACCAGTTCTTAATTGTTTGGGGTTTATTTTTGTAGGTCTTTTCCTTCTATTGTGTTTCCTACCTACTGCAGAGACATTCCTTTAGTATTTATTGTAAAGCTGGTTTGGTGGTGCCGAATTCTTTTAACTTTTGCTTATCTGGAAAACTTGATTTCTGAAGTCTAAATGGAAGTCTTGCTGGGTAGAGTACTCTTGGTTGTAGGTTCTTCCCTTTCATCACTTTAAATATATGGTGTCATTCCCTCTGGCTTGTAGTGTTTCTGTTGAGAAATCAGCTGATAACCTTATAGGAATTCCCTTGTATGTCATCTGTCATTCTTCCCTTGTTGCTTTTAATATTTTATCTTTGTCTTTAGTTTTCATCATTTTGATTAGTATGTGTCTCAGTATGTTTCTTCTTGGGTTTATCCTGCCTGGGACTCTGTGCTTCCTGAACTTGGTTGACTATTTCCTTACCCATGTTAGGAAAGTTTTCAACTATTATTTCTTAAAATATTTTCTCAGATCTTTTCTCCTTCTCTTCTCCTTCTGGGACCCTTACAATGTGAACATTGGTGTATTTAATGATGTCCCAGAGGTCTCTTAGGTTATCTTCATTTTTATCATTCTTTTTTCTATATTCTCTTCTGCAGCACCGATTTCCACCATTCTGTCCTCCATGTCACTTATATGTTCTTCTGCCTCAGTTATTTTGCTATTGAGTCCTTCTAGTGTGTTGTTCCAGAGAAGGCAATGGCATCCCACTCCAGTACTCTTGCCTGGAAAATCCCATGGATGGAGGAGCCTGGTGGGCTGCAGTCCATGGGGTCGATAGGAGTCAGACACGACTCAGCTACTTCACTTTCACTTTTCACTTTCATGCATTGGAGAAGGAAATGGCAACCCACTCCAGTGTTCTTGCCTGGAGAATCCCAGGGATGGGGGAGCCTGGTGGGCTGCCATCTCTGGGGTCGCACAGAGTCGGACACAACTGAAGCTACTTAGCAGCAGCAGCAGCAGCAGTGTGTTCATCTCTTTTTGTTTTTTAGTTCTTCTGGGTCTTTGGAAAACATTTCCTGCATCTCCTCCATTCTTTTTCCAAGATCCTATATTATCTTCAATAGGAACCTGGAATGTCAGGTCCATGAATCAAGGCAAATTGGAAACGGTCAAACAAGAGATGGCAAGAGTGAATGTCGACATTCTAGGAATCAGTGAATTGAAATGGACTGGAATGGGTGAATTTAACTCAGATGACCATTGTATCTACTACTGCGGGCAGGAATCCCTCAGAAGAAATGGAGTAGCCATCATGGTCAACAAAAGAGTCCGAAATGCAGTACTTGGATGCAATCTCAAAAACGACAGAATGATCTCTGTTCGTTTCCAAGGCAAGCCATTCAATATCACAGTAATCCAAGTCTATGCCCCAAACAGTAATGCTAAAGAAGCTGAAGTTGAACGGTTCTATGAAGACCTACAAGACCTTTTAGAACTAACACCCAAAAAAGATGACCTTTTCATTATAGGGGACTGGAATGCAAAAGTAGGAAGTCAAGAAACACCTGAAGTAACAGGCAAATTTGGCCTTGGAATATGGAATGAAGCAGGGCAAAGGCTAATAGAGTTTTGCCAAGAAAATGCATTGGTCATAACAAACACCCTCTTCCAACAACACAAGAGAAGACTCTATACATGGACATCACCAGATGGTCAACACCGAAATCAGATTGATTATATTCTTGGCAGCCAAAGATGGAGAAGCTCTATACAGTCAGCAAAAACAAGACCAGGAGCTGACTGTGGCTCAGATCATGAACTCCTTATTGCCAAATTCAGACTGAAATTGAAGAAAGTAGGGAAAACCACTAGACCATCCAGGTATGACCTAAATCAAATCCCTTATGATTGTACACTGGAAGTGAGAAATAGATTTAAGGGCCTGGATCTGATAGATAGACTGCCTGATGAGCTATGGAATGAGGTTCGTGACATTGTACAGGAGACAGGGATCAAGACCATCCCCATGGAAAAGAAATGCAAAAAAGCAAAATGGCTGTCTGGGGAGGCCTTACAAATAGCTGTGAAAAGAAGAGAAGCGAAAAGCAAAGGAGAAAAGGAAAGACATAAGCATCTGAATGCAGAGTTCCAAAGAATAGCAAGAAGAGATAAGAAAGCCTTCCTCAGTGATCAATGCAAAGAAATAGAGGAAAACAACAGAATGGGAAAGACTAGAGATCTCTTCAAGAAAATCAGAGATACCAAGGGAACATTTCATGCAAAGATGGGCTCGATAAAGGACAGAAATGGTATGGACCTAACAGAAGCAGAAGATATTAAGATGAGATGGCAAGAATACACAGAAGAACTGTACAAAAAAGATCTTCACGACCCAGATAATCACGATACTGTGATCACTCACCTAGAGCCAGACATCCTGGAATGTGAAGTCAAGTGGGCCTTAGAAAGCATCTACGAACAAAGCTAGTGAAGGTGATGGAATTCCAGTTGAGCTATTCCAAATCCTGGAAGATGATGCTGTGAAAGTGCTGCACTCAATATGCCAGCAAGTTTGGAAAACTCAGCAGTGGCCACAGGACTGGAAAAGGTCAGTTTTCATTCCAATCCCAAAGAAAGGCAATGCCAAAGAATGCTCAAACTACCGCACAATTGCACTCATCTCACACGCCAGTAAAGTAATGCTCAAAATTCTC
This sequence comes from Bos taurus, assembly GCF_002263795.3. Classification (NCBI taxonomy): domain Eukaryota; kingdom Metazoa; phylum Chordata; class Mammalia; order Artiodactyla; family Bovidae; genus Bos; species Bos taurus. The sequence continues at coordinate 39,640,181 of NC_037334.1, forward strand.
CAAGCCAGGCTTCACCAATATGTGAACCGTGAACTTCCTGATGTTCAAGCTGGTTTTAGAAAAGGCAGAGGAACCAGAGATCAAATTGCCAACATCCGCTGGATCATGGAAAAAGCAAGAGAGTTCCAGAAAAGCATCTATTTCTGCTTTATTGACTATGCCAAAGCCTTTGACTGGGTGGATCACAATAAACTGTGGAAAATTCTGAAAGAGATGGGAATACCAGACCACCTGATCTGCCTCTTGAGAACTTTGTATGCAGGTCAGGAAGCAACAGTTAGAACTGGACATGGAACAACAGACTGGTTCCAAATAGGAAAAGGAGTACGTCAAGTCTGTATATTGTTACCCTGTTTATTTAACTTATATGCAGAGTACATCATGAGAAATGCTGGACTGGAAGGAACACAAGCTGGAATCAAGATTGCCGGGAGAAATATCAATAACCTCAGATATGCAGATGACACCACCCTTATGGCAGAAAGTGAAGAGGAACTAAAAAGCCTCCTGATGAAGGTGAAAGAAGAGAGTGAAAAAGTTGGCTTAAAGCTCAACATTCAGAAAACGAAGATCATGGCATCTGGTCCCATCACTTCAGGGGAAATAGATGGGGAAACAGTGGAAACAGTGTCAGATTTTATTTTTCTGGGCTCCAAAATCACTGCAGATGGTGACTGCAGCCATGAAATTAAAAGACGCTCACTCCTTGGAAGAAAAGTTATGACCAACCTGGATAGCATATTCAAAAGCAGAGACATTACTTTGCCAACAAAGGTTCGTCTAGTCAAGGCTATGGTTTTTCCTGTGGTCATGTATGGATGTGAGAGTTGGACTGTGAAGAAGGCTGAGCGCCAAAGAATTGATGCTTTTGAAGTGTGGTGTTGGAGAAGACTCTTGAGAGTCCCTTGGACTGCAGGAGATCCAACCAGTCCATTCTAAAGGAGATCAGCCCTGGGATTTCTTTGGAAGGAATGATGCTAAAGCTGAAACTCCAGTACTTTGGCCACCTCATGCGAAGAGTTGACTCATTGGAAAAGACTCTGATGCTGGGAGGGATTGGGGGCAGGAGGAAAAGGGGACGACGGAGGATGAGATGGCTGGATGGCATCACTGACTTGATGGACGTGAGTCTGAGTGAACTCTGGGAGTTGGTGATGGACAGGGAGGCCTGGCGTGCTGTGATTCATGGGGTCGCAAAGAGTCGGACACGACTGAGCAACGGATCTGATCTGATCATTATTCTGAATTCTTTTTCTGGAAGGTTGTCTATTTCCATTTCATTTAGTTTTTTTTCTGGGGTTTTATCTTGTTCTTCATCGGGGATGTAATCTTTTGCCTTTTCATTGTGTTTAACTTTTTGTGATTGTGGCTTTTGTACTGGTGGCTGCTGGATTGTAGTTCTTCTTGCTTCTTCTGTCTGCCCTCTGGTGGAAGAGACAATCTAAGAGGCTTGTATAAGCTTTCTGCTGGAAGGACTGGTGGTCAGAAAAACTGGGTCTTCCTCTGGTGGGCAAGGCCATGCTCAGTAAAACTTTAATCCAATTTTCTGCCAGTAGGTGGGGCTGTGTTCCCTCCCTCTTAGTTGTTTGGCTTGAGGTGACCCAGCCTTGGGGTCTGCGGGCTCTATGGTAGGGTTAATGGTGACCTCCAAGAGGACTTAGGCCAAGGGGCCCCTACCAGCACAACTGCTACCAGTGCCCCTGTACCCATGGCAAGCCACTGCCAACCCACACCTTCACAGGAGACCCTCCAACACTAGCAGGTGGGGCTGGCTCAGTCTCTTGTGGGGTCACTGCTCCTTTCCCCTGGGTCTTGGCATTTGTTTGTGCCCTCCAAGAATGGAGTCTCTGTTTCCCCTAGTCCTGTAAAAGTCCTGCAATCAAATCCCATCTGACTTCAAAGTCAGGTTCCCTGGGGATTCCCAGTCCCTTTGCCAGATCCCCAGGCTGGGAAGCCTAACATGAGGCTCAGAACCTTCACAACAATGGGAGAACATCTTTAGTATTATTGTTCTCCAGATTGTGGATCACCCACCCAGAAGGTATGGGATTTGATTTTATCATATTTGTGTCCTTTCTCTCATCTCATTGTGGCTTCCTCTTTGTCTTTGGACGTGGGGTATCTTTTTTTTATGGGTTCCAGTGTCCCCCTGTCAATGATTGTTCAACAGCTAGTTAATTTTGGTGCTCTTGCAAGAGAAGATGAGCACACTTCCTTCCACTCTGACCTACCCTATCAATTTTTAAAACAAAAACAAATTTAAATTGATGCCATTCATTGATCAATGAGGATGGACACTTATATATCCTCTCTCTGCTAACTTGCTTCAGTCATGTCCAACTCTGTGCAACCCCATAGATGGCAGCCCACCAGGCTCTATATCCTAGTGGGAGTCTACACAGACATGACCAGTGATAACTCAATTTAGAAATACAATGTGTAGAAGCAGCTATAAAAATTGGCATATCATTTGACCCAGCAAATCCATTTGGGGGAATGTGTCAAAAGGAATTTAGATAGAAGAGCAAATGTGAATATATAAAAATATTCAGGTATTAGTTATAAGCAGGAAACTGGAAAAAGCCAAAGTGTTCAATGGTAGAAGACTGGTATATAAATTTTCACACAGGCTTGCAATGGAATCTTACTCAGCAATAATAAATCTGTAGAAGTATACTTAATCACATAAAGATATGGTCATGGAATACTGAGCTATTAATATTTAAGCAATAATATCTACTGTAAGATTCTGCTTTGTGAGGAAAGACTACATATCTAGATAAAGATATGCATGTACCATGCATAGGATATCCAATTGGAGAAAGAGAATATTATTTATGGACTTTTCTTAACCCAGTACTTTCTGGGTATAAATGGTGAATTAACATGTTTCCTATCCCTTGGAGGAGAGACCTATGCACAAAGATTGGCAGGGGAAAGGGATCAACAGAAAGACCCCTGGAACATGCTGTTATGCACCAGAGATGTAGCAGTCTGGCCTAGACTCTAAAATGAACTGTTGGTGTGTGTGTGTGGCGGGGGGGCGGGGGGGGGGGGGCGGCAATCCCTCACATTGTGTTTCAGCTCAGAGAGAATGAGAAGCTTGTGACTGGAGAGGAGCAAAGGGGTTATTCTCAGCTCTGTTGCAGCTGCAAACCCCCAAGGAGATGCCTCCTTCTCCCCTTCACCACAGCTCCAGCAGGCTGTGGGGCTTCTGCTGGGACAGCTGAGCACTCACTGAGTACCTGCATCCAGATCCGATGGGACTAACATTGACCTGTGCCTGCTCTGTTCATGTCATGATCACATGAATACATGAATTTTCTCATCCATTCCCCTCATCCTTGATTCATGTTTCCCTCCATATAGCCGGTCGAAGGCAGATCTGGGTTAGTACTTGGAGCTCAGTGCTCACTGCCCTGCACCACATCCAGTGTAAAGAGGATGGAAAAAGAGTACACTGTGCTTCAGGAATTCAAGTTGGAGAGGGACACCCAAGAGGGACAGAGAGAAAGAAAGAAGACAAGATGCCAGTGTGTAGTAAACTCCCTCATTTCAGAGGGCAAGATGGGCATAGGTTAACCATTGAGAATGGCAGCATGTGACAGGACCTGAGGGAGACTGACGACTGTGGTGGCAACAATAACAACAGCAACATGTGTTGGTTTACTGTGATGCCAGGCACTGCATTAAGCACTGAACCCCTATTAACTCTTTTAAATTTCACAGTACTCTTAGGTATCCCTATCCAATAAAGAATCTGAAGCACAGAGCTTAAGAAACCTAACCAAGACCACACAGCTGGAACGTGATAGAGCCATGATTGCAACCCAAATAGTCTCCCCCTGCCCCTATCTGGCTTAAAACAACACAAATTAATTACCCTAAGAGTTCTGTAGGTCAGAAGTCAAGTACAGGTCTCATCAGACTAAACCCAAGATGTCAGAAAGCTATGTTCCCTCCTGGAGGCTCTAGAGGAGAATCTCCTTTCTGATCATTCGGGTTGTTGGCAAAATTGAGTTCCCGTGGGTATAGGACTGAGGTCCTACAGTTCTTTCTTTCTGGATCTGAAACGAGGGTGGATCCCAGCTTCCAGAGGCTGCTACATTCCTTGGCTCAGGGCCTCCTTCCTCCATTTTCAAAGTCAGCGCCAGCGGTGGAGTCCTTTTCACAGTGTGCATCTCTGACTTACCTTTCTCAATCATCTTCCATTTTTTTGCAAAAGTTATTCTTGTAAATCAAGGTAACAATATATATAACATAAAATTTTAACAAATTTAAAGTGTACAGTTCAGTAGCATTCATATTGTTGTGAAACCATCACCACTACCCATCTCCAGAATTCTTTTCATCTTGCAAAAGTGAAACTCTATACTCAAACAGTAACTCCCTATTTTTTCCTTCCCCAGTTCCTTGCTGCCAGCATTCTACATTTTTTCTCAAAGAATATGACTACTCTAGGAACCTCATATAAAAGGAATCACACAGTATTTGTCCTTCTGTGCCTGGCTTATTTCACTCAACATAGTGTACTTGAGGTTGATCACACTGTGGCATGTGTCAGAACTTTCTTGAAAGCTGAATAATATTCCATTGCATATCCATTCATCCACACATGGACACTTGGGTTGCTTTCACCCTTAGGCTATTGTGCAAAATACTGCTCTGAACACCAGGGTACAACATCTCTTCATGTCTCTGCTTTCAATCCTTTGTGGGTATGTGGAACTGCCAGAAGTGGAATTACTGGATCATATGGTAGTTGTGTTTTTCATTTTTTGAAGAACCTCCATACTGCTTTCTGGAGCAGCTGCACCGTTTTACATTCTGAATGCAGATCTTCTTAATGCACAGCCTATGCCTTTAATTTCATGCTGTCTGAGTAAGGGTGGTCTGGATACAATAACCTAGGGATAAAGATGCAGAGGTAGAGGAAGCAGGTATGTTTGGAAGGCAGGGCGGAACCCATCCTGGCTGGCCCAGAGGCTCCAGAGGTGCGCCAGGCTGAGATCTATCGACTTGATGCTGAAGAAACAAGGAGGCACTGACGGTTCTGAGGAAAGGAAGAAGCTCTGAAGGCAGGGTTTCATTGGGAAGACTATTCTGGTGACAGCACATGGCTTAGATTGAGGGGTTGAAAGCTGGCATGAAACAAACCCTGTAGCCTATGGTTCTCTTTGAGGAGCCTAGAGATTTTTTTTTTAACATACGTTCATTAGTTCATCTAATGATCCACTGATCCCAAATCCACCATCACACACAGTGCCACATCCTGAGCCCACAAGGCCTGAGGCCACAACATGAATCGACCTGGGACTCAGCCCAACGGGGAGGCTGACACAGCAGCCTGCTACTCCCAGCAACATACAAAGGGATACTTTGGGAATTCAAAGTGTGGGCCAACACAGAAAATCCACATTTGTCACTGTATGGGAGGAAAAACTGTATGGGAGAAAATCCACATTTGACATGTATGGGAGGAAAAACATCACATTCTAGGGACTGGTCACATTTTCCCCGCTTCAGAATCCCAGTTCCTTACAGGGCACAAGGTTATTCTCACCCACAAATGCATAAAACTGGCTATAAATTCAACTATAACTTAGGATTTTCAGAGCATGGCTTAATAATTAGGGACAAAGCTGAGTAAAAGGACCAATTTCCATTTGTGTTTTCTGCCAAGGTTCTAATTTTTAGAGTTATTTCCCCCCAGAGTCCAAAGAAAATAAAATCATTTTCTTTGAGCAAAACTTCTCCCTGCAGAAGAAAGTTGCTGCCTATTCTAATGGATACCCGAGAGCCATGTGCTGCTCAAGCTTCTTGGAGCAGCTGAGCTGCAGATGTGGAGGAGGACCGGCCAGGCTCAGCTCCCAGCCAGCCCTCCTGGGCACATCTGCTACAGGGGACTTTCCTCTGGAAGCCACATTGCTCATGGCCTCTTCCACTCCTCTATGTGCCCCACAGCAGACCCCAGTTTCTAGTCTCCAGGCACAAACAGGCTCCTTCTGCAGCTTGCCTACCTGGGTGGGGATGGGACCATGCTCAAGTGAATACCTGCTGTGACCCTGCTAGGCAGGGTCAGCCCAGGAGCAGCTCTGGTCCAGAATCAGTGCTTTGCTTTTCAGGGGTGGGGAGCCCTAAGCAGCCAGAGTAGGAGGCGGTGGTGAAGGAAGGCACACCAGGCCCACAAATCATCCACAGCCCTTGAACACCCAGAATCCATTCTCCTCATACATTCAGCTCCAGTCTCCTCAACTTCGTGACTCTTCCTCATTCTGAGGCATTCAGCACACCTCCCCCTTCATCAAGGAAACAGAAGCCACAGGGGCAGCATTCTCAGTCTCCCAACCCCCACCTGTGCTTCCTCCTGGTCTTGATCCCCACCTCCTCCTACCTCTTCAGGGTCCTCGATACTGTACTCGCTTCAACCCTTTGGTCTCCCATGCTCTCCTGGGTGCTCTGCTGTCCACCAGGCTAACACCGTCTCCCTCGTGAGTTCCTCCCAGCACCCCACGCCCCTCCCAGGTGCTGCCCATTAGTCTCACCTCTTCCCCTCCTCTGTACCTCCCACCCAGTCCTCAGTCCACTGCCCCCCGTATAACCCACCAAGTTCTAAAATGATCTCTCTGTTGCTGAACCCAGCAGTCACATTTTGGAGCTTGGCACCACCCTGCTTCTGTCTGCCTCCTCTCTTCCTCTATCTTTCCCTTCATCTGGATGGGTTCCTCAGGCTACATGACAAGCCCTCTCCTCTTCTCTCTCTGTAGAGCCCTCTTGAGAGATCTCACCTCATCCCTGATTTTTTTACTGTCAATCCAGAGCCTGAGAAATAGATCCTGGGCACCTCCATTGTGATGTTCCACCTGGACAAACCTTTCTCCACCCAACCTGTTCCAACTTCCTGTTCCTTACAGCCACCCAGACCAGCAACCCAAGAGCTTGCCCATGCTCCTCCCTCCCTCTCCTCTCACAGCTAATGAAGCCCAGGCCCCAAGCAATTCTACTCCTAAGCACCAGGAGAAGAATCAGCTACTATCTACTCTTCTCACGCCATACTCCTGAACAGCTTCCCAGCTCACCCACCAGCTGCTGCCCAAGGTCTGGGTCCTCAAATCCATCCTCACCCAACTAGTATGCCAAAGAGCTCAATGCATCCCCAACTGACAACTCCCATGGGTCTCCCTAGCTTCTAGGATAAGTTCAAACCTCCTGAACGTGGTACAAGCACTAAATAATCTAAATGCCGATTAACCCTCTTTCTAGTCTCATTCCTTTCAAGCATCACTGCTCCTGCCTGTCTTTTTGTCCCCACCTACCCCAACCTTCATATATACAAACTCCACTTTCTAACCATATTGACTGAACTCATATCCTTGAACACTCTGGTTTAGAGAAGACTTTTATGGTCTTCTTTCCCAATTCCTACTTATGCCTTCTTAATGTAGGCATCACTTCCCTTCAAAAGTGCCCTGACACCTCAGGCCTGGATTGAGTGGCCCTCCAGTCTTCCCTAAATGTTCCGTGAGGTCAGGGACATGCCTATCTTGCCCTCCAGGTGTCTCTACACTTCAAACGTATGCCAGTGCTAAATATTAGCATTAAGTAAAAGAATGAGGGATTATGATGTGCTGGGTAACTGAAGAGGTGGGTTTTCCTGTGCACAAGGCTGAAACATCCTGGCTGTGCACCTGTAAAGAGTCCATTACTGTGCACAGATGAGCCTCCAGGCAGGGCTCTAGTGGCGTGTCCCCTCATCAATGCTTATGACTTAGGGAGGCCATGATGGCAAGCAGTTGAGCCTGGGGCCAGGACCCACATGGGACAGAGATTCCAGCTGATGAAGAGCCTCAGCAACACACCCACTGTCCCATCTATCCATCTAACCCCCCAGTCAAAGAACTAGAGAAGTGCAGCGGGGCATGGCAGGATGTACAGTCGTTTCTTCCTGGGGAAAGGTAAGCCCTTTAAATCAATCTTATTCCACTACTGCCCATCTTATTCTTATGTCTAGAATAAGTGCTTAATAGACATCTGCGGTATGAATGAATGAGCAGATGAAAGCAAATCTGCACCCCTCGCCAGTGGGAAAGGAGTGACAAATGTCAACATCTCAGAATCAAAGACTCAGTGGGAAGGGTGAGAAGCTCCCTGAGGCCTGTCCGTACATGGGTCTGGAAGGAGCAACAGGCTCATGTGCCCACCACTTACAGCAATAAGCAATGTGCAGGAAGGATGCCAACCAGTGGTTTACCTCAACTAACAAGAGAGTCTGTTAAGTCCAACACCAAGCCTGTCAACCAGGTTCCTTTCTCTCCCTCTCTCCCAGAGGCACAGGCTCTCAGCAACAGCAGCCCCTTCTTTTGAACAGCATGTTACAGTCTACAGATCCTTTATCATCTTCACCAACCCCCTCAACCCTTAGTTTTCAGATGAAGGGATGGCAAGTTCAGGGGCAGAATGTGTTGGAACAAAGCCCCGGTCTCAGGCTGGGGCGGACTGAGAAGCGAGGCAGCAAATCCAGTTCTAGGATATGCATGCAGTATTATCCAGGTACAAGACAATAGGCAGTAGCCAGGGCTGTGATGAACTAGAGGTCAGTGCTTTACACAGGGCTACATAGCTCTGGTCAGCACTTGCAATATCGCAAATTGGGCCCTAGGCCAGCCTGGTCCTGCAGTTTTTCCAAGAGTAGCCAGGAATCAGGATTTTAAAATAAAGTTTCTTGACCTTTTTAAAATTTATTTTTAATTGGAGGATAATTGCTTTACAATGTTGTGTTGGTTTCTGTCATACATTAGTTGGATCCATCCTCTATTGAAGTATGTTTATCTCATTGGTTATTGGTACTATCCACTGCTATATCCAAGAACCTAGAACAGGAGCTAGCATCTATCAGGCCTACTACAAATATTATCTAGATGGATGGATGGATAAGTAGATAGATGGATTGACGAGTGAAGAGATAAATGGATAGATGATTGGTTGTACAGATAGAGGAGTGGGTGGATGGGTAGATGCATAAATGGATGGATTCATGGATGGGTGGATAGATAGATAATGGGAAAAGAGGGAGAAAGGGAAAGGGAGAGAACCGATGTGTCAAGGACTTGTTGACTTGGATAGTCCTTGACTTTGCTACCAGATCAGAGAGCTCAGTGAGGTAGCTGGTCTTTGGTTCCCCAATTGCAGTGCAAATAGATATATTAGTTACTCAGAGGGCTCTTCCAAATTCCCCCAACACCTCCCTAACAGCAAGATTCATGTGACTCCTACATATTCTCCTTCATCACTAAGAGTTGATAAAGGATACTCTAAGGCCAAAGGAAAAATCTGGGTCATTTTGGACCAGGGCTTGAGGTTCTGTTGATGCATTTGGGAAGAACGCACCTTTGTCACATCTCTAAGTGTGAAAAAATGGCATGATCCAATTTATCTCCATGGTTAACGAAAGAGAACAGACAGGATGGGAATATGTGGATTTAGGAGTGAGGAGAGTTCTGTTCAGTCACTCAGTCGTGTCCGACTCTGCGACCCCATGGACTGCAGCATGCCAGGCTTCTCTGTCCATCACCAACTCCCAGAGCTTGCTCAAAATCATGTCCATTGAGTCAGTGATGCCATCCAACCATCTCATCCTCTATTTTCCCCTTCTCCCTCTGCCTTAAATCTATCCCAGCATCAGGGTCTTTTCCAATAAGTTGGCTTTTTGCATCAGGTGACCAAAGTATTGGAACTTCAGCATCTGTCCTTCCAATGAATATTCAGGACTGATTTCCTTTAGGATGGACTGGTTGGATCTCCTTGCTGTCCAAGGGACTCTCAAGAGTTCACCAACACCACAGTTCAAAAGTACTAACTCTTCAGCGCTCAGCTTTCTTTATGGTCCAGCTCTCACATCCATACATGGCTGCTGGAAAAACCATAGCTTTGACTAGATGGACCTTTGTCGGTAAAGTAATGTCTCTGCTTTTTAATATGCTGTCTAGGTTTGTCATAGCATTTCTTCCAAGGAGCAAGGGTCTTTTAATTTCATGGCTTCAGTCACCATCTGTAGTGATTTTGGACCCCAAGAAAATAAAGTCTGTCACTGTTTCTACTTTTTCCCCATCTATTTGCCATGAAGTGATGGGACTGGATGCCATGATCTTACTTTTTTGAATGTTGAGTTTTAAACCAACTTTTTCACTCTCCTCCTTCACTTTCATCAAGAGGCTCTTTAGTTCCTCTTAATTTTCTGCCATAAGGGTGGTGTCATCTCCATATCTGAGGTTATTGATATTTCTCCCGGCAATCTTGATTCCAGCTTGTGCTTCATCCAGTCCAGCATTTTGCATGAGGTATTCTTCATAGAAGTTAAATAAGCAAGGTGACAAAATACAACCTTGACATACTCCTTTCCCAGTTTGGAACCAATCCATTGTTCCATGTCTGGTTCTAACTATTGCTTCTTGACCTGCCTGCAGATTTCTCAGGAGGCAAGTCAGGTGGTCTGGTATTCCCATATCTTTAAGAATGTTCCATAGTTTGTTGTGGTCCACATAGCCAAAGGCTTTAGCACAGTCAATGAAGCAGATGTAGATGTTTTCCTGGAATTCTCTTGCTTTTTCTATGATCCAGTGGATGTTGGCAATTTAATCTCTGGTTCCTCTGCCTTTTCTAAATTCAGTTTGAACATCTGGAAGTTCCTGGTTCATGTACTGTTGAAGCCTAGCTTGGAGAATTTTGAGCATTACTTTGCTAGTCTGTGAGATGAGTGCATTTGTGCAGTAGTTTGAACATTCTTTGGCATTGCCCTTCTGTGGTATTGGAATGAAAATTGACCTTTTCCAGTCCTGTGGCCACTGCTGAGTTTTCCAAATCTGCAGGCATATTGAGTGTACCACTTTAACAGCAGGGAGTGAGGGGAACCAGGGTTCAAAGTTCAGCTCAGCCAGCCACTAGCTACATGACCTTAAGAAGTCCCTTATCGTCTCTGGGCTTCAGTGTTTTCATCTTCAAAATGGGGTGATAACATCTACTTCATACTTTGTGAGGATTAAATGAGATGGCACTATGTGCACAGAGACTAGTTTATAAAAGACAATCAGCAAATATTAGTTCCATTTTATGCTATACAACAGTCCAAGTGGTTTTATGAATGAAGACTTTATAGTAATAAAATGTTGATATTAAATTTACTCCCCATAACTGTTTAAGACCAAAACTTAAGAATGATGAGGTTCAAATGTTCATTGATTGATGAATGCATATACAAAATGTGGTATATACATAGGATGGAAAATTATTCTGTCATAAAAAGGAATGAAGTACTGATTCATTCTCAAACATGTCTGAACCTTGGAAACACTAAGTGAAAAAAGCTAGAGGCAAAAGGCCATTTATGTGAAACACAGAGACTAGGCAAATTCATAGAGAAAGTAGATCTGAAGTTATACCAGGACCTGGGGTGGAGGGAAATGGAGAGTTATTGCTAAACAGTTACAAAGACTCTGTTTGGAGTAATGAGAAAGTTTTGGGAATAAAAAGTGGTGATGGTTTCACACCATTATAATTAATGCTGCTGAAGTGTAGACCTTAAAATTGTTAAAGTGAAAAATGTGTTTTACTACAGTAAAAGAATTTTTAAAAAAGAATCAGAAATTTTGGCAAGTAACAATTTTCCTACTTTGCTTATAAAAAAGAAAAGAGTTACATGGCTTCCTGTTTTATAAACATTAAAAACTCTCAGAGTTAACTAGATGAAGGTGTCTTTTGCCTTTTGAGACCTAAAATGTGTTTTCAGTTATGAAATGAAATTTGGAAGCATGACCTGGATATTTTCTTTCTGTAATTTGGGATCAAGAGAGAAGAGAAAAAGTAACTCGGCAAGTTACTGCCTTTGGAAGATAATCAAACATGGAATAGGTTTCTCATCACAAATTAAGATGTATTTATCTAGCCCACATGAATTCCAGTTGGACATAGTGTAACAGGGACAGCAGTTTGGTCGCAGTAGTCTTCCCCAAAACCAAGAGAGCCCTCGCCTTCTTCACCAGGTGTCTGAGAGATGGTTTGAAGGCTGAACAAATCCTAACCTCAGTCATCCAGCAGGGAACACTGGGACACTCCTAGCCATCTGAGGCCATGAGCTGTGTCCAGGAGTCTTTTGAGAAAGAATGTACCCAAAGGGAGGTGATGAGTTAATATTTGAGGACAAGGGGGCAGTGCTGGAGAGCAGGATGGGGTCTCTGATGACATCGCCGACACCACAAGGCATAATCCAGGCAGGCACTAAGCACCGAGATGTGCGCACGTCCAGGGACAAGGGTCAGTTCACAGGGACCACTGATTACTCCTGCCAAATGGCATCCGTCCTCTTATTTTGCAGTCTCCGCCCCCACCCCTACTCTCTCCTGAGAATAAGAAGGTCCACCTTGAACCCTTGGACACCAGTACATTACAATCCTGGCACAGTTTCCTTAATGAGCTGTGAACCCCTGCCCTATATTAAACATCCTTAGGACAGCTTCCTATCTAGGTCCAGACATGAATTTGAAACAACTGCATGGTGTGGACAAGTTCCCAGCAATCTATGTGACCCAGAGCTGAAGATGTATCCCTGGAAATGGCCTGAGAAGAGCAGCTCCAAAGCTCTGTTCCTGTTTAACCATGGATGGAAATTCTCATCTTCTGTGTCCATGGAAGCATGAGGGTGGTGCTTTTATAACATTCTCTTTCATTTGCTGCCATGCTTTATCAGTGCATGTAATTATTTCCATTACTGAACCAACAGCTCATGTGAAATATGCACGAGCATACCCAGGAAAAAAAAAAAAAAAATGAGACCCTGAATGATGAATAATGGGAAGGAAACTTTTCTCAATGTGGTCAACACACGTTCCAGATTCCGATGCTGCTGGGACTGAGCCACAACAGGACACTGTGCTGTTACTGAGAATGAGACAATTTCTGGTACATGGGCTCTGAACACGGCTTTCATTCACTGTATTATCGATTTCCTGAGAACCTCTCCTGCTTTCCTCTCTATGACCATTTCTTTGCATGACCTCCAACAAGGACCTCAAAACGCAACTACTCACGGAAGTGAGCATCAATACGGAAACTGATTGTGTGTCATATGGCTGGGATCTCTGCAGAACAATTTTTTTTAGTAGGGTAGTATATCAGTCAGGACTTTTATCGTCAAAGGTCAGAATAGGATCAAATTAACTTTAAAAACAAAGAACACATTGCTTCTTTTTAACCGAAAAAAATCAACAAAGATTTAGGTACAGCAGGATCCAGGTGCTCCAGTGACTTCAACAGGACTTTCCTTCCCCATCTCTCGGCTCTAGTTTCTTTGTGTTGGCTTTGTCTATGGCAGGCATGTGGGTGTGCTATCCATACTGTGGCCCCCTGTGGCTCCAGGACTGCATTCTACCATCAATGCAACCTCAGTGGGAAAAGACACTCTCTATGCCAAAGTGTGTAGGAAAAGTCTGAAATCTGCCTCTTTGGGGGTAAGTGGGTCATGTGCTAATTACCAGATGGTGGGGTCAGCCTACCCTCAAGCCATAGCCTGGGACTAAAGAAGGGTGTTTGCCCCAGGAAAACCAGGATTCTCTCACCATAAGAAATGGGGACAGATGTGGTGCTGCCCAGCACAAGCAAACATCAACATGATCGTTGGCCTTGACCTGACCAGCTCCCAGCCCCTACCAGACTTCTCTTCACAAGATGGGGCTACCTAACCATATCTGCTGTCCATACCTGCTGATCCTTCTGCAGACCTGCCCACTTTCTAGACCTTCCTAGCCTAGGGCATGTAGCCATGGGCTGGCTCTGGTCCAGCCACCTATGCTGAGGCTTCCTCCATATCATGAAATAGGGTTTTCTTTTCTCATAGAATTTCCTTGTCTAGAGTCCTACAAGTTGTGTGGCTCAGCAACTAACTGACCATTCATGCATTCATTCACTCACTCCTCATATTTGGTTGATGTTTGTGAGTCCAGCACTCTGCTAGGCATCATTTTCATATACACTGCCTGTTCAATCTATAAGTCAGAGGTGGCTTCCTGGAGGAGGTGAGCTTGGGAGAACCTAGAGGAGAAGGGGTAGAGGGTAGATTCAGGGCTGGGGGAGGGGAAAGAAAGGTACCCAGATGGGTGTGGGCATTGGAGTCAACATCTGTGGGTTTTGCCTTCCCAGTGTCCCTCTCATTGTTTTACTAGCATCCCAAGTGCCTCTGGAAAGCCAACCCCTTCCCGCACTCAGCACACATGGGTGTAGGTGGTACTGATGCTATCCCTGACTCCAGGGTGGGCATACGACCCAGACCTGACCAAGCAAATCTCCACATTCTCTCAACTACAGTAACAAATCTGGGGAACACACATCTGTGGCTAGACCAGGGGAAGTCCTTTGCATCACTGGGGCAGAACAGCTGGTACAATGTGGGAGCTGGCAGGGGCTGTTTCCACCCTCACAGGAGTAGAGACCACCTAAGAATGAACCAACAAGGGAACACAGAGCAGAAAGACAGGCAAACCCACCAGAAGGATGTCAGCTGCTCCTGAAACCAGAATTCCCTAGAACTCCCAACACTTCTGTTGATGCTTAAGCCAGTTTTAGCTATGTTCCCATCAATTGCGATAAAAGGAGTCCTGAGGCAAGCATGGAGCTTTGGGGGACAGTGAGGGACCAGCTGGTGAGTCTTCAATGGGGTGCTTCCATTGCTGAGCTTGGGGGACTTTGATACAGGGGTGTCAGTCTGGCCACAAAGGGCTTGAACCCCAAAATGTAGGCTCAGATTCAGAGCTGCTGTCCAGTGCTCCTTCAGCCACATGCCTCAGCTGCCTAGATGCCTGGTGGATAAATGGCTGCTGTGAGCGTTCAAGAAAGATTCCATTCTGCTGTTCCCTGGACTCTGCTTATTATATTAAATAATGTGTAAAATCATCAGTCATCCTCACATTGCTGTCATCCAGAAAACTGGCCCTGTTCATCTGAGTTCCCCAGCGTGCAGAGACTGCTTGGGACACTGAGGACCAGGCAGAGAGGGAGGCACTGGGTCCAGAAGCTGAGCCATGCCAAGGGCCTCTAGAGTTGCAGGGTCAAAGCCAAATTGGAAAAGGTAGGGGTGTTGGTCATCAGAGGTGCAGCCAGAGGGGTGTGGACAGCAGGGTCAGGAGACAGGGGGCAAGAACAGTGTGGAGGGGAGGTGTGTGGGCAAGATGAGCAACAGCAGCCAGGAGGAAGCCCCAGCACTGATCTGAATGCCACTCACCCTGAGATGTGTCTCTCGGCATCAGTCTCTCCCATCCTCCTGGCTCCCATTATAAGGAGCAGCCATGGCCCTCTCCATGGGTCCAACTCCTGAGATAAGTATCCGACCCCTCCTCTCCTGTTCCTGGGTGCCTGCCAGCTCCAAAAGGCCCCTAGGGCACACCTCTACCTTCTACAAGAACAGCTCCTGCTTGCTTCTATTTCCAGGAGGCGCCTGGCCTGGATGGATGGTATGTAACCAACCTGACACTGGGCACATCACTGGGTACAAACTGTCCTCATTCTTTGGTGACCAACTGGGCTGAGGTGAGGGAGGGGTTGCCCGGTCTCTGAAGAGCTGAGACAGCTGTGTGTCCTCAGTAGGCTGCAACCCGCTTTAGGGCACGCTCTGAGGTCTCTCCTGGGACCAGCTGCCTGCTAGCTGCAAGCTGTTGCTCAGAGCCCCTGCTCGGCCTCTTGGGCAGCCTGGACACTGAGACCTCAAGAAGGTCCATGCAGCAAGCCTGGGACAGCTGAAGGAAGCTTGGTCCCAGTCAAATGTAGCCTCTCACTCCTCAGATAAACAGTCCAAAATGGCAAGTGCCAAAACTAAACATTTTTTAGGAGTTCTTGGACATTAAATAGCTCCCCACATTCACACCACACACACACACACACACACACACAGATGATTTAAGTGTAAATAAATCAGAAACATCTGGACACTTTTTTCCTTAAAATACAAGTGAATTTTCCATTCAGGAGGAAAAGTCTATGACATATTTAGAGTCTCAGCAAACACAACAGCTTTCAGCTAAGACATCCAGTCATCTCAGAGGGCAATGCATGATCTGTCTGGCATCCTCATCCAGCTGTCACTTACCCAGAGCTTTAATTCCCACTCTGGGCCTTCTTCTATCAGCTTGCCTACCACTTAGAAACTCTTGTCCCTTGCTCGTGATAAGTCCTGACTTACATATTAGCCCTTTGAAAAATTCTTCCCCTACATAATGAATACAGAGAAATCCCTTGCAAATCTGTATGTGAACAAGGAAAAAATCAGAAAGAGAAATTAAGGAAACAATCCCTTTCACCAGTGCAACAAAAAGAATAAAATGCCTAGAAATAAACCTGCCTAAAGAGAAAAAAGATCTGTATGCAGAAAACTATAGGCCACTGATGAAAGAAATCAAAGATGACATAAACAGATAGAGAGATATACCATCTTCTTGGATTGAAAGAATCAATATTGTGAAAATGACTATACTACCCAAAGCAATCTACAGATTCAATGCAATCCCAATCAAATGACCAATGGCATTTTTCACAGAATAAGAACAACAAATTTCAAAATTTGTATGGAAACACAAAATACCCTGTATAGCCAAAGCAATCTTGAGAAAGAAAAATGGAGCTGGAAGAATAAACCTTCTTGACTTTATACTATATTACAAAGCTACAGTCACCAAGACAGTATGATACTGGCACAAAAACAGAAATATAGATCAATGTAACAAGATAGAAAGCCCAGAGGTAAACCTATGTACCAACGGGTACCTAATCAGAGGCAAGAATATATGACAGAGAAAAGATAGTCTCTTCAATAAGTGGTTCTGGGAAAACTGGACATTTATATGAAAAAGAATGAACTTAAAACACTTCTTAATACCACACACAAAGATTAAACTCAAAACGGATTAAAGACCTAAATGTAAGGTCAGAAATATAAAACTTTTAGAGGAAAACATAGGCAGAATATTCTTTGACCCACCTCCTAGAGTAATGGAAATAAAAGCAAAAATAAACAAATGAGACCTAATTAAACTTAAAAGCATTTTCAAAGCAAAGGAAACTATAACAAGATGAAAAGACAACCCTCAGAATGGGAGAAAATAACTGCAAATGAAATAACTGACAAAGGATTAATTTCCAAAATATAGAAGCAGCTCATGCAGCTTAATATCAGAAAAACAAATAGCCCAATCAAAAAATGGGCAGAAGACCTAAATAGATATTTCACCAAAAAAGACATACAGGTTTCCAATAAACACGTGAAAAGATGCTCAATAATGCTCATTAATAGAGAAATGTAAATCAGAACTACAGTGAGATATCGTCTCACACCAATCAGAATGGCCATCATCAAAAAATCTACAAACAATAAATGCTGGAGAGAATGTGGAGAAAAGGGAACCCTTTTGCATTTTTGGTGGGAATGTAAAGTGATACAGCTACGATGGAGAACAGTATGGAGATTCCTTAAAAAACTAGGAATAAAATTGCCATGTGACCCAGCAATCCCACTACCAGGCATATACCCTGAGAAAACCATAGTTCAAAAAGACACATATACCCCAATGTTCACTGCAGCACTATTTCCATGTCCTTACAACAGGACATGGAAACAAGCTAGATGTCCATTGACAGATGAATGGATAAAGAAAATCTGGTACATACATATAATGTATATCAGCCATAAAAATGAATGAATTTGAGTCCGTTGAACTGAGGTGGATGAACCTAGAACCTGTTAAACAGAGTGAAGTCAGAAAGAGAAACACAACACATATAAACGGAATCTAGAAAAATGGTACTAATGAACCTATCTGCAGGGCAGGAATAGAGATGCAGACAGAGAGAACAGGCTTATGGACACAGCGGGGGAAGGAGAGGGTAGGACGAATTGAGAGAATAGCATTGAAAATATATTTTACCACATGTAAAACAGATAGCTAGTGGGAAGTTGCTGTATAACACAGACTGCTCAGCCCAGTGCTCTGTGACGACCAGGTGGGATGGGAGAAGTGGGTGGGAGGGAGGTTCAAGAGGGAGGGGATATATGTATCCCTATGGCTGATTCGGGCTTCCCAGGTGGTGCTAGTGGTTAAGAACCTGCTTGCAAAAGCAGGAGACATAAGGGATGTGGGTCTGATCCCTGGGTTGGGAAGATCCCCTGGAGGAGGAAATGGCAATCCACTTTAGTGTTCTTGCCTGGGAAATCCCAAGGACAGAGGAGCCTGGTGGGCTATAGTCCATAGGGTCGCAAAGAGTTGGACATGAGTGAAGTGACTTAATATGCACGCACGTATGGCTGATTCATGTTGTTGTACAGCAGAAACCAACACAATATTGTAAAGCAATCTTCTTCCAAATAAAAAAATTTTTTTAATTCTTCATCAACTAAAGCCACACTCATGATTATTCACTCACCCTCCTCACCAACTTAATGCACTCCCTGTGGAGGTTTCTGTATTAAGTCTCAACTCTCCCACTTTGCGGTTACAACATCCTCACTTTTCTCCCTTCCCTACCTTATCCTAGTTGGGTTGGGTAGGAGCAACCCAACCTTCCACTTGTCACAAGGATGGGCACACATCTCTGGCCTGGTCTTCACCTCCTGGCCACAGTGACTGGTTCCAAGATGAGTAGCAACTTGTATTAGCTAAATAAGTCAATCCTATGGAAAAGGTCCACTGGGATTTATGAGCCTGGAACTGTTGGCAGCTGTCTTGCCAACACTTAGGGTGTAGTAGTTTTATCTATGGCCACATAACAACATGACCCCAAACTTAGTATCCTAATACAGTGTTTATTATTTCTCATGATTCTCTGGGCTGAGATGAGCAGTTTTGTTACCACAGTGACAGCTGAGGTCACTGATGTGGCTGCATTCAGTTGAGAGCCTGTCTGAGATGGCCAGAATGTCTGTGATGGCCTCATCCTCCAAGGTCTCTTTCCAAGTGGCCTTTCATCCTTCAATAGTCTAGCCTAGAGCTTCTTCACAGCTAGGTGACTAGGTTCCAAGAAGGCCAGCCCCAGTGTGCAAGCAGTTAATCAAGCTTCTACTTGTACCACACTGGCTAACGTCCAATTGGCCAAAACAAACTGCATATCCAAGTTCAGACTGAGTGTTGGAGGGGGCTACACATAGCATGAATATTAGGAAACTTGGTTCACTGGAAGCCACCAGAGTAATTGTCTAATACACAGGTTAGACAATTAGAGGAAAGGTTTTTAATGTCATCACTGTAGTCCTGGGAGCCATATATGCCTGAAGTCAGAGATCTACTCTAGTCTCTCCAGGTACACAAACCCCAAACAAACAAACAAACAAACAAAACTCTTGTTTTTGTTGTTTAACTACAATTCTGAGTCAGGTTTCTGCCACTGACCAATACTGTAACTCATGCCACCTCTAGTAGACACTGGGGACACAGACTGAAAGAAGATATAGCTGACTTACCTACATGGAGGAGTCCCTAGAGGTCTGTCACCCCAACAAAACTACAGATTTGCAAGGGATGGGGCTAGCTCTTAGGCCTGAGTGCTGGGCACTTAAGAAATGGTCAGTGAAAGTGAGTTGATGAACTGTTATCATACTATTCGCTTTCAAATGCTGCTGAAATAGTATTCTCAAGACTTCTGTTTCCAGGAGTCAACTGGGGCTGGTCTTTTTGGAACTCTCCAAATGAACCAGATATCATTCACTTTTAAGACTGAGGAAGGTCCCAGTCTTGGTCCCAATGGGGTCAGGCCAGGGCTTTTCAAAGTGGTCCAAGACTAGCAAAAGCTTTTGAGAGTTTACCTGCCATCCTTGTGCTGAGAAACATTCTCTTGTCTTCTAGAATAGTGAGAGTCAGCACAAAAAAAAAAAAAGAGGAATATTGAATTTGAAACCTACAGGTGCATGATGGTTTTAAACCTGTAGACTTCTGTCTACGTCTACATCTCTTGAACAGGGGTTGGCCTTAGTGACTTACCTCTAAAGAAGAGAATGCAGAAGTGATTTTCCATGACTTTCCAGGCCAGTTAGAAAAAGCCACTCAAACACAACAACCCAAAACCTGTGGGACACTGTAAAAGCAGTGCTAAGGGGAAGGATCATAGCAATGCAGGCGTACCTCAAGAAACAAGAAAAAAGTCAAATAAATAACCTAACTCTACACCTAAAGCAACTAGAAATGGAAGAAATGAAGAACCCCAGGGTTAGTAGAAGGAAAGAAATCTTAAAAATTAGGGCTGAAATAAATGCAAAAGAAACAAAAGAGACCACGGCAAAAATCAACAAAGCCAAAAGCTGGTTCTTTGAGATGATAAATAAAATTGACAAACCATTAGCCAGACTCATCAAGAAACAAAGGGAGAAAAATCACATCAATAAAATTAGAAATGAAAATGGAGAGATCACAACAGACAACACAGAATACAAAGGATCAGAAGAGACTACTATCAGCAATTATATGCCAATAAAATGGACAACTTGGAAGAAATGGACAAATTCTTAGAACTAAGTACAACTTTCCAAAACTGAACCAGGAAGAAATAGAAAATCTTAACAGACCCATAACAAGCACAGAAATTGAAACTGTAATCAGAAGTCTTCCAGCAAACAAAAGCCCAGGACCAGATGGTTTCACAGCTGAATTCTACCAAAAATTTAGAGAAGAGCTAACACCTATCCTACTCAAACTCTTTCAGAAAATTGCAGAGGAAGGTAAACTTCCAAACTCATTCTATGAAGCCACCAGCACCCTAATACCAAAACCTGACAAAGATGCCACAAAAAAAGAAAACTACAGGCCAATATCACTGATAAACATAGATGCAAAAATCCTTAACAAAATTCTAGCAATCAGAATCCAACAACAAATTAAAAAGATTATACACCATGACCAAGTGGGCTTTATCCCAGGGATGTAAGGATTCTTCAATATCCACAAATCAATCAATGTAATACACCACATTAACAAATTGAAAAATAAAACCATATGATTATCTCAATAGATACAGAGAAAGCCTTTGACAAAATTCAACATTAATTTATGATAAAAACTCTCCAGAAAGCAGAAATAGAAGGAACATACCTCAACATAATAAAAGCTATATATGACAAACCCACAGCAAACATTATCCTCAATGGCAGAAAATTGAAGGTATTTCCCCTAAAGTCGGGAACAAGACAAGGGTGCCCACTTTCACAGCTACTATTCAACATAGTTTTGGAAGTTTTGGTCACAGCAATCAGAGCAGAAAATAAATAAATAAATAAAAGGAATCCAAATTGGAAAAGAAGAAGTAAAACTCTCACTGTAGGCAGATGACATGATCCTCTATACAGAAAATCCTAAAGACTCCACCAGAAAATTACTGGAGCTAGTCAATGAATATAGTAAAGTTGCAGGATAGAAAATCAACACATAGAAATCCCTTGCATTCCTATACACTAATAATGAGAAAATAGAAAGAGAAATTAAGGAAACAATTCCATTCACCATTGCAACGGAAAGAATAAAATACTTAGGAATATATCTACCTAAAGAAACTAAAGACCTATATATAGAAAATTATAAAACACTGGGGAAAGAAATCAAAGAGGACACTAAGAGATGGAGAAATATACCGTGTTCATGGATCAGAAGAATCAATATAGTGAAAATGAGTATACTACCCAAAGCAATCTATAGATTCAATGCAATCCCTATTAAACTACCAACGGTATTTTTCACAGAGCTAGAACAAATAATTTCACAATTTG
Organism: Bos taurus; assembly: GCF_002263795.3. Classification (NCBI taxonomy): domain Eukaryota; kingdom Metazoa; phylum Chordata; class Mammalia; order Artiodactyla; family Bovidae; genus Bos; species Bos taurus. The sequence goes on from NC_037334.1 coordinate 39,661,959, forward strand.
TATGGAAATAACAAAAAACTTCGAATAGCCAAAGCAAACTTGAGAAAGAAGAATGGAACTGGAGGAATCAACCTATCTGACTTCAGGCTCTACTACGAAGCCACAGTCATCAAGACAGTATGGTACGGGCACAAAGACAGAAATATAGATCAATGGAACAAAATAGAAAGCCCAGAGATAAATCCACACACCTATGGACACCTTATCTTTGACAAAGAAGGCAAGAATATACAATGGAGAAAAGACAATCTTTTAACAAGTGGTGCTGGGAAAACTGGTCAACCACTTCTAAAAGAATGAAACTAGAACACTTTCTAACACCATACACAAAAATAAATTCAAAATGGATTAAAGATCTAAACATAAGACCAGAAACTATAAAACTCCTAGAGGAGAACATAGGCAAAACACTCTCCGACATAAATCACAGCAGGATCTTCTATGACCCACCTCCCAGAATATTGGAAATAAGAGCAAAAATAAACAAATGGGACCTAATTAAAAGCACAACAAAGGAAACTCTAAGCAAGGTGAAAAGACAGCCTTCAGAATGGGAGAAAATAATAGCAAATGAAGCAACTGACAAAGAACTAATCTCAAAAATATACAAGCAACTCCTACAGCTCAATTCCAGGAAAATAAACGACCCAATCAAAAAACGGGCTAAAGAACTAAACAGACATTTCTCCAAAGAAGACATACTGATGGCTAACAAACACATGAAAAGATGCTCAACATCACTCATTATCAGAGAAATGCAAATCAAAACCACTATGAGGTACCATTTCACACCCATCAGAATGGCTGCTATCCAAAAGTCTACAAGCAATAAATGCTGGAGAGGGTGTGGAGAAAAGGGAACCCTCTTACACTGTTGGTGGGAATGCAAACTAGTACAGCCACTATGGAGAAGAGTGTGGAGATTCCTTAAAAAACTGGAAATAGAACTGCCATATGACCCAGTAATTCCACTGCTGGGCATACACACTGAGGAAACTAGAATTTAAAGAGACACGTGTACCCCAATGTTCATCGCAGCACTGTTTATAATAGCCAGGACATGGAAGCAACCTAGATGTCCATCAGATGAATGGATAAGAAAGCTGTGGTATATATATCAATGGAGTATTTCTCAGCCATTAAAAATAATACATTGGAATCAGTTCTAATGAGGTGGATGCAACTGGAGCCTATTATACAGAGCAAAGTAAGCCAGAAAGAAAAACACCAATACAGTATACTAATGCATATATATGGAATTTAGAAAGATGGTAATGATAACCCTGTATGTGAGACAGCAAAAGAGACACAGATGTATAGAACAGTCTTTTGGACTCTGTGGGAGAGGGAGAGGGTGGATGATTTGGTAGAATGGCATTGAAACATGTATAATATCACATATGAAACAAATCGAAAGTCCAGGTTCGATGCATGATACAGGATGCTCAGGGCTGGTGCACTGGAATGACCCAGAGGGATGGTATGGGGAGGGAGGTGGGAGGGGGGTTCAGGATGGGGAACACGTATACACCTGTGGCGGATTCATGTTGATGTATGGCAAAACCAATACAATATTGTGAAGTAATTAGCCTCCAATTAAAATAAATAAATTTATATTGAAAAATAATAATAATAAAAATAAAAACAGGAGACATATGAAAAAAAAGAAAAAGCCACTCAGCCTCTCTTGGCTTCTTTCTCAGGACACTCATCCTTAGAACCCAGTGACCATGTGGTGACGAAGCCAAGCAGCCACTTGGAAGGCCAGGAACAGGTGATCTGGCAAAGCTCCAGCTGAGGTCCCAGACAATGCCCAGCACCCCTGACAGACACCTCCCCACCAGCACTGAGAGAAGCAGAGGTCAACTGTCCTTGCTGAGCCCTACCTAAACTGAAGATTCATGAGCAAAATAGACATTTTAAGCTAAAAGGTTTTGAGGTGGCTTATAAAAAGCCACAGATAGATAACTGGAACAAGATGGAAGAGACTTTAGAGGTAATATCATTCAACTTGTCCATCTTATGGGTGGGAAAAAGTCCAGAAGATGAAAGTGACCAGAAGACCCAAAGTGACCAGATTAGGACATGGGCCCAGATCTCTGGATTGCAGGTAGAGTGCCCTTTGCACTATCAGCCCAGGGCTGACACAACACTCATTCCAACTCCTCTCCCTGACCTCTCTGTGCAAATGAAGGCCTGCCACTAAGGATGGAGGGATGGAGAGATAAAACGAGCCTGGGTTCCAGAAACATCCCTGAGCAGCCACACTAGCCCTGGACTATCTACCTCCAGAATTATCATACAAGGAAAATAAATCCTCATGCATTTAAGTGGGGATTTCTGTTATCTGCAGCCAAATGCATGCCTAACTGATAACATTGGCTTTCAAACTACACTGGATTGAAAATTCCTACTGTGGTGTTTCCAACTTATTTTGCTACTGTTGCCAAAAACTCTGTAACTGAGCTGTAAGTCAAGGGGTCAAGTAGAGAGAGCTCCCTACTACCCTACTTGCTGCCAGAAATGCTCATCTATTCACAGCAAGCTGGCCCTCACTCACTCTCAGCCTTCTAAGCTGACCCAAGCCTTTCCTGGCATTCTACACACTTCCTCTGGCCAGAGAAGGATTAAAAAAAAAAAAAAAAAGCTGCCTGGTGCTTTTCTCAGTCATGCAGTCATTGAGCTACGACACCAGACTGACCCTGGGCTGCCACTCAGAAATGTGACTAGACAGATTACACAGACTCGAACTAACAACCAGAATGGGGAGGCTAGAGAGAGACCCCCAGTGCAAGTTCTGCCCCAGTCAGGGCATGAAATCACCCCATGCAGAATTGAAAAGCTGAGAGTTTTGACTGGGGGTTTTACAGCAGGCACATTTTTGGCTGAAGCTATTTACCTGGCTGTGATTTAATATTATCTCTTTAAAAATAATCAGTCATTAACAGGAAACTCCAATGTCTGGAGCCCTGGGAGATGGCTTACTTTGTGACTGCCTTAATCTGAAAAACATGGGAATGGAAAGGTTCCTTTTTAGGAGCAGCCTTACAGAGATGGAGAAGCAAGAGCACCTTGTGCCACATGCAATCAGCTAACAGGGCCTCCAAGGTGTTCTGAGAAAAAAGCTCGGGAAACACAAACTCAAGCTGATCTCAGACAAGTCTAAGCTTCTCAGGCTGCAGCTTACAAAGTTGCACCTGTCACTTCACTTGAGTCATATGGTGACTCCCATAAGAGTGGTCTGGCTATTACTGTCCCCATTTTACAGATGGGAAAACTGAGGCTCAAGGCATTGCAGGGACTTGCCCAGGGCCACACACAAGTGAGTAGGTATTGTGGGCTGAATGTTTGTGTCTCCCCCAAATTCATATGTTGAAGCCCTAACCTTCAATGGGATGGTATACAGACGTGGAGCCTTTGGGAGGTGATTACGTTTAGATGAGTTCAAGAGGGTGGGACCCTCATTATGGGATTAGTGCCCTTAAAAGAAGAGGAAAAAATTGAACTCTCTCTCTCTTTCTACCATGTGAGCACATAGCAAGGCAGCTGTCTGCAAGCCAGGATGAGGGTCTTCCCCAGAACTCGACCATACTGGTACCCTGATTTTGGACTTTCAGAACTGTGAGAAGTAGATTTATGTTTTTTTAAGCCACCCAGTCTATGGTACCTTGTCACTGCAGCCTGAGCAGACCAAGACAATGAGGTAACAGGCTAGAAGACTCTCTGGCACTCTCTCACTTACCCCTGCATCACTGGAGCAAATCACTTACCCACTCTAAGACTAATTTTTCCTGCCTGTAGACGGGGAAATGCCCACCTTACTAGGAGTTGTAAGGGTAAATGAGATCGTGACTGAAGGAAAGTTACACGGCTCAAAATAACCTGGAGTTAAAACTCCCCTCTGGGTCCTCCCCACCATTTTATGCAAAACAAAGAACTCTCACCCAAAGAAAAAAATGGACATAATATATATGCCCAGCTCCCATCCAGTGCCAGTCTCTGGCCGATCTCCAGAATTCCTTGCCCCAGCCGTTTAAGAGATAACTAACCCGAACAACCTTGGAGAAGAACAGGCCCCCTTAAGACAGTAGCTTTCCACATATATGCCTATATATACTTACTCTTTTCTTGGGTTAGTGCAGCAGCTCACTAATCTGACTGCTGCCCCTTCTTGCCACATTAAAGGTGATCTGTTCGTGTAAAGGCTGGTCTCATTCATTTTCCGAACCTTGCCTTCTCTAACTCCCTTATCCTACAGTGACTATCATGGTGATTGAAGAACTAAGAGGCTCAGAGCCCATAAAAATAAAACATTTTTTTGTTGTGGTATGAAAATATACGTAATGGGAAACTTACTATTTTTAAGTGTATACTTCAGGGGCATTGCATTTACACTGTTATGTAACCATCACCACCATCCATCTTCAGAACTCTTTCATCATCCCAAACTGAAACTCTGTAACCATTAAGCCGGGGGTCCCCAACCTCTGGGATCTAATGCCTGATGATCTGAGGCACAGCTGTGGTATAATAATAATAGAAATAAAGTGCACAATAAATGCAATGTGCTTGAATCATCCTGAAACCACACCCTCCACCTCGGTCCATGGACAAACTATCCTCCATGAAACTGGCCCTTGGTGCCAAAAAGGTTGGGGACTGCTGCATTAAACAACTTGCCATTTTCCCTCCTCCTCCCCGGTGCCAGCCCTTGGAACCCAACATTCTACTCTCTGCCTCTATAACTTTGCCTGCTCTAGGGACCTCACATAGGTGGAATCATAGTATTTGTCCTATTGTGGCTGGCTTACCTTATTAATGTCCTCCAGGCTCATCCATACGGTAGCACACATCAGAATTTCCTTCCTCTTTAACTCAAATATTATTGTATCACATGTATATGCTACATTTTGTTTATCCATTTATCTGTTTTTACAATTTATCATCCTCACTCACGCAGAGGAACTGAGATGAGGAGCTCCCCTTCCTCCTCACAAATGAATCCCAGACAGCTTGTTCTTGTTCTTCTGATTGTAGCCTCAGCCCATCATTCCCACAGAAACATACATGGACAAGCAGGTGTGCCACTCACCTGTGGTAGAGGGCCAGCTGTGTTTTTTATTCTAACTTCCAGTTTGTCGGGGACCAATAGTCAGAACTGGAGAAGGCAATGGCACCCCACTCCAGTACTCTTGCCTGGAAAATCCCATGGGCGGAGGAGCCTGGTAGGCTGTAGTCCATGGGGTCTCGAAGAGTCGGATACGACTGAGTGACTTCCTTTTCACTTTTAACTTTCATGCATTGGAGAAGGAAATGGCAACCCACTCCAGTGTTCTTGCCTGGAGAATCCCAGGGACGGGGAGCCTGGTGGGCTGCTGTCTATAGGGTCGCACAGAGTCGGACACGACTGAAGCAACTTAGCAGCAATACTCAGATCACGAACTCCTTATTGCCAAATTCAGACTTAAATTGCAGAAAGTAGGGAAAACCACTAGGGAAAACCATATCATTCAGGTGTGACCTAAATCAAATCCCTTATGATTATACAGTGGAAGTGAGAAATACATTCAAGGGATTAGATCTGATAGACAGAGTGCCTGAAGAACTACAGACAGAGCTTTGTGACACTGTACAGGAGGCAGGGATCAAGACCATCACCGAGAAAAAGAAATGCAAAAAGACAAAATGGTTGTCTGAGGGGGCCTTACAAATAGCTGTGAAAAGAAGAGAAATGAAAGGCAAAGGAGAAAAGGAAAGATGTGCCCATTTGAATGCAGAGTTCCAAAGAACAGCAAGGAGAGAGAAGAAAGCCTTCCTCAGTGACCAATGCAAAGAAATAGAGGAAAACAATAGAATAGGAAAGACTAGAGATCCCTTCAAGAAAATTAGAGATACCAAGGGAACATTTCATGCAAAGATGGGCTCGATAAAGGACAGAATGGTATGGACCTAACAGAAGCAGAAGATATTAAGAAGAGGTGGCAAGAATACACAGAAGAACTATACAAAAAAGATCTTCATGACCCAGATAATCACAATGGTATGATAACTCACCTAGAGCCAAACATCCTGGAATGTGAACTCAAGTGGGCCTTAGGAAGCATCACCACGAACAAAGATAGTGGAGGTGATGGAATTCCAGCTGAGCTATTTCAAATTTTAAAAGATGATGCTATGAAAGTGCTGCATTCATTATGCCAGCAAATTTGGAAAACTCAGCAGTGGTCACAGGATGGGAAAAGGTCAGTTTTCATTCCAACCCCAAAGAAAGGAAATGCCAAAGTATGCTCAAACTACCACACAATTGCACTCATCTCACATGCTAGCAAAGTAATGCTCAAAATTCTCCAACCAAGCTGCAACAGTACATGAACCATAAAATTCCAGATGTTCAAGCTGGATTTAGAAAAGGCAGAGGAACCGAGATCAAATTGCCAACATCTGCTGGATCATAGAAAAAAGCAAGAGAGTTCCAGAAAAACATCTACTTCTGCTTTATTGACTATGCCAAAGCCTTTGACTGTGTGGATCACAACAAATTGTCGAAAATTCTTCAAGAGACAGGAATACCAGACCACCTGACCTGCTTCTTGAGAAATCTATATGCAGGTCAGGAAGCAACAGTTGGAACTGGACATGGAACAACACACTGGTTCCAAATAGGAAAAGGAGTACGTCAAGGCTGTATATTGTCACCCTGCTTATTTAACTTATATGCAGAGTACGTCATGAGAAACGCTGGGCTGGATGAAGCACAAGCTGGAATCAAGATTGCCGGGAGAAATATCAATAACCTCAGGTATGCAAATGACACCACTCTTACGGCAGAAAGTGAAGAACTAAAGAGCTTCTTGATGAAAGTGAAAGAGGAGAGTGAAAAGGTTGGCTTAAAACTCAACATTCAGAAAGCTAAGATCATGGCATCTGGTCCCATCACTTCATGGGAAATAGACGGGGCAACAGTGGAAACAGTGACAGACTATTTTTTTTGTGCTCCAAAATCATTGCAGATGGTGACTGCAGCCATGAAATTAAAAGACACTTGTTTCTTGGAAGAAAAGTTATGACCAATCTAGACAGCATATTTAAAAGCAGAGACATTACTTTGCCAACAAAGGTCTGTTTACTGAAAGCTATTGCCATTCCAGTAGTCATGTATGGATGTGAGAGTTTGACTATAAAGAAAGCTGAGCACCGAAGAATTGATGCTTTTGAACTGTAGTGGTGGAGAAGACTTGAGAATCCCTTGGACAGCAAGGAGGTCCAACCAGTCTATCCTAAACAAAATCAGTCCTGAATATTCATTGGAAGCACTGATGCTGAAGCTGAAATTCCAGTACTTTGGCCACCTGATGGGAAGAACTGACTCATTTGAAAAGACCCTGATGCTGGGAAAGATTGAAGGCGGGAGGAGAAGGGGACAACAAAGGATGAGATGGTTGGATGGCATCACCGACTCAATGGACATGAATTTGAGTAACCTCTGGGAGTTGGTGATGGACATGGAGGCCTGGTGTGCTGAGTGTATAGGGTCGTAAAGAGTCGGACATGACTGAGTGACTGAACACTTCTGTGAAATACAATAAAATGATGTACAAAATAAAAATTTAAAAACCAAACCCATAAAAGTATTGGCCATTTTTTACATTTTTAGATTCAACAGACATAAATTACTGGTTAAAAGACAATAAAAGTTTCCAAACATTCTTAATTTCTATCCAAATCTTGTTACAGATCTGTAACAAACATTTCAAAGGCTGGCACCCATCCACAAACCACATTTTGAGTAACACTGCCTGAGCACTGATTAACAGCAAAAATGAAAACATCTAAATGACCATAAGTAATGTAGTTGCTAAATATACTTTGGTACCTCCATATTATGGTTTAGCAATAAAATATAATGAAGCACATGAGTCACCAGTTCCACTCCTAAGTATATAACCAAGAGAAACGAAAACATATGTACCCACAAAATCTTGTTCACAAATGTTCATACCAGTTTTATTCACAGTAGCCAAACAGTGGCAATCCAAAGTCCATTGGTGGATGAATGGATAAACAAAATGCAGTATATCCATACAATGGAGTATTACTCACCCATAAAAAGTAACAAAGTACTGACACATGCCACTGGATAAACCTGGAAATCATTATGCAAAGTGAAAGAAGCCAGACATAAAAGGCCACATTTATATGAAATCCCTAAAATAGGCAAATAGAGAGAGAGAGTAAGTAGATGAGAGGTTGCCAGGGGCTAGGACTGATAGAGGGATTAGAACATGATGGCTAAAGGGAACTGGATCTCCAAGTGGAGTAATGCTCCAAAAGTGATTCTAAAAATGATTGTGGTGATATTTGCACAATTCTGTGCATATACTAAAAAGATCACTGAATTGTACACTTTAAATACACAAATCATACAATATATAAATTATATCTTGATAAACTTGTTATTAAAAATGAAGCAGAGGATTTCCCTGGTGGTTCAGCAGTTAAGAATCCCCCTTGCTCTGCAGGGGATGCAGATTTGATCCCTGGTTGGGGAACTAAGATCCCACAGGCCACAGGAGCAACCGAGCCCACACACCACAACTACTGAGCCTGCCTGACACACCAAAGACCCTGTGTGCCGCAACTAAGATCCAATGCAGCCAAAGAAATAAATATATATTTTTATAAAGTATGTTCTTTAAAAAAAATAAAGCAGAGTCCTATAGCTATTAAAACAATTTAATTAAATTATTTAAAACCTAAAGAAAATCCTAGGTCTGGATTTTTCACTAGTAATTTCTTCTAAACATTGAAAAGAGAAGCAACACTAAATCTTACACAAATTCTTTCAGGTAATACAGTAACATTTCCTAACTCATTTTATGAGACCAGCATAACCTTGATAGCCAAACCTGACAACCTGAAAGGAAAATCACAGACCATCTCTCTATGAAGACAGATGCAAAAATCTCTAAACAAAATGTTGAATCCAGCAACATATTAAAATAATAAAGCCCATCTAAGTGGGATTTATTCTGGGAATGCAAAGGTAGTTAACATTCTAAAATCAATCACTGTAATTCAGTGTTTTGACAGAAAATAGAGAGAAAATATCATAAGATCATCTCTTGAATATAGAAATACCACTTGACATGTCTTAATATCCAACCATAACCTTTAAAAAATAACCTCTCAGCAAACTAAGAGAATTTCTTTGATTTGATCAATATCTACAAAAACCTAAAGCAACGGTCATACTTAATTCTTCTGATTTCAGTTATAAAACCAGGATGCCTGCAATGGAATTGGTAATAATTCTCTTCAGCACACTGAAGGTCCTAGCCAAAGCAATGAGTAAAGTAAATAAAGATATAAGAATAGGAAAAAAATAAAATTCTACTTACTGATGGCATAATAGAAAATACACAGAAAATCTAAAAGAGCATTAAACTATTAGCGTTAAAAACTGAAGTGGCAAGAACACTGAAAACAAGGGAACATGAAAAGCAAATTTTAAAACATTATTTTTAAAATAGCATCTAGAAAAACCAGTAAATTCCTAGGAATAAAGAAAATAAAATATGTACAAGAACTCTATACTAAAAACTTGAAAATACTGTCAAATAAAATTAAAGATCAAATACACAGAACAATACACCATATTCATAAATTGAAGGCCTTGGTATTGTGAAGATGTCATTTCTTTCTAAATTATTATCAAGATTCAATGAATCTCATTCAAAGCTACAGCAGGGTTGGGGTTTGTATTGTCATTGTTTTAATACCAAGTTGCAAACAGGTTGTAAAACTTGTATGAAAAGGCAAAGGCCTAAAAATAACAAATGCTGAAGCTGAAGCTCCAATACTTTGGTCACCTGATGCAAAGAGCCGACTCATTGGAAAAGACCCCGACATTGGGAAAGATTGAAGGCAGAAGGAGAAGGGGACAACAGAGGATGAGATGATTGGATGGCATCACTGATTCAATGGACATGAGTTTGAGCAAACTCTGGGAGATAGTGATGGACAGGAAAGCCTGGCATGATACAGTCCATGTGGTCACAAAGAGTGAGACACGACTTAGCAACTGAACAACAAGAACAGCAAAGGCAGTTCTGCAAAAAATACCACATGATACCAACAGCGAAGCTCTGGTAATTAAAATAAGGTGATAATTACTCATGGATAGACAAATAGGAGAATGGAACAGAAAAGGCAGTTCAGACCCAGACATGCACAGCCACCAGGATGGCTGAAACAAAACAGAAAATGCCAAGTGTTGGCGAGGATGTAGTGGTTGTTGCTGTTCAGTCACTCACCTGGAATTCTGGAATTCTCATACAGGCTTGGCAGAACTATCACCTTCTTTGGAAAATGACAAGGAACTAGTTACTAAAATGTAACATAACTAAAATGTAACAAAATGTATACTTTATCCCCAGCGATGCCACGATAAGATATAAACGCAACAGAAATGCATACATATGTTCCCCAAAACACATACATGATTGCTCAAAACAGCACTGCTCATAATAGCCCCAAACTGGAAACAAACCCAAATGCCCAACAATAATACAATGAATAAATAAATCAGTAATCCACCGCTACATGCAGCAACATAGATAAACCTCATAACGCTCAACTAAAGACACAAAATAATCTACAGCGTGTGATTCTATCCACATAAAATTCAAAAGCAGGCAAAGCTAGTCTGTTATGTGAGAAACAGGTAGCTGGGAGTCTCTGGAGAACAGGTCATGTTTGTGGATCTGGACACAGATGTGTTTTGGCTGTGGAAATTCATCAGGCTCCGGACTTAGGCCATGTGCTCGTGCCTGTAGTAACTTATATTTGACAAAAAGCTAAAACAAATAATGAGGCAGACACCAGACATACAGACATGTTGATGTTATAGTGACAAAAGCTCTTAATGGTTGCAGGGACACAATATTAAATGTGATTGGATTCATCGCCTTTCTAGCACCTCCCGCAGAAGCTCCTGTGCTTTGCCCGCTTGTGAGCATAGCTTCAGATGAACTGACCAGGAGAAACGACAGAAAGGCCAGGAGCAGCGGGAGACATACAGAGAGACTTTTACACAGGAAGGAGTGAAAACAATTGGTGTGAAAGGAAATGTGGAAAAAGGCCAGGAAGACAGAGGGAGCGGGGAAGAAAAGATCAGAGCTCAGGGGAAGAGTGGAAGGAGTGGGCTGAGAACCACGGCAGGCACCTTGAGTCTCGTTCTGGTGTTTGTTTGAATGGGTCTCCATGAAGAGTGGTCTGTGGACCCCTGGAGCCCATTCAGGCTGGACCAATAGGGAACGGTACCCTCATAATGTGAAGTTAAAAAATTTACAGAATACCTCACGTTATTTTATTTCTGTAAGAATTTAAATGTATGTTATTTGTTGAAGCACAGAAAAAGGTCTGTAGAATGCAAACTAAACTGGTCAAACACATACATCTAGGGCTTGGGATGGGATAGGGTAGTGAGGTGGGGGTACGAGAGAGACTTTTCTGGAGCAGGGAGAGAATAGGACACTTTTAAGAAGGTAGCTTGCTTGTAGTCGCTTGAAGTGAGTGACTTCACTTTCACTTTTCCCTTTCATGCGTTGGAGAAGGAAATGGCAACCCACTCCAGTCTTCTTGCCTGGAGAATCCCAGGGATGGCGGAGCCTGGTGGGTTGCCATCTATGGGGTCGCACAGAGTCGGACATGACTGAAGTGACTTAGCAGCTAGCAGCAGCAGCTTGCTTGTATAATAAGAATTTTTTAAAAATAAAAGAAGCCTAGAAGGGAGCCTCTGTGGGGAAGTGGGGACCTTCCGGAAGAAGAAAATGGTATGTTCTAGGAAGGAAATGAGCCTTTCTCAATAATCCTAAGGAAGGACCTGGGACCAACTGACTTGTTCCTCAGAGGATTCTGGCTACAGGATCTGGAACCTTCCCACAGCCAGCCCTGGGGGCTCAGAGTCCCTGCCCCACAGACACCGGGCAGGAACACCAGGCTTCACGCATCGCTCTTCTACTTCTCCACCATTCCCTTACCCCTCTCTCACCTCAAATCTACCCTGCTTTCCCTACCGTCTCCCTCCTGAGTTTATCACCTCACCCCCATGCTCCCACCCTCTCCACACATATACCTTCCTGCTCTTTTCTACATACCACCCCGAGCAGTGAAGGGTGAGTGCCCAAGGTAGCAGAACTAGACCCTCACAGACCCTTGACCTCCGGCTCCTGATGGAGCTCCTGGATCCCAAGGGGGTGGCGGGGGCGGGGTGTGGGGGCAAGAGGAGAGGGTGTGCACTTTAGGGAGCAAACAGGCACGGGGCAGCCTGAAGGCACTACCTTGACCTCATAGACATTAAGCCCAAGTTCTGCCTTGGGGGTCATGTAGGGGAGGGGGAGGTCACTCTTGGGCAGCTGCTCCTGGCCTTTCTCAGAGGCAGTCCCTGTCCTCTTAGAGCCTCTCACCCTTCCACACACACAGAGAAAGTATCGAGATCCATGGCTAGATCACGCCCCCTTCCCACAGGGCACTGTGAGCCACCGTCATAGCTAATAAATCCGCTGCTCCCAGGCACAGCTGACCCTTCTGCAAGCACCTGGGCCAACACGGTCCATCTTTACCCCAACCCCTGGGGCAGGCAGTGCCAAGGATGGGGGTGACACCCAGGGGTAAAGTCACCGTCCAGTCCTTCTGAGGGTGGTACAGCCCCTTCTCTGCTCTGCCGACGGGTCATCCACTGCCCTCACCGACCCAGGGACACATATGGTCTCATCTCTGCATTTTAAAAGTACATTTTTCACAATGCCCCACGAAGGCAGGAGTGTGCACTTCCGATGGGGGAGCCAGCCCTTCCTCAACACCATCTTTTGTTTTCTGGGCTGCTCCTTAGAGTCCCCATTTCCTTCAGAGCCTCAGCCTCCAGTGCTTTGAAGCCCTTCCTGTGCTCTCCTGCTAGTGGGTCACACAGGCTACTTCTAAAGAAACGACCAGATAACACGCACCTCAAGCTTGATCATGTTGTGAAAATCACAACCTTGTGAGGAAGGCAGCTGCCTTCCTCCTATTTCTAAAGCAGGACTAAACAAAAATGAAAAAGAACAGTGGAGCAGAGAAGAAGAGGATCGGGAAGGAAACCTCAGGGCCACCCAAGAGAAAAAGACTTTACCAAGACACCTGCTGACAATCTACAAGGCAACAGAAGGAATCCCAAGTACAAGGGCTCCTGGAGGAGCCAGGAGTTGTTCTTCCTCCATCTTCAAGCAGAAGGTTTGCTGGAGGATTCTGACACTAAATGAACCAAGAATCTAAGCAAAAATGTCTTTCTTTTCTGTGGAGGAAGCAACCAAAGGAAAGAGCTGGCTTTACTTACTAAATACCCCCTGCCCTGTAATAATGGTCTGTGTCTGACTCTCATCCCCTGGGCACCACAGACCACTTTCCATAAGGATAAATGAACAGACATTACGAGATGCCTAGGATATGCCAAACACTTCCACATAAACTTGTCTCAGTATATCCTCAGCACAAACCCCTGAGGTACATAATATTTTCCCATCTTACACACAACGAGATGGAGAGTTTAAAGAATCAGATCACTTACCTGAGTTCACAAAGCCAGTGGGTGGCCACAGATGACATTCATAGCCAAGGCTACCTGTATCAAACCCAGACTCCCCTCCCCTACCCTGTGCAGCACCCTGGCACCTGTAGGGGAGGTGCTCTTACCTCTCAACCCTGATCTGGAAGCCCCAGGTAGAGGGCTGGACACAGGAGTCAGGGCTGCCCAGGAGGGCTCTCTATTGTGAGACCCTGAACCTCAGGCAGAGTGATAAACCAAAAAAACAGTTGATACAGACACATCCAAGACACCTCTTACTCCCCAGGGTACTGCCCCTCTGCTCCCGCTGGCTGGATTCCCAGAGCTGCCCTGCATACTGTGCTTTCCCAGCCTCCTTCCTCAGCATACATTTCATTTCTGTGAGCTCCTACACTTCTTCCTATACTTTCTTTTTGGATCTAAATCTGTTTGTGTTGATTTCTGTTGCTACTGATCAGAGAACACGATCTCATTCACCACCCATCCAGCCTCCTTCCCCCACCTCCAGTCCCCAGAACAACGCAGACCCTGCAAAGCTGGTTATTTACCCTCCGAAGCTGCCTATCCCATGGTTGGTCAGGCCTGGGGGCTCACTCCAGGGCTCAACCCCTGAGACAAGTTTATAAAGGGACAGAAATGATGATGCAAGCAGCAGAGTGGGACACAGCGAGCCGAACTAAGAGACCAGGGAAAGAGGGACATTTCCATGTGTTTCAGCCACAGCTAATCCTATTTGTACAGTTCAGCAAGGGCAGTTCTTTCTGTCCATGCCACCCACTTCAATCAGTCCCACCAGGATGGGAGGTAAGCTGAGGCCAACCGGTGCCAGGTTCATGGCAGAGCATGCCTGCATTACCTCCAGAAGGCTGTGTATGTCCGAGCTTTAGGATGGTACATGGGGGTGGGGTGGGGTTCCAAGCTAGGTGAAGCCGCAAGAGGGAAAGGGGAGAGGCTCAGTGGCCAAAGGACAGAGAAGAAATTCAGGGAGACATACGTGTTCAGAGGCTAGGCCTTCCAACCTCGGGAGGAGGCTGGGAATGACTGAGTCTACACAGTTTCCAAAGCTTGCTCTATTTAGGCAATCTGGGGATTGGAACAGAATGTACAAGAAACGTTAGCTGCAAATGGTTAAGAAGGCTTCTCAGGGAGATTCTCAAATTCTTTCCCTGTAGGGAATAGATTTCTGACACAGAAAGCAAGTACCCAAGGCAAGCTGGCAGGACTGGATCTGACTCAGGGGTAAGGGACACTGGCCAGCACCTAACCAAATTGCAAATAACTTTAATCACCCAATCATTGGCCCCTGGAGCCAACTCAGAACTCAGCAGAGCACCCTGGCTAGAACTAAGTCTAAGATAAGCAAGAAAAAAAGTCACGTGGTAAAAGCATGAGAAAAACTGAAAGAGAGTCAGGATAAAGTCTAAAAATAAGAAGGGGGTGGACATCCCATCAATGGGCTTCCCCACAGGCATTGAGAAGCTGCCCTTATAGGATCGCCTGGTTCCTGGACAGTGAGGAATTCAAGAAGGATATTGTTGGCTGTGGCAGCTTTATTTATAAATTTTTATTACCCCTTCTCTGTAACAGTTCTCTAACAGACTTGTCACTGTCACTCCACAAATCACCTAAATGTATTTATAATATGAGCTAAATTTTGTGTGTTCCCATAGTAAAAGCTGCGTTTGGCCTTCCTCCCCTCCCCCACCCCCATCTAACACTCAGTGGAAGATCTATTATGATCCTGGGGGTAGCAGGAGTGAGGGGAAGATGGAATATAACACCTGCCTTTTAGAGTTTCACAGGCTGGGGCAGCAGTGGTGACAGGTAGTGAAGCAACCCCAACTACAATATGGAATTGTTGGAGGGGGTCCCCAGAGTACAGTCAGATTACTGAGGAGGGGGCAATTAATTCTGCTTAGAAGATGAAGGTTCTCAGAAGAGGGAAGATCAAAGCTGGTCCATGAGGAATGAATATGGATTCTTCCAGTAAAAAGCTAGGAGGGGAGACATTTTTTAAGCAAAGGAACGACATGCAGGTTCCAAGTGAATGGCATGATTGAGAGACACATTCCATAGGCTTAGGAAGGTGACACAATTTGAGAGATGGGTCTAGAAAGGGAAGCAAGAATCATATTGACAAATGCCAAGGTACAGAATGCATGCTGCTGCTGCTGCTGCTAAATAGCTTCAGTTGTGTCCGACTCTGTGCGACCCCATAGACGGCAGCCCACCAGGCTCCCCATCCCTGGGATTCTCCAGGCAAGAACACTGGAGTGGGTTGCCATTTCCTTCTCCAATGCATGAAAGTGAAAAGTGAAAGTGAAGTCGCTCAGTCGTGTCCAACTCTTCACAACCCCATGGACTGCAGCCTTCCAGGCTCCTCCCTCCATGGGATTTTCCAGGCAAGAGTACTGGAGTGGGGTGCCATTGCCTTCTCCTACGGAATGCATACTTGATCCTAAATGCATGGGAAGCAGGATAAGTGAACTGATTGGCTAGAGAGAAGAGGAAGAATGCACAGGGCCTAGATATGTGACCAAACATTATTCTGGGTGTTTCCCCATGAGGATAGTTTTGGATGAGATAAACATTCAAACAAGTGGACTTAGAGTAAAGCAGGTTGCCCTCCATAATATGACTGGGCCTCATTCGACCAGTTGAAGATCTGAATAGAACAAAAAGAGAGAATTCTCAAAGAAGAGAGAATCCTTAGGATACTAACTGGAACATGGGCTCTCCTGAGCCTCCAGCTTGCTAACCTACCCTAGAGATTTTGGACTTGCCAACCTCTATAATCATATAAACCAGTTACTTAAAATAAGTCTCTCTGCAGACACAGAGAACACACTTGTGAACATGGGCTGCGGGGAGGAAGCAGAGGTGGGACGAATGGAAAGAGGCGCATAGAAATATATACACTACACTATATAAAACAGATAGCCAATGGGAATTTGCTGTATGACTCAGGGAACTCAAACCAGGGCTCTGTAACAACCTAGAGGGGTGAGAAGGGATGGGAGGGTGGAGGGAGGGGCAAGAGGGAGGGGACATATGTATACCTATGGCTGACTCATGTTGATGTATGGCAGAAACCAACACAATATTGTAGAGCAATTATCCTTCAATTAAAAATAAATTTAAAAAAAAAAGTCTCTTTACATAGGTAGGTAGGTGGGCAGGCCAGTAAACAGATAGATAGATATACATATCCTATTGGTTCTGTTTCCCAGGAGAACCCTGACTAACACAGTAAGGAACAAAGACATCTTCCAGACTTCAGGCTAAGACAACACTGCAGCCCAGGCCATCTTCACATGAATCCATGTGTGTTCAGAGTCAGCACACTGTGACACATGCCCACTCAAAGTGAGGCCCTGTGCCGCTGCCTCCGCCTTTGCTGCGTCATTTAATCCAAGAGCTGACTGTGTATCTCCTCTACGATGGCCACTAGTCACATCAAAATGAACAGATCTGAACAGAGTCCTCATTCTGTTCACCCCTTTTAAAGCAAATGGCACCACTGAGTTGCCCAAAAATTTTGGGTGTCATCCAAAAGCTAGGAGTCACCCAATTACTCCCCCTTACTCAGTCCACCTCTAAGTCCTCTCAGTGTAGTCTCCAAAATCCACACCAACTCCATCTGTGTCTTTCCATCACCTCCACCATGCCCTCATCTGGTCTGGACAATTGCAATAACTTCCCTGGAGTTTCCCCACTTCCTCTGCTCCTACTTTCCTCTCAGGCACGCCTCCAAGACATTCTCCCCTCTGTATCAGCCTGAGCTTTTCAAAACATAAACTGGACAATGTCACCTCTCTATTTCAACCCAGCAATGATTTCCCACTGCTTTTTGGATGAAATATACACTCTCTGAGGCCAAGAGGGTCAAACTCATCTACTGCATACTCATCACGCCCATCCCTGCCTGCTTCAAACACTGACCCCTCCCTACCCCCAGAAGACACCCCAAACTTTGGGCTACCTAAGAACCAAATCACTGTTCTTAGGGCCTTGGGATATCTTCCCAAGATATGCCTAGCTTCTTCTCCTTATGCAGATCTTATCATCAATATTCCCTCCTCAGAGAAGCCTCCCTGACCTCCCTTTCTAAAGTAGAAAATCTCAACACCAGCCCCACCTGCATCCTCTACTAAAGCACGTGGTCCGTGCCTCCATAGCTCTCATCACAATTCAGAATTATCTCATTTATCTGTAAGTTTATCTGTTTTATTTGTCTGTCTCCTCCACCCCATCCATGACACTTGGAATGTAAATTTTATGTGGCACAGACCTTGTCTTGTTCACCACTGTGTCCTCAAAATCTAACATGGTAAATACATTTTAATGAATAATAAATAAAATAACAAATAACTACCTTCTAACTTTAGGATTATGGTATCAATACGAAAGAGTGGCTAATTGAAGCACAGAGAGGTTAAATAACATGCCCAAGGTCATTCAGCACTAAATGGCAGATCCAGGACTCAACTCCAAGTCTGTTTTACACCAGAAGATGAACTGTCCATCACTCCCCATGGGTGTCTATAATAACCAGTGTCTATGCACACTTTTCTGCTTTAATAGATCCTTTAGTAATACAATATTTATTAAATACAAACACCTCTGGTGCACCTGTGATATTCCAGGTATCTTGCTGTGTGGACCATGGACGTTAAATAAGACAGGGGCTGTTTTCCCAGGAGGCTTCCTTGGTAGCTCAACCAGTAAAGAATCTTCCTGCAATGCAGGAGACCTCAGTTCAAGTCCTGGGTCGGGAAGATCCGCTGGAGAAGGGATAGGCTACCCACTCCAGTATTTTCAGGCTTACCTGGTGGCTCAGCTGGTAAGAATCCACCCGCAATGCAGGAGACCTGAGTTCAATCCCTGAGTCGAGGAGACAACCGCAGCACACGATGAGGTAGGCAGGATGGGTGTGACCCAGTAACACATTTGGACAGGCCTGTGACTAGCCCAGGGCCAGAAACAAACTGTTTTTGCTTTTTGAATGAATACCTTTCAGCTGTTTTGCTTTTTGTTCCTGATTATGCTGGTAACGGATGCCCAAATCTAATCACTCAATGATTGTCACTGTTCACACTGTGATACTATCCTCAGTTTTCTCCCCATTCTTGAAATACTGTGGGTATCTTTCCCATATAAAGGGCTATGAATGTTATTCTCTACATTCTTGCTACCGTAAGTGATGCTCTGATAAACATCACTGTCACCCGAGTACAATGGTCAGTGTATATACTGAAATTAGAAGTGCAAATGCTTGGGAAAAGTTTGTGCTTTTCAAAATGCTGTTTATGTGCCAAACTGTCCTCCAGAAAGATTGAAACAAATAAACATTATCAATCTGATCAGTGAAAACTAACATCTCATTTTACTATATATTTCCTCAATTATTCATGACGTGGACCATCTTTTCTAGGGCCCAGAGCAGAATACATTCTGCAGAAGCATTCACTGAAGGAAAGTGCCAGCATTTGTAATTTTCCTACTAGGAACTCCCTACTCATATCCTTTGTCCATTTTTCCACTAAGATATTTGGCTTTTCCTTATTCTTTTGCAAAAGTACTTTATAGCTCATGAATATTAGCAATGTGCTTGCTATATGCGCTGAATTTTTTTCAGCTTACCATTTATCTTTAAACTTTAAGGTGGAATCTTCTTTCTGTTTAAGAAAATTTAAATTTAAACTTAAATCCTCTTTCAGAAAATTTAAGCTTTTAAGCTTAAAACATTAAAGAAAACATTTATTCTATAGCAGAATTTTTCAACATTGGAACCACTGACATTCGGGTGGGATAATTCTTTGTGTTGGGGGCTCTCCGGTACATTGTAGAATGTTTAGCAGCCTTCCTGTCCTCTACCCACTAGATGCCGGTAGCACCCTTCAAGTTGAGACAAATAAAAAAATGTCTCTAAACATTGTCAAAATCCTCCAAAGGCTAAGTCATCCCTGGCTGAAAACTGCTGCTTTGTGGTTTCTGACTTCAGTACCGTGCTTATAAAGTCTAGTTCACTTCACAGCTTTTACAAGTGACCCATTGTATTTTTGTCTTGCCCTCCATGGTTTTATTTTTCACAGTTAAGTCTTTAGTCCATGTGGAATATACTTTGGCATAAGAAGAGAACTAAGAAACGAAATATTATGACTGCATTGAACTCACCCCTGGGAAAAGGCAGTCCCGCCATGTGCGTAGCTCTTGATATGAGAGACATTTAATAATCCCAATGTACAAAGTTATATGACACCTCACAGAGTGAAGAGTCACACCTGTCATCCAACAGTTGGCATGGAGTTGGCCAAGATGGCCAAGACACTTGCAGGCTCGTCTTCCCACAGCTTCAGCAAGTCTCTACTGGGTTTAAACAAGACGTGTTCAATAAATGTTGGTCGAATGGGACTATTTTAGGAATATGTTTGCTAGTGGCTATTTTACCACTTATATAATCAACATCACCTGAAATCAACAACACACCACTCGGTTCTGGAGTCTGGAAAATTCTCAACCATCTTCCGTTTTAGTAGGAAAAGAACACCAGAGTGAAAGATTAACTCTGTATTTCACTGTCCTTGGTTTGAGTTTTGTGTACTTTCTAATATATTTTTTAAAACATTAATTATCCTTTAAAAAAATCCTATTAGATTTCTATAGAATTTAATGAATATAGTGGGCTCCCTCTAGTGGTCATAGAAAATCTTCAAATCCCAATGGTCATTACATGGCTAAACCTCAAGACCGTTATTTATAGGACACAGTATATTTTATAATTAATAGGTTCAGAGTGGCTAGACAATACCTTAAGAGAAGACTTCTAATTATTTTCTTCCATCCATCAGTGGATCTACAAATTGGTTTCATAAGATCACTGTCTAAAACTATGGTTATCATCTTCCTTTCTAAATCCCTCTTTGGGGATTTCCTGTTTCTGTTCAGGATATCTCCCTCCCCCGGGCTTGAAGCTTTGGGTATCTTTGTTCCCTCCAGTGCCCATCCATCCTGTTTGTGAGCTCTGTCCACCACATGGCCCAGTGCCTCTCACAGCTGTTCCCTGCCATCAACTCTCATGGCCCTCATTCAAGTTCTCATGACCTCTCCTCCAGGGGAGTCATTCAGCAGATACTTATCATCCCTCTTTCATACTCCAGCATTGTCCTAGGCTCGGGATGCATTGGGCAGCAAGACAAGACCAGCCTCATCCTGAGCACCCTCTCGGTGGGTGATGAGATCCAGCTCATCCACCATGCTGTTTCTATAGTCCTCCTCTTAAAGCTGGACTCTCCTGACACACCTTCAACCGTCTCCCATGGAATGAAACCCACATCCCTCCAAAATCAAGACCCGCCCTCACTGCCCTCCAACCAAACAGAGTTCCCTGACACTCCCAGAGCTCAGCCTCTGCTCAGGCTGCCAGACCTTGTGGAATGTGTCCCCAATCCTAGATGGCTAAGATGCCAACAAGTTTTCAAAACCCTGCCCAACTGTCATCTATCCCCCAGGTCTCCTTGATCGGAGGTGATCTCTCCCTTCTTTTAATTTCTCTGGGACTTTTTTCCTCTAATAACTGGGTCTGCAAGTCCTGTAACAATCTCAGTCAATATCACCCATAGGACAAACACAAAATTGGGGGTAGAGAGAGATGAATGAACGAACAAATTAATGAATTCTCCAGGGAATTCTGGCGGGATAAAAAAAATCAGACACACAAATTATTTTCTTCAACTTTGTACAGTGTGAATAGTGGGATAAACTGCCATTGAGTTACTTAGTTTTACCATAAACACAAGTCAATGAGGATTTAACAAATTAAAAAAAAGTATCATTTTTAGAAGTCTATAAATAAGAAATAACTCAAAGGGGATAGCAAGTTTTTGCTTCAAAGTACAGTAAGCAATGGTGACCCACTCCATGACTCTTGCCTGGAAAATCCCACGGACGGGGGAGCCTGGTGGGCTGCGGTCCATGGGGTGGCTAAGAGTCAGACACGACTGAGCGACTTCACTTTCACTTTTCACTTTCATGCTTTGGAGAAGGAAATGGCAACCCACTCCAGTGTTCTTGGCTGAAGAATCCCAGGGACGGGGGAGCCTGGTGGGCTGCCGTCTATGGGGTCGCACAGAGTTGGACATGACTGAAGCGACTTAGCAGCAGCAGCAGCACAGTAAGCAAGTTCCTAAACCAACTAATACAGTAAACAGGCTGAACAGAGTAACTCTGACCATTTATGTTCCACCCTGTGACATTTGCCATAGAATGTATCAGGTTTTGTATCACTTCCCCATTGAACTTCATGCTCTCCTAAGCAGTTTCATTCCTCTGCTCAAACTTCCAAGCATTTTCACAGACCAGCCAATTTCTAACTCTGATTAATCTGCTTATTAATTTCTGGAAAGTCACCCTACACTTGCAAGCGCAGTGCCTGTCATTTGGAAACCACATGCCAATGCCATACCTCTGGGATATGATGCAAGGACACAAAAAGGCACAAAAAGGAAATGAAAACTATTAACTGTTTTTCTGAAAAGTTCCTAATACTCTCCAGGGCAGGTTGAGCCCAGTTAAAACCAGTGCAAACTGGACGGAGCTCCATGTTTGGCACGATGAGGTCTTCCATACGCCATTAGTGGCTGACAAGAGTTCGTGGGCCACAGGTTTTCTTTTCCTTTCCAGTTCCCTACTTCTGGGCTCTGTCACTAGCATTTTCTCACCACGTCCCAGAAGAACATGCCAAGAAAGTCTGCCAGGCCTTTGTTGTTTCCTCTAGAATATTTCCAGCCAACTGCCAACCCTGAATCGCCTTCTCCCTATCTTTCAGCCCTGACTGACACGGGTGAAAATCAGTAAGGTAAGAGGCTGCGCACGGTGGATCTGGCCTGGCCTGGGGGTAAGGGATCTGGGATCCTAACCACCAACTCACTTTCAGGAAGCAGTGCCAGGCCCTGTTACAAACTCTCTACAAGCTCATTCAGTCCTGCATGATTCCATGAGGTAGGTACTATTAGAAACCCCACTTCACAGAATGAAAAACTGAAGCAACAGAGTCATGGAGTTGGTAAGGGACAGAGAATTTGAATCAGGCAGTCTGGGTCCAAAATTCAAGTGTTTGATCACAGAGCCGCACTGTCTGTTGGACCAGTTCAACAGAGGGACAAGACTTAGTGCTTGAAGTAGAGGCAAATCTCTTGTCAAGCCCGGGGTCCCTGCTGAGGAGCTCCTGGACACGTCTGGCCAGCTGCCCCCAGGAGCAGGACTAATGTGGTTATATATTACTTGTGTCCACCCAGCTACACCCCTTTTCTCTTTTTCTGACAACAGCACCCTAATTCTCCTTGAGGTAACCACCCTTTCCCACTCAGCCCACATGATTCTGCTAGTGTCAACCCTCCCCCACACCAGCCTGCCCTCAGGTCAAAGAATGGTCACATGACCCACACCTGGCCAATCAATGTGTCCCATTCTCCAGGCACAGCAATTAGTTCAGGGAGAGGCATCTGTCCCAAGCCAGCAAATCAGGATCAACTCTAGGACTTCTTTCTTTAATCATGGTAAAACATAGACAAAGTTTAAATAATTATTTTAACCACTTAAAAGTGTACAATTTCATGGCATTTAATGCATTCACAGTGTTGTATGTGTTTCCACAACTTTTCCATCTTTCCAAATGTAAACTCCGTACCCAGCAATAAATGCATGCCAAGTCACTTGAGTCGTGTCCAACTCTTTGTGACCCCATGAACTATATAGCCCACCGGCTCCTCTGTCCATAGGATTCTCCAGGTAAGAACACTGGAGTGGGTTGCCTTGCCTTGCCCTCCTCCAGCAGTGAACCCGCCACTCTTCCATCTCCTGCATTGGCAGGTGTGGGTTCTTTACCACTGTTGCCAGCTGGGAAGCCAAGTCAGCAACAATAACTCCCTGTATTAGTCTGCTTGGGCTATCAAAACTAAGTACCACGGTTTGGGTGACTTAAACAACAGAAATCTATTTTCTCACAATTCTGAAATTTATAAGTCATAGATCAAGGAGTCAGCATGGTTGGTTTCTGCTGAGGCTTCTCTCCTTGGCTTGTAGATGGCCATCTTCTCCCTGACTTCACATCATCTTCCTTCTGTGTGTCTGTGCCCCAATCTCTTCTTACAAGGACATCAGTCCTAGTGGATGAGGGCCCACCCTAATGGCCACACTTTATCTTATCTGCTCCTTTAAAGACCTCCATCTCAAATACAGTCATATTTTAAGAGGTACTATTGCGGGGGGGGTGGGGGCGGGTAAGTACTTGAACATATGAATTTGGGGAGGATACAATTCAGCCCATAACACTCCCCATTCCTCAATGCTGCCATCTTTGAGAATGGGGAATGCTCTACCTGCTGGGGTTACTCAGAAGGTCTGATCTACTGCTGGGGCCATTAGTGGCCACCTTCTCACCCCAAGGAGATGGTATCTGAAAATGACACAGGGAAGAACGGAGAGATGGAGAGAAACCCCTGAACACAGATATACCTGACCTATACTCTATCTCTAACCTCTCCATTCCAGTTGTATGAGCTAATATGTTTCCTCTTTGTTTCTGTTTTAACATAATTAAAAGAGCTAGTTAACGCAAGGAGCTTTTACACCATAATGGTCCATATGTCCAGGAGGTGCAGGCCGTACCTACACAGCAGCTGTTCAAATCCAGTCTAGAGTCAAATCCAGGCCTCTCAGGCTCTAGGGTGCCAGTCCTGACCCATCCCTTGGGATGCTCACGTGTTCACAACACAGTGGGGACCAGGTGGTGCCCGAGTCTCCCACAGAGGCGACTCTGGGGTCACCCCCTGCCATTGCCCTTCCGAATTCCAAAAGCCCAAACAGACTGAGGGCTCCTGTCCTTTCAGCACAGTGACCTAAAGCCCTGCAGCAGTTCCTCCCTTGTGATGACTTTCAGTACAGAGCAAGAGGAAGGCAGGGGACAGGGCAAGACAACAGGCATCCTTTTCACCAACACTTCCTTGAAAGACAGTCTGTAAGAACACAGGATGGGAAACAATTCAAATGTCCTTGGGGTGGGAGGACTGGCCCGGTACCTCATAGGACTGCCCCAAAACCTGACAGGATTCCTCATTTAACCCAAAATGAGGCAGCATTGCTCTCTGATCCATGGACTGATTCAGATCATCTCAGAGGGAAACTGCAAACTGAGAAGGCAACACAGGGACAACATATTTGTGTAAAACCAAGAGGGGAGCTACTCACTGAAATGGATCTAAATGACCTCAAAAACTGAGCTGTCCAACTCTACAGCAACCAGCCACACGTGGCAACTTAAGATTAAACAAGCTTTTGTAAAATTTAAGTACAGTCGATTTACAATGTTGTGCAAATCTCTATTGTATAGCAAAGTGACTCAGTCACACACATACATTCTTTTTTTATATTCTTTCCCATTAGGGCTTATTTATAATGCTATACATTAGGACCTTGTTTATCCATTCTAAAACAAAAATTATAAATTCAGTTTGTCACTTATAGGAGCCACATTTCAGGTGTTTGATAGCCCCACGTGGCTAGCAGTAGCTGCTGTATTAGCAGAGAGAAAGAACATTTCCATCATCACAGAAAGTTCTATTGGAAAGGACTGCTCAAAAGGACCTCAGCAAATGGGTAAAGGGCCCCTGGAAAGGGGAGCAGGAGAAACAGGGCAGAAAAGGGGAGGGGAATTATGTTTTACATGTAATCTTTTGTAGTACTTGTAGTACACATATTATTTTCCTATTCAAAAATAAACATTTTAAAACTTTAAACACATTTTAAAACATTTAAGTACATAGTAACATAAGAAAAGAAGATACTGGAATCCCCAGGGACACGGGTAAGCCACATGAATCTACAGCCTGGAGCTCTCTGCTGAAGGAAGAGAAGTCTCTTCTGGGGCAGGTGTATGAGAAACAGCAGCACCAGGGGGCTCCTAGGTGGCAGCCCCACATACCTGATTCACACCTGGTGGTGCAGGAAGCTCCTATGTCCCTTACATTTTGATCATCTCAGCAACTTCATAATTAGAGTGATTAATAGTCCCATTTATTTTAGTTTCCTGAGGCTGCCACAACCAATGACCACAAATGAGGTGACTTAACATGACAGAAACCTATTCTCTCACGGTTCTGGAGGTCAGAAGTCCAAAATCAAGGTGTTGGCAGGGCTAGCTCCTTCCAAAAGCTCTTAGGGAGAATTGTGTCCATGCCTCTCTCCCGTTTTTGTGGCTGCTGACAATCCTGGGTTTTCCTGGGCTTGCAGAAGCATCACTCTGGCCTCTGCCTCCATCTTCCCATGGACTTCTCCTTTGGGTGTTTCCGTGTCTCAAATCGCTTAAACCTCTGTGTCTTATATAAGAACACTCGTCATTGGTTTGGGGGCCTACTCTAAATCCTGGATGACCTCATCTCAAGATCCTTATTATGTCTGCAATGACCCCATTTCCATGTAAGGTCACATTTACAAGGATTAGGGGTTAGGACTGGGACGTATCTTCTGGGGAGACACAATTCAACCTCAGCTATATTGTTTTATAGACAAAGAGTTCAAGGGCCTCTCACTTGCCTGAGGTCACAAGGCTAGTTCAGAGCACAGTTCAGCCACTCATCCCACCACTGACTCCAGTAAGAGAAGAATCTTGACCTTCCAGCCCAAAGCCTACCCTCCTTTCAGCCTCAGAGCTCCCCGAGCACCCACTTCACAATGGGCAATACACACAGAAGAGCCGCCCCCTTCTCTGGCCTGGCTTATCTGCCTGCTGCATCCTAGGATCTGACAAAAGACTACACTGTCCCCTGGGCCGTGGGAAGAAACGGGGCCCGGGGGATCCGTGGGCATCTCAAATGAGATGGGGATCCAAGTTACAGAGGGTGGTCTCCGTGTCTAGACGCCAAATTCTGGAGGGCAGATCAAAGCCAGAGAGAAAGGGAATGAGTTAAGGCTTCTGGTATTGGAGGAAAAGGTCTTTGTGCTTCTTATGGCAGAGGCGAATGTGCTAGCCTATGGGGTTTCACACTGATAAAAGGTTCTAGTCTGAAGGGCTCAGATCAATCCTCCAGCTCAAGATGACAGGAGAGAAAAAGCAGATGTGGACATGGGTGTGCACTGCAGCCTGACACAGGCTGTGACGCCACACCCCCTGGGCTATGCTGGCCTCACCTGCCAGGATGGCCTGGGTACAGCCACAAGCCCCTCAGACAATGAACGACAGCATGGTGATGCCCAGAGAGGAGGGCAGGTCACCATGGTCTGACCAGCTTTCAGCCTCCATGCTCATACAAGAGACCTTCTTGGTGGGTCAGGAGTCCCTGGGGGAAGACAGGACACAAGACTGCCTCCAGGTCCTGGCCTTTGACCTGTATTTCCTCCACAACGTCAAAAAAGCCTGCAAAGCCCACTCCAGTACTGGAATCATTTACTGATACAAACAGTGGGTGGCTGGCCAAGATTTGGACCTGGTTTGCATATATTTGGGAGCTCCATGTCCCCTCACTGCCTTCCTTCTCCCTCTCCATCTATCATCTGTATCGATGATTTTCAAACTTTCAGTCAGCAACCCACAGCAAGAAACCCATTTCACACTGGCAACTGCAAATATAAATAGCTGAAACAAAAACCTCAGTATTTTTATTCCAGTCTCTGCTAGTTCAAAATTTCAGAACACTGGCTACAACCCACATAACTGATTTTAAGTCTCATAAATGCATTGAGACTCCCAGGTTTGTTTGTTTGTTTTTGGCCACACCGCTCAGCTTGTGGGCTTTTAGTTCCCCAACCAGGGATTGAACCTAGGCCCTCAGCAGTAAGAGTGCTGAGTCCTAACCACTGGATCACCAGGGAATTCCCAGTGACTCCTAGTTTTTAAAAATCTCATTTACATAATTCACATGATTTTACATCCATACAATACTCAGAAAGAACAGGGAAGGAACAAAGGGATTATTTTATACATTTTGCAGATCAGCCAGAAATTCATTGATGGAACTGAAATTTTTTCCCCCATTGAATTGCAACTTCTGACTTTCCGATCTGCTCATGATGTCATTACTTATCATGTCCTTTTCCGTCCTATTAAAATCTTAGAAAGAAAGTGAAAGTGAAGTCGCTCAGTGGTGTCCAACTCTTTGAGACCCCATGGACTGTAGCTTGACAGACTCCTCTGTCCATGGGATTTTCCAGGCAAGAATACTGGAGTGGATTGCCATTTCCTTCTCAGAGTTCCTATCAAAGGCTAGCTCAAGCTCAACTCCCACTGGGTCCCCAGAGGCTGAATTTCCACAGCACAGGTCCACCTTTGTACAAATCTCAGGGCATCTCCCAACCTGGAGATAATAACCATAGGTAAGCTTAGTTTCTGGACCAGGTGAAATGGCTTCAAATTGCCAGGTGAAATGCCAGGCAATTTGTCTAATGGAAGGCACGATAGCAAGGAATAGGGCACCTGGGTTCAGCTCCTGTGTTCTCTCACCTTGTCTGGCATAGTGAGATGTCTGGGAAATGTTATGATTTTTCACTCACTCACTGGTATTATACACTGTTCTATAAAAGGATAAGTTTAAGCCCTGAACACAGTGGGGCTGAGACTACACCCTAAATTCTCAATCATAATATGTGCAGAGCTCTAATAAGGACAACCAGAAGACCTAATACGGATCAGGATTTGAGTCACACGGACTAGGAACCAACAAATCCTCATTTCTAGTTACAGCCATCCTGGTCTATACCACCAAAATCCAAGAAACATGATTATTTGAACAAATCAGACCATGTTTACAACCCCTTTCCTCTTCCTCTACCATTATTCCCTCTATCTTCCCCCTTATGTTTGAAACAGAGTTAAGAACACAATGTTAACACTGTGTGGATGGTTCATGCTTGTTTCTCCATCTTTTTTTTTCTCCATCTTTAAAAAGGGATGGCTGCTACTTTCCTAGCATTTGAGCCTTTATTATTAGTCATCTCAAAGAGTTTTTAGCTCCTCCACCAATACCACTGCCCTTATTTAACCAAGTCAGTTAATTTCGCCTGAATATGTATGACACACCTACCGCCGAAGATGTAGGAAGAAAGGATGATCCACAAGATACCATAGATAGCCTGAAACCTGAGATGATTCTCTTGACCATGGCTTTGGCAGTTTTGAGCAGACAGAAGAGAGAAGGCCAGGTCTCTAGAAGTCAGGAGCCATCAAGGATTGAACATCCACTTACCTGGGGGGCAGACACAGTCTGTCGGTGCTTCTCGAACTGTCCGGATCTTGACTGGTCCCTCCAACTTCTGAATCAGGAAGAAACGGGGGGAAAATAAGGATGAGTGTCGGATGACATGGGGTAGAAGTGGAAAAATCAGCAAAAGCCAATATGTGAAAGATCTACAGTGTTGGTGCTGGTGCTCTCAAGAACAGTTTTTAAAGGATCATTAAATTCTATAGGCAGGTTTAGACTGGGAGAAGAAACAGAAATAAACACTAAGCAATTACTTGGGAGTCCTTGAATAGAAAGTGGCAGGTTTCTGCTTTGTAATTTTTCAAATATAAATCCGGGAATGACAAAGGGACCTGCAGTCCCTGGTATGAAGACAGGAGGGCAGAGCAGAGGGAGGCCAGGTAGGGCCAATCAAAACTTACAAGAGTTTTGTAAGTAAGAGTTTTATAGTTTCTGGTCTTACATCAAGTCTTAATCTAAATTAATCAGTCTTAATCCATTTTTAGTGTATATTTGTGTATGGTGTTAGGAAATGTTCTAATTTCATTCTTTTACACAAAGCTGTCTAGTTCTCCCAGCACCACTCCTGAAGAGGCTATCTTTTCTGCATTGTATATTCTTGTCTCCTTTGTCAAAGATAAGGTACCCACAGGTGTACAGATTTATCTCTGGACTTTCTGTCTTGTTCCATTGGCCTATATTTTTGCTTTTGTGCTAATACCATACTATCTTGATGACTGTAGCTTTGTAGTATAGTCTGAAGTCAGGAAAGTTGATTCCTTCAGCCCCATTCTTCTTTCTCAAGATTGCTTTGGCAATTCAGAGTGTTTTGTGTTTCCATACTAACTGTGAAATTTGTTATTATAGTTCTGTGAAAAATGCCATTGGTAATTTGATAGGGATTGCACTGAATCTGTAGATTGCATTTAGTAGTAGAGTCATTTTCAATATTGATTCTTGATGGAAATGTAAATTGATATAGCCACTATGGAAGACCATATGAAGACTCCTTTAAAAAGTAGGAACAAAACTACCATATGACCCAGCAATCCCACTACTAGGCATATATCCTGAGGAAACTAAAATTGAAAAAGACACATGTACCCCAATGTTCATTGCAGCACTGTTTACAATAGCTAGGATATGGAAGCAACCTAGATGTCCATCAACAGATGAATGGATAAAGAAGCTATGATACATATATACAATGGAATATTACCCAGCCATTAAAGGGAACACATCTGAGTCAGTTCTAATGAGATGGATGAACCTATAGCCTATTATACAGGGTGAAGTAAGTCAGAAAGAGAAAAACAAATATCGTATATTAATGCATATATATGAAATCTAAAAAGATAGTACTGATGAACCTATTTTCAGGGTAGCAGTGGAAATGCAAACATAGAGAACAAACTTATGCATGTGGGAAGTGGGGAGGAAGGAGAGGGTGGGATGAACAGAGAGAATATGGAAACATATACACTACCCTATGTAAAAGAGATAGCCAATGGGAATCTGCTGTATGACTCAAGGAACTCAAACCAGGGCTCTGTAACACCCTGCTGCTGCTGCTGCTGCTAAGTCACTTCAGTTGTGTCTGACTCTGTGCGACCCCATAGATGGCAGCCCACCAGGCTCCTCTGTCCCTGGGATTCTCCAGGCAAGAATACTGGAGTTGGTTGCCATTTCCTTCTCCAATGCATGAAAGTGAAAAGTGAAAGTGAAGTCGCTCAGTTGTGCCTGACTCTTAGCGACCCCATGGACTGCAGCCCACCAGGCTCCTCCATCCATGGGATTTTCCAGGCAAGAGTACTGGAGTGGGTTGCCATTGCCTTCTCTGCTGTAACACCCTAGAAGGGTGGAAAGGGGGTGGGAGGGAGTTTCATGAGTGAGGGGACATTTTTGTACCCATGACTGATTCATGTTGCTTTATGGCAGAAACCAATACAATATTGTAAAGCAATTATCCTTCAATTAAAAATAAATAAATGTTTAAAAAGCTTACTCCTAATAGCTATCCCTGATCCAGAGACCACCCCCATTGAACCTCAAGGAACCCCAAAGCCCCCTTGGCTGCAGCCCCTCTAGCCCATAGGCTTCAGACCCACTGGCTTAGGCTTAATGCAACCTGATGATATTTTCCTTCTTTCTTACCTTGGTCTAGGAAATCTGGTTTAGTACAATTTAACAAGAATCTCTACACATGCCCAGCCCTGTGCTAGATTTGGCTGAAGGGAAAAGAATTACCATAGACAGGTAGTCAAAAGGCCCAGCTCTGCTACTATGACAACTCACAGTACAGCCCTGGCATTATCATCACCTGATGTGAGGACTGAATTATTGTCCCTGCTTCACAGGCGACACAAGCTTGGAAAAATTAAGAAATTAATCCCCAATCCCATATCTGGATTTAGGGGAGTGAAGCAATTGACCCATAATCCCAAAACTAGCCAAGACTTGAGTCTTGACAAGAATATACAAAGTATTAACCTTTTTCTTGGGGAAAAAACAAAACAAAACAACTTTCTAAACATAAAGCAAAGCAAATCCCATATGTGTTAACTTGAGTTAAAGATGCATACCACCACTAAAAGGGTTACTGAAGGTTCAAACCTTAAAATGTAATTTTTCTCAACAATAAAAATTTAAAAATGCAAGTACAAAGACCTGGAAAATAGCACAGCAAGCAAATGAAAATGTAATTTTTAAATCACTGTTTTAGAGGAAGTAAGAAAGGCACTCTCAGTTTTGAGCCCTTGACCACCAAGCCTGGAAATTTCATACTAGAAGGGGCTAACAGGGAATTCCCTGAAAGTCCAGTGGTTAGCACTCTTCACTTTCACTGCTGAGGGCCTGGGTTCAATCCTTGGTCAGGGAACTAAGATGCTGCAAGCCATGTGGCCACAGCCATCAATCAATCAATAAATGGGGCTGAACAGCCCAGCACCAGGAGCCTGAGATAAAAACCATAATCAGGGTAGGCTCTGGTCCCTACAAAGCACTTTTCAAGTTCCACCTCCACTCCAACCTACTAGCCTCGTCCTCACTTTCCAGATGGGCCACAAAGACTGAGACTGAAAAGAGCTGGAGTTAAGGTCAAGGTTTTAGAGAACTGGAGGATGTACGATTATGAACCCTGTGATAGAGGTGTTTGTGAAGGCAGTACCACGACAAAACTTCTCTATCCTCCCCATACCTTTTGAAGTGCCATCCCCTCCCTCTCTCCCACCAACCAAAGGCCTTGGCTGGCCTCTTGGCCCCAGGTTCTCAGCTCCAGACTCCCACCTGTCACTCACTCCTGGTCAAACCTGAGGCCCTCTGCCTAGAACTGCCCACCTGGCTCAGAACCACCCTGAGAGCAGCCTGGGGTGGCAGAGAACCTAAAGAAGCCTCCCCACAGCTGTCACGGTCTCCTACCAGGTAAATGACAGCAGCAGCAGCAGATACCTCTCTCACCCCCACCTCACCCTGTGCCCTGGACTCTGAAGCATCCCAGCTATGCCCATCCTCACTGAACTGGAATGCCACAGAAGCTGCCCTGATGCAGGCACAAGATCAGGACCTCAGAACTCACTTTCCCCTCATTGTACTTGCAGGTACTATTACAGAATTCAAAATTTACTTGGATAAATAATCCAGCCTTTTAGTTTAAGCCAGTCTAATTTGAACCAGAAGCTCTCATCTGTTTTTATCATTTCTAGAAAGACTAGAAGCCACACTCTTTTTTTCTTTTTTTTTCAGTAACAAAAGCATTTATTTATTGATTTTTTTGATTTTTTTTTACGTAACAAAAGCATTTAATGCTAAAAAACAATTCGCTTTCAACAAGTGCCATCACATCTGGGCAGCTCCCCGACGACGGGAAGGGGACTTTATCAAATGCTGATAGGAAACACAATTACTTTTAAGCTACTCTTATCTTCAAACAAAAACTAAACAGAAACCTATTGAAGAAAGGGGAAAAAATGTATTGTTAAGGCTAGTAGATGGGATCACAAATAACTGATTGAGTTTTTGTTTCGTTATTTATTCTAACTCCTTCTGTGCATTTGTTTTTCTGGATTAGATGGTGAATCTGCAAAATTTTATCTCTTAGTCCTCTACTCTTTCCCCATTTTAGAGTCCCTAACTCTGGAGTTGAAACAACCTGACTAGGAACATAAAAGTGAAATGTCTGTATTAGAAACTCAATCCCATAATCTTTATTTCAATGCCTTTTCTTTAAATTCCTGAGAAAATCTTTTGTGTCCTGGTTTGTAAAAATGACTCAAAAGCCTCAACTTTTTATACGTAACCCAGCATCTGCAAACAATATGGTCTTGGTTTTACATATGCAAACAAGTCCTAATTCCAAAAGTAAATAAAGAATGAATTTCTGAGAAAAGACTCAAGACTTTGGGAGTTCCTTCCAAAAGAACTGAGGAGAACTTAGAGTTGGGGGAAGGGGTGGCAAGAGCTGGGAGAAAACTAATCGGGGAAAATCATGGTTTACAAATTTTCAGATGATAAAATTTATCAGTGATCTATTGAAGCATTAGTCTCAAACACTTCATCAGTTATTTGATCACATCCCTCAACAGCTGCCTTTTGATGAAATAAAGATTAATATACAAAAAGGATTATATTATGTTTCTGCAAAATGCTACAAAGAAAGCCACAAAGGCATTCCTATCCTTTGACAGAAAATTCCTACTCTAGGAAATATATCCCAAGGAAATTAATCATTAGGAGTAAAAAAATTATATTCATGATTTGTTGCACTGCAAAACAGTGGGTATATTTTAGTGAAGGATGATGAATCCCCTTCATGAAACTCATATCTTCATGAAAAATCATTATGAAAACTATGTAGCAACACAGAAAAATGTTTATGATACAATAAATAATGTTTACATCTGTGTAAAAATGTAGCCATGGAATGGCAGCAACTACCAAAACATCTACCCACTTGGGTATATGGATAATGGTGATTTACTTTTTAAAAAGTTTTTTCCACACTGTAATATCTTCTCAGTGGAAAAAAAAAAATCCTGGGGAGGAGAAAAGCCAAAATGAAGCCCTAAAATTTCCTTGCCTAGGGCAATTTTTGAGTGACAGACATGATTCTGTCTTCTCAGGAAGCCCTAATTTCAGGATCAACCCTGATAAATCACACAGGCACCACAAACACCAGAGGAAGGCTTGCAGAAGATCAAAGCCCTGCTATAGTCACATCCTCTCTGCCTTCCTTCCAACCCCTGTAGGGAAGGGCCCATGGGTACATTGTTATAACCACCAGCAACTCAAGAGAGCAGCATATCCTGGTCTCTTTAACAGTCCTTTTTAACATCCCACCATGGTCATGATAATTTTGGTGATGATAAGGGTAACAAATATAAAGTATTATTACCACCAAGTTTACTGATTACTTATTATGTGCCAGGCACTGTGCCAACAACTGTTATCCTACTGAGTCCTCCCAAGAACCCCATGAAGCTAGGACAAGCTTTAGACTCATTTACAGATGAGAAAACTGAGACTCAGGGGAATGTAAGCATCAGGACTGGACTTGAACCCTGGTATCGACTAACTTCAATCACAAAGTAAGACAACCTCTGTTTACAAGCACTTTTCATGTCTAATAAAAAAGAGTTGCTGTAAAAAATCCAAGCCATACAAAATGACAGAGACAGAAATTAGGTCAATAGTTGCCAAAGACTGAGGGAGCGGGAGGAATGAAGCACAAAAAGACTCGAGGAGCTCTGAGGTGAGAGAACTGTTCTGTATGGTGCTGGGATGATGGATATACTCCATGCATTTGTCAAAACTATTGGACCATACATCACAAAGAGGAAACTTTAATGGATACAAATTTTTAAAAAATCAACTAGGATGTTGAAAAAGTCCAGGATGGAATGTAGCCTGAGACAAATTAATGTAACTATATTAAAATTACATGATATATTACATGATCAACTAAACAGAAAATTAACAAGGAAACACAAACTTTAAACAATACAATAAACCAGTTAGACCTAATTGATAGCTATAGGACATTTCATCCCCCAAAAAAAAAAAAGAGACTGCTCACTATGGCAATTATTGAAGCTGACTTAGGGTGACATAGAGGCTTATTTCCCTTTACCCTTCTGAGTTCTTAGCTGAGGATCTCTGTAAGAAATGACAGAATAGCAGGACAAAATCAAACAGAAGTTTATTAACATAAAAAATAAAATAAAATAAAAAGGAAGCAAATTCTAACACAGATTACAACATAGATAGACCTTGAAAATAGCTAAATGGAATAAGCCCAGTCACAAAAGAACAAATACTGTGTGATTCCACTTGCATGAGCTATCTCGAATAAGCAAATTCATAGAGTCAGAAAAAAAAATTAATAAAAAAAAATAAATAAATAAAAAGCAGAGACATTACTTTGTCAACAAAGGTCCGTCTAGTCAAGGCTATGGTTTCACCAGTGGTCATGTATGGATGTGAGAGTTGGACTATAAGGAAAGCTGAGAGCCGAATTGATGCTTTTGAACTGTGGTGTTGGAGAAGACTCTTGAGAGTCCCGTGGACTGCAAGGAGATCCAACCAGTCCATCCTAAAGGAGATCAGTCTTGTATGTTCATTGGAAGGACTGATGTTGAAGCTGAAATTCCAATACTTTGGCCAACTGATGCGAAGAGCTGACTCATTGGAAAAGACCATGATTCTGGGAAAGATTGAGGGTGGGAGGAGAAGGGGATGACAGAGGATGAGATGGCTGGATGGCGTCACCAACTCGATGGGCATGGGTTTGGGTGGACTCTGGGAGTTGGCGTGCTGCGGTTAATGGGGTCGGAAAGAGTCGGACTTGACTGAGCGACTGAACTGACTGACTGACAATATCAATGAGATCAGTCTCATCTAATATATCATTTAAGGCTTGTGTTTCCTTGTTAATTTTTTGTTTTGATGATCTGTCCATTGGTGTAAGTGGGGTGTTAAAGACTCTTATATTACTGTAAAAAAAAAAAATTACATGATATAACCTCACTGAAAGTAGTTGGGAAAAACGTGCAGCTGACCTGAGTCACTTTGCAAAATAGTGTTTCAATTGAAAACTGTGGGCTGAAGACCAAAGGAACTGCCCATAAAGGCAATACTCTGGTAGGTATAATTGTTTCACACAGGGGTACAGGGTGGCAATTTTGAAATTACTATGCATATATATTGGGGTTGAGCAAATAAGTAGATAAACTATGGGTAATGAGAGTCAGGTTTCTCACTGTCTGAGAAAGAAGTTATAAATAAGCAAAGGGGGAAAGCTAAAATGAACAGTGTGGTGCTGGATTGGTCAGAGACATCACTATGAGGTCATGCTTACGTTATATACACAGACAGATGCATAGAGAAATAATTACAGTTATGTGAATATAAAAGAGTACACAGGTACTCTTTGTGCCTTTGCTGTTTGCAGAGAAGACCTACAACTAATGGCACCCTAGTAGCAATAAGCACATTCAGCACCCAGATCTTGGTTTCTAAATACCATTCTCCAAGGGAAAGAACCATGACTCCTTGGAGAAATGACTGCTTCTAGAGCCAGGGCAGGAAAAATATAAGACAAGCATGGAGTATCTTATAGTATCAAAAAATAAGGAAATGCTTTAAGGTGGGGAGGGCAGGTACATCAAAGAAACAAAACAAAGTCAAAGAATTCAGAATGGCCAAAGCTGGAACAGTGTAAGCAACAAAATAAAGGATGTAGTACTGAATTAAAATCCAAATAACAAATTAAATACCTATGAGTCCATATTGATATAAATGATTGGGTAAATAAATAAACAAATAGGGGAAAGAGACAAATCTTTCTTACAGAAGAATTCTAAGTAATATATGTAGATACTTCTGTCTCCAGGAGGTAGAGCTAAATTCCCCTCTCCTTGAGTATGGCCTGGACTTAGGAACTTACTTCCAAAATGTAGAGTAGGAAAACAGTAAGTTTATAATGGAGAAATCTAGCATATACCGCTTTACTCAAGTGATCAAGGTTAATGTCCACAGTGATAGGTCATGTTGACATCATAGACCACTGACATGATGTCGTGACAGTGGCAATCCACCCAATTGGTATTTTCCCCAAATACTCAGAACTCAGTCTAATGAGAAGCATCACACTAGTCCAAATTGAGCAACATTCTACACAATACCTAACCAATATGCCTTCAAATTGTCAAAGTCATAAAAAGCAAGAAACAACTGATCAGGTGTCATAGATTGGAAAAGATAAGACAACTAAATGCAATGTGGTCTCCTGGATAGGGTCCTGGAATAGGAGAAGAAGATTAGAGGAAAAACTGGCTAGAAGACCTAAATGCAGTCTGTGGTTCACTTAAAAAATGGGTACAGGTCCTTGGTGGTCCAGTGGTTAAGGCTTCATCTTACAATACAGGAGGTGCAGGTTGGCTCCCTGGTTGGGGAGCTAAGATTCTAAGATCCCACATGCCTCAGGGCCAAAAACCAGAATGTTAACAATAGAAGCAATATTGTAACGAACTCAATAAAGACTTTTTAAAAAATGGGTAGCAGAATTACAGTCACTAGCAACTGATTATCGGAGAAGGCAATGGCACCCCACTCCAGTACTCTTGCCTGGAAAATCCCATGGGCGGAGGAGCCTGGTAGGCTGTAGTCCATGGGGTCTCGAAGAGTTGGATACGACTGAGCAACTTCACTTTCACTTTTCACTTTCATGCATTGGAGAAGGAAATGGCAACCCACTCCAGTGTTCTTGCCTGGAGAATCCCAGGGATGGGGGAGCCTGGTGGGCTGCCATCTATGGGGTCGCACAGAGTCAGACACGACTGAAGCGACTTAGCAGCAGCAGCCACCTATTGTGGCTCAGCTGGTTAAGAACCCACCTGCAATGTGGGAGACCTGGGTTCAATCCTGGGTTGGGAAGATCCCCTAGAGAAGGGAAAGGCTACCCACTCCAGTATTCTGGCCTGGAGAATCCCATGGGCTGTATAGTCCATGGGATCACAAAGAGTAGGACACAACTGAGTAGCTTTCAGTCATCACTGATTAAGATATAACTTTGCTATTTTCTATAACAGATTATTCTTTTTTAAAAATTAAAACAAAACTCACATAGCATAAAGTTAACCATTTTAAAGTGAAAAATTAAGTGGCCTTTAGGGAATTCATAATGTTGGGCAGCCACCTCTTTTATGGAGTTCCATCTAGTTTCAACATATTACCATTACTCCAAAAGGAAATCCTGTACCCATCAAGCAGTAGCTTCCCTTTCCTCCCTCCTCTCAGTCACCAATCTGCTTTCTATCTCTATGGATTGACCTAATTTTGATATTTCACAGAAATAGAATGACACAACATGTGACCTCTTGTGTCTGGCTTCTTTCACTTACCAAAACGTTTTTGAGATTCATTCACTTTGTATCATGTGTCAGTACTTTGTTCCTTTATAGCTTAATAGTACTATAGTACTACATTTTGGTATGTATACATAGTATACATACCACAGTTTGTTTATCCATATATTCTGTGATGATCATGTGGGCTGTTTCCACCTTCTGGCTATTGTCAGAAGTGCTGCTATGAACATAAGTGTACGTGTATGTACTGTTTGAATACTTTAAAATTCTTTTGGGTGTATATCTAGGAGTGGAATTGCTGGGTCATATTGGGCTTCCCTACTAGCTCAGATGGTAAAGAATCCATCTGCCTGCAATGCAGGAGACCCACGTTTGATCCCTGGGTCAGGAAGATCCCCTGGAGAAGGAAATGGCAACCCACTCCAGTACTCTTGCCTGGAAAATTCATGGATGGAGGAGCCTGGTGGGCTACAGTCCATGGGATCGCAAAGAGTCGGACATGACTGTGTGACTAACTTTCACTTTCACAGTAATTCCATATTTAACGATTTGAAGACCCACTAAAATTTTCCACAGTGGCTGAACCAATTAACATTCCCACCAGCAGTGTATGAAGATCCATTCTCACTAACAGATCCTAATGGATGTGAAATGTTATCTCATTATGGGTTTGACTTGCATTTCCCTAATGACTAATGATGCTGAGCACCTTTCCATGTGCTTGCTGACTATCTGCATATCTTGTTTGAAGAAATGTCTGTTCAAGCCGCTTGTCCATTTTTAAAATTGGGTTGTTTGTCTATTGTTGAGCTATAAGAGTTCTTTACATGCTGCTGCTACTGCTGCTAAGTCGCTTCAGTCGTGTCCGACTCTGTGTGACACCATAGACGGCAGCCCACCAGGCTCCCCCGTCCCTGGGATTTTCCAGGCAAGAGTACTGGAGTGGGGTGCCATTGCCTTCTCCGAGTTCTTTACATATTTGGATACTATATCCTCATCATATATATGGTTTGAAAATATATTCTCATATAATAGACCCATTCTTGATCAGAATTCTAACTATCTCCAACTGAACCACAATATGAGAGTGTGAAAAGCACCCTGAAAACTGGAGGTGATGGGAGAGGTCCATGGCTTCATGCTGGCCTTCACATGAGTCTTTTGTTTTTCACATTAGTTTTTATTGAGATCTTTCTAGATGAATAGTAGGTTATTGTTACTCATGAATTTGACCTGGTTCTTTTTAGTTAGTAGCAATCATATTCATTTTCCATTGTTGCATAACAAATTTCCACCAAATTAGAAGTTTTTAAAAACAACAAAAATTTGCTATCTTATAGTTTAGGAGATCAGAAGTCTAGACACAGATGAACTTGGT
The DNA here is from genome assembly GCF_002263795.3 of Bos taurus. Taxonomy (NCBI): domain Eukaryota; kingdom Metazoa; phylum Chordata; class Mammalia; order Artiodactyla; family Bovidae; genus Bos; species Bos taurus. The sequence continues at coordinate 39,701,529 of NC_037334.1, forward strand.
TCTCTGCTCAGGGTCTCAAAAGGCTAAAATCAATGTGGGGTGCTTCTGCACCTCTGGGTCCTCTTTCAAGTTCATGTGGTTCCTTGTGGTCTGAGGCCTCCAGTCCTTGCTAACTGCTGGCTAGGGGCTGCTGCCAGTTCCTTGCCATGTGGTCCTGTCCACAAACCCTCTCATGCTTCAAGGAAGGGTCCAATCTTTTTTAAGGACTCACCTAATTAAATTAACTCAGACCTACCAAGGATAAACTTTTAAATTAACCCAGTTAACTGATTAGTAACTCAATCATAGGTTGAGTAACTCAGTCTTATCATCATAATCACAGGTTCTGCCTATACTCATGGGGAGGGAATTATACAAAGTATGTACAACCAGGAATGGTAACCTTAGGAGCAATCTTAGAATTCTGCCTTCCAGAGTATTGCATCACATTTAATTTTTTACTTTTGACAAATGTACTATGGTTATGTGGGATTTCCAAGTAGTGCTAGTCGTAAAGAACCCACCAGCCAATGGAGGAGACATGAGAGATGTGGGTTCAGTCTCTGGGTTTGGAAGATCCCCTGGAGGAGGGCATGGCAACCCACTCCAGTATTCTTGTCTGGAGAATCCCATGGACAGAGGAGCCTGGTGGGCTACAATCCATAGGGTTGCAGAGTCGGACATGACTAAAATGACTTAGCATGCATGCACTATGGTTATGCACACATGTACAATGTTTCTGGTGGTGGTTTAGTCGCAAAGTTGTGTCCAACTCTTGTGATCCTGTGGACTATAGCCTGCCATGTTCCTCTGTCCATGGGATTCTCCAGGCAAGAATACTGGAGTGGGTTGCCATTTCCTTCTCCAGGGGATCTTCCCAACCCAGGAATTGAAGCCGGGTCTCCTTCATTGTAGGCAGATGACCAGCTGAGCTATGAGGGAAGCCCACAGTGTTTCTACATACATCTAAAATTATTCTAAAAAATCTTTAAAGCTATATCACGGCTTTCTACTTCTAGGCAAGATGGAGTAGGAATGATTAGTCTTACCCTCCTGCCTAAAACAATGTCAAAAATCCAAACAACAACAATAAAAAAAATCCCACAAACAAAATATATGAAGCAATGGTTTTGAAGATATTGAGATAAAGCAAGGAAGGAGAATGATCCTCAAAGACACAGAAAAAAAAAACTACTCTGGATTCCTGCCTGGAAAGAGTTTTCTAGGTTGTGGCACAAGAAGAAGAGATACAGGTGGAACCTTGCAGCTAGGAGTCCAGGGATACCAAGGTAGCTAGAGTTTGCAGAACAAAGGGCCTGGTAGGTGAGAGCTGCACACAGGAAGCATGGAAGCCATCCAGCATCTTCACTGGGTATTCAGCAGAGGGCACATGTGTGTGAAGAGACAATCTGAGGCAAGGAAAGGGTTAGAGGGAACAGTGCCCAGATCTCACGCAGGGCTGGGAAGAGCACAGGTTACGACACTGAGCAGGGGACCAAGAAGGGTCCTGTCTCAGGGGTAGGGGATAACCAGCCCTACACTAAATATAGCTCTCATTCCACCTAATGGATCTTAAAAACAAAACCCCCAAAGATTAAACTATTTCCAAGTAACAACTATGACCTAACAAAGCTCATGAATATTGATAGAAAAATAAAAATATCCAGCACCTAGAAAGGTAAAACTCATAACATCTGGCATATAATAAGAAATTATCAGCAGGAAAAATAGGCCCCATAATGAGGAAAAATCAGTTAATTGAGAATGACCCACAACTGCCATAGCACACAAAGACCTTAAAACAAGGATTGGAACTGTGTGGTCTATGTTCAAAAGGTTAAGTAGAGACATCAAAGATATTAAACAACCTAAACTGAAATTCTAGAGATGAGCACTATGATGTCTGAGATGGAAAACAGGACAGAAAGGATTAGTGGAGGATTAAACATTGCAGAGGAAAAGATTAGTAAAACAGTAATAGAAACTATCCAAAATGAACACAGAGAGAAAGAATTATTTTAAAAAGAAAGTATGGCAGTGAGCTTTGGGATTCAAGTGGCCTTATATGTGTGTAATTGGAGTTCCACAAAGGAGAGGAGGAAAAAGCATCTGAAGAAGAAATGGCCAAGAACTTTTTCAAATTTTGATGAAAACTATAAACTCACAGATTCAAGACTCTTAATGAAACTTAGGCAAAATAGACATGAAGGAAACTACACCAAGGCATAACATAATTGAATTGCTTAAAACCAGGGATAAAAAGAAAGTCTTAAAAGCACCCCCCCAAAATAGAGACATACTATATGAACAAATTAAACTTGCATATACTGCTGATGGGAATGTAAAATAATAAGATGGTCTTGAACAAGAGTTTGTCAGTTTCTTAAAAAGTTAATCACATATCTATCAGACAATAAACCATTCTACTCCAAGGTATTTATACCCAAGAGAAATGAAAGTATATTCCATACAAAGACTTGTCCATGAATGTCCATAGCTGCTTTATTTGTAATAGCCTCCAACTGAAATAATCCAAATATCCACTCACATGTGAAAGGATTAAAAAACTGTGGTTCAGTTCACTTCAGTCGCTCAGTCGTGTCCAACTCTTTGAGACCCCATGAACTGCAGCACACCAGGCCTCCCTGTCCATCACCAACTCCTGGAGTCCACCCAAACCCATGTCCACTGAGTCACTGATGCCATCCAACCATCTCATCCTCTGTCGTCCCCTTCTCCTCCTGCCCTCAATCTTTCCCAGCATCAAGGTCTTTTCAAATGAGTCAGGTCTTTGCATCAGGTGTCCAAAGTATTGGAGTTTCAGCTTCAACATCAGTCCTTCCAATGAACACCCAGGACTGATCTCCTTTAGGATGGACAAATCCATATAATAACAGTAACAGAAAAGAATGAACTAACAATGTATGCAAAAGTATCCAAGAAAGAGTCAATAATTATATTGAGTGAAAGAAACCAGATTCCTCTCCCCACCCCCAAAGAATGCATACTGTGTGATTCCATTCATATAAAAATCTTACAAAAAGGAAAACTGATCAATTGTGAAAAGAAATCAGCAATACCTGGGTGGCAGGTGGGAAAGAATGGAAGGGAGAGAATTCAAGGAAGAAAGAGGAAAAGTTTTGAGGGTCATGGGCTTGGGCGTGTTCACTATCTTGACTGTGGAGATGATCTCACAGGTGTACACGTGTCAAAATGTAGCAAATTATACATTTCAAATATATGGAGTTCACTATATGTCACATATAACCTAACAAAAGCCAGAGGACAAGGATGCTCAGGGCCTTGGCCCCCGAGGGCTTGGCTGGCTGGCGGGGCAGGAATCCTGGGCTCAGGAGGTATCCATTCACCATCCTGAGCCTCAGCTTCCACCACGGTGCCAGGTAAACATCCCGGCAGAGCCAGGTAAAGACAATGAGAACATCTAGCCCAACCCAGGCATTTGGCAGGAGCTCAGAAACTTTTCTCTAAAGAATGTGAATTTAATGGGTGACTTCCATTGGCATGCTGAATGACTCTTATAAACCACATCGGCAAACATTTCCTTAAGGGTCCTTGTTCAGTCCCAAAATACGTAAGTAAGTGTGTTTTGAAAGGTGTGGTCTGCAAACAAAATGCAAGTCTCCAGTAATCGTTAATTCATGTTCCCGTTCATCATTTTTCAAAGACACACACATCACTTGCCATCAGAACCCCTCTTCTAAGGTTCATTGTACCAGCGTGACAGAAAGAAATCCCACCAACTATACGAGCTCTGTGAGGGGGATGAACAATTTCCATCATGGCTTTGTTTTTTCTTTTTTCTTTTTAGCCACACTGCGTGCCTTGTGGGGTCTTTAGTTCCCCAACCAAGGAATGAACCCGGGCCCTTGGCAACGAGAATGCGGAGTCTTAGCCACTGATCAGATCAGATCAGATCAGTCGCTCAGTCATGTCCGACTCTTTGTGACCCCATGAATCGCAGCCACTGAACTGCCAGGGAATTCCCTCCATCATGGCTTCTGACATGTTGAAGAGAGCACTCAGGCTGCTCCCATGTGGGGCCTCCAAGCCTTCTCCACACCACAGCCCAGCTGCCATGTCAGGCCTGCTTTAATCCCCACATGGGGTTCCACCTGTTCTTGCTGACCCCTGCCCTCTTGATCCTGTCCTCAGTGAACATCTGGCATTTCTTGATGTGAAGGTCTAATTAGATGGTGGTGGGTTGAATTGTGGCCCCTGCCAAAATTCATGTGTTGCAGTCCTAACCCCCCAGTCCTTGAGTGTGTCTGCATTTGTGATGGGGTTTTTAAATAGATAATTAAGTTAAAATGAGGTTATTGGATCAGGTGGTCCCTGATCCAATATGACTGGTGTCCTCTTAAGGAGAGGAGATTCAGACACATATACACACAGAAGGAAGACCATGTGAGGACCAGGGAGAAGACAGCCATCCAAGGAGAGAGGCCTCAGGAAGAACCAACCTGCTGACACGTGGATCTCAGACTTCTAGCCTTTAGGATGATGAGAAAAGAAACATCTGTTGTTTCAGCCACCCTGACTGTGGTAATTTGTTAGGGCAGCACCAGTACACTAAAACAGATGGGGTGCCCTCACTTACCCCTGCCCCCACCCCACTCCACTTCCCCACTATCCCCAAGTGCACTGAAGTGAGAGGAGGCAGGGATAGGCTGAAAGGACTTTGACTGCCAGGCAGATTGAGATGTTTTCACCGTATGAGCTCGCAGGTGATGAGAGGCACTGAGGGTTGATGGGGGTGAGGGGAGGGAGACACCTTTGAGAATATTTAAGAAGAGGAATGGGAAGAATGATCAGTAGCCATGGACTCAGGGAGCACTAATTAAACAAAAGCCCAGGAAGACAGCAGCAGCAGAACCTGGATTGGCTGGGCTGAGTGATACTATGGTGCTTCTTCCAGCTCAACTCATTCACGGCCACTCCTAAGGTGTGAGCTTCATCACAGGAGCTGGAAGGAGGAGGAGGAATTGTCCCCAGGAAGCATGTGACACTGATGTTAGCAATCCTGGCAGCCCTGTGGCTAGGATTAGCCATGCGGGGAGTAGGTAAGGAGGGCAGTGCTGGCCCCTCACCACCCAGGGAAGTCCGGGGAAGGGGCCTTACTCCATGCTCATAGAAATGTAGTGAAGCAGACACCATCACCCTTTTTCCAGAGGAGGAAGCTGAGGCTTGGAAAAGTTGACTAATTTGTCCCAGGACACTGTGGTCAGTTTAGAGGCAGCTCCAGGCTCAAACCCAGGTCTCCCAGCTCTGAAGCAATGGCTTGAGTTGTGCCAGGCTTCCAGGTGGGACAACTTCTGTGGGGAGGCAAGGGGTTAAGTTGGTCTCGCCTTTCCCACTTCCTTCCTAGCTCCTGTGTGCATATATGTAGGAAAAAAGCAAGTTAGCCAAGATGGCGTGGTCATGCTCTCTCGCCCCATGTGCTCTTGCTCTTGCCCATGTTTTGTGAATAATGATTATGTAACAGCTGAGACGACTTACAGCACTGCATGTGTGATATGAGATACTTGCTTGGCCACAGGCTACTTTTGTTCTGTAAGCATATATAAGTTCCACCTGGAAAGCCCTGAGGACGTTATTTTAGGAGAGGTTATGTTATGAGAGGTCATGTTATGTCTGCTGCTACGCCTGCTTTGCCAGCCCAGAGAAAATAAACATGGCTGCAGTTCCTATGGCTCTTCGAGTTTTCTTCCAGCTTCCCTGTTCTCACCTTGCCTACCCTTGGTTTAGCGAACAGGGGGCACAGTGAAATATAGCAAGACAACTGGCATAGTAGGCATGATCAGCGAGACAAAATAACATCTGCATATGTGTATACACACGCTCATACATACCCCCACACATGCACACACTCACATTTATGTACATACTTAGACACATGTGTACTCACATGTATATACACACAGGCAGCATGCTCACATGTGTGCACACTTGCTCATACACACATACACACTCATACGCATGCACACTCTCAGGCTCTCCCAGTCCTTGCACTGGCTCCCCCTCACACACACACTCTATTCCCAGTGCTGTGTGAACTTGTCCTTCATTCATCTGAACCAAAAGATGGGTGTGAACACAAGATGCTAACAGCCCATACATCACACAAAAAGGCACAGTTAAGTAAATGGACAAACCCTGGTTTTTGTGTGATGATCCTCCTTGGAGGCCCAAGTTAAGTATTGATAGATTTTATTTAAATTGTCTTCTGAAAACACCAGAATTTTTTCTAACTACTTTATGATTTATTTCACAACGTAAAGTTGGAAGCAAATTCTGTTTTAAAAGTTCACGTTACCTATTGGAAGGTACTCCCACGTCCCTGATTTTGTGGCTACATCAGAAAAACAAGGTTTTCTCATTTACCAATATGAATCAAAACAGGTATGTGTGAGGCCTCTTAACTCATTAGTTTAACCATGAGCATTTGGAGTACTTGTGCCATACTGCATATTCATGAAAGCAGACCAACTTATTAATTAAAGCAAACTTATTGGGTGTTTGAGAGCCCTTTCACAATGAAAATCCATCTAATAATTTTCATGAATAATTATATTTTTATTGTGATCAAAACTGAAATTTTTAATTTAAATGGAAAAATCTCATTTTGCTCAAATGAGAGACTGAAAAAAAATGGGGCAATGAAACTAATGCAGTCTGCTTTTCTTCAACAACCAAGTCACATTTCACATCACTGACTCAGAGACTGGACATGTTGATACCTTTTTCTCTTCTGTGTGTCCTTAACAGGATGGCACAACCCCAGTGGTAAAAAGATCTTAAGATCGTGCTTGTAACCACAGGACCTCCTGTCCAATTAGCAAAGACATTCCTTCTGGATTCAGTCAAAGAAAGTATTCCAACAAAAAGAACCATTTTCAGGATGTATACGATGTGTTGAGCTCTTCAGACATATCAACTGGTTTAATCCCCACAGAAACCTTATGAGGCAAATACAGTAATCCGCATTTAGTAGATGAGCAAACTGAGGTTTGGAAAAACAACCATTTACCCAAATCTGCACATCTGGGAAGGCATCCCTGGTGGCTCAGTGGTAAGGTATCTGCCTGCCAAAGCAGGAGACGCAGGTTTGATCCTTGGGTCAGGAAGACTCCCGGGAGAAGGACATGGCAACCCATTCCAATATTTTTGCATGGGAAATCCCATGGACAGAGGAGCCTGATGGGCTACAGTCCGTGGGGTTGCAAAAGAATTGGTACAACTCAGCGGCTAAACAACAACACAGCTGGGAAATGGCAGAACTCAGATGGGAACCCAGTTCTGCTTAAAGCTAAAGTATTCCCTGCTGCTCTACACATCAAACCCCTGCAGAGGATGGCCACACTGACAGGAAAAACTAAGGTATCGTTTCCCCAGGGGGCTGATGTGAGACTGTACAAAGGGACTCAGGTCATCCAGACTTCGGTGTACACTGCTGCCCCCACCTGGGGCTGGTCGCTGCCCCTCTGGGAGAGTGAAGCCTGTCTAGCAGGGGTTGGGATGGGGCTGTTAAGAAATACCACAAGAACAAATATGTGAACCTCTGTCCACGGTGTACACCGGAAGGCCCTTAACCATTTCCCCTGTAGCCTCCAGGAGTACACAGACATGCCTTTTTTAAAAACTATATCTGCAAGGAATTCTCTTGCAGTCCAGTGGTTAGGACTCTGAGCTTTCATCACTGATGGTCTGGGTTTGATCCCTGGTCAGGGAACTAAGATCCCACAAGTCACGCAGTATGGCCAAAAATAAATAATGTGTGCTTAGTCACTCAGTTATGTCTGACTCTTTGCAATCCCATGGACTATAGCCCACCAGGCTTCTCTGTTCATGGGATTCTCCAGGCAAGAATACTGGAGTGGGTTGCCATGCCCTCCTCCAGGGAATCTTCCCGACCCAGGGATCAAACCTAGGTCTTCCGCATTGCAGGTGATTCTTTACCATCTGAGCCAAAACAAATAGTAAGATAAAGTAAAATCTGTAAACTTATTTTTTTTCTCCCAATGGTTGGTGCTTAGTACTGAAATAGTTTCCAGATATGATGAAGGGCTGCTTTCTAAATGCCTGTGTCAACAGTTAAAGATTAATCCTGATCCTACACATGGAGAAAATCAACTGGAGAAGAGCTGGAGGTTGTGTGTGGCCTATGGAGAAGTTTACCAAACACTGTTACATTTGTTCACAGAATTAGAAATTGCATCGCAGAGGGAGTGCAGGCTCTGCAAAACACTGCTTAAGGAGGATTCTGCGCCAAATCAACAAATGAGCCTAATTCTGAAATGAAATCTTCAGAGTTCTTCCAAATCTTATTTTCAGACTTCTTTATCATTTGCTTTTTGCTTTTGCTTTCAACAACAACAGACCTAACTGACGTAAAATAAAAGCTCAACCGAAAGACAGATTGAATCCACTTTTCCCATCATAAAACTTGAAGCCTGATTTAACAATTTGATTTAAATTTGATATATCAAAATCATTTGATTTAACAGTTTGGGAATTCCACAGGAGGATAAACATGTATGTCACGGACAAACTTAAATGTTCCAAAATCAAGACAAAATACAAAGCCCTAAAAATGATCCTCTTTAGGCAGTTGCTCTACATCATAAAAAATAATAGAAGTAAGAAGCCTTCCCCACAAAACCGTCAGCTGTACTGTACCAACAAAGGTGTGGACTGGCCTAGATGTCGTGTTAATAGACGGATGCAGATTCCACCTATGAAATCCTGTGTGGCCATGAAATACGACCACAAGGACTGCACAGCACTTGGAAAAACGTTTTTGATAAAAAGGTTGAAATACACAGAGGCAAGGTGTAAATAGTGTGCACACTTAGAGATATATGAATCTGTACATCCAAACAAGGGCTGGAGAAAATCATGCAAAAGGTTACATAGTCCTTGTTTTAGGGTGGTGGGATCATCAATAACATTAGCCATGTTAGACTAGCATACATCTTGGTTATTTAAATTTAAAGAAAAAAGGAGGAAGGGGAAGGGTTGCCAAGCAGGCATGCTAATTCCCAACACTGGGTATAAAACCCTAAAGGAGGATGAGTTGAGAAGCTCCTGAGCAAAGAGAAAAGGGTTTGAAAGAACTCTTATCTCCCACCAACACCTAACAATGCCTAGTCGGGGGTCAGGAGTCAGAATTACATGGGAAAAGGGGGAAATGTATAGAAATCTGTGGTGAAAGAGAAGGCTCCCTGAAGGTACAGGATTATACCAAAGCTCTGTGGGGCCTTGACACTTAAGAACAGTGAGATCCAAGGCTCAGAGTTCACCCTGGGCTACACAGAATATTCTGTCCAGCCCTCCCTTCTCTCCCTGAATCACCATGGCCCCTCCCCACAGGTTGAGCAGTGTTCTTAGCCCCACCTCATGTGAAGAGAACTGAGGTTCTGGAGCCGCCTGGGCTACACTGCCAGCAGGTGGTAGAGGCTGCTATAAACTGAATGCTTGTGCCCCTCACTCCCTGCAATTCATGTGTTGAAACCTAATCCCCAATATGATGGTATTAGGAGATGGGGGCTTTGAGAGGGGGTTAGGACATGGGAGTGGAGCCCTTACAAATGGAATTAGTATACTTATAAAAGAGACACCAGCATCCCAGGTTGCTCAGTGGTAAAGAATCAGCCTGCCAACACAGAAGACGCAGCTTCCATTCCTGAGTCGGGAAGATCCCCTGGAATAGGAAACGGCAACCCACTGCAGTATTCTTGCCTGGAGAATCCCATGGACAGAGGAAACTGGCAGGCTACAGTCTATGGGGTCACAGAGTCAGACACAACTTATTGACTGAAAAACAACAAAAAAAAAGAGACCCTAGAGAGCTCCCTCAACCTTTCTGTCTGCCCTATGAGGACAGAGCGAGAAGACAGCTATCTATGAACCAGGAAGCAGGTCCTCACCAGACATCAAACCTGCTGATACCTTGATTCTGGACTTCCTAGCCTCCGCAACTGTGAGAAATAAGTATCTGTTGTTTAAGCCATCCAGTTTTGTAACAGCAGCTTGAACAGATGAAAGACAGTGGACTTCTGAGTTCTTGTCCAGAGTACCTCCTCTTCAGACTCAGGCCCCTCAAGGCCACCTTTACCCACAGCACCAGGCAAAGCTGAGCAACCTCCTGGCCTCACTGCTCCAGGTCACCGAGACTCAGGCACCCCAACACTCCTCAGCCAGGCCAGAGAGCAGCCTCCTTCCTCACAAGTACACTCCTATGGGGAGAACACTCCCTGGGAAGCGGATGGAAGTGGGCTGAGGAAGGTGGGCCCTGGGAGCAGGTGGTCCTGACTGCCCTCGGCTGGACAGGAAACTCATACAAAGGGTGGAGAAGACACACCCTCCCTTATCACTCCTCCTGCCAAAGACTTCTGCTGCCCTGAGAGAGCCTAAGCCTGGCCTGTGTGCCCAGAACAGGTCATGGCCTTCCTCTCAGTGACATTTCTCCCTTGTAAAACAAGGACAATAACTTCTGTCTTCCAAAACTCATGATGCTGTTGTGGGGAAGTTTTAAGATTTAAAGTTATCCTATAACTTGTTAAGCTCACATTTTGTGAGCATACTATATTCAGAGAAATACAGATTTTGATACAACTACAGATAAACCCCAATTTATCAATATACATAAACACCTACAAAACAAGTATCTACCAACCTACAGCCTATCCCATTTGATCAAAAATCTTTTAGCTGGATGTCAAGTAATTGAGGAAGAATTTCTCCAGTATGTGGCTCCAGCTTGTCGCCCAAGCCCCTCTCCTGTTATTCCTTGGATGATCATCTACTTGATTTGACTGGCCCCATGTCTTCTTCCTCTTCTTCTAATAACAACACTCCAAATTGCCCTTTAGGGGCCATCCTCCACTCCCAGTCCTTTCAGCTCCAGTGGGGTACACACAGATCTGCACAGGTGCACAATCCATCCCCCCACCCCCAGACCGCATGACTGGAGAGGCTGCCTGGCTCATCTCAGTGACTGGTTGAGGCAAACCATATTGACCACTGGAATGATTCAGGGGAACTATTGGGAAAGAGAAACTCTAACATGGAGGGTATGGACTTGGAGCTGCTGGCAGCTGCTCTGCCATTTCATGGGAAGAGTAAGGGGATCTTTGACAGATACAGAGCCAACACAAAGAAACACAAAATCAAGGCACCTCTAACTGTGCCTTATTGGAGAAGGAAATGGCAACCCACTCCAGTGTTCTTGCCTGGAGAATCCCAGGGACGAGGGAGCCTGGTGGGCTGCCATCTATGGAGTCGCAGAGTCGGACACGACTGAAGCGACTTAGCAGCAGCAGCAGCAGCAACTGTGCCTGAGCAGACATTTCCCTGGACATTTCAGTTACTCAAGCCAGTGAATTCCCTTTTTAATTAAGCCAGTGAGAGTTGGGGTCCTGTCACAGTGCTATTTGACAGAATAAGGATCCAAAGACAACTAGAAAGGTGGAACCTAATGAGATGATGCTCAACAAAGGTAAAGAAACATCCTGCTCTGGGGACCATGATTGTAACTGTACACACTTTAGAAGGGGATTTGGAGGTCATGGTGAGATATGGATGTTGAAAAAAACCAAGGGGGCCTATAGTTGGGGCTGGGGTGAGGAGGGGAAGCAGAGCTGTCTGGGCACACCTGACCGGTACAAGGCGCCACATACGGATTCACGTTTACTGATCTCCTCGGTCCTCAGAGCAGCTAGGACAGGCCCCTCCGGCCCGAGGCACCTCTTCCACTCACTGCACAGTAACGTGCAGGTGTCATCATTTTTGTGTGTGCCGTGATGTGGGAAGAGTTGGAAAGCAGGATCCTAGAGTGCCATCCCCAGCCACTCCAGCCAGTCATTTTGGGATCAGAACAGGAGGCGCTTAAGGGCTCAAGATCACAAACTACAAAGGATTGTGCCAGAGAGAATCCCAAATGATCAACATTGTCTTTGACTATGGCTAGAGGCAGAGCTGGAGAGCAGGACCTTGAAGGAAACAGAAATTTCGCAGCTGGAGAGTGTTCCCAAAGTGTGCAGCAGTGAAGAGGATATGGAGAACTGCGGCACCAGTTTGATGATTCTCCCCTCCCCTACCCCCACTTTTGTCCTCCTAGTGGGGCAACATTCTAGGGCACCCACCTGCCACTGTTAGTCGCTCCCTAATAGCCATTCCTAGGCTCCGTTCCACACAAAGCTACAATTTTCTTCCACTGGCAACATGCCCAGACTCAGAGAATGTACCGAACTCGGCCAAAGTCTCCTGTGGCAACCCCATTACCCTTGACAGGTCCCGATTCTGGCTGGTGGCTATAAGGAAATTTCCCTGACTCAAATAAAGGAGAAAGCCTCTCGAGAAGATGGCTTTTTCTCGCCCTCTTCCCTTCTACCTTGGCTATTCTTCCCTTCTACCTTGGCTATTCCTTGGCTACACATGCTTGGGGCTGCAGCAGCCATCTTACGGCCATAAGAATGGCAGATAATAACCTGGAACCCAGTCATGGCCAAGTCATGGAACTGACCCAAGGTCTGCAGCCTGCCTTTCAGGCTTCTCTGGTTATGTAAGCGAATTCAACAACTGTATTGTTTAAGGGATCGCACTTGGGTATTTTGGTGGAAGTGAAAGTCGCTCAGTCGTGTCCAACTCTTTTCGACCCCCATGGACTATACAGTCCATGGAATTCTCCAGGCCAGAATACTGTAGTGGGTAGTCTTTCCCTTCTCCAGGGGATCTTCCCGACCCAGGGATCGAACCCAGGTCTCCCACATTGCAGGTGGATTCTTTACCAGCTGAGCCACAAGGGTATTCTGGTACTTGCCATCAAAAGGCTTACTGACCAACACTTTACATTACCTAATTCGCTCATCACTGCATAGGTAGTTGTGGCCATCATATTAGGAAAGAGGAAGTTGGAGCTCAGGAAGTTGAAGAGGTTAGATGCCAAGACTAGTAAATTGTGGGACTTAAATCCCATTTATCATCTACCCTTCTCTACCTGCTGGTATAAATTCATTCAGCTTACAGATCCCCAGGAGTGATACTATAAATCTTTAAAACCAATGCACAGAAGTCCAATTCAACAATTTCAAAATACTTTGTGAAAGGAATACCCTGACAGTTGGCTTGTTCTAAACATGCTGCTGGTATTATAAAGCTCTCCTAAACTGTTGCAAAAAGAAAATAAAAAATAAAGTGGAGAAATAAAGTGAACATGCCAGGAAGTAAGTGGAAAGAAGCTTTTTTTTTGGTTTGGAAACCAGGAAATGTCAAGGAAACAAATGTAGCTATGATTTATACATGGTTTCCAGTTGACCCATGGGATTTAAAAATTGGCATTTTTAAGTGTATACCACAGAGCAATCCTGACAAGTGATAAGCTGCCACAGAGGCCAAAAAAGCTCCATTTGATTCTAGGTTTTATGCTAACTTATATACATACATACATACATATATATATATATATATATATATATATATATATATATAGTTGATGGTAGTGAAGGAAAGGGCTTGAATTTTACCCTGAATCTTTGGGTTTTTCTTAATCTTCAAACTGATTGGTCTGGACAAGGGAAGACCAATAGCCAACAACAAATCCATTGTAAGCTGGAAATAGTTTCCTTTAATACTAAATGTTTCTTTAATCCTTGCATTAAAATTTTTACTGTGGTATAGCTGTTTTACTCTAAAATTTAAGCTTTTGTAATACTTTAACTTAGATATAACTAATGGGGGGGTTTGATTACTGAGGCAAGCTATTTAAAGCACTTAAAAAGCATCATATCAGATGCTTGTTTTGCATTTATATTTTGGGGTCATACTGAAGATTGTTAAGGACTCTTGCTCCAAAGTCTTGCTTATTTTCTGAAAACCATTTATTTCATACCATGGGAAGGGTCTTTAATAATCATGAGTTATCATGAATATTCTTTTTTGTAGCTTCTGTATTTATGTTATCAGGCACATCAATCAGTCCCAAAGAAGTTATTTCAGGGTTCCGTTCCCAAGGGAACAAAGATAGTGGGTTCCATGTTAACAGTGGCTTTTGTAGGCTTATTTTTATTTTTCTGACATGAAAGTTGTGTATAGTTGGCAAGGATTTCTCTTCTCTGAAAACAAGCTTGTTGGTAAAAGGACAAGCTGCAGGCACCATCACATACACAACCACTTCAGCACAGGCTGAAAGGATGCTTCCTGAGAACAATTAGAACTGAAAAACATGTTCAAGTACAAATGTGCTTTCTTTAAGAGATTTTTCAGTTCATCATTTATTTGTCTTTGATATTGAATAGTTTTTTTTTTAAGTTATATTCAGATCTATTTAAAACCAATTACCAACTCCCACTACTGCACTTCTCACAGTCCCCTCATTTCAGCCAGGGGCTCTCAGGGTCACTGTCCAGGCTGTATACATTTCCCATCCAGCGACATCTGTGAGAAGAATGGCTAGAAGGAACAGCCTGGTGCCCTGGGAAAGAGATGCCTTTTCACAGGGACACGCAAACAGCCAGAAGCTCAGCCATGACTGCACTCGTAGTATGGCATCTCAGATGCTCCAAGTAGAGACTCCTCCACATCAAGTCTGGTTAGCTGAGATGTGTCCTATGCTAAAGGTATAGCCTGCAGAATGGAACAGCAAATTTCAAGTGAAAATCCCAGGATTTGACATTTTCCTTCACCTTACTACTGAAGAAGAGAAAAGAGGGTAGTGGGGGAGAGAGAGGTGGAATACTCTGCCTAGTAACTCCTTGGAAGCAGGATGAAGCAACTGCAATCTCTCCTATGATCTACGTAGTTCAGGCCTTAATCCACACCTCTCAGTGGTGGCTGCTTTCCTAGGACCCTCCTCCCTGTTGGAATGGACACAATTTGCAAGTTCCTCATAAAAAGTTTTACTGGGATTTCTGATGTACTCAATCAAACTTAATAGTTTATTTTTTTCTAAGTAAGAGGGGCCTCCTATTCAAAAGAACAGCCTGATTATTGCACTAACAGGTAGAAATTGTACTAGCCTTCCATAAATCAGTTCAACACCCTAGTCTCTAAGGATTTGCCAAAAGATAATGGGCTGCAACTATGAAACCAACACCAGGTGTTGCCAGCAGTGCTCCAGAAAGATTTCTGAAGTCTACAGGCACTTTCAGGAGGAACGTAGAAAATCATTTCATGAAGCAGCAATTTTGCCCAAAACCAAGCTAGAAGAGATGTAATACTGGCTTAAAATGACTAAGAAATAGGTATGGTGATCAAGAAGGCATGCTGTAGTCTTCTCCCGCTCTCTTTAAAGAACTCAAATCAACTCAACAATGGATACACAGCTCATTACTAAAGATCACAGACAGCACAATTCAGGGGACTCCACAGTAACAAGCCTACCCTTCCTCTCCCCTACCTTGAAACTCTATAGTGCTTTTCACACTATAGTTAAGGATGTCCTTTGAAGACTTCCCTGAGAGTCCCTTGGACTGCAAGGAGATCCAACCAGTCCATTCTGAAGGAGATCAGCCCTGGGATTTCTTTGGAAGGAATGATGCTGAAGCTGAAACTCCAGTACTTTGGCCACCTCATGTGAAGAGTTGACTCACTGGAAAAGACTCTGATGCTGGGAGGGACTGGGGGCAGGAGGAGAAGGGGACGACAGAAGATGAGATGACTGGATGGCATCACTGACTCAATGGAAGTGAGTCTGAGTGAACTCTGGGAGTTGGTGATGGACAGGGAGGCCTGGTGTGCTGCAATTCATGGGGTCGCAAAGAGTTGGACAGGACTGAGCGACTGAACTGAACTGGTGGCTCAGATGGTAAAGAATCTGCCTGCAATGCGGGAGACCAGGGTTCAATCCCTGGGTGGCAAAGATGCCCTGGAGAAGGACATGGCAACCCACTCCAGTATTCTTGACTGGGAACTCTCAAGGACAGAGGAGCCTAGCAAGCTACAGTCCATGGGGTCGCCAAGAGTGGGACAGGGCTGAGTGACTAACACTTTGGGGAGTATGCTGGGGATCTCCGGTTAAACGCCTTTCCTAGGAAGTAGAGGATGGCTCAGGCCAGGGAGCACAGCACAGCACAGCCAGGGGTATGCTAGCCAGTCTACCACCACCATTCTGTTGGAAAGTACCCCGCTGCACAGAAGGTGGAGGTTTTGATCAACATGATGGGCACAAGTTTGAAGTCCCAAATGTGGCTTCTGCTTTGAAGATGTATAACAGCAACCTTAACAGAAGTGTCACAGAATCTCATATGACACTTCTAGCAAGGAAACTCAAGATCTGCTGTGTCCACAATACCCAGGTGGCATCGCCCAGATGGAGTCAACACAAACTAGAATCTGGGTTTTCCGGCCCTGTTTTTTCTTCCCCTCATCCTCCCAAGCTGATGCTGGCATCCCCAAAAGTCTCCATCGCACTGAGTGCGCAAGGAGCACAAGGAGCCCTAGGCACAGCATAGCACCCCCAAGATGGAGCTGCTCTGAAACACTTTCCTGACGGGTCAGAGGGTGGACAGGGCAGGCTGAATTGACCATGTCCCTCCAAGGACCCTGGCCCGGGTCTGACAGACGTTTCCCGCCACCAGGAAACCTCTGGTCTGCTGGAGACCCCACACTCTGCAAGTATATCAGCATTGGGAACAGCAGCTGCTACCAGTGACAAGAGTCATCAGACCCCTCCCGAAAGAGCTCCTTCATTATCCCGGCACAGGTAAGAGGGCAGGCGCTTAAACGCAGGCGGGAAGCCACCGGTCCAAGCGCGCACACCCGTGGAAACTCGCCCCTAGATCTGTTACTTCAAAGTCCGCAGTCTTTCCTCTTCCTCCCCCTGCTCGTCCCCGAAACAGTCCAAGCTTGTTTTTCCCGCAAGCCGACCCTGAGGCTGGGGCGGGAACTGTAGGACCGATCGCTCGGCCGCCTGCACCCCAGCCTCCACCGCCTCCGACCCCTCCCCGTGCAGCCTGCCGGGACGCACTCGGGCGCTCACCGCTGGCGGGCGACCCCTCCCCAGCGCCACGGCTCCCGGCGCACGGGCACTCCCCGCTCCGCACGCTGCCCCTTACCTCACGCAGCAGGCGCTCCAGCCGCGGCTCGGCCCAGGCGGCCAAGGCGTCGGGAGTCCCCGCGCGCAACAGCAGCTCCCGCTCTTCCTCGAGGGCCGCCACCCGGCCCTGTAGCGCGGCCGCCTGGACGGCCAGCAGCAGGCAGGCGACCGCCGAGCTCGCGGAGAGCAGCAGGCACAGCGCGCTCACCGCCCAGGCCCGCGCTCCAGTCGCGGGGCTCACGGGTCCGCCGCCGCCGCCAGCTGCGTCTCCGTTCCGCTTGTCCTCGTAGGCGCGCCGGCCTGGACTCATGGCGCGCTCGTCGAGCATGAGCTCTCGGAGCCGGCGGTGCACAGAGCCCCGGGACGCGGGCTGAGCTTGTGGGAGCGGTCGGGAGAACCCGAGGCACGAGGTCGGCCGGGCGCGGGGCTCGGCCTCTGGGCAGCTGCTGGACTGCGGCGCACACCCCCTTCCCCGCTGCCAGCTCCTCCACAGCGGCCACTTTGGGCTGTTTCCTCTATGCAAATAGACCCTGCCAGAAAAGGAGCCGGGACCCACCCAGGGGAGGAGCGGCCCCGGCGGCCCGGCGCGGCGAGGGGGCGGGGGCGGGAAGGAAGCCGGCTCCTCCGAGCAGCCCCCGAGCGCGTCCGGCGAGCCCAGAGCGTTCAGCACTCACCTCTGCCCTTACCTGCTGTCGGCGTCGGGCTGCACCCACTGCCGCTCCCGCACCCCTGCGACTCCCCAGCCCGAGTTCCAGCTTCAAAATCCCAAGAGGTCTGAGGTGCACCCAGAGGCTGAGAGCGCCTTCTGCAGCCCACCGCTGGCTGCGGCATCACTCATTTCTTGGGAAGATTCCCCTAAACTTGTGAATTAACCTTTCTGACACTTTTTTTAAGGGTTCAAAACTTCAAACCCTAGGGCCAACTTAGTGAATCGTTTCTGGATGGTGCCCTAGCGCCGTTTGGTGGCGGAAAGGGACCTCTTGTGTATTCACACAGACGCAGTTAATCGGGATTGCGCCTGGCAGAGGAGTGAGAATCTTTAATACTCTCACCATTTATTATGTGCCAGACAATTGTAATAAGTTTTACAATTACTGACCTAGGTAAAGGCTTTCCTTTGAGAAAATTGAGACTTTTAACAAGTGCAAAAGATAGGGGGAAAGAACTCCCTCCAACTTTTGATGAGCTGATAGCTTCATTCTGTAATGGAAGCACAAGAAAGTGTTAAGTCACTCAGTCCTGTCCGACTCTGCGGTCCCACGGACTGGTAGCCCGCCAGGTTCCTCTGTCCATGGAATTCTCCAGGCAAGAATACTGGGGTGGGTTGCCATGTCCTTCTCCAGGGGTTCTTCCCAACCCAGGGATTGAACCTGGGTCTCCAGCGTTGCTGGCAGATTCTTTACCATCTGAGCCATCAGTGAAGCCCAATGGAAACACAATATAGCCAAAAATAATCATCTAGTATGTACCACATTTAAGCTATACTGTGATTCTGTATATTCTTTAACACGTGGTTAAAGTAGGAAAACCTGAGTGATAATCAAGAGGCTGGAACAGTCTTTTTTAAGAAAGGGGGGCAAGACTGAAGTCAGGCGCATTCTCTGCTGGCTCAAATTCCTACTTGGCATGTTATATCCTAAAATTGGTCCAACATAGTCTCCCACTAACTCTGGTAATACTCAAATAAAAACAACAGACTAACTTGGATCTTTGTAATGTGGGCAAATCCGCAGTGGTTTTTGAGGGAAAAAAAAAGACCTGTTATATCTTCCTGCTCCCTCTCTGGGTATCTTCAGATTTATAAGCTTCTTTGGACACATTACAAGGCTCTTAAAACTGCTGAGGACCTTCAGCTGACATGTTCCTCCTTACTCCCTTAATTTGGAGGAGAAACGTACCTCTGAGACTGGAGTAAAACAGAAATGGTTGGCATCTCACCCCTGCAACTTCATAACTGTGACCTTAGGTGACTTGGGGTTACAGTTGAGTGGTTAGACAGAGAAGGACTTATTAAAACCTAGTGTATGACCAATAAATAGCCTGAAAAGTATTTGCTTAGCAAACTGGATTGTCTTCTTTGAAAAGAGGTCAACACCATATTATAAGTTGACACTTCGTTCTTGCTACAAACACGTAGGCAAATTGCCCATCAGCTGCATGTATTGTTCACTATATTCCAGAAGCTTCTGTGTATCAAAAAAGCCAAGCTCATTGATTCCTTTGGCCTTTGTCCTTGCCTACTGCCTCACTATCTGGAATACCCTGCTCTCGGATCTTTGAGCAAGCTCCTCCTTTAGGTTAAGGTCCTCAGGTCCTTAAACCTTACTGTCTCTGAAAGACCTACCCAGATTGTCCAATCTAAGGAAGCTTCACTGACAGTCTTCAGAAGGATTACTCAGGGGAATCATTTATCACTGTTTGAAGTTACCTCTTTATTAACAAGACAAAGTTACCCCTTTGTCTTGTTCGCCACTGTTTTCTCAAAGAACAGTGCAGGATCTGGCAAATATTTGCCAAGTGAATTAAGGAAAGGTGAAAATACGTTTACTGTCTACACATCATTTTAAAAGGCAAGGAAGAAAATACTCTATCTTACGTCAGTTAGGGCCCTGGAAGGAAGAGATAGTATTCAGATTGAAGATAGTTTGATTGTAGAGACTGTGAAGCCAACAGGGGATGTGGAAGAAGCATTCTGGAGTATAAACAGTGGGAGGCAATGACTATTTCTCGCTGAAATGAGAAGAGGGAACTGTTGTTGGAATCCTGTGAATGCTCAGAGCTAAACAAAGGTTGGCTCAAAAGGAGCTGTGTCATTTGACAGGTCTGCAAAACCAAGGCTTGGAAGATAAGAAGCTGGGAGATAATCTCTCCTCTTACTCTCTGATCTGCTGGGCCTCCCAGTGATCAAACCTATTGGGCAGGGGAGCCCAGATGATGCAGTAACAAAGAGGTCAGCCTCCTAAGGGCAAAGAGCTGAGTCAGAGTGGTGGAGGGAAGATCTAGGGGATGGGAATCCACTGCATTCCCTAACATGCATATAGATTACCAAGGTCAGTCTAGCTACTATTGCCTCTGAAATGGCTAACCTGTCAGCGATAGGCACTAATCCTCAGAGACCAACTGGCTGCTGCTGCTGCTGCTAAGTCACTTCAGTCTTGTCCGACTCTGTGCAACCCCATAGACGGCAGCCCACCAGGCTCCCCCGTCCCTGGGATTCTCCAGGCAAGAACACTGGAGTGGGTTGCCATTTCCTTCTCCAATGCATGAAAGTGAAAAGTGAAAGTCAAGTCACTCAGTTGTGTCTGACTCTTAGCGACCCCATGGACTGCAGCCTTCCAGGCTCCTCTGTCCATGGGATTTTCCAGGCAAGAGTACTGGAGTGGGGTGCCATTGCCTTCTCTGGACCAACTGGCTACTTGGTGGCAAATCAACTACTTTGGATTCCCTTCATCCCAGAAGGGCCAGCAATTTGTTCCTCACAGGAATGGACAGCTGTTCTAGGTAAGGGCTTGTGTTCCCTGTTTGCAGAGACTCAGCCCGCACTACTATCTATATAGACTCCGCAATCCACAGGTATCCTATATAAACATACCATCCAACCAGGAAACCCACTTTACAGCAAAGTAAGTGTGGGAGTGAGCCCATGACCACAGAACCCACTGGTTATATTATATATTACATCCTGCACCAGCCAGAAGCAGCCAGCCTCACAGAACACTGGAACTACCTTTTGACGGCACAACTGAAGCACCAACTCATAGTATTCAGAGTCAATACGCTAAAAGACTGCACTGCCATTTTTCAGAATGTGGAATATGCATTAAATGAGGGACCTCTAATGATGCTTCTTTCCCAATAAAATGTGGGTCTAGGAACCAAAGGGTAGAAGCAAGAGTAGCCCCATTCACTGTTACTCCCCATGACCAGTGGTGGTGGTGGGGTTACCCTTGCTGTCCTCACCAAGCTGGGCCCTACAGGGTTGAAGATCCTACTTCCACTTCTCCAGAGCGTTACACTTGCCAGAGCCCACAGCAAGAGTCCATTCAACTATAAGCTATGGCTGCCCCCCAGGGCACTTTGAACTCTGTGTCCAGGGACCTGAACACAGGAGTAACTGACCCTCATCAGCAGGGAGAGGAGGGCCATTTTAGTACAGTGGGGGACGTGAGGACTATGGCAGGGACCTGCTAGCACTTCTTTGCCCATCACAATTGCAGTAAGCAGTCCCAGCCTGGTGATTGTCAAGGGTCCAGATGCTTCAGGACAAAAGGGATTAACTATTAAACTAACTATTTTATTAAAAAGGGATTACTTAGGTCAGATAGGGTTGATAACCACAACAGAAAATTGTAAATAATATCAATAATGTAGAGATTCAAATATGTTCAAAACGCTCTGTTTAAGAAGGCTCCTCTGTCCATGGGATTCTCTGGGAATAAATACTGGAGTGGGTTGCTGTGCCCTTTTCCAGGGGATATTCCCAACCCAGGAATCGAACCAGAACTTCTTGGGTCTTCTGCATTGGCAGGTGGGTTCTTTACCACTAGCACCACCTGGGAAGATGTTTAAGAAGGCTGCTGCTGCTAAGTCACTGCAGTCGTGTCCGACTCTGTGCGACCCCATAGATGGCAGCCCACCAGGCTCCCCCGTCCCTGGGATTCTCCAGGCAAGAACACTGGAGTGGGTTGCCATTTCCTTCTCCAATGCATGAAAGTGAAAAGTGAAAGTGAAATCTTTCAGTCCTGTCTGACTCAGTGACCCCATGGACTGCAGCCTACCAGGCTCCTCCATCCATGGGATTTTCCAGGCAAGAGTACTGGAGTGGGGTGCCATTGCCTTCTCCGAGTACTTAATCATTTTTTAAAATTTTCCAACAAAAATGGCTTAGCTTAAGCTTTAAGGCTTAAAGGGGTAAACTTCAATTACATAAGGAAATTGTTACCTAGAAAAGGCAGCACGACATTATGGGAAAAACACCAGCGTCTTGGTGTATAATGCCTTATAATGCCTACATTCCAGTTCTGGCTCCACTAATAGTTCATAGCCACTTACTGTTTCAGACCCTCAATTTTCTAGTTTGTAAAATGGATATACCAACCAGGACTAAATTTGCTCTATCTGAAACTAGAAAACTAGAGAAACTGTATGAAATGGCAGTTTTCAAGATACTGGACAGTAATCACAATGAAGGACAGTGATCCTTGGGAGATGGGGGGGAAATGAAGTGAGCCCAAGGACTGTCCCAGTTTACTCTCTGGAGAGATGTTTCCAGGTGACAGTGCAGGGAGGGGTAGTTAGGCACAGCCACCCTAAGGTGAAGGACCTACAAGTCCAAAGAGGCTGAGGCAGTTAGAATTCGCAGGGTAAAGGACTGGAGAGCAGAGCTGCAGACAGAGAGAGAACTCTCCATCTGAGATCATGACATTTGTGAAGAAACTACCTGGGCCAGGACAGAACTGCTAAGAAGGATGAGACTCTAATTAGAGAGGAAGCAAAGCCTACAGCTCACACTGGCCAGGAACAGCTCTTCTTCCCACCAACCAGCATGGAAAAGCTGACAATTCAGAGGGCAATGGGTAAAGTACACTAAAGATTTTGCATCAATAGTGGGGATAAACTAGCCTTAGACTAAACGCTGCTCTGGTCCTGTCTAACAGAGCTTAAACCATAAACCTGAAAGGATCAAAATGATTCAAGTAATTTAATCATGTTGCATAATAAAGCTCAAGTAAATATAAAAATACCCAGTATCCAAGAAGGTAAAACAAAAAGCCACAATCACCAGGCACACAAATAAGCAAGAAAATATGACCCATGATATGATAAAAAGCAATGCAAACTCAGAAAAGACGGTAGCAAGGATATTAAAAGTTATATCAGGATTCCATATGTTCAAGGAAATAAGAGGAGAGATTGAACACATTTAGGAGACACAAAAGATTTTTGTTAAAAGATGTAATTGAGAGATTAAAATGACAACACTTGACATGAAAAATAAACTGAATGGGATTAAAGGCAGAGCAGACACTGCAGAAGATTAATGAACTTGAAACTATAACAATAGAAACTATCCAAAATGAAACAGAGGAAAAAGATTGAAAAATGAAAAAAAAAAAGAACATCTATTGTCTCTTTAGAAGATAATAGAAGGCTTAAGGCAAAATGGGATTATTTGGAAGGAATGATGCTAAAGCAGTACTTTGGCCACCTCATGCGAAGAGTTGACTCATTGGAAAAGACTCTGATGCTGGGAGGGATTGGGGGCAGGAGGAGAAGGGGACGACAGAGGATGAGATGGCTGGATGGCATCACTGACTCGATGGACGTGAGTGTGAGTGAACTCCGGGAGTTGGTGATGGACAGGGAGGCCTGGCGTGCTGCGGTTCATGGGGTCGCAAAGAGTCGGACATGACTGCTCCACTGAACTGAACTAAGGCAAAATAGCAATGTATTGTGGGGTTTTAACACATGGCTAAGTAAAATGTGTGGCAAAAACAGTATAATGCCCAGGATAGGAACAGGAATGCAAAAGTAGGAAGTCAAGAGAATAATAATGAAATAACCTGGAATAACAGGCAAGTTTGGCCTTGGAGCACAAAATGAAGCAGGGAAAAGCTAATAGAGTTTTGTCAAGAGAACACACTGATCACAGGAAACATTCTCCTCCACAACACAAGAGACGATTCTACACAGACTGCACCAGATGATCAATACCGAAATCAGATTGATTATACTCTTTGTGACCAAAGATGGAGAAGCTCTATACAGTGAGCAAAAACAAGACCTGGAGCTGACTGTAACTGAGATCATGAGATCCTGTTTGCAAAATTCAGGCTTAATTTGAAGAAAGTAGGAAAAAATACTAGGCCATTCAGGTATGACCTAAATCAAATCCCATATGATTATACAGTAGAGGTGACTAATAGATTCAAGGGATTAGATCTGGTAGACAGAGTGCCTGAAAGAATTAGGGATGGAGGTTTGTAACACTCCAGAAGGCAGTGACCAAAACCATCTCAAAGAAAAATAAATGCAAGAAGGCAAAGTGGTTGTCTGAGTAGGCTTTTTAAATAGCTGAGAAAAGAAGAAAAGGCAAGGGAGAAAGGGAAAGATGTACCCACCTGAATGCAGAGTCCCAGAGAATAGCAAGGAGAGATAAAATGACCTTTTCAATGAACAATGCAAAGAAATAGAGGAAAGCAATAGAATGGGAAAACCTAGAGACCTCTTCAAGAAAATTGGAGGTATCAAAGGAACATTTCATGAAAGGATGGGCAGCACAATAAAGGACAGAAATGGTAGGGACCTAACAGAAGCAGAAGAGACTAAGAAGAGTTGGCAAGAATACACAGAACTATACAAAAAAGGTTTTAATGACCCAGATAACCATGATGGTGGGGTCACTCACCTAACAGCCAGACATCCTGGAGTATGAAGTCAAGTAGGCCTTAAGCATTACTGCAAACAAAGCTAATGGAGGTGATGGAATTCCAACTGAGCTATTTAAAATCCTAAAAGATGCTGCTGTTAAAGTGCTGCACTCATTATGTCAGCAAATTGGAAAATCCCCTATGATGAAAGGACATTTTGGGGGTTTTTTTTGGTGTTAGTTCTAGAAGGTGTTGTAGGTCTTCATAGAACTGGTCAACTTCAGCTTCTTTGGCATTAGTGTTTGGGGCATAGACTTGGATTACTATGACTATATTACTATTACTTTGCCAACAAAGGTCCGTCTAGTCACAGCTATGGTTTTTCCAGCAGTTATGTATAGATGTGAGAGTTGGACCATAAAGAAAGCTGAGCACTGAAAAACTGATGCTTTTGAACTGTGGTGTCGGAGAAGACTCTTGAGAGTCCTTTGGACTGCAAGGAGATCCAACCAGTCCATCCTAAAGGAAATCAGTCCAGAATGTTCACTGGAAGGACTGATGTTGAAGCTGAAACTCCAATGTTTTGGCCTGATGCAAAGAGCTGACTCATTTGAAAAGACCCTGATGCTGGGAAAGATTGAAGGCAGGAGGAGAAGGGGATGACAGAGGATGAGATGGTTGGATGGCATCACCGACTCGATGGACATGAGTTTGAGTAAACTCTGAGTGTTGGTGATGGACAGGGAGGCTTGGTGTGCTGCAGTCCATGGGGTTGCAAAGAGTCAGATATGACTGAGCAAGTGAACTGAACTGAACTATGACTATAGAGGATACACAAAATAATTTGAATGTTTCTAAAAACACTGAAAACAAAAAATAGCAACATCTTTTAAAATTAAAACTTCTTTATTAATGACATATTCTAATCATTTAGGCTTGTTCTTGGCATTTATTCTCAAAACTGTACCTACCTATGTTGCCTTTAGTTAATAGTAAATCCAGCAGTTTTTAAAAGCACTGGATTTTTTTTTAAAAAAGGCATCCAAATTGGAAAGAAAGAGGTAAAATTTTCATTATATGCAGGTAGCTGAATTAGGTCATCAGTTCTAATAATTTTTGTGTGGAGTATTTATGGTTTTCTATATAGAATAGAAAACCATAAATTCTATATAGAATTTAGAAATACTAAATTCTATAGAAAACCATAAATTCTCTCTATATATAGAAAACCATAAATACTCCACACAAAAGTTATTAGAACTGATGAACTAATTCAGTAATGTAACGGGATATATGATTAACATATAGAAATCTGTTGCATTTCTTTATACTAGCAATGACATATCAGAAAAGTAAGTAAAAATAATGTTTTATAATCACATAAAAAAAAAAAAACCTAGGAATAAATCTGACCAAAGAGGTGAAAGACTTATTTGCTGAGAACTATGTAAATGATAAAAGAAGTTGAAGGTGATTCAGAGACATGGAAATATATCTCATGTTCTTGAATTGGAAGGATTAATATCATTAAAATGGCCATACTATACAAACCAATCTACAGATTTAATGTAATCCCTTTCAGATTACCCATGACATTTTTCACAGAAGTAAAACAAATGATCCTAAAATTTAGATGGAACCACAAAAGACACAGAGTTGCCAAAGCAATCCTGAATTAAAAAAAAACAAGCCCTCCCAGAATTCAGACAATAATACAAAATTACAGTAATCAAAATAGTGTGGTCGTGGCACAAGAACAGACATATGGATCAATGGAAAAGAATAGAGAATCCAGAAACAAACCCACTTATGATCAATTAACCTTTCACAAAGGAGAAAAGAATGTAGAAGGGAGAAAAGACAGTCTCTTTAGTAAGTAGTGTTCAAAAGCTGGACAGTCAGCCGCATGTAAATTAATGAAGTTAGAACACTCCCTCACATCATACACAATAATAAACTCCAAATAGCTTAAAGACTTAAATATAAGGCATGCCACCATAAAACTCCTAGAAGAGAACATAGGCAAAATATTCTTTTACATGAATAATAGCATTAGTCAGCCTCCTAAGGCAAAAGAAATAAAAGCAAAAATAAATGGGACCTAATCAAGCTTATAAGCATTTTCACAGCAAAGGAAACTATTAAAAAATGAAAGAACAACATACAGTCTGGGAGAAAATGTTTACAAACAATGTGATTAACAAAAGCTTAATTTCCAAAATGTACAAATAGCTCCTACAGCACTCTCGCGCGCGCGCTCTCTCTCTCTCTCTCTATATATATATATAGTAAAGAACTGGGCAGAAGACCTAAACAGACATTTTTCCAAAGAAGATATGCAGATGTTCAACAGACATACAAAAAATGCTCAATACTGCTAATTAGTAGAGAAACACAAATCAAAACTACTGATTTATCAGCTCCCCCATTTAGAATGGCCACCATCAAAAAGTTTACAAAATATAAATGCTGGAGAGGGTGTGGAGAAAAGGGAACCCTCCTACACTGTTGGTAGGAATGTAATTTGGTGCAGCCACTATGAAAAACATATCAAAGTTTCTCAAAAAAGTAAAAATAGAACTACCATTTGATCCAGCAATCCCACTCCTGGGCACATATGCAGGAACAATGAAAATTCTAAATCTAATTTAAAAAGATACAGGCACCCCAGTGTTCATAGCTGCACTATCTACAATAGCCAAAACATGGAAGCAACCTGAGTGTACATCAATAGATGAGTGGATAAAGATACACACAAACACGCATATATACACAATGGAATATTACTCAGCCATGAAAAGGGACTGAAATAGTGCCACAGCAACGTGAATGGATCTAGAGATTATTGACTAACTTCAGTTCAGTCCCTCAGTCGTGTCTGACTCTTTGAGACCCCATGAATCGCAGCACGCCAGGCCTCCCTGTCCATCACCAACTCCCGGAGTTCACCCATACTCACGTCCATCTAGTCAGTGATGCCATCCAGCCATCTCATCCTCTGTCATCCCCTTCTCCTCCTGCCCCCAATCCCTCCCAGCATCAGGGTCTTTTCCAATGAGTCAACTCTTCGCATGAGGTGGCCAAAGTACTGGAGTTTCAGCTTCAGCATCATTCCTTCCAAAGAAATCCCAGGGCTGATCTCCTTCAGAATGGACTAGTTGGATCTCCTTGCAGTCCAAGGGACTCTCAAGAGTCTTCTCCAACACCACAGTTCAAAAGCATCAATTCTTTGGCGCTCAGCTTTCTTTACAGTCCAACTCTCACATCCATACGTGACCACAGGAAAAACCATAGCCTTTACTAAACGGACCTTGGTTGGCAAAGTAAAGTCTCTGCTTTTGAATATGCTATCTAGGTTGGTCATAACTTTCCTTCCAAGGAGTAAGCGTCTTTTAATTTCATGGCTGCAATTACCATCTGCAGTGATTTTGGAGCCCCCAAAAATAAAGTCTGACACTGTTTCCACTGTTTCCCCATCTATTTCCCATGAAGTGATGGGACCAGATGCCATGATCTTTGTTTTCTGAATGTTGAGCTTTAAGCCAACTTTTTCACTCTCTTCTTTCACTTTCATCAAGAGGCTTTCTAGTTCCTCTTCACTTTCTGCCATAAGGGTGGTGTCATCTGCATATCTGAGGTTATTGATATTTCTCCCAGCAATCTTGATTCCAGCTTGTGCTTCTTCCAGCCCAGCGTTTCTCATGATGTACTCTGCATATAAGTTAAATAAGCTAACTTAGGCAAAGACAAATATTATATCACATGTGGAATCTAAAAAGATGATACAAATGAACTTAGGTACAAAACAGAAATAGACTCATGGACATAGAAAACAAACTTATGATTACCAAAGGGGAAAGGGAGGTAGGGATAAACTAGAAGTTTGGGATTAACAGATACAAATTACTTCATATACAATAAACAACAAGGACCTACTGTATAGCACTGGGAACTACATTTGTTTTTTTTTTTTTTTTCCCAACTCTGCCGCAACTACATTTGATATAATAATCTATAATGGAAAAGAATCTGAAAATAGAACATATACCCATACATATATTACCATTTTGCTGTGTACTTGAAACTAACACATTATAAACCAACTATACTTCAATAAAAATACATTTCAAAGCTCATGATTTAAAAAATTAGCACTGATTTTTTTTTAAATTAGAAAACTTTTTTCATTTATATATATATATATTTTTTAATTTTATTTTATTTTTAAACTTTACATAATTGTATTAGTTATGCCAAATATCAAAATGAATCCGCCACAGGTTTGTAATGGGAAACATTTTAAGTCACTAAGAGGGGCTATGCATGGGAACTCCTCCAGATCTACAGTTAATCTTTAACTAATCTCATTACATATTGCTAAGTCACTTTAGTCGTGTCCGACTCTGTGCGACCCCATAGACGGCAGCCCACCAGGCTCCCCCGTCCCTGGGATTCTCCAGGCAAGAACACTGGAGTGGGTTGCCATTTCCTTCTCCAATACATGAAAGTGAAAAGTGAAAGTGAAGTCGCTCAGTCGTGTCCGGCTCTTCGCGACCCCATGGACCGCAGCCTACCAGGCTCCTCCGCCCATGGGATTTTCCAGGTAAGAGTACTGGAGTGGGGTGCCATTGCCTTCTCCCACTCATTACATATAACTGCTGTTAATAGAATCCAGGCCATTAGGTGCTTGCCTCAAAGGATATTTAGGGTGGTTTCAGCTCTTTATAATTCAGTTCAGTTCAGTTCAGTCGCTCAGTCGTGTCCGACTCTTTGCGACCCCATGAATCGCAGCACGCCAGGCCTCCGTGTCCATCACCAACTCCCGGAGTTCACTCAGACTCATGTCCATCGAGTCAGTGATGCCATCCAGACATCTCATCCTCTGTCATCCCCTTCTCCTCCTGCCCCCAATTCCTCCCAGCATCAGGGTCTTTTCCAATGAGTCAACTCTTCACATCAGGTAGCCAAAGTATTGGAGTTTCAGCTTTAGCATCATTCCCTTCAAAGAAATCCCAGGGCTGATCTCCTTCAGAATGGACTGGTTGGATCTCCTTGCAGTCCAAGGGACTCTCAAGAGTCTTCTCCAACACCACAGTTCAAAAGCATCAATTCTTCAGCACTCAGCCTTCTTCACAGACCAACTCTCACATCCATACATGACCACTGGAAAAACCATAGCCTTTACTAAACAGACCTTGGTTGGCAAATATGCTTTTGAATATGCTATCTAGGTTGGTCATAACTTTCCTTCCAAGGAGTAAGCGTCTTTTAATTTCACGGCTGCAATCACCATCTGCAGTGATTTTGGAGCCCCAAATAATAAAGTCTGACACCGTTTCCACAGTTTCCCCATCTATTTCCCATGAAGTGATGGGACCAGATGCCATGATCTTCGTTTTCTGAATGTGAGCTTTAAGCCAACTTTTCCACTCTCCTCTTTCACCTTCAACATTAAAGTCTTTAATTATATATAACTTCTCTCCAGAACTACATTTAAAAACAAACTGAATCCAGGTAAGGAGTGAATGTAAGAAAATGTATCTGAATAGTAGACATTCTTGATTGGTTGAAATTTTTTTTCTTTGAAAATTCTATTCCCCCTTCGATGTCAATGGCATGTCACAGTAAAAACTACTATATAAGGAGTCAGAAGCAGAATTCTTGATAGCTTTGTCTAACCTGGTGCCATAAAGAGGAACAACCAACATTATTGGGGATTTTTTTTTTTTTTTTTAATGAAGTAACCTGGGTTAAAGCATTTATAGAAAACAAAGTACATAATTGCTATTTACTAGTGAGACTACTAAAAGCCAGGTAATCTAGATGTTTTTAATCACTCTATAACATAGATATTACCCCCAAATAATTCCAAGTAAGGAAGTACAATTACTTTAAAGTAACTTAGGGGTCTCTTCAAAATGGCAGAGGAGTAAGACGTGGTCACTTTCCTCCCCACAAATACATCAGAAATACATCTGCAAGTGGAACAAGTCCTACAGAACACCTACTGAACTCTGGCTGAAGACCCCAGACTTCCAAAAAAGGCAAGCTCATGTCCACATAACAAGATAGGAAGGAATTGGGACAAGATTTGTGCTTTTGGGAAGGAGCTGTGAAGGAGGAAAATTTTCCCCACCAGGAAGCCCCCTCATTGGCAGGGACAGTGGAGAGCTTTGGAGACTGTAGCAACAGGTATGCAGAAGGCAAAGCAGAGAGAATTCTGCAAAGAGATGAGTGCCAACCAGCATCCCCACAGCCTATGCTTTGCCTTTTTCTAGTTTGCTTTCTGCATTTGATTTGCTCTTGGTTTTGTGTTTTTACCAGTTTTTAGTTTTGTTTTCATTTATGGGTTTGTTTGTTGATTTGATTGCTCTTTTTTGTTGCCTCTTTCTTTTTTTTTGTGAGTGTGAAAGTGCCTTTCTTTATGTGTTTTTGTATGTTTAGTTTTGCTTTCACCATTTGTCAGAGTTTTGTCTGTTTCTTGTTTGTTGGTTGGTTTTGTTTTTTCTTTTTTTCCCTCTCCTTCTGTGCCACA
Source organism: Bos taurus (assembly GCF_002263795.3). Lineage (NCBI taxonomy): Eukaryota > Metazoa > Chordata > Mammalia > Artiodactyla > Bovidae > Bos > Bos taurus. Next base: position 39,732,466 of record NC_037334.1, read on the forward strand.
TTGCTTGTGGGGTCTTGATGCTCCAGCTAGGGGTTGGGCCAGAGCCACTGAGTTGGGAGACCTGAGTCCAGGGTTTTGAACCACCAGAGAACTCCAGACCTCTTGGAATATTTGTGAGTGCTCTCCCAGAAGCTTCCATCACTACACTAAGACCTGGCTCCACCAAATGGCCAACAAGCGCCAGTGCTGGATGATTCATGCCAAACAATTAGCAAAACAGTAACACAAACCCACCCATTAGCAGACAAGCTGCCTAAAGCCATACTAGGTTCATAGACAGCAAAAACACACTACTGGATGCAGCACTGATCATCAGAGGGATAAGATTCAGTTCCACCCACCACAACAGAGGCACAGTCCCACCACCAGGAAGTCTACAGAAGGCAATGGTACAAGCACACCCACGGGGGGCAGACACAACGAGAAGAACTATAACCCTGCAGCCTGCAGAAACGAGACCCCAAACAAAATGAGTAGAAAAATATGCAGCAGATGAAGGAACAGGGTAAAACCTAACAACCCCAAACAAATAAGGGGAAATAGACGGTCTACCTGAAAAAGTATTCAGAGTAATGATAGTAAAGATGATCCCAAATATCAGAAATAGAATGGAGGCAGAGATAAAGAAAATGGAGGCCCTGATCAAGAAGATACAACAAATTTTTAGCAAAGACCTTAAAAAACTAAAGAACAAATGATCAGCAATGAATACAATAACTGAAATTAAAAAATACACTAGAGGCATACACTAGCAAAATAACTGAGGCAGAAATACACTAGCAAAATAACTGAGGCAGAAGAAGGGATAAGAATGGTGGAAATAAGCAGAGCAGAATAAAGGGACAAAAATGAAAAGAAATGAAAACACTCTTAGAGACCTCTGGGACAACAGTAAGCACACCAACATTCAAATAATAGGGATCCCAGGAGAAGAAAAGAAAAAGTATATTAGAAAATATTTGAGGAGATCATAGATGAAAACTTCCCTACCATGGGAACAGAAATACCCATCCAAGTCCAGGAAGTCCAGAGAGTCTCACATAGGATAAACCCAAGGAGAAACACGCCAAGACACGTATTAATCAAACTAACAAAAATTAAACACAAAGAAAAAATATTAAAAGCAGCAAGGGGAAAGCAATAAATAACTTACAAGGGACTCCTCATAAGGTTATCAGCTGATTTTTCAAAAGAAACTCTGCAGGCCAGAAGGGAGAGGCAGGATATATTTAAAGTGATGAAACAAAAAAACCTACTACCAAGATTACTCTACCCAGCAAGGATATCATTCAGATTCGACTGAGAAATTAAAAGCTTTACAGACAAGCAAAAGTTAACAGAATTTAGTACCACCAAACCAGCTTTACAACAAATGTTAAAGGAACTTCTCTAGGCAGGAAATACAAGGTAAGGAAAAGACCTACAAAAACAAACCTAAAACAATAAGTAAATGATAACAGGATAATAGATATCAGTATGCATGTATGCATGCTAAGTCTCTTCATTCGTGGCCGCATCTTTGCGACCCTATGGACTGTAGCCTATCAGTTTCCTCTGACCATGGGATTCTCCAGGCAAGAATAATGGAGTGGGTTGCCATGCCCTCCTGCAGGGGATCATCCCAACCCTGAGATCAAACCTGCATCTTTTCCATCTCCAGCATTGGCAGGCGGATTCTTTACTGCCAGTGACATCTAGGAAGCTCTAATACATATCAATAATTACCTTAAATGAAAACGGATTAATGCTCCAACCAAAAGACACAGACTGGCTGAATGGATGTGAAACAAGAACCATATATATGCTGTCTAGAAGAGATCCACTTCACATCTAGGGATACACACAGACTAAAAGTGAGGGGCAAGAAAAAGATTCCATGCAAATAGAAATCAAAAGAAAGATAAGAGTAGCAATACCCCTATCAGTTAAAATAGACCTTAAAATAAAGACTGTTACAAGAGACACATGATCACTTGGTACACAGCACCAGGTAATTCAGTGAAACTATGAGCTATTCCTTGCAGGGCTACCCAAGATGGACAGGACATGGTGAAGAGTTCTGACAAAATGTGGTCCACTGGAGAAGGGAATGGCAAACCACTTCAGTATTCTTACCTCGAGGACCCCATGAACGGTATGAAAAGGCAAAAAGATTTGACAATGGAAGATGAGCCCCAAAGGTAGGTAGGTGTCCAATATACTACAGGGAAAGAAGAGCAGAGAAATAACTCTAGAAAGAATGAAGAGAATGAGCCAATGCAGAAACGGTGCCCAGTTGTGGATGTCTGGTGGTGAAAGTCTGATGCAGTAAAAAACGATATTGCGTTAAGACCTGAAGTGTTATGTTAGGTCCATGAATCAAGGTAAATTGGATGTAGTCAAACAGGAAATGGCAAGACTGAATATCGACACTTTAGGAATCAGTGAACTAAAATGAATGGGAATGGGTGAATTTAATTTAGATGATTATATTTACTACTGTGGCAAAGAATCCCTTTGCCATGGAAATGGAGTAGCTGCCATAGTCAACAAGAGTCCAAAATGCAGTACTTGGGTGCAGTCTCAAAAATGACAGAATGATCTCAATTCATTTCCAATGCACATCATTCAACATCACAGTAATCCAAGTCTATATACCCCAGCCACTAATGCCAAAGAAGCTGAAGTTGAATGATTCTATGAAACCTACAAGATATTCTAGAATTAACACCAAAAAAAAAAAAGATGTCCTTTACATCATAGGGGATTGGAATGCAAAAGTAGGAAGTTAAGAGATACCTGGGGTAACAGGTAAGTTTGGCCTTGGAATACTTAAGAAACAGGGTGAAGGCTAACAGTTTTGCTAAAAGAACACAGTAATCACAGCAAACACGCTCTTCTAACAACACAAGAGATGACTCTATACATGGACAGTAACAGATGGTCAACACCAAAATCAGATTGATTATATTCTTTGCAGTTGAAGATGGAGAAGCTCTGCACAGTCAGCAAAAACAAGACCTGGAGATGACTGTGACTCAGGTCATGAGCTCCTATTGCAAAATTCAGACTTAAATTGAAGAAAGTAGGGAAAACCACTTGGAGAAGGCAGTGGCACCCCACTCCAGTACTCTTGCCTGGAAAATCCCATGGACAGAGGAGCCTGGTAGGCTGCAGTCCATGGGGTCGCTAAGAGTCCGACACGACAGAGTGACTTCACTTTTCACTTTCATGCACTGGAGAAGGAAATGGCAACCCACTCCAGTGTTCTTGCCTGGAGAATCCCAGGGACAGAGGAGCCTGGTGGGCTGCTGTCTATGGGATTGCACAGAGTCAGACACGACTGAAGTGACTTAGCAGCAGCAGCAGGGAAAACCACTAGGCCATTCAGGTCCTAAGTAAAATTCCTTATGATGATACAGTGGAAGTGGCAAAAATATTCAAGGGATTAGATCTGATAGACTGCCTGAAGAACTATGGACAGAGATTGGTAACAATGTACAGGAGGTGGTGACCAGAACTATCCCAAAGAAAAATGAAAAATGAAAAATAGATGTCTGAGGAGGCCTTACACATAGCTGAGAAAAAAAGAGAAGCAAAAAGCAAAGGAGAAAGGAAAAGATATACCCAGCTGAATGCAGAGACTGCTTGGAAAAAAAAAAAAAAAATTAGAGATACCAAGAGAGCATCTCATACAAAGATGGGCACAACAAAAGAGAGAAATGGCAAGGACCTAACAGAAGAAGAAGAGATTAACAATGGGTGGCAAGATTATACAGTTCAGTTCTGTCGCTCAGTCGTGTCCGACTCTTTGTGACCCCATGAATCACAGCACGTCAGGCCTCCCTGTCCATCACCAACTCCCGGAGTTCACTCAGACTCATGTCCATCGAGTCAGTGATGCCATCCAGACATCTCATCCTCTGTCATCCCCTTCTCCTCCTGCCCCCAATCCCTCCCAACATCAGGGTCTTTTCCAATGAGTCAACTCTTCGCATGAGGTGGTCAAAGTACTGGAATTTCAGCTTTAGCATCATTCCTTCCAAAGAAATCCCAGGGCTGATCTCCTTCAGAATGGACTGGTTGGATCTCCTTGCAATCCAAGGGACTCTCAAGAGTCTTCTCCAACACCACAGTTCAAAAGCATCAATTCTTTGGCGCTCAGCCTTCTTCACAGTCCAACTCTCACATGCATACATGACCAATGGAAAAACCATAGCCTTAACTAGATGAACCTTTGTTGGCAAAGTAATGTCTCTTCTTTTGAGTAGGCCATCTAGGTTGGTCATAACTTTTCCTTCCAAGGAGTAAGCGTCTTTTAATTTCATGGCTGCAGTCACCATCTGCAGTGACTTTGGAGCCCAGAAAAATAAAGTCTGACACTGTTTCCCCATCTATTTCCCATGAAGTGATGGGACCGGATGCCATGATCTTCGTTTTCTGAATGTTGAGCTTTAAGCCAACTTTTTCACTCTCCACTTTCACTTTCATCAAGAGGCTTTTAAGTTCCTCTTCACTTTCTGCCACAAGGGTGGTGTCATCTGCGTACCTGAGATTATTGATATTTCTCCCGGCAATCTTGATTCCAGCTTGTGCTGCTTCCAGTCCAGCGTTTCTCATGATGTACTCTAAGTTAAATAAGCAGGGTGACAATATACAGCCTTGACGTACTCCTTTTCCTATCTGGAACCAGTCTGTTGTTTCATGCCCAGTTCTAACTGTTGATTCCTGACCTGCATACAAATTTCTCAAGAGGAAGGTCAGGTGGTCTGGTATTCCCATCTCTTTCAGAATTTTCCACAGTTTATTGTGATCCACACAGTCAAAGGCTTTGGCATAGTCAATAAAGCAGAAATAGATGTTTTTCTGGAACTCTCTTGCTTTTTCCATGATCCAGCAGATGTTGACAATTTGATCTCTGATTCCTCTGCCTTTTCTAAAACCAGCTTGAACATCTGGAAGTTCACGGTTCACATATTGCTGAAGCCTGGCTTGGAGAATTTTGAGCATTACTTTACTAGCGTGTGAGATGAGTGCAATTGTGCGGTAGTTTGAGCATTCTTTGGCATTGCCTTTCTTTGGGATTGGAATGAAAACTGACCTTTTCCAGTCCTGTGGCCACTGCTGAGTTTTCCAAATGTGCTGGCATATTGAGTGCAGCACTTTCACACCATCATCTTTCAGGATTTGAAAGAGCTCCACTGGAATTCCATCACCTCCACTAGCTTTGTTCGTAGTGATGCTTTCTAAGGCCCACTTGACTTCACATTCCAGGATGTCTGGCTCTAGGTCAGTGATCACACCATTGTGATTATCTGGGTCGTGAAGATCTTTTTTGTACAGTTCTTCTGTGTATTCTTGCCATCTCTTCTTAATATCTTCTGCTTCTCTTAGGTCCATACCATATCTGTCCTTTATCGAGCCCATCTTTGCATGAAATGTTCCCTTGGCTATCTCTAATTTTCTTGAAGAGATCTCTAATCTTTCCCATTCTGTTGTTTCCCTGTTTCTTTGCATTGATCACTGAAGAAGGCTTTCTTATCTCTTCCTGCTATTTTTTGGAACTCTGCATTCAGATGCTTATATCTTTCCTTTTCTCCTTTGCTTTTCGCTTCTCTTCTTTTCACAGCTATTTGTAAGGCCTCCCCAGACAGCCATTTTGCTTTTTTGCATTTCTTTTCCATGGGGATGGTCTTGATCCCTGTCTCCTGTACAATGTCACAAACCTCAGTCCATAGTTCACCAGGCACTCTATCAGACCTAGTCCCTTAAATCTATTTCTCACTACCACTGTATAATCATAAGGGATTTGATTTAGGTCATACCTGAATGGTCTAGTGGTTTTCCCTACTTTCTTCAATTTCAGTCTGAATTTGGCAATACGGAGTTCATGATCTGAGCCACAGTCAGCTCCTGGTCTTGTTTTTGTTGACTGTATAGAGCGTCTCCATCTTTGGCTGCAAAGAATATAATCAATCTGATTTCGGTGTTGACCATCTGGTGATGTCCATGTGTAGTGTCTTCTCTTGTGTTGTTGGAAGAGGGTGTTTGCTATGACCAGTGCATATTCTTGGCAAAACTCTATTAGTCTTTGCCCTGCTTCATTCCGTTTTCCAAGGCCAAATTTGCCTGTCACTTCAGGTGTTTCTTGACTTCTTCCTTTTGCATTCCAGTCCCCTATAATGAAAAGGACATCTTTTGGGGGTGTTAGTTCTAAAAGGTCTTGTAGGTCTTCACAGAACCGTTCAACTTCAGCTTCTTCAGTGTTACTGGTTGGGGCATAGACTTGGATTACTGTGATATTGAATGGTTTGCCGTACAGAACCATACAAAAAAGGTCTTAATGACCCAGATAACCATGATGGTGTGATCACTCACCTAGAGCCAGACATGCTGGAGTGAGAAAACAAGTGGGCCATAAGAATCATCACTAGAACAAAGATAGTGGAGGTGATGGAATTCCAGCTAAGCTATTTAAAATGATGCTGTTAAAGTGCTGCAATCAATATGCCAGCAGATTGGGAAACTCAGCAATGACCACAGGACTTGGAAAGCTGTTTTCATTCCAATCCCAAAGAAGGGCAATGCCAAAGAATGTTCAAACTATCATACAGTTGTGTTCACTTCACATGCTGCCAAAGTAATGCCCAAAATCCTTCAGGGTAGACTTCAGCAGTATGTGAACCGAGAACTTCCAGATGTACAAACTGGGTTTAGAAAAGACAGAGGAACCACAGGTCAAACTGCCAACACCTGTATCATAGAAAAGGCAAGGGAATTTCAGAAAAACATATACATCTGCTTCATTGACCATGCTAAAGCCTTGCACTGTGTGGATCACAAAAAGCTGAGGAAACTTCTTATAGGCATGGGAATACCAGACCACTTTACCTATCATCTGAGAAGCTTATATGCATGCCAACAAGCAACAGTTAGAACCGGACATGGAACAACGGATGGTTCCAAAATTAGGAAAGGAGTATGTCAAAGCTGTATATTGTCACTCTATTTAACTTAAATGCAGAGTATGGGCAGTGGAGAGGCCAGGGCGCCCTCTGTCCTGGACAGCATATCGGCCCCAGGGTGGCCAGTGGCAGTAGTGACGGCAGGGAGCCGTCCACTCCTGGTCATCCTCCAACATCAGCTCGACTTCCCTGGAACCCCTTCCCCGTGACTCCAGCAGGGCCTCTGCCTCAGCCCCTGAGCAGCATGGTGATCAACATCCAACAGCTGGTGAAGGTTTACACACTCAACAAGGACCAGCAGTGGGACAATCAGGGTGCCAGACATATCATCCAGCTATGTGGAGCAGCTGAAGGGCATGTCCCTGCTAGTCAGGGCCTGACAAAATGTGGTCCACTGGAGAATGGAATAGCAAACCACTTGAAGATTCCTACTTTGAGAACCCCATGAACACTATGAAAAGGCAAAAAGATATGACACTGAAAGATGAGCACCCCAGGTCAGTAGGTGTCCAATATACTACTGGGGAAGAGTGGAGGGCAATTACTAATATCTCCAGAATGAAGAGGATGAGCCAAAGCGGAAACGACACCCAGCTGTGGATGTTGTCTGGTCGTGAAGGTAAAGTCCGATGAAATAAGGAACAATATGGCTTAGGAACCTGAAATGTTATTGGACGTGGTTAAACAGGAGATGGGGAGACTGAGCACTGAAATTTTAGAAATCAGAGAACTAAATTGATGGGAATGGGTGAATTTAATTCAGATGACCACAGTACCTAACTCTGTAGGCAAGACCTCAGAAAATAAGCAGTAGCACATTTAACACTGGAAATAAAATATTTCCCTGCACATTTAACACCAAGTTTGATGTTAATGAGATTTCTAGAAATACTAAATTATGAGACATCAAATCATTAGGGAAAATGCTATTAACAAAAGATGTATATTTATACACTGGCCATTCTCTAAACCTCTCCAACTAGTCCTGACGCTCCCAACACTTTCAAATAAAAACCTGGTGCTTTCAGAAAATGAGTTCAGAAGTACAAGGAAAAAGGCAAGAGTAGGAACCTGGTAATCCACCTTCTAATACTGGGAACGGGGGATCTCTGGTCATGGAACTGTTGGGTTGGTGCAAAGTAATCGCGGTTTTGCATTGTTGATCTTTGATACTGAAATACATTCTTAAATATGGTTATGCTATACATCATTTTAATGTGCATTCCTCGCTTTATGGTTTTCTAATGACAATATTTGCTGTTTATATTTAGACTAGGGAGATAATGTTAGACAAAAAGGAAAATTAAGCAATTGTCTTATTCAAGTTCAAAATAGGTCATAAAACAGCAGACAACTCGCCAACATCATTTGCAAAGACAATAACCTTGATGATGAGGAGTGCAGTGGCCAGCCATTGCAAGTTGACAATGACCAACTGATAGCAATCAGCAAAGCTGATGCTCAAAGTTGATTCTCAATTACATGAGAAGCTGTCAAAGAACTCAAACTCAACCATTCTGTGGTTGTTCACATCTGAACAAATTGGAAAGGTGAAAAAACCCAAGTGGGTGCCTTGCAAGCTGACCAAAAGTCAAAAAAATTCTTATCATTTGCAACAAAGGACCATTTCTCATTTGTATTGTTATGTGCAATGAAAAGTGGATTTTATACACCCAACAAATGGCGATGACCAGCTCAGTAGTTGGGGCTGAGAAGCTCCAAAACACTTCCCAAAGCCAAACTTGCACCAAAAAATGGTCATGGTCACTGGTGCTCTGGTGTCCATTTGACCCAGTACAGCTTTCTGAATCCCGGTGAAACCATTATACCTGAGAAGCACACTAAGCAAATCAACGAGAGGCACTGAAAAATGCAATGCCTGCAGCAGGTACTGGTCAACAGGTCCAGTTCTTCTCCATGACAACACCCGACTGCACATCGCATAACCAACACTTCCAAAAAGTTAAATAATTGGGCTACCAAGTTTGCCTCACCCACCATTCACCTGACCTCTTGCCAAATGACTTAAGCATCTCAACAGCTTTCTGCAGGGAAAATGTTTTCCAAAAATTTACTGAATCCCAAAGCATGTATTTTTACTTTATAGGAATAAACATTTCTTGTTGGTAAAAACATGTTGATAATAATGGTTTCTATTTTGATTAATAATGATGTTTGAACCTAGTTAATAAGATTTACAATTCATGATCTGAAACTCTGATTTTGAACCAACCTAGTCAGATCTCACATGTGTGTGGCTCCATCACTAAGTCATGTCTGACTCTGTGACCTCATGGACTGTAGTCCACCAGGCTCCTCCATCCATAGGATTTTCCAGGCAAGAATACTGGAGTGGGTTGCCATTTCCTCCTCAAGTGGATCTTTCCGACCCAGGGACTGAACTTTCATCTCCTGCGTTGGCAGATGGATTTTTTACCACTGAGCTACCTCGGCAGCAACACCCCACATGCTGCACCACAAAAAAGACTCAGCAAAGCCGGAAAAAAAAAAAAAAAAAAGGAAACTGTGTTTCCAGAAGACAGGAAAAATTAGTAGACACTCATGTGATGGAGTACCGTCCTCGCACCACTTAACTTTTTCTACGTAATTCACTGAAGTTTCACCTTAACTCCGAAACTTCTACGAATTAGGCCTAGACACTAGCAAGTACCCTTTAGTAAAGAATGCAAACGTTTTTCAGAAAGGAAATGGATTAGCAATCATTATTAGTAAGAAATAATGTGATTTTCCCCCCTCCCTCCTATATCCTGGTATCAGATAAATAAATTTGAGTTTCTGATAGGGGAGAATGTAAACATTAATTTGGGAACTCGGAAGTACTTGTAGGGAAAGGTTGGATGCTTAGGTAGTTCAGTGGCACTAGCAGTATGGAAATAGGAAATTAAAAGAATGGCTGACTCCTTAATCTCTGTAACTGTGTTCAGGAAAAACCTTTTCATCAAATGCGCCTTTAAAAAACCTTATTACATATAACATAATTGAATTACACGTGGACTGCATCAGGGGCCTTAACATAATTTATGCAGTGATGCTTTGCCAAAATTTATTTCAGCTCTTTAAAATTTCTAGCCAACTTCAGGAATGTATCTTTACTGTATGTGCAAATGCTGCCAGTGGATTCCATACAGAAACCCACCTTGGTTTCACTATTTGTCATACTAAAACTTACATGCACTTTATGTTCAAAAGCAATAAAACTCAAGTCTTTGGTAATGCACTTCAGAAATGGGGATACCTTTAACAAAAAACCTGTATCCGGATAATCAATCATGAATTCTACAACAAAAATTATTTTTACCTTGCAGACTGATCAACAGCTTTTTTTTTTTTTTAAACTAACATTTACCATTATCGTTTTTAGTGTGAAATTGGTAATAATAAGGAAAAATACCTTCAGGCAAACAAAAAGGTCATGTTAGCTAGGGTCTGAAAACTGCAGTTTTCTTATCCAAGTGTTTTCCATTCAAATCATGTTTTTTTTTTTCCCCCAATAAAGATTAACATAAATATAAGCTGCTTAATAATAACCTTAAAGTCTCATAGGCTGAGGTTCAAGTATTTATACTTCAAATGATAAGGAAATAGATACTAGCAATTTCAACACCTGAAGATTTGGCATTAAAAACCTCAGTAATCAGAACTTCTATTCCTATGTTTGTGATATAAATAGCCACTGGAAAACAGGGCTTTCCAAGCTAACTTCCCATTTAATCTTAAATGAAGGGTGTGTGTGGTTTCCTTAGCCTATCACGATGCACAAGTTGATGTCTTTCCATGCTACTTACCACCACTGACATGACCCAAGGAAACAGAACACAGTACTTAAAATTTAATGAAATTTCAACAGCAAACATTTCCTATGGGATCTGGTTTCTAATATCTTCCTACTGAGAGTTAATAATACTTATTACCTGTTCAACAACTACAGAAAAAAAAATTAAAAGTGTGAGGTATAGTCATTTAAGAATGAAGTAGTCAAGATTTTCTTTTACTCAAAAAAAAAAAAAAAAAGAAAAGGAAAAAAATCACTTCAAAGAGTCAACTTTCATGTACAAAACACAAGATCAATCACAATTATCACTGGACACAAAGGATATTCCAAAGGTTTTTAAAAATGGTAATTAATCTCAAAAAAGAAAAATTTTAGCTTTTATATTTCATTCATTATCAAGACCATGTTTGCTTAATAAGATAATTATGCTATTGATACAAAACATACAGTATTTACACTTAAATGTACAAAATAATTTAATGTTTACAAAAATATTAGAATGTTGAGCTGACTGACACAGTCTTAAGTAATCTCTTCTAGAGAAGTATAGTAAGACCACTGATTTCCATTTCATTTCTTTTTTAATAAGTCAAAGAAAGGATGCTGCAATGCTTCATCCAAAGTAATTCTTTTCACTGGATCATATTCTAACATTCTTCGAACTAGGTCAAACAGTTTCTCATGTTCTTCATCATGACAAAGCATAAATTCCTGAGGAGAAAAATGATGTTAAAGAAGGACATTAAAAAATAGTTAAAAGTTAAAAAAAAAAATTTAATTCTTTTTTTTTTCTTACCTTCAATGGTTTGCAGCGTCTCCTAACATATCTACCAGCAGAACTATGTTCATCCCAATCTAGCTGATTATGATGAAAATACTTGCGTTTTCTACAGGAAAGAGAAGTCTTGGTTAGTTTAAAAGAAGATTCACATGCTTACCCTGCCCTTACCAGAGAACAGGGGTAACAGACAGAACCCTGAACCATAAGCAGCTCTCTCTATATACATAAGCACACAATTTCTAAATATCTCAACAATAATTATTTATCAGATATCTTAAACTATATCTTTCTTAATCTTGTACCCTATAAGGTTTTAGTATCCCACCTAAGTTGTTCCCAAATACCACATGTGTAACAATGCCAGCTTTAAAACCAGGTTCCTATAACCATTTGTGTAAATTCTGATGTCATTAGATGTGGAATGAGGCTGAAAATCTTTAACAATTCTATGGGTGACTTGTGATAAAGCTATGTTTTGAAACCTCTTATATAATATCTTATCCAAAGACATAGAGCTAGTTAGCAAAAGTGTGGAATTCAAACTAAGACTGATATGATTCCAAATCAAGGTCTTTTTACTACTCCATGTATTATTTTTGTATTGACCTAGGAAAACATTTAAGCAAAGGTTAGCCTGAGTATAAAAACACCATTTTATTTACTAGATCACAAAGTAAACACTGCATTACTTTTCAAAAAACTTGACTTCATGAAAAAAAAATCCAGAAACAAAGATGGATTTTCTGTAGTTTGAATACAGGCCACTGTATGCACCCAAGGGCTTTAATCTTAAGAAACATACCTTGTTTTCTGAATCATGTGTGTTGGTATGGGTCCTAATATTCGTTCCATCATTGCCAGGTGCTCTTTACTATCATGAGTCTAAAAAAAAGTAGGAAAAAGAAACTTAGCACGTTCCATTTCTGTACATGCAATAAAGGGAAACAAAACAGTGCTTCTGTAAAAGGACCAGGTTAGACAATTATACAATTCATATTACACTCCATTTCAGAGGACTATAACTGCATGAGCTGTATTATCTAATACAAGCCCAGTAAAACTGAAGTCTTTCTGAACTGGATCAGTAAGGGCTGTATAGCAGATGGTGAATATGTTTTTAAAATGTATTTTATTGACATAGAGTTGATTTACAAAGTCTGAATAATTTGTTTAATGTAAAACTGAACAGTTTTTCCTTATTTATTTGTATTTATTGCAGTGTCTAAGATGCCTGGGGAAGATTACCAAAAATCTGTCTCATTTTATCAGCTGCTTAACTAACCTCCATTTACTGAATGGATAGCAACCCTGTAACACTTCCTAATCCTAGATAATAAAAATACAATCCCAGTAATTCTTACAACCCAGAGCTAAGTATGTGGGAACATGACTTTCAAGATACTACCTCAATATTATATAGTTCGTAAATGAGGAAACTTGAGCTGTGAATCCAAGTGAAAAAGTTTTATTCTTAAATCACATAGTAACAGAGTTTTGGCTAAAGTAGAATAAACTGTTAAACTGACAGCTGAAATAATACACTCCTTGAGCAGAGGCTGGCAATTTTTCTATAAAAGACCAGATAGCAAATATTTTAGGCTTGGATGGTCACAAATGGTCTTTATCACATATTCTTTTTCATTGTTTAAAGCAGGCATCAGGCAGGATACAGTTTGCCAACCTCTGGAGAGCAGTCTGTGAGCAATGCTTTTTAAACCCATTAACTACTGTGCCTAGCACACTGCTTTCAAAATGATATTCTTAATTCATGACAGGAATAAATAACACAAGCTCCATATCTTCACAAAGCACCTTAGCTGAAGACATTTTGGAGGGCAGAATCCAGATATAAACCGAATCTCAAACCAAAGTTAATAATCCATGCTTAAGATCCCAGTGATTTATAATTGTAAAACCATTTGAAAAATTTTTTATGTGTCAGAATGAAGAAAGCATGCACTGTGCTCAGCTTTTTCCTTGGCCCTACAGCTTACTACCACAAAGTCAGATACCACCTCCTAGGAGTGACGCAATAGCGACTTTCTAGATATCACTTTAATCTAGAGTACTTTTAACAAGCTCGCTACAGATCAGACAAAAGCATGAAGTGCCTCATAGCAGTAAACACATGTATTCTGCAACAGCCACCTAAATGACTTTTAATTCATCGCAGCTTCCTCCTCATCCTGCACTGTCATAACCTCAAATCAACCTTGACAGAATTAGCCAGGAACTCCCTAACAGCCCTCACCCTGCCCAGAACATACTTTGATCATATTACAACCCTATTTCAAGTTCTTCAATGTTACACCACTTGAAGCTTTCAAGAGTTTGAGCTTTCAGATATTAAGTAAAATTATGAGAAAAAATGTGGAGACCTAAATAACATTTTCGCCCTTTTACTTTGCCAAGTAAGGGCTTTTATCTTTTTAAAAATAACTATTATCTCATAAAAGGGACATTTTAATACTAAAAAAACACCAAAAAACAAAACCACCAAACAACAAAAAACAAAGAGGGATAATTTCTACTTGAAAGCCAGAATGGCAACTCTACAAAATCGTTTTCATTTTAGACCAGTCTGTATCTGGAAACCACTGACTTGTAGGATCAGCGAAGAACTAACTCATTGGAAAAGACCCTGATGCTGGGAAAGATTGGAGGCAGGAGAAGGGGACGACAGAGGATGACATGGTTGAATTTTATCACTGACTCAATAGACATGTATTTGAATAAGCTTTAGGAGGGCAGGGAAGCTTGGCACACTGCAGTCCCTGGGGTTGCAGAGTTGGACATGACTGAGGGACTGAACTGAACTGACTTGTAGGGTAAAACAAATATCTTTCTATGGCAAACAAGTACACTACAAGTGTCAGTACTTGCCTATTGACACTATTTTTCTATGTATCCAAAACACTTGATAGCACTATTCATTCTTCCTCAACTAGAGTACCCTTCTGTATGCCTGCTGCATTTATGAACACAATTTCTTCTTCCTGATATGGCCATCACACACTCTCTAGCTTTATGACAAACTCCTACTCCTCCTCATAGCATGGACTAAACTCTCTACTCCTCAGTGATGCCTTCTCTAAGGAAACTTAACTGTTCCGTTTCTGGGTTTCCACCACACTTTTTACATTGTTCCATTTTAACAAATAGCACATTATACTCTTCACAGTTCTTGCATTATCTATCTTGTGTATGACTTTCTTGAGGACAGAGATATTGTCTTCATTTTTGTACACATAGTGCTTAGAAATGTGCCTAACATGTCACAGATGCTTAATACAACGTACTGTTTCTGAATTCTTTTAAAAAACAAGTGCAACATAACCGGAACTGAATGAAAACTGACCACAGATACACTAATTTAAATTTATGAAAGCATGTCACACACACAAAAAATGGATCACATTCACATGAACCATGTTTTTCGTATTCAATAGGAACCATATGTTTAAAATCTCCAATCACATGCAGAGTGAATTATGACCATTCACTCAGAGTAGTATTTCATTCCATTATGGTTTTAGAGGATGACTACTTTGCATATGCAAATTTTAATCTTAAGAATACTGACACACAATGGCAACTTTTCAAAACAGAAACCAAAACTTCAACAGGCCTTTAACATTTAAAGCTCACTATAGAGCCGTGCAACTAGAGGAACCCCTGCTCACCATAACTAGAGAAAGCCTGTACATAGAGCAATGAAGACCCAGTGCAGCCGAAAATACATACATACATACATAAAGCAAAGAATTAGTAAATAACATTTAGTAAATACATACCTGAAAGACTGTGAAACCAAGGTAATATTCAATAAGAATGCAACCAATGCTCCAAACATCACAAGGCTGAGACCAACCTAAAGCTATTTAAAAACAAAACCAAGCATTTTATTATGTAACAATTTAACTGTTAATACACTAAATCTTTTCCTGTGTGGGTGCTCTCTTTATACAGCCCATTTAGAAGAATGATAGTAAATCCACAGCTTACATTTTTAGTTTTATATCAAACATTATTCAGTATCCTTTGAGTCCTCCATATCCTTATATCAAATTATAGTATTTTAACCTAGGGGAAGAGGCTTTTTATGTAAAACAAGAGACACTAGCAAATGTTTCATAGTCTTTTAATTGCTTGTGCAAAGAGGAACTCTGTTATATCCAGTTCATGGCTGTTCTATGAAACTTTACATTTTATTAATGCAAATACAGATCAACAATTATCCTCAGAATGTAATTACTAACCCCCTATCAATTATCAGCTTGGTATCTGCGTTTCTAGTTTCCATTAAAAGAAATACTGTACTACATAAATTATGTAGGAATTATAATAGATATTACAAATATTCTAAGCACCCATAAGCAGAATTACACAGTCATTTAAAAGTCCACACAGAGGTATCTCTATATGTACTTTCAGATTGTCTACACATGATCTATATTATACTTTCTCCTTCAGAACCCTCAACAGTAGTATTATTCAAAAAAGAAAAAGACACCTAGCCTTAAGTCTGTATTTAATTAGAAAGAAAAGAGGAAACCACACAGATGTTTTCATCTTTCAAAGTTTAAGTATTTAATACAACAATAATGTACAAAAAACCTACTTTAAAAAACATTTCAATTTCTTCCAGTAATATCACTGAATTTAAAGACAAAGAAACGATATATGCAAGGTATGATTCAGTTATTTTTGTTAACCCTTACAGGGCGTATCATTTGAACAAATGGAAGATGGAGCCTGTTTCTACTTACAGTAACAGTAACACATGAAAATTTTGCAAATGATTAAGAGCTTGGACCTAAGATGAAAGTTTTCTTTTGCAACCACTCCCTTCTCCCAGTCCAGCTTTCTAGCAAATGACTGTAACCTTCTGTAGCATACCACTGTACATCATCTCATTCTGTTATGGGTTAGCTCTAACACTCTTTGGAATTTCACGTCATTCAGTTTTACTGGAATTTCCCAACTTCTGTTTATTACCAACACCCAAGATGTAAGATCAACCGTCTTCCTCTTACATCTTCCTCTTCAATCTAATTCTGCCTTTATCTTCAGGAGTAACACTTCACACAAACACATAATGAATGCTTCTAATCTTTCCATCTCTTCATTTCTTCTCCTAAAGACCAAGAATGCCAGTTTCGGATTTATATCAGCTGTTTACAGCCTGGCCACCCATGGGACTGTATCAATACCAAGAATCACTATATCTTACCCAACCTAGAAAAAGGCCATTAACTGAGTGTAAGATACACTGCCGTTTTACATACCAATAACAAAGAAAGAAATGCCAATTGTTTCGTGTTCTCCCACAATGTTAAAATGTAGGCAAAAATCTGCTTCTTAAAATTGATAAAACACAGCAAGTTATCTTTTATTTTTTTGGCTGCACTGCACAGCATGGGCACAGCATGCAAGATCTTAAGTTTCCTACACCCACTGCAGTAGAAGAGCAGAATCTTAACCACTTAACTGCTGGGGATGTTCCAACAAGTTTCTCTCTTTTTAAGCTCTGAAAATACCTCTCCACCCACATTTCTTTCCACACTATTCTCTTACCTTCCTTGCAGCCTTCAGTCCTCAACCATGAACATACTTTCTAAACTACTGCAACAGAAGCAGATTCTTTCAGACCACACTAAGCAGAAATCCTAGTAACATCAACCTCAAAGACAAGCTCTACACCTGCACTGTCCTATGAGGTAGCCACGAACTACACATCGCTATTTAAATCTAAAATTTAAATTAACTGGCCACACTGCAAGTACACAGTAGTCTACTTACGGCTACTAATGGCTACCATATTCGACAGTGCAGATGTAACACTTCTATCATCATGGCAAGTTCTACTGGCTAGTTCTATAAAATATTCTTAATTTCCTTACCCTTTTACCAATCCTCTACTCTAGATAAACACATCATTAGTTTGATTTCATACTCCTATTCTGAACTACCAGTCTTCTTGGACAAAAAGGTAAAAAGTGGAAAAGACTGATTCCATGAAAATGTTTTTTACTATCCAACCTCAGTTGAAACTTACATTCAGCCAAGTATTATGGTTATTCCATTTAACTATTATATCTCCCAGTGTCACCTGATCTGATTTTTCCCCGCTGTTTCCAAGCCCCTCAAAGTCGTCTTTGACTTCCCAGCTCTATCAACATGACCTGGTGACTAACATAAATTTTGAGGCACAAGATGCTCTTTCCCTAAGCTCCCTCTTATCATCCACCCTGCACACAGATGTATGCCCACTAGATCTTCAGCATTTTCATTACCACCAAGCTCTAGTGATGAGACAAAAATAGGTGTTCCCATCATTTCAAAAACCACACTATGATGTCATTAAGCCAACAGAACTTGTTCTCTTATGATCACATAAGACTGACGTGTTCAAAAATAACGACCACTTGGAATATCTTTACAGATGGTATCATATTATTCCCACTCAGGAAAAATAATTATAGCAATGACCAGACAGCTTTTATGGAAACAGAAAACATTTTCTGTACACTACTAAGAAAATCATAGCTATCCACCCACTACCTGGCCCCCACAATAGAAACTGTAGAGAACAAAAATATCTTTTTCAATTAAAGTATCAGGAAGTCTGGTGTCTACTGACCCAAAATGACCTCTGGAGCTCTGTAATGCCGTGTAGATACCAAAGTACTATGATGTTCATCATCGTATGTTGCACTTCCAAAGTCAACAACTTTGATATCTGTGTTTTTCAGTGTGCGTTCATCACGTTTCTAGAAAACAGTTGAGTAAACACAAAGTTCAATATATAAAATACTTTACAGCACTATTCCAAAAGGCTTGCCCGTGAATTGCCTTTTTGATTTTCAATATAACCCTTTGAGAAAGGCAAAGGATTACCCTTTTTGGGTTAAACACCAGGATATAATAAGTCTTAGAGGTAAAATTTCTCATCCAAGCATCGTATCAAGCTAAATTAATTTTAAAGATAACTACCGAAATTAACACAAGTCTTTAACTTACCATTTTAGAATTATATTTGACTACATAGTCAGACTTCACAAATAAAATATTTTCAGGCTTCAGATCTGTATGGGTTAATTTATTATGATGCAAAACTACAAAAGAACAAAAAGACATTATTAGTTTCACTCACAAATTTAATCTATATTGCGGGAAGGGAGGAGTGGTGATAGACGTAGGAATCAAAAAAATTTCATCTTGTAATATGTGCAGTTTTAGCGACAATGCTTTGATATGTTACTTATATAATAAAAACTTTATTGGTATTTAAAAATTTAAGAAAGTGTACTTACAATTTATTGACTGGCAGATCTGATATGCCATTTGCCTGATGTGGTCAATTTGAAATGGCAGAAAGCTATTTTCTTTAATGAAATCATAGGTACTAAGTCCCAAGAGTTCGAATACAATACAAACATGACCATGATGATCAAACCATTCTAGCATCTGGACACATCGGCTAAAACAGATCAAAATAAAAATGATTCAGTTTATAGAACTCTGATTATTTCATGTAACGTGATGGATCACAGTTCCAAGTTTATACTTACAAAACACTATTGGGATCAGTACTATTTAAATGCTCTAATACTTGGATTTCTGAACGAGCTGCTTCACGATATCGTCCCACGTTTTTTACAATTTTCACTGCTACATGTATGCCATCCCTTAAAAACAAAATGAAAATGATAAATGTACAGGAGGTGGTTGAAGACATGTGTCCTAAAATAATCTTTCAGGGCATGTTATAGCAGCTCCTTATTAATGTTTTTTTTTTAAAAACATTTTAACAAAATTCACTTTACATGGAGTGATGATTCTCTTAATACCTGTGAATGCTAATATTTGTTTCCAAAAGTTTAAATTTACTGAGATTTTTTTCCCCCCCTTTTAGAGGAGGATAAAAATATAAACCTTGAACAGAATATACTACTGCTGAAAGCATTTGGTCATTCACTAAGAGAGACTGATAAGAGACTGACTGTGACAGACGGTACACAGGTATTAGTGATTAAAAAGGCTTGTCCTATGTATCTCAGTTTAATGGAAAAGACAGACACAAACAACTTATCATAAAGGTTACAAGTGCTTGATATGCAGTAGACAGAAGAAAGAACCTATTGATTGGGGTTAGGGGAGTTTAGACATCTTCAGAAAGGAGGAGACACACAACTGAGCCCTGAAAGACAACTAACTGTCAATTCATTAGATTTGGGAGAAAATTCCAGCAAAGGAAACACCATCATTAAGTCATGAAGCCGAAACAATGTTTAGTTCATTCAGGGATGCCAACAGGTAGAAACAGCTACAATCTAGGGCAGTGTGCTTTAGACTGGGCGTCCATGTGCACGTGTGTGCTAGGCTGCTTTAGTCGTGTCCAACTCTTTGTGACCCTATGGACCGTAGCCCATCAAGTTCCTCTGTCCACGGGATTCTCCAGCCAAGAATACTAGAATGGGTTGCCATGCTCTTACAGGGGATCTTCCGGACCCAGAGACTGAACCAGGTCTCCTGCACTGCAGGCAGATTCTTTACCAACTGAGCCACCAAGGAATACTTCCTACAAAGTATAGAGGGAAGTGATGGTCAAGTGGTTAAGACACAGGCTTTTACTGCCATGGGTTCAGGTATGATCACTGATGATGAACTGAGATCTTGCAAGCCATGTGAGGAGGCCACCTCCACGCCCCCGCAAAGATACAGCTCTGAATGATTTTGAGGAAAAAGGTTTCCAAATCTGCAACTTCCTTTTGTCCTCTTTCCTAAAGCTGACCTTTTTGAAGACAAGCCAGCATTCAAACCTGTTTTCTTCACTATAGCCTTTTCATGTTAGAAAAGAAAACCTCATGGATGTGAAGATTAGTATGGCAAGGTATGTGCCCTAGGATGTCAAAAAAAAAAAAATCTTTGAGGCAAACAAATTTTCTAGTGGCTGGATAGCAAATCTTTCCAATTCGCTTAAGAAGGCCCTAATGAAGTTACAGGCTGGTAAATCATTCAAAAATTATTTTGATGATGCATATATCTCAAGGCTTAAAAGAAACACTATAGGTAGCATGGAAACATATACACTACCATATGTAAAACAGATAGCCAGTGGGAATTTGCTGTATGATTCAGGGAATTCAAACCGGGGTCTCTGTGACAATCTAGAAGGGTGGGATGGGGAGGGAAGTTCAAGAGGGAGAAGACATTATGTATACTTATGGCTGATCCATGTTGATGTATGGAAGAAACCGACACAACATTGTAATGCAATTATCCTTCAATTAAAAATAAATGGATTTAAAAAAAGAATTACTACAAAACTGCTATGACAAAACTTCTTGTCTCATCTGTTTAATTGTACAGCCAAGTTTTCTAAGGGCTAATATAGCTATAAAAATGAAAGATGGGTAACAGTGTTAGTTAATGCTACTGTAGTAACCATGTGTGGTGAGTGCTTAGCTGTGTCTGACTCTTTGCAACCCCATGGACTACAGCCCGCCAGGCTCCTCTGTCCATAGGACTTTCCAGGCAAGGATACTGGAGTGGGTTGCCATTTCCTCCTCCAGGGGATCTTCCCCTCCCAAGGATCAAACCCAGGTCTCCTGTATTGCAGGCAGATTCTTTACCATTGAGCCACCTTGTGAAACCCATTTTAGGTCTAGTACGAAAATCTGTAACAGATCTTTGTGTACTTGATCAAATTGAGTACTATTAACTGGAGTGTCTCAAATACTCAAGTCTTGGAATCTCAAGATACTTTAAGAAAATTTTAATGGGACAACTAGTGAAATCTGAATCTAACCTGTAAATTAGTAGACAAAATTTGAAAATACACATAATATGCAAATATAGAGAATGAAAGAGTAAATACTATAAAATGTTAACATTTGTGGAATCTGGGTGAAGAATACATAGGAATTCTTTGGATTATTTTAGCAACCTTGATAAGTCAAAGTGGGGTTTCCCCAATAGCTTAGATGGTAAAGAATTGGTCTGCAATGCAGGAGACTTGGGTTCGATCCCTGTGTTGGGAAGATCCTCTGGAGAAGGGAATGGCTACCCACCCCAGTATTCCTGGCCTGGAGAATTCCATGGACAGAGGAGCCTGGCAGGTTACACTCCATGGGGTCACAAACAGTTGGACACAACTGAATGACTAACACTTTCACTAAGTCAAAGTATTTCAAAATATCTTAAAATGTTACTTTATGTTCACATTTTTGTGGTAGAGAGAAAAGGGTGATAAAACAAGACATTCAGGAAAATGTTCTTTATGAAAAGTGGAGTAAAAATAAGTTCAAGGAAAAACCATTTCTAAGTAGTCAAGAAAAGTTTGTTCCTGGATGACAGGAAGTATGAAGCTATTGTACTTACATTCCCCCAAACATAAGGATACATGTTTACTAAAAAAAATCAACACTTAAAATAATCTGGAAATTATACCCTCAGTTATTTTATGATGAGAAAGTTAGATGTCAATTTAAAAATGTGCACTTTTCACTCAACAGTTTTACAAGTTTCACTTACAAAAAAACTTGCAACCACAGAATACATATTCTAGAGCAAAACATGAAAAATGAAGCAGAAAGGATATCAAGTAACAAAAAGGTTATTATAACTCAATCTGAACTTTATTCTGTAGGCTTTAAGTAATTTCTTCATAGTTTAAGAAGCTGACCCTAATGTGCAAATAATATCTTTTGGAAATAAAGGTTTTTGAACCAAGATTAGCCATGCTTTATTGTCTCTGCAGTTCAGAAGTAGGGTAAAGCACTCCAAATCTTTTTTAGAAAGTTAAGGGCCTACGTTCTGAGAAACTCCTCACTGGAACACTCACTTTAATTTCAGTTGACTCCATCTGATAAGAATGTTCAACATTCCTGATCAAAATTCACATTCATAAGTAAATAAATCATACACAGTTAAAAGAAATTTTGAATACTTATACCTCCCAGGAAACACAGTTAACCAGTTAAATTCAATTTTATCCAAATTATGGATCCTTCCCCACCAAAAATATTAGAATATTCAAAAAAGAAAAAACAAACTTACATGTCATGATCAATGCATTCTACAACTTTGCCAAAGGCCCCTTCACCCAAAGTATCCACGATTTCATCTAAAGTGAGGGGGGGAGAAAGAAGTATAAGTACCTGAGCACAAAGTATCAGTTATTCAAACAATGAAAGCTTAAGTGTGGAATATTTTCAAATGATCTCTATCAAAGCATAACTAAGGTTTCAGCACTCAAAATTATTTTATTTTCAGCTGTTACAAAAACAATTCAGACAGAGCTATCTTTCTTGCTCTAATCTCAAATTCCACTGATTATTTTGGAACTTTAGTAGAGTAGAAATATTTAAACTCTATAGAAAAGAAGAAATACAAAAGAACAACAAACAAACCCACGAAAAACAAAACAAAAAAGCAATGAAGAGTTCTTTAGCCCCCCGCTGACAAACTATTCTTAAAAAGATTATTCTGTCTGCAAAGTTTAAAAAGTGTTGAAAAATATTCTATACATCTTGCTCTTAGAACGTCTCCACTTTGACAGATCAGGTGACCCTCCTCATCATCCTCTATACTCCTGGATCTTTTCCTTCGGTGGCTCTTCTGGAACGGCAAGTGGGCAGCACCAAGATCGTCCAGCCAATCAATATATCAGAGTGAATTCAGGGCAGAATACGCAATTCATTCAGCGGGGAGATATTCAGGCATTCAGATAAGCACCAGGCCACGAACAGTTGGCAGGAGCAATTTCAAATTCAGTCCCCAGAAATTCACAGGGCACAGTTTATGTTACAGAAGAAAAACATGGCAAGGAACAGATTTTCAGATAAGATACTTAAAGTGGCAATAGAAAAAAAACAACACAATTGTCTCTTTAAAATATTGACTTAATTGAAGTCTGAAATTTAAAGAATGCAAATGTCATGATCTATAATCTCTTGTTATAAAATAGCATATGCTGTGAGTTGGGATGTCTAGTTTGTCAGAAAAATGTTTTGAAATGTCAATATTAGTTCAACAAATTTATTATTTAGCAATATTTTTAAACATACACGATTAAAATATAAGGGGACAATAAAGGCTAGTTAATTTCAATGTTCAATGCTAGTTCTATTGAAGAAAACTTGGGAAGGAAAATAATTAACTCAGTTTACTTATCAAACAAGTGAAGATATGTGAATTAAAAAAAAGAACAGGCTTTTTGGACATTTAACTTCCCATTCGGCACCCACTTTCAGAACTCCAACCTAACTAATTGGAACAATGATGCACTGTGTTATGGGACTGTGTTATATTCAGGATTAAATATCCACCAGTGCAACGTTCTATATTTGTTTCCAAGTATTGGGAAATAGGTTTCTTTTAGAAAAAAAGTTTGAGATGAAAGAAAAGATGGGTGCCTTTACTTTTCATAAGATTGTTATAAAGCATAAAAATATTTTTAATATTAAAATGATGAAACTCATGATCTGGTCTACAGAAAATGAGTAAATGTAGGTAAATGAGGGCTAACTAATATCAACAAATACAGATTAGTTGTAATAATTTTGATACTTCCTTTAAGGATTCAAGTAATTTAAAGACAATTACATTCATACAGTATTATAAACTTTTCCAAACTTATTAGCCCAATAAGAGCTTTTACACACAAGTAAGTATCCACCCAAAATAAAAACAAAATGAATCATACCGAATGTGACTGATGACTTGAACAGTGTCTATTACGCTTCCTTTTAGGACTGCTTCTCCTGCTTCGGACTGAAGATTTACTGCAGTGGATTCGAAAACTGCTTTCAACGTCTCTGTGATAATGTCTAGGAACATATCTTTCGCAGTAGTCATTTCTGTATTCATCAATGTATCTCCGGTCCCGATAATCTCTCTCATTCAAGGACCTTGCTTCTAAATAATGACTGAAAACACATTAAAGTATTAAAAATTACACTCTTCATTCTAGAATAATATGGTTAAAAATAAAACATTCTCTCAAGTACTCCTGGTTTAAACAGCTAACTCAATAAAAAAAAGTACAAACTGATGGGTCAATTTATACTTAACTCATAAAACTTAAAATAATTTTACTTTAACCAACAAGTAAATGTGTTCATATATTTCTACTAATATATACTACTATCAAGAAATAAAGTTTGAGTCAAATCATTCAACATATTCAGTGCTTACTTAAGAGTCCCTTTATCTTCTGATCAAAGTTAAGACCAAAGAAAATTCACAAAACTGCTCTTCTGAAATTCATCAGTCTTAGGATATACCCATCTGTAACTAAGCTCTCTTCCTTTTTTCAGAACTGTACACAATACGAGACAGGCAAAAAAGGATTCCTTTCTTAATGTAAGTGAATTTTAGATTTCTCTGGCACAGAGAATTCTCTCAAGAAAGCTGAATCAGAGCTAAAAGGAATCAAATGTATTTCAGCGCTTTCATTTTATAGATGGCTAAACCAAGATCCCTAGAAGGAAAATGATTTGCTATGGTTGAAGAGCACATTCTAAATTCTACTGTGTGTGCCAGCTTTACACCTCATCTATCCCATCTTCTCTCTTTATTTCGAGCTTCCTATATCCTCTGAGAAATAGACAACACAGTTTTTGAAGGCTGCTTCATGTGCCAAAGATATCTAAAATACATTCCTCTTAAATGGGAAAAAGATCTTGTAATTGCTTGCCTAGGACTACTCAACCCCCTGCTTCCCTGTGCATTTTGAGTTTCCTGTCATTCCTGCGTGAGAAATAAACAAGAATTCAGGGAAAATAGCATCGCCTGGTACCAGAGTGCTTAACTTCTGAATCTACATATCCCTTTGAAAATCTGATAAAAGATATGGACCCTGTCCCATAAGAAATGCATAAACAAAACTTGGTGAGAAATTTCAGAGGCCATGGACCTCAGGAAGCAAATGGATTTCAGTTAAGCAGCCTTGATCTGATGGAAAGAAAAAGACACACATTCAATTGGCCCAGTTTCCCGTCCCCCTCTCTACCTGGGATGAGAGTCCTCTTCAACAGAGTGTGAAGCTTCAAGAGGGATGCACATGGAGCACTGAGGGAGAGAGGGGACACCTGCCCAGTCAGACACATCAGCTAAAATAATCCTAATAAGCAATGGAGTGACAGATGTTGACTAGATTGCCCTCACCAATAGGTTTCTTTTCCCCAGAATATGCTGTCATTCTTTTTCACAAAGGAGCTAAATGGTTTAGGCAGAAGTAAAGGAGAAGCATCTCTAAAACTCCTACTCAACAGGGCTGGCATCAAATCCAGGCTGGGGAGATGCAGAAACCCCTTTTCCCCTTTCTCCAGTGTCAGCCTTAAGTTCTAGCCACTGGAGAAACAACTCAGGATGTTAGGGCAAGACTTTAGGTCTATCAGTTGCTTGGAACCATATGGGATCGACATCAAGCTAGACATTACTATACTCTGAAGGGCACCTGTTTAATCCTGTAAGGCATCCTTCCCATAAAAGGCCAAAATTTATCAGAAAAAAACTAACACTATCTTTAGCTGGACTGGTGCATGAGATTAGAGATGCTGATAACCATAATCTTCAGAATAACACACACCAGGGTGAAGTAATACCATGAGAATAAACTAAAAAGCTGAGGACTTCTTCAACCTGTAACAACCAAAGCTTAGAGATTACATAAACAAAATCTACAGAATTATAAAGGCTACATGGACAGAGTGAACAGGATGAACAGATTGATTTTATTTCTAAAAATATTCACTAATCACCCAGTGAATATTTCACAATAGTTCTTCAAAATAGCCAAGACTAATGAGGCTATGCTCATTCCTTTTTATTTCCACACAGGTCCTGTGGGAGATAAAAAATATATATGAGGCAAAAATCTCTGCCAACAAATTAATGACTCAACAATGCAGGAAATGCCAAAAGCCTATATATGAGTGCTTAGGGTCACAGAGGGGAAAATCATCTCAAAATGCTTAAAACGGTCATGGAAAATCTCATGAAAAAGAGAAGAGTTGCATCTTAAAGGGAAATCAGAATTTGGACAAAGTAAAAAGTAGAAATGAGGGGAGAAAAATGGCATATTACCATCTTACATTTATAGAGCACTTTAACCACAGTGGCTCAGAGATGAGTTTGTCTACATATACTTAGGAAATAATTTCAGCAAGAGCAATTTTCAAATAGGGATGCATAAGCAAATAAGCTGCAAACAGATCATCCAGAATCTTGCATGCCAGCCTGAAGAGCTTAAAACAGTGTTTCTCAGAGGATGGTTTGTTTATTAACTATCAAAATACTGAATTATTTAAAATGAAGATCCCTGGCCTCAGGTGAGGCTCACTGAATAATCTGGTAATATGCATTTTTAACATACCTCCAAGGTGATCCTATTCACACTACAGTTTGAGAATCACTTGTGTAAGGCTTGATACTCTTAGGTTACAGGGACTTTCCTGGCAGCTCAGCAATAAAGAATCCCTCTGCCAATGCAGGAGACACAGGTTCGATCCCCACGTTGGGAAGAACCCCTGGAGAAGGAAATGGCAACCCCTCCGGTATTCCTGCCTGGTAAATACCATGGACAGAGGGGCCTGGAGGGCTGCAGTCAGAAGAGTGCAGACACAATTTAGCCACTAAACAACGACAGCTCTATGTTACAGGAAGACATTTAAGGATACAAAATGAGTGTTCATAGCTACATCAGTTTTCCTATGCAGAATTAACCGATCAAGCCTGTAGAAAATGGGCAATTCACAGGCTACTTACGAATCAGGAAAATAAAGACACTTCACAATATATGTGAAAAAAGGTACAATAACTCATATACAATAAAACTGCTTATAAATCAGTAAGGAAAATACACTTTAATAGAAAAAAAGGCTAAGAATACAAAAATAATGTTCAAAATGAACTACAATTAAAAAAAATAATGTTCAAGTGGTAAGTAAATATATGACGGAGGACAAACTCAACAGAAATTTAAAAATTCAAATGATAACAAAGCACTATTCTTGGCATTTCAAAATAACCAAGACTGATGAGAGAATGAAGGAGCAAGTTGTAGGGAATATAACTTGGTACAAACTTTCTGGAAAAATACATGAATATGTAGCAAGAGTCTTCTAAGAGTTCACACTCTGAACTATCCTGTCTCTTCTTAGAATCTATTTCCAAGAAACATGAGAGGCAAAGATTTGTACACATAGGTATTTTTTAAAATAATCAGAAATAATTTTATATCCAAATAATGGGGGATTAGCATCCTATCAAGATTACCTTTATACGTTTCTGTATTTTTCATTTTTTCCAGTAATTTTATTAAAAAACACTCTTGTAAAGTTTTGAATCTTAAAAAGACTATTAGACTACTCCAGATTATGGAGAGAAATTACCACCAGACATCTCTGGTGCCAAGAAGAAACTATTAGTCTAGTGGTTATTGGACAATCATGTTTATACAGTTAATTATTACATAAATGAACTGTTCATCAATCATACCAGTTCTTTTTTACCTACATAATGCATAATAAACTTATGAATAATTAGTATTATGACATTATGCCTTACAGAGTATTTTGTATTTATTTTAATATAGGATACAGATATTCTCTATAGTACTGGGATACGGATATTTTCTATAGCACATTAATTTAGCTCAGGTCATTGAAATCCTGGCAGAGATTCTCTTTTCTCTTCATACAATGTAAAGAATGATTAGTCTGCATTGATTACCAATAAGCTTACTGTTCTGCAGAACAAGTCTGTTTTAGCATGGAAAAGGAAAAAAATTACATACTGTTTTTTAAAGTAACCCCAGCTGGCTAATTTAGAAAGCAATCTGGCAAACAGTCCCAATGGAACATCTGCACAAAACAAGGAGAAAACATAGAACCAACAAAAACAAATGAGAAAGGGAAATTCATGGAGGACAAAATGAAAGAAACTACTCACCTAGGCTTTGTTTAATCATTTAGGAACTTTACAAAATTCCTCCAAT
Organism: Bos taurus; assembly: GCF_002263795.3. Classification (NCBI taxonomy): domain Eukaryota; kingdom Metazoa; phylum Chordata; class Mammalia; order Artiodactyla; family Bovidae; genus Bos; species Bos taurus. The sequence continues at coordinate 39,760,992 of NC_037334.1, forward strand.
TCTACATAAATGTATTACCTCCAAATTTTACACTGGTAAAAATACACTAAAACAGGACACATGCCATTTGGTATTTTTATTGCGGCCCTTCCCTAAATTACTGGCTACTGCCTACGCAAAGGAATGGTTCTTAAAACAGCCAAGCTTCGAAAAATTCCAAATATATTTACTGGTCTTATCTACAATACAGCATAAGCAACTAATCCCCAAAGCATGTTAACATTCTCACAGGGCACACTATTTTTCTAATCTGGGTAACTCTCCCCACCCTTCATTCTCTCATTTGTGGAGCCCTAAATAAGTGCCCAATGTACACATCTGCCTAGTATTCACATACAAATTGAAGGCACCTGCTGGTCCTTTAATCACTCACTTCACTCGTGTGTGTCCTATCACCTTTTGTGTCTCGTTTCACACAACTACGTTACTGGCAGCAAGACTCGGTCAACTATCTCCCATAAGTCCTAAATGGATTCATGAGGGTAGGCACTCTGTTCTACTCACAGTAATGTCTAGCATATAACAGGCACTCAGGAAATCTTTTCTGAATGAGTATTTGTTGACGGATTTATAAAAACAATTTGACAGATGAAAGCTATACAAGCTAATGGCAAATCATTTAAACTATTTGTGTTAAAATGGTAGTAGTTCAAGAGTAATTTACCAATCAGATTCTTTAAACTGGTGATGTGGTTTACAATATCTGTTCTCTTGCGTACTGCTGTGGGATCTCCTCTTCCGTTTGTGACTTCCACTGTAGCTTTCATGTCCCCAGCTTTCTCTGCTATCCCAATCAGGGCAGTGAGTTCTTTTGGAATGCCGCATCTGTTAATGGAAATGAAAAGTGAGTTGTGGAATCAGATGGCTTGTTTACTAAATACAGTACTTTACATTAATATTGATTAAATACAAAAACACCCAAGACATGGGGTCGCAGAGGTTCTAAAATGTTTGTAGGTAATGTTTCCCAAGGCATGGGGGCACTACCCCACTGGTATGTCAGATGATTGATTCTAAGTGGCACACAGATCCTGGTACTAAATAACAATGTGAGACCTTAATACTTTCTTTTTCAATTCTTCTGGATAAATTCTCAGTTCGGTGCTTGTCTTCAACTAACATTCGCTAACTGCTATTTTAAAAATAAAGAGTCAGGATTCAGGCTTAGAGTCTTTTCTCTTGTGTCTCCCGTCTTGGCAGGCGGATGCTTTACCACTGAGACATCTGGGAAGCTTTCTTACCTTTTTCCTATGGTAAATTGCTACTAACCTCTTAAATTATTGCTATTATCAAACTGTAGGTTATTGATGTTAACTGTAAAGGTGAGCTAGTTTAAAACAAGTATCATGCCTCTTTGGCAAAACATTGTAACACAAATAACTGAAGTCAGAGAAATACTTAGGGATACTAATACAGGAGATGATTTTGTTTTAAAGGTAAAGAGCCACTAATGCAGATCCTTTTTCTCAAACACTCAAGAGTTCTATTCTCTAAATCTTGAGAATGACTCTCAGCTTTGAATAGAACTCGGGGTGTGAATAGAACACAGTATTCAACTGAGAACCTGAAGAGCAATAAAAATTTTTATGAACTCATTTCTTCTAACCACAAGTTTATTTTCAGATCATCCTACAGCCTTCTTAAAATTAAACCTATCTGTTGTAGATCTCGCGTGACTAAGAAAATGAATGTGTAAGGATGCGTATGGTCACACTGAAATCAGACAGCAACCTACAAACTTCATTAGGTTTTTCAGGATCTGTATTCTAACAAGTCATCCCTATCTGCCTCTCCACATCTTAGCTCTTTCACAAAGCAGATTTGTTTTTAACAGATGTCCAAACTCTGTTGAAGGCCGTGAGTTTCACAACCCAGCAAGGAGCTGAAAAAGGTAAACTGGAGCAAAGCCAGCTTAGTTAACCTCCTTCAGTTTGACCAAATGACTCAGTAACAAGCAAATGAATTCAAGTAACACAACTTAAATGATTTCAAATGGTTTAAGAAAGATTTTGAAATGAGGCATCTCCTGGGAGGTATTTCCTAATATAGGTAAATATAGGTAAATGCCATCAGAGCCTGAAGCCACTAATATTCAGATCTTTTAACTCACTTCTCTTGCTGATTCTAACGCTATGCCCATCACACATACTTCTGATATGTAGCTTCTCTTTTAGCTTGCTTCAAAAAAGGAAGACAAAAAAAAAAAAAACAACAGCAAAAAAAGGAAGACAAGGCACTGGTTAAGTCCAACAAACTCTACAACTCTAGTGAGGGTTCTCACTGGAAATTGGTAAGTGAGCATTTGGATTTGACCTATGACATATTCATAGGTCATCTGAATATGGGAAACTGAAATAAACCACACTACAAATTAAGGAGCAAAAAGACCATCAGAAAAGCCATAAAAAGAACTGTATTTTTAGTGGAATTCTTCTGACCCTTTGATTACCCCAACTGTATTTTAATCACATAGGAACTTTAAAACTGCTTAGTTAAAAAAAAAAAAAAAAACTGCTTAGTTAAGCATTCTTAAATCATACCAAGCAAAATCCCATCTGATGATTGATGCTTATTATTATGACTAATACACATAGTTTTTGCAAAACATGTCTGCTGCAGCTTTTTTCCTTCTACTGTCAGCCAGTCATAACTGGCTCACCTGTGAACATAATTCTTATATAACCAGTTATCAATGTGAAAATATTAAAATAAGAGACTTGGGAGACCCAAAGTTTTTTTTCTCTAGCCAAGTTCACTACTTTCATTTTAATTCGTCTGTTAGGAAGCCCTCCTTCACTACTCTTCAGAAATATTTCCTCAGGAGGCCAAGAAAAGAATCCCAGACCCAGGTTACACAAATTAAGTTCCTTCACATACAAAACAAAAAAACAAAAACAAAAACCCACCCCCTAGAATTATTGCATTACCTCTACTTAATAAAGAACTCTACATGTTAGAATCATTAGACATCTTCCAATAAAAACACCAAATACAAAAAACATCAGATATGCTTATATCCCTCTTGGAAACCTGATTCTCTACTGCCTTTAACACTCTATTTTACCCAACAAATTTACATCTATATATATGGCTTTAAAATATCTATAAAGGTTAAAGTTATGATTAGATGGCTCCAAGAGGGACGTAACTGGTAACAAAAAGCCTGAAGGTGTATGTATGGAACACAAGCATATAAAGATAGCTATAAAATGAGATCAGGAGATTGACCCGGTCAGTTTGGACTGCTGTTTGCAAAGGACAGGATAAGCATACTACGGTTGCTTAAGTAATCAAGGACAATGTGATTCAAAAGCAACAGAAATGCAAATCTGCTGCAATAATGACACGCTCCACTTTAAAAACAGTTTGCACAATGGCTGAGTCTCTCCTATTTACATCTCATAAGCACGAGCTAAATTCCACCGCCTGGACTCGCAGACTTGCAGTTCCTCGGACGCCCAGTCCACAGTCCCAGCCTATCCGCCAGGGCACCTGGCCAGGGCCTTTGGCGCACTCAAGAGATTTGACCCCGGAAAATCCCCGAACGCTACCAACAGCTGAGGCCAGGCACCCAGGGGAAGGCTTGACCTAGGAGTATACTTGCTCCAGGCGGTTCTAGAAGGGTTCCTGACAGGTACTCACTCTGACCGGCGGGACGAAGCACGGCCTAAGAAGCCATGATGCGAGAGGCCTGGGTGCTCTGAAAAAACCTAGCGGCAGAGCCGAGGCCTTTTATCCCTAAGATTTTACATCTACTATGACGCCTGGGCAACTTTAGGTTTTAAATGTCACAAGCAGAGCTGTGTCCCAAACGCACCCCGGTCGCCGAGGCCCCGAATCCCGTCGTTTTTCCGACACCTGGCTTCGAGACTTACAAAACCGGGAAGCCGCCCAGCCCAGAGCACACTGCCCGAAGCCTTACCTCTGCAAAAACAAAAGGCCCTTTGGCCGCGAATTGTCGGCAAACCGCCGTCTTCTCTCTCCAGTAGCTGCGACAAACACCCTACAAAATGGCGGCCGCGCCGTCTCCCTACAACCCCCCGGCAGCCTCTAGCACCGCCCACACCAGGCGAACGCGCCTGCGTAACAGAGCTCCCGCGCTCCCTCTCCACCCCTAAGGGGCGGGTTCCACGTGACGTCAGGAATGGCCCCGCCCTCCACCACGCAGTTGTCCCCGCGGAGCAGTCACTGCCCCGAGACCTGCTTTGGTTGAGGCTGCGCCCTAGATTGTTTTCGTTCTGGGAGCACCTGGGTCAAACTGGGCGGAAACGCCCTAAACTTGTGGCGCCTGTCTGCAGCTATGGGAGGGATTATTCTGAATGCAGCACCTCTCAGCAGAGCCAACGAAGGCTCCGTTTCCTGCTCTTCCGCCCAAGTGGGCTGCACCATGGCACTTTGGCTGCCTGCCTTCCGCCTACCGGAGGACCTCAGTTCAGTTCAGTCGCTGAGTCGTGTTTGACTCTTTGCGACCCCATGAACCACAGCACGCCAGGCCTCCCTGTCCATCATCAACTCCCGAAGTTTACTCAAACTCATATCCATTGAGTTGGTGATGGAATCCAACCATCTCATCCTCTGTCGTCCCTTTCTCCTCCCGCCCTCGATCCCTCAACTCAGGCACAATCATCACGCAAGAGACAAGCCCCAAACCAGGTCCAGACTGGTGCTGGGGATAGTGTAATTGAGCCTGCTTGCAACTTCCTGTCTAAAAATGGATTCCGATAATTAAGAGGAGAGCCTAGGAAACAAGCTCAGAGGTACATATCTTTTTAAGGCCTATGCTCCTGAGAAAAACAGCAACAAAAAGAGAAGTTTTTGTTGAGACTCCTTACCTGTCTCCTGAGCAGATTTGGTAGCTAAAGTTTCCCTAACAAAGTTTTTCCTATTATTTACCCCTGTGGGTTTTATTCAAAGTATGAAAGTGAAATTGCTCAGTCGTGTCAGACTCTTTGCGACCCCATGGACTGTAGCCCACTAGGCTTCTCCATCCATGGAATTTTCTAGGCAAGAGTACTGGAGTGGGTTGCTATTTCCTTCTCCAGGAGTTCTTCCTGACCCAGGGATCGAACCCGCGTCTCCAAGCAGAATAATATATGAGAGATAGTGAGCCCAGTTAAAATAAGGTATTTCATAGTTGTAAGAATCCCTGGACAGTTTCCTTGTGAGCTGTAAGTAAGAAAAGAGGGTCAAAATTTAAGCCCTGGGGAGCACTTACGGGGCAAGAAAAAAGCCTGAAAATGAATGATCAGAAGGAGAGGAGAACCAAGAGTTTGGTGTCAGAGTAAAGTAGTAAGGACGGGTAAGGATATGTGTGCTCCTTAAGTTAAGTGGTGTCTGACTCTTTGCAACTCCGTGGACTGTAGCCTGCCAGAGTCCTCTGTCCATGGGGTTTTCCAGGCAAGAGTACTGGAGTGGGTTGCCATTTCCTACTCCAGTATTCATTAGAAGGACTGAAGATGAAGCTTCAGTACTTTGGCTGCCTGATTGGAAAAGCCAGCTTATTGGGAAAGACCCTGATGCTGGGAAGGATTGAAGCCAAAAGGATAAGGGGGTGGCAGAGGATGAGATTGTTAGATAGCATCACCGACTCAATGGACATGAACTAGAGCAAACTCCAGGAGACAGTGAAGGAGAGGGGAGCCTGGCATGTTGCAGTCCACAGGGTCACAAAGAGTCAGACACAACTTAGTGACTGAACAACAACTCCAGGGGCTCTTCCCAATCCAGGGATCAAACTCCTGTCTCTTGCATCTTCTGCATTGGCAGGCAGATTTTTTTTTTTTTTTTTTTTACCACCAGCACCACTTGGGAAGCCCAGGTAGCCCAGAGAAAGGGAGAGAAGGGGTTAAATGCGAAAAAGACTGACAGTGACAGATGCTAGAAAAGTGGCAGGAAGGGTTGGTGCTGAAAAGTGTCAGGATTTTGTGTTCTGACAAACAGATGAATAAAAGAGAAAGTCAGAAATCAAATTTGAGAGGGCAGAGTTGGGACTGTTGTGGGCTTAAACCAAATAGAATGAGTTTGTACCTTGTTGGGTGAAAGGAGGGCACTGCCATTTCATGATCTAATATCATAGAAAACGTGCCACCCACTTTGGATAAACTGAATTGTTATGGCGATTGTATCCCATGTCAAGAAGTGAAGAAGTGAAGTTGAAAAGATAATTGGAAAATTGGAAGTGAAAATTTGCTATCCTGTAGAATGAAACAGACAACTTTATTCTCCTCACCTGGAATAGCCACCATTTCTGCGTTTACAATTTTAAATCTTAGCCATCCTTCGATGTGTGTCTCTAAGATGCTGTCCCCGACTGCATTAGTTCCCACTCATCTCCCTCTTCTTGACTACTCCAGTTAGAGATGAAGCCCTCAAACAGTTGGCCAAGGCACACTGGTGTGCCTGGAGCCACCAATATACGCTGACCAATTTTGCCCGTAGACTGAAATGTATTGGTTCTACAACTGATTATACTTACTGTTTCAAGAACATGTATCAGTTAGGATGTTTAGCTGAGTAGACTGGGCCATCTTGCAAGGTAAAGTCAGACTCAGCTTGAGGCATACAGAGACATAAATTAAGCTGGCACCAAAGAAAACTTATCATTTTTGCTGGAGCATGAAAGATCTTTGTCTCATGAGGATCAGGAAAGTGGTCAGGAAAGTGCACAGTTTTGCTCAAACAGCAATATAAAGTTAAAAGACAGCCAAGTGGGAAGGACACCTACAGAGGGATAAATAGACCTCACAAAACATTACCCAGTAGCAGAGTCTGCTTTGTAGTTGTTGCTTTCTTGTTTTAGTGTCATTTTGAGTATTTAAATTTGTGTGCCACTTAAATATTAAGGTCTAATATTTGAAAGTGTGTTGTGATCAGGAGGAGGCTAAGAATGTCCCATGAGTAGCATTTGTCTTATTACATGTATGGTGCTCCTAGTTACTCTCTGCAGCTTATGTGCTTTGAATAGAGACAAAAACCTAATTCATATTATTTTTGGTGTCTTAGTGGCTACAACTAAGTACATATTTGCAGGTTGCTTATGAAAGCTGCTTTTGATTGTTTTGCTCAATTAAGTTGAATTAAAATTTGAAATTTACTCCCCAAATTCCTCTGCTAGTTGGCTTAATAATCTCATTTGACATCTTAACTCTTTCTATTAAGTCAATTACCTGGAAAGTGAACACCTTGAGTCAGAGGATTTAATGAAACAAATCTGTCTAAATTTCTCGGAATCTACTACTAACACCAAGGTGTCCCTGGTGGCTTGGTGGTAAAGAATCTGCATGCTAATACAGGAGACACAGGTTAATTCCTGGGTTGGAAAGATCCCCTGGAGAAGGAAATGGCAACCTGCTCCAGTATTTTCGCCTGGGAAATCCCATGAACAGAGGCCTTTGGTGGGCTACAGTCAACGAGGTCACAAAAGAGTCGGTCATGATTTGGCGACTAAATACCAATGACTACTAACACCAGAAAAAACTGTCTAATCTGGTATCTTCATCTCAGTACAAGAACAAGTATGTCTTAAGAAAACCTTAAGGTAAGCCATATGTAAAGAAAATCTTAGTTTTGAAGACCAAACAGAGGAAAGTTCTTATTATGTATTCTAGCATATATATTCTACAGGTTTAACTTCAGACATAGGAAAAGCAGAGTTCTAGAGTAAAAGTCATCTCTGAAAGCAGAGTTCCAGAGTAAAAGTCTGTATTGTTATGTAAATTAAGTTTAACAAAAGCTTGTCATTTTTATGGAGAAACCTTTTCAAAGGCATAAAGCTTTACGGGTTTATAATTTCTAAGTTGTTAGTACTGATAATTTATATTTAATTATATGTTTTTGTGTGCTTTTAGCTATCAGTTTATACTCATTTATGTGCTAACCACTTGGTATACATGATATCATTTAATAACCTTAATAGCTCTATAAAGTGATCTTTGGTTACGGACTTGCATTCACAATTATCAAGTACCAGAACCAAGGTTCAATCTCAGGCTTTACTTGCTCCAAAGCTCTTGTGTTTAACCCATTCTACTGACTGCTTCAAATCATATAGCAAACTATTGATACATAGCGACTTACTTTACTTAGCCATTAGGGAAAACTGGCTGAGTCCATCTTTCAGTAAGACCAAAGGAGTTTGCCTTAAAAAAATACCACTTTTCAAGATGATATATCATCGAAGGCTCCTCATGATGAAACAATGAGTCAGTTTATCACCAGCACATCAAGGTCATCAAAGATCTCAGGGTGCCATATTCACTGTTCAGCAGCAGGTCACAAAGGGTCTCCCATGCAGCCCATGCTGCCGAAGATGGATAACATCCCAGGTTTCTCCAATATTTTCTGAGATTGGTTATGAGGATGTTCACACAGCACACTGTGAAGCAGGATCCAGCCCCATAGAACACTGCCAGAAACATCTCCTGATACGCAGTGCACTTTGCAGCATGTGTATGAGGTGTGGAGTGGAAGAGTGCCAGAATGATTTAGTTCGGAGGTTGTGTTAGGAATAGTGTAGACTGATCTTTCCAATCTTATTGTCAGTTTTCACTACTTCTATATGAAAGGGCTTTGGACCTGGGTTAGTAAATTAGTTTGTCAACACATGCTACCAATAGTCTCAGCTGTCAACTATCCAGGGAAACCATTGAAGGGCAAACATATTTACCTACATTCTAAACTTCTTAAGAATATTGTAGAATCCTATATAAGTATATGAAAACGTGTAATACATATATTTGTCTCCAAATCTTCTGGGTTTACCTTTTATTTTAGTGTGTGAGTATCAAGTTCATATTTTATGTAATTGTAGGAAGTATAATATCCTTCAGAGTATTCTGATGATTTCTAGAGAGGGCGTTAACTTCTCTGGAGCTTCCTGTCACCTCTCTAAATTCCCATTCCTGGCTCTATCCCTCAGTTCCTGTATACTATATTATCTGCAGTAGCTATCCTTGCTTCATAACATTTTGTACCAAGTATTGACACAGACCTCTTCTCCTTGGTTTTCTAAAGACTATGTAGCTTTTATGAGGAATAGGCTTAAAATTTTGAGGATACTTGGGTAGGTACAGGGTAGAAACAAAAAGAACTTACCTTTTAGTAGCAGAATTCACAGTTCTGAAGGTGCCAATCATTTCTCATCACAGATAATTTCTTATTGGCTTTTACCTCCTTAGGACTCAACCGGCCAAGTTCCTTAGGATCATCCTCACATTTTCTCTCAAGAGTGTTCTCCCTTTTTCTAGTCATTCTTTCTGCCTTCATTCATTCATAAAATATTTATTGGGCGCCGACTTATACCAAACACTGTCCTAGGTGCTGAGGATGCAAAAAGCAAACAGGACAAAGTACATGCCTTTTTAGAGTTCAGGTTCCAGTGGGGAAAGAAAAAAAAGGAAATAAATATTTCAAAACTTTATATATCTTATGAAGAAAACAAACTAGAAACCAAAAGAACATCTGAGGAGGGCTGGCTAGACGTAGGATGGTAAGAGAAGTGTTCTTGGCAGATGTGACAGTTAGTTTAGGGCTAAAGAAGAGAAGAAGCTGGTCATGTGAAGATGAGACAGAACTCCACTGGAAGTCTCATTTAACCCCATATGGACATGTATGTGAAGATATTTTGACATTTTTTGATAGGAAGAAAAAATTGGAAACAATGTAGATGTCCATTACTAGGGGAATAGATAAGTAAAATGGATGTGTACTGTGTATTAGTTAAAAGCAGTGAACTTGATTTACAAATAGACCTAAAAACTTAATGTTGAGTGAAGAAGAAAATGTGATTTATAACACGATCTCATTTAGGCAGATTTTTAAAAACACCAACCACACGATATATTTTCAAGGATACATATATATTTAAATAAAGATTTGAGAGCAGATTGGAAGGGCACTGTGTTAAATACACTAGAGATGTGCTTCTCAGAATTCTGATCTTTAGAGTAGAAGACCGTTTAGGTTATGCACTCAATTTACTCTGTAGCTTTGTTGCCTTTAAAATTAGATCCTGTGTCTAATTTTCAACACAATCTTCCCTGTGGCTACAGGAGGCAACTGACTCTATAGTGTACCTTAAGCTGACAGCTGGCTGACCTGATCTTGTCGTTTTCCTTTTTTAAAGCTTTTAAAACAGCTAATCAAAGGCATTGTGTGTGTGGTAGTCACTCAGTCGTGTCTGACTCTGTGATTTTTTGGAAGGTAGCCCACTAGGCTCCTCTGTCCATAGAATTCTCCAGGCAAGAATACTGGAGTGGGTAGTCATTTTCCTTCTCCCTGGATCTTTCTGACCCAGGGATTAATCCCAGGTCTCTGGCATTGCAGGCAGATTCTTTACTCTCTGAGCCACCAGGGAAGCCCAAGGCAGACAACTCAATAATTCTTATAATTGCTATTGCCCCTATACTATTCAAGTGCTTCCTGCTACTGCATAAGCTAGTGTTTGACCTCTATTTGAATCTCATCCGAATTCACCACCAGTGAGAGTTCTTTCCTAGATCCAAGGGCTGTGTTCTTTGTTCTATTTCACCACCTTGTCTTTCTAGGAAGGAATGATAAGGGACATCTTTGCTTTATTCCTGTTTATAAAGCAACAAAGTTCCACAGTTTTACTTGTTTCATGTTGTAACTTTTCGTTGCAATATATTGTGGAAAAATGTCCAATAAATACCAATAAATACTTGTATATAACCAATCCTCATTGTTTGTGGGGATTCTGCATTTACAAATTTAGCTACTCATTAAAATTTATTTTTTTTATTGTTCAGTTGCTCAGTCATGTCTGACTCTTTGCAATCCCATGGATTGCAGTGTGGCAGGCTTCCCTGTCCTTCAGTATCTCTGGGAGTTTGCTCAAACTCATGTCCATTGAGTCAATGATGCCATCCAACCAGCTCATCCTCTGTCACCCCCTTCTCCTCCTGCCCCCAATTCCTCCCAGCATCAGAGTCTTTTCCAGTGAGTCAACTCTTCGCTTGAGGTGGCCAAAGTATTGGAGTTTCAGCTTTAGCATCAGTCCTTCCAAAGAACACCCAGGACTGATCTCCTTTAGGATGGACTGGTTGGATCTCCTTGCAGTCCAAGGGACTCTCAAGAGTCTTCTCCAACACCACAGTTCAAAAGCATCAATTCTTTGGCGCTCAGCTTTCTGCACAGTCCAACTCTCACATCCATACATGACCACTGGAAAAACCATAGCCTTGACTAGACAGACCTTTGTTGGCAAAGTAATGTCTCTGCTTTTCAATATGCTATCTAGGTTGGTCATAACTTTTCTTCCAAGGAGTAAGCATCTTTTAATTTCATGGCTGCAGTCACCATCTGCAGTGATTTTGGAGCCCCAAAAAATAAAGTCTGACACTGCTTCCACTATTTCCCCATCTATTTCCCATGAAGTGATGGGACCAGATGCCGAAACAATGTGCAAAAAAATGTTAACATAGCAGGCCTGAAGCTGCTCTTTTCAGAAAGACCTACTTTCACCTTGGCTCTTGGCTGGCATCTGAGACCTTGGCACTTGACCTATTCTCCTCACAATTTTTTTTTCTTGGAAATTTTAAGCTATATAATTTTTTTAAATTTTATTTACTTTAATTGGAGGATAATTACTTTACAGTATTGTAATGGTTTTTGCTATACATCAGCATGAATCAGTCACAGGCATACATGTGTCCCTTCCCTCTTGAACAGCCCTCTCATCTCCCTCTCCACCCCATGCTCCAGGTTGTCACACAGCACCAGCTTTGGGTTCTGTAGGTCATATGTCAGACTCCCCCTGGCTATCTATTTTACATGTGGTAATACATCTGCTTCAATGCTATTCTCTCAAATCATCCCACCCTCTCCTTCTCCCACTGTGTCCAAAAGTCTATTCTTTATGCCTGTGTCTTCTTTGCAGTCCTGCATGTTGGATCATAAGTACCATCTTTCTAGATTCCACATATATGCATTAATATATGATATTTGTGTTTCTCTTTCTGACTTACTTCACTCTGTGTAATAGGCTCTAGGTTCATCCACCTCCTTAGAACTGACTCAAATGCATTGATTTTTATAGCTAAGTAATACCCCATTGTATATATGCACCACAACTTCCTTATCCATTCATCTGCCGATGGACATCTAGGTTGCTTCCATGTCCTGGCTATTGTAAATAGCGCTGCAATGAACACTGTGGTACATGTGTACAGTGTAATAGGGTTACTTTTTCTCCACTCCCTCTCCAGCATTTATTGTTTGTTGACTTTTTGATGATGGCCATTCTGACCAGTGTAAGACGATACCTCATTGCGATTTTGATTTGCATTTTTCTAATAATGTTGAGCATCTTTCCATGTGTTTATTAGCCATCTGTATGTCTTCTTTGGAGAGATGTTGTTTAGGTCTTCTGCCCACTTTTTGATTAGGTTGTTTGTTTTTCTGGTATTGAGCTGCTTATATATTTTGGAGATTAAGTCTTTGTCAGTTGTTTCATTTGCTATTATTTTCTCCCATTCTGAGAGTTGTCTTCTCACCTTTCTCATAGTTTCCTTAGTTGTGCAAAAGTTTTTAAGTTTAATTAGGTCCCATATGTTTATTTTTAAATGTCTTTAGGAGGTGGATCATAGAGGATATTGCTTTAATTACTTTAATTGCTTTAATTACTTTAAGGAGGTGGATCATAGAGGATATTGCTGTGATTTATGTCAGAGAGTGTTCTGCCTATGTTTTCCTCTAAGAGTTTTATAGTTTCTGGTCTTACATTTAGATCTTGAATCCATTGTGTGTGGTGTCATAAAGTGTTCTAAATTCATTCTTTTCCATGTAGCTGTCCAGTTTTCACAGCACCTCTTGTTGAAGAGACTGTCAAAACAGTATAGTACTGGCACAAAACCAAATACAGATTGATGGAACAGGATAGAAAGCTCAGAAATAAATCCATGCTCTATGGCCAATTAAACTAGGACAGGAAGGTAAGACTACACAATATTGGAGATAGTCTCTTCAACAAATGGTGCTGGGAAAACTGAACAGCTACATGTAACAACTGAAATTAGATAATTCTTTAACAGCTTACACAAAAATAAGGTTAAAATAGATTAAAGACTTATATGTGAGATGGGACACTATAAAACTCCTAGAGGAAAACATAGGCACAACACTCACTGACGTAGTTTGCAGCAATATGCTTTCCAATCTTTTTTCCAGAATAATGGAAATAAAAACAAAAATAAACGAATAGGACCTACTTAAACTCAAAAGCTTTTGCACAACAAAGGAAACTAAACAAAATGAAAAAACAACCCACAGACTGGAAGAAAATAATTGCAAATGATGTGACTAGAAACAGTGACAGATTTTATTTTCTTGGGCTCCAAAATCACTGCAGATGATGACTGCAGCCATGAAATTCTTTAAAAGACACTTACTCCTTGGAAGAAAAGCTATGACGAACCTAGACAGCATATCAAAAAGCAGAGACATTACTTTGTCAACAAAGGTCCATCTAGTCAAAGCTATGTTTTTTCCAGTGGTCATGTATGGATGTGAGAGGTGGACCATAAATAAAGCTGAGTGCTGAAGAAGGGGACGAGGAGAAGAGGTGAGATGGCTGGATGGCATCATTGACTCGATGGACGTGAGTCTGAGTGAACTCCGGGAGTTGGTGATAGACAGGGAGGCCTGGCGTGCTGCGATTCATGGGGTCACAAAGAGTTGGACACGACTGAGTGACTGAACTGAACTGAACCAACTGATCTGACTCCAAAATTTACAAACAGCTTATAAGACTTAACATCATGAAAACAAACAACCCAATGAAAAAATGGGTGGAAAACCTAAATAGACATTTCTCCAAAGAAGCCATAGAGAAGGCCAAAGTCACATGAAAAGATCCTCAGCATCACTAATTATTAGAGAAATGCAAATCAAAACTACAATGAGATATCACCTCACACCAGTCAAAATGGATGTCATCAAAAAATCCACAAACAATAAATCCTGGGAGGGTGTGGAGAGAAGGGAACCCTCCTACGCTGTTGGTGGGAATGTAAATTGTTATACTGTAATATTATTAATATTCAGACATTAAAAGATTAAAATAATGCCATTTGCAGCAACATGGATGCCCCTAGAGATTGTCATACTGAGTGAAGTAAGTCAGACAGAGCAAGACAAATATCATGTGATACTGTTTATATGTGGAATCTAAAATATGTTAAAAGAACTTATTTACAAAACAGAAATAGAGTCACAGATGTAGAAACAAACTTTTGGTTACCGAGGGTGGAGGGGGAGGGGTAATTTGGGAAACTGGGATTGAAAAATACACACTACATTACATAAAATAGATAACTAATAAGGACCTAGTGTATAGCACAGAGAACCCTACTCAATACTCTGTAATGACCTATATGGGAAAAGAATCTAAAAAATAAATGGATATATGTATAAATGACTCACTTTGCTGTACGCCTGAAACGAACACAACTTTGTAAATCAACTACATGTGTGCTAAGTCACTTCAGTCGTGTCCAACTCTTTGAGACCCTATGGACTAGCCCACCAGGCTCCTCTGTCCATGGGATTCTCCAGGCAAGAATACTGGAATGGGTTGCCATTTCTTCCTCCAGGGCATCTTCCTGACCACACTCCAATAAAAAATTTTAAAAACAAACAAGTTGATCCCCCAAAACTTTCTTTTTAGAGAACATTCAAGGACAGAGGATGTTATATGCTTAGATCCTGAAGTGGGATGAAGATGCCCTGTTGATGTATAGGAAGAAATCTAGAGACAAAAGTGCAATGAAGATTAAAAAAATTATAGTCTTGTCTTATTTTTTCCCTGAAATCAGTAAAAAAAAAAAAAGGACAAGTAAATTCTTTCCCCAAATTCAATGGTTATTTTGGGGGTGACAACCTTCTTCCTATGAGGTATAATATACAAATTTTAAAAAAGTTGACAGCATTTGCCTTAGTTCAAAAGTAAAATACTTTGGTCCCAACAAAACAAGAGTGAATTGATCAATAGAAGCATATCCAGAGAAGACACTGTTGACCAATTTGGACAAGGGCCTAATAGATCAGTTATAAATATGCTCTTTCCTTTGTACAGGATAGTTAGAGGAAATTATGAGCATAAATCAGGTGCTCCTGAGCACATTCTAAAAGCTGGGACACATTAACTCCTCTGACTGGTTTCTGGGGGGAATGTGGGGTGACAGATGCCCTTGACCTCTGGGTCATTATGCAAACAGAGCATCATGGTATTCTACTGAGACTCCTAGAGACTTCTATGCTCTCTCACAGTGTGATGTTGTTGCTAGCATCCTGTGGCAGATGGGGGATGGGGAGAGGATGAACGAGGGTTAGGGTCACTCCATCCCAGGAAGCCCCCTGCTCTTAGATGAAAATTCCAGTGGCAGCTCCTAGAGTCCTTGATGAGTTTGGGTCTGCTTCTTCTGCCTGGTCTCTGGAGAGCCACTGGAGGACTTGGCACCTTTGGGACATCTGGAGCCCCTGGGCATCTTCTTCAGGGCACAATGAGTAAGTCCCATGGGGAAGGGCCACTGAGCCCAGGTTGGAGTGCTACAATCACATCTTGATATGATGCCAGTGACTACACCTGCCTATGTCTGGGGAGGCCTTACAAATAGCTGTGAAAAGAAGAGAAGCGAAAAGCAAAGGAGAAAAGGAAAGATATAAACATCTGAATGCAGAGTTCCAAAGAATAGCAAGAAGAGACAAGAAAACCTTCTTCAGCGATCAATGCAAAGAAATAGAGGAAAACAACAAAATGGGAAAGACTAGGGATCTCTTCAAGAAAATCAGAGATACCAAAGGAACATTTCATGCAAAGATGAGGTCGATAAAGGACAGAAATGGTATGGACCTAACAGAAGCAGAAGATATTAAGAAGAGATTGCAAGAATACACAGAAGAACTGTACAAAAAAGATCTTCACGACCCAGATAATCATGATGGTGTGATCATTGACGTAGAGTCAGACATCCTGGAATGTGAAGTCAAGTGGGCCTTAGAAAGCATCACTATGAACAAAGCTAGTGGAGGTGATAGAATTCCAGTTGAGCTATTCCAAATCCTGAAAGATGATGCTGTGAAAGTGATGCACTCAATATGCCAGCAAATTTGGAAAACTCAGCAGTGGCCACAGGACTGGAAAAGGTCAGTTTTCATTCCAATCCCAAAGAAAGGCAATGCCAAAGAATGCTCAAACTACCGCACAATTGCACTCATCTCACACACTAGTAAAGTAATGCTCAAAATTCTCCAAGCCAGGCTTCAGCAATATGTGAACCATGAACTTCCTGATGTTCAAGCTGGTTTTAGAAAAGGCAGAGGAACCAGAGATCAAATTGCCAACATCTGCTGGATCATGGAAAAAGCAAGAGAGTTCCAGAAAAGCATCTATTTCTGCTTTATTGACTATGCCAAAGCCTTTGACTGTGTGGATCACAATAAACTGTGGAAAATTATGAAAGATGTGGGAATGCCAGACCACCTGATCTGCCTCTTGAGAAATTTGTATGCAGGCCAGGAATCAACAGTTAGAACTGGACATGGAACAACAGAATAGAGTACCTATTAGTTTAAAAAAAAAACACCTACCAATAAGGTCTGTTTTATTGTGGAATATAATTGATGCTTTTGAACTGTGGTGTTGGAGAAGACTCTTGAGAGTCCCTTGGACTGCAGGAGATCCAACCAGTCCATTCTGAAGGAGATCAGCCCTGGGATTTCTTTGGAAGGAATGATGCTAAAGCTGAAACTCCAGTACTTTGGCCACCTGATGCGAAGAGTTGACTCATTGGAAAAGACTCTGATGCTGGGAGGGACTGGGGGCAGGAGGAGAAGGGGACAACAGAGGATGAGATGGCTGGATGGCATCACTGACTCGATGGACGTGAGTCTGGGTGAACTCCGGGAGTTGGTGATGGACAGGGAGGCCTGGCGTGCTGCGATTTATGGGGTCGCAAAGAGTCGGACACGACTGAGCAACTGATCTGATCTGACACCTGCCTAAGTGGCCTACCAACATATCCTTAGTACACAACCAAGGCGTCTGGCAGAGCCCCATGCATCACCTGGGGTTTCCCAAACAAGCCCAAAGGTCTTGACCTTCTTGAAGGATATTTCACCTTAAGGGCTACTGAATGGGGCCCTAAGTTGGCCACACAGTCAAGTGAGTTCTCACAAAACTCATAATCTCCTCCTAGAAAGCAATATTGGGCAAGGGATGCAATTCTCATATTTTTTGCCTTGTATTTTTATTATTAGAGAAGTGAAAATAAAGTGATGTGTGTGTGCATGTGTGCATGTGTGTGGAATAATAGTAAAAGTTGCTTAAGATGAAGACTTGTGAAAGTAGTGTCTGCACAGGGGAGAAATGCTTTCTTTCTGATAATTATCTCCTAGGACATGTGCAGAAAGTGATGAAAGAGACACAGAGATAATAACATATATCTATGTTATATTGTCAAAGAAACTGTGAAGGAAGAAACACCTGCTGCAAATTTGCCAGGAGGAACAGGAGGCTTGTTGTTGTCGCTCAGTTGCTGAGTCTTGTCCGATTCTTTGAGACCTCATGGACTGCAGCACACCATGCTTCCCTCTCTCTCACCATCTCCCAGGAGTTTGCCCAAGTTCATGTCCCTTGAATCGGTGATGCCATCCAACCATCTCATCCTCTGATGCCATCTTTTCCTTCTGCCTTCAATCTTTCCCAGCATCAGGGTTTTTTCCAGTGAGTTGGCGCTTCACATCAGGTGGCCAAAGTATTGGAGCTTCATCTTCAGCATCAGTCCTTCTGAAAAGTATTCAGGGTTGATTTTCTTTAAGATTGACTGGTTTGATCTCCTTATTGCCCAAGGGACTGTCAAGAATCTTCTCTAGCACCACAGTTCGAAAGCATCAATTCTTTGACGCTCTGCTTTCTTTATGGTCCAGCTCTCATATCTGTATATGACTACTGGAAAGACCATAGCCTTGACTATATGGACCTTTGTTAGCAAAGCGATGTCTTTGCTTTTTAATACACTGTCTGGGTTTGTCATAGCTTTCCTTCCAGGAAGCAATGGTCTTTTAATTTCATGGCTGCAGTCACTATTCCACAGTGATTTTAGAGCCCAAGAAGAGGAAATCTGTCATTGCTTCCACCATTTCCCCTTTTATTTGCTATGAAGTGGTGGGACCAGATGCCATGATCTTAGTTTTTTGAATGTTGAATTTTAAGCCAGCTTTTTCCACTCTCCTCCTTCACCCTCATCAAGAGGTTCTTTAGTTCCTATATGGGGGTCAAGAAGCAACAGTCAGAACCTTGTATAGAACAACTGACTGGTTCAGGATTGAGAAGACCTGCTGCTGCTAAGTTGCTTCAGTTGTGTCCAACTCTGTGCAACCCCACAGACAGCAGCCCACCAGGCTCCCCCGTCCCTGGGATTCTCCAGGCAAGAACACTGGAGTGGGTTGCCATTTCCTTCTCCAATGCATGAAAGTGAAAAGTGAAAGTGAAGTCACTCAGTCGTGTCCAACTCTTAGCGACCCCATGGACTGCAGCCTTCCAGGCTCCTCCATCCATGGGATTTTCCAGGCAAGAGTACTGGAGTGGGTCCCCATTGCCTTCTCCGCAGAAGACCTAGTATTGCTCAACCAAAAGATAATGCCTGTAAAAATTAACACAGTAATCTCAACTGTTGACAAATGGAGCCAGGAGGCCAGAAGGGGGAGCTCTAACATGCTACAACCATAGTGGAACGTGAAAGACTTTCTTCTCTTGCCTACAAGGGCTCAGTCAATGAAAGATGGTTACAGATGCTGGGAGGGATTGGGAGCAGGAGGAGAAGGGGACGACAGAGGATGAGATGGCTGGATGGCATCACTGACTCGATGGACGTGAGTTTGAGTGAACTCCGGGAGTTGGTGATGGACAGGGAGGCCTGGCGTGCTGCAATTCATGGGGTCGCAAAGAGTCGGACACGACTGAGCAACTAAACTGAACAGTGCAATCAATGAGAAGCTACTATAGTTTGAACTCTTTCCTTCACACCCCCCCCCCCCATAAATAAGTTATCTCTTTATTGCAAAAGATTGTATGTGGCTTGCCATGGTTGCTGATGCCAAATTGCAGTTCTTTGATGATCATGAACAAACTCATTTTTGCTGGAGAAATAACTGTCAGTCTATTTAATGTCAGCATTTTTGGCCCGCATAGGGATCCAGAGAAGACCTCCAACAACTGGAAGGTGGGTGCTCAAAGAGGTGTGATACCAACACTGAGCTCACTGATCCTTGATGCTTTTCTTAGGGACCCTGGGATTTGAAGGTTAAGTCTTTCTCCTGGATCTGAGTTGCCCTCTTTGCTTTGCGGATCTCCAGGTTTTATTCATGATCTATATTAAGGTTTTGTCCTTTCTGATTAAAGCCTTGTTTATCTTCAAATACTTGTTTGGCATATTGACCTGACTTGAAATCAAGCTGTTCCAACTGGAATTCCCTCACTTTCAGCTTGATTCCTTTTGGAACAGGGACTCTTCTATTAGATCTGTGCCATTAAGCATTCAGCCTGAGTCTTTCAGGACTGGGCTGTGCCCTTGAAACTGGCTGGTGTTAATGCCTTCAGGGTTTTTGAGCTGTTAGGGCTTTTTGTAAATTGTCCTTCTACTCTAGAGAAAAACTTCTGGGAAATAGGATCCCAGTTACCTAAATATTTTGAAGGAGCATTTGCCCCTGCCCCCCTCAACCACAGGGACCCTGGATTTTATGTTTAAAAACTGTGGTCCTTCCTCATGTGCATTTCTATGTGGACCTGAGGCAGGAGATAGATAGGCTCCAGGCCAGACATTTACAACTAGCCTCCTGTTCATATTTCTTAAGGCAGAGTATAGATGGACTCCAGATAAGAAGTTTACAGCCAGCCTCCTGTTTATATTTCAAGATAGAAATAACAACAAGAAGAGGGTAAATAGCTGGACTTTGTCTCCTGTGGACACTTTAAGATAAGAATAATGACAGGGACAGAGAGGGATTAAGCACTGCCTGGGTAAAAGATCAAGAGGTCACGTATTTCTCATCGTTGGGGTCAGGGAGACCTTGACTGCGCATGTGCAGAAAGGTTCTGTGGGGTCAAAAAGGGACGGGGCGCCAAACCATAATAAGTTTTACTAACTTTCCAAAGACCCTTGTGCGAAAATCCATCTTGGCTAAAGGATGTGCATGCACGGAGGGAAGGGGCCTGAGTCAAAGAACAAAGCAGGTTGATTGGGCAGAGAAAAACAGAACATGGAAGATTGCCCTCTTACAAATGATTTAAACTTCCCTGGAGAAAAGGGAACGCTCTTGCACTGTTGGTGGGAATGTAAATTGATACAGCCACTATGGAAGAGGTATGGAGATTCCTTAAAAAACTAGGAATAAAACCACCATATGACCCAGCAATCCCACTCCTAGGCATATACCCTCTGAGGAAACCAAAATTGAAAGAGACGTATGTATCCCATTGTTCACTGCAGCACTATTTACAATAGCTAGAACATGGAAGCAACCTAGATGTCCATCGACAGATGAATGGATAAAGAAGTTGTGGTACATATACACAATGGAATATTACTCAGCCACAAAAAGAAACACCTTTGAGTCAGTTCTAATGAGATGGATGAACCTAGAATCTATTATACGGAGTGAAGTAAGTCAGAAAGAGAAAGATAAATATCATATTCTAATGCATATATACAGAATCTTAAAAATGGTACTGAAGAATCTGTTTACAGGGCAGCAGTGGAGAAACAGACATAAAGAATAGACTTATGGACATGGGGAGAGGGGAGGAGAGGGTGAGATGTATGGGCAGAGTAATATGGAAACTTACATTACCATATGTAAAATAGATAGCCAACAGGAATTTGCTGTATGGCTCAGGAAACTCAGACAGGAGCTCTGTATCAACCTAGAGGGATGGGATGGGGAGGGAGATGGGAGGGAGGTTCAAAAGGGAGGGGATATATGTATACCTATGGCTGACTCATACTAAGGTTTGACAGAAAACAAAAAAATTCTGTAAAGTAGTTATCATTCAATAAAAAAATAAAAAGAAAAATGCATCTTTTATTGATAGCATATAGTTGAATATGGCTTTTATATGTAGTCTGACATTCTTTGCTGTTTAGTTGAAATAAATATTTCATTTACATTAAAAAAAGAAAAATGATGTCTTAGCATACTGAGAATATAAAGAAACAAAAAACAGCAATAGAGTGTCACTTTTTCCTCCCACCTCCAGCCTTAAACAATCACTAATCCACTTTCTGTCTCTACGAATTTGCTGTATTTAACGTTTCATATAAATGGAATCATATAATATTGGCTTTTTTTTGACTAGCTTCTTTCACTTAGTGTAATGTCTTCAAGGTTCATCCATACTGCAGTGTTCACCCCTTTATGTCTTTTATGAGTGAACAATATATAATGTATGGATAGATCACATTTTGTTTACCCATCATTTAAGCTGCTGTAGTCCACTTTTTGCTGGTTCCACTTTCACCATCTCTGGACCAAGATCAATGTCTCCTGTTCTCTGTCTTATTCACTGCCATCCACACCTCTCAGATCTGCTTAAAATGCCAACTCTTCTCAATGGTATCCTTGACAAAACACCTACTGCTGCTGCTGCTGCTAAGTCGCTTCAGTCGTGTCTGACTCTGTGCGACCCCATAGACGGCAACCCACCAGGCTCCCCTATACCTGGGATTCTCCAGGCAAGAACACTGGAGTGGGTTGCCATTTCCTTCTCCAATGCATAAAAGTGAAAGTGAAGTCGCTCAGTCATGTCCGACTCTTCGCGACCCCAAGGACTGCAGCTTACCAGGCTCCTCTGTCCATGGGATTTTCCAGGCAAGAGTACAGGAGTGGGTTGCCATTGCCTTCCCCGACAAAATACCTGTTAGGGACCCTTAAAGCTGGCATCTTCTTTCACCTAGATGGCAACTCCCTGTGGCAATCTAGCTGACTGTCAAGTTGAACACATGCTTTGTGGCATCAACAACTATAAAACAATTAGAGTGGAAGGGCTTCCCTGGTGGCTCAGACTGTAAAGAATCTGCCGGCAGTGCAGGAGATCTGAGTTCAATCCCTGGGTTGGGAGATCCCCTGGAGGATGGCATGGCAACCCATTCCAGTATTCTTCCCTGGAGAATCCCCACAGACAGAGGAGCCTGGCAGGCTACAGTCCATGGGTTCACAAAATGTCAGACACGACTGAGCGACTAAGCACAGCACATTAGAGTGGCAATCCAGGGCAGATGGCATGCATGGTCTCCAGTGCTTCCTCTTTGTATAAGCTGAAGTATGCAGGGCCCTCTAGAACCCATCATCTATCCTTTCAGTTTCTCAGCAGCTGAGCCTCTATCTTATGTTTTAGGAGTTTCCCCACTTTATGGTCTTGGGAAGAAATAACACAGTCTTCCCAGAAAATAACAGATGCTTCCATTTGCAGCCTCCTCACTGCACTTCTGGAATAAGATATACTCATGCAGACTCTGAATCTGGACATAGAAACAAGAAACTTGAAATTGAGCAACAGCTAATAGAATCTACCTCAGTGGGGCTCTGAGCTCAATTTCCTGTCCTCCTCAATGCTACAGGAGAGATGAAAACAAACAAACCACAACCCTCTATTGCACACAGCTAAGAACCTGACATGACAGAGCCTTGTGATTGTCTTGGAAGGGGCAAATGACCCAGTGTAGGGTGGTGATCAGGGGTTCTAAAATTGCCTTTCTGCAAAAGAAGATTTTTAAGATCAACTGAGGCAAACAAATGATTAAAGAAAGATAAAACAGCTCCTGAAGACTCACGTTCTTCTTCCCCAGCCTCTTTGTCTCAGGCTTTGCCTCTAGCACTGTCTTGCTCCCCTCTTCTGGGGACTTGTGCTCAGACCCTGCCTCCAGGGTCACCTTTTCCCTTCCCCCTTTATACTGCCTATTCCTCCTCTGTACCCTCAGTTTCCCCACACTAATTTTCTCACTGAACTTCCCTTTCCTCCTGAAGCTCTCCTCATCCCATTTTCTTCTGAATCCCTCAGAACCTGTCCCTTTGAATTAAGTAAGCCTTCTGAGAATCCAGAGGTTAAACTCTTAAATTTTTATATTCTTTGGACTAAAACTGAACTGTAAGCATTATTCAAAGTGTTTCTCAAAGTAAACAAAGATCCTTGCAGATTTGCTAAGGAATTTAATATATCAGTCTTACCAATCTTGTTTCTTTGATCTATATCAGTTAGATCATAAGCTTGTTGATGAAGGCTGTTTCTAGCATTGAAAGAAAATTTCTGATTGGGAAAGTCCTGAAAGGTCTAGAATTAGAACCAGGAGAGCAACCTTCTAACTTATACCATCAGGCCCAAGAAATCCCTAGATGACTTCATTGGGCAATTCCTAGCACTTTTCCAAAGCTTAATGATTGGACTAAAGGAACAAAACTCATGCTTACTTACAAACATCTGATTAATCTGTTCATCACTATTATAATCAACTTCAGGTTATTTTAAAGAAAAGTCTGGTCTTTCAGATGTTGATCCCACTCATGTAGATTTAACTCTGATTATTAATGGTCTGAACAAGGATCTAGTAAAAAGGAACAGGGTGTAATGGGAAACTGTCCACTCCAGATTTAGTTAATCTGATAAACCAGCTCTCTCACACTCTGGATGAGTCACCTAAAAGGAAAACTGCCAAAATTCTTAATCTTAAATTTCAGCAGATAAAATTTCCTAAAAGAAACAAAAAACTTCCTAGCTTCTGTTATTAGTGCAAAGAGGACACTGGAAAAGAGATTGTTAACAGACTCAAGCACTTCAGTCACCATCAGCCCTCTAACTGGGCTTTCCAACTTCTTCCCAATTCCCAGTTGTGGGGCTCCAAGGAACTGTAGGGGCTTTTCTCAATCCTCCCTCTTCGTCAGCTTGGAGAACCAGTCCTCCAGATTTGAGATGGATCTCTTCTAGTCCATCTGAGCCACTCTTGATGCTCAACCCCACTACTAGAAAGCAGTCCCTGCCTTGAGTTCAAATAATGGGGATCTCTAATGAGATTCATAAGAGATTCTTGTCTGTGAACTGATTCCTTTTTGTTTGGGCCCTTTGAGAGACACACACTCTTTTCTCCTTAGTTTCTCTGTCCCCTTTCATATATTACACTGATAATTCTTCTTAAAGTAGTATCATGCTGAAATTGCTTTCTTCTGAAAAGGGAAAATAATTCTGGAATTTGACAGTAGTCATCAAAGCAGCCAACCAGATGACTTAAGTGACTCTTTGACATCTTTTTTTTTTTTTTAAGTTTGCAAATTCTTTATATTTCCAGCTATTGAGACAACATTTCTGAGTTGAGGTTACCTCTAGCAGCAAAACCAGAGCCAGCTATTAAGCAGCCAGAATGCTACAGTATACACGACCATTTATTTTTAGCATGTTCTTTGTTCTCCTCTTCCAGAAGCTGCAGACATCTATTTAATTTATCTGTAGTCATAATCAAGCTGTATCTACAACTGTCATGTCTCCTGAAGTTCCTTCAATCATTGCATATATATTTGAAAAGCCATACATGGAGTCAGTTCTAACCAGCTGGCCATTTTGGTGAACAACATTTTCATTCATAGAGAGCTTTATTTTTAGCCTGCCAAGTGCATGGATTTTTTCATTTTGAGGGGATGGAGGAGGTCCTTCTAAATCCAGAAAATCTAGTGGTCTTTCACTTAGGGTAAGTACAGGAGGTGGTGTTTTTAGTGCCATAGGCTTAAAGGGAGTTGACTGTGTACGGTCTGGTCTTGAAATCTGCTGGTCTTGAAAATGGAATGTTCATTATTTCCTGCTACAATTCTCTCTGGAAGCTGCATAATCACACTAGCATTTGAAACTCCTTCTTGGAATCCTTGTTCCAGGTCAGCATTTGTTGGTGTTATCTTTCATTTTTCCAGGACCCTCACTTACTGACCTTTGGTGTATTACATTTCCTACTGAATTTGACTAATTTCTGCCATCTTAGCAGCAGTAGGAGAAGGAAATGCTGCCCCACTTACTAAATGTATACCAATGACTGCTTGTTTTCTGGCATTATCTGCTTCTTAGCTTCATATTAAATCCTTGAACTTGCCTCAATATGCATGTGCTGGACTAAGAGCCACTTCTGTCCCCTTGGGTCCACTGGAGGGTCCCCAGCAAGGGCCACCACCCACTGGCTCTCCTTTTTGACATCTTTTATCAGCTCGGTCTCTGAGCTGATTCTGGAAACACTGATCATTTATCTTTATTAAATCAACTACTACCTTCCCATCACTTCATGGGAAATAGATGGGGAAACAGTGGAAACAGTGTCAGACTTTATTTTTTTGGGCTCCAAAATCACTGCAGATGGTGACTGCAGCCATGAAATTAAAAGATGCTTACTCCTTGGAAGGAAAGTTATGACCAACCGAGATAGCATATTGAAAAGCAGAGACATTACTTTGCCAACAAAGGTCCGTCTAGTCAAGGCTATGGTTTTTCCTGTGGTCATGTATGGATGTGAGAGTTGGACTGTGAAGAAGGCTGAGCGCCAAAGAATTGATGCTTTTGAACTGTGGTGTTGGAGAAGACTCTTGAGAGTCCCTTGGACTGCAAGGAGATCCAACCAGTCCATTTTGAAGGAGATCAGCCCTGGGATTTCTTTGGAAGGGCTGATGTTGATGCTGAAACTCCAATACTTTGGCCACCTCATGTGAAGAGTTGACTCATTGGAAAAGACTCTGATGCTGGGAGGAACCGGGGGCAGGAGGAGAAGGGGCCGACAGACGATGAGATGGCTGGATGGCATCACCGACTAGATGGACGTGAATTTGAGTGAACTTTGGGAGTTGGTGATGGACAGGGAGGCCTGGCGTGCTGTGATTCATGGGGTCGCAAAGAGTCGGACACGACTGAGCAACTGAACTGAACTAAACTGAACCTTCCTTATAGACAAAATTGCCAATTGATATTGACAAGATTCACAGTGTATTATCCATTGATTCAAATAGATCCCTCAAAACCTCTCCCCAGAACTAATCCATATCCTGTAAGTAAAGAATCCTTTCATGGCATAAAGCCCATGCTGCTGCTGCTGCTGCTAAATCACTTCAGTCGTGTCCGACTCTGTGCGACCCCACAGACGGCAGCCCACCAGGCTCCCCCGTCCCTGGGATTCTCCAGGCAAGAACACTGGAGTGGGTTGCCATTTCCTTCTCAAATGCATGCAAGTGAAAAGTGAAAGTGAAGTCACTCAGTCGTGTCTGACCCCATAGACGGCAGCCTGCCAGGCTCCTCCATCCATGGGATTTTCCAGGCAAGAGTACTGGAGTGGGTTGCCATTGCCTTGATAGGACATTAGAAGTCTCAAAAGACCCATTTCTTGGAATAGTTCCTGTAATATCCCTATTTCAATAATGAGAAAACCTGACGGCTGAGGGTGGAGGTTTGCTGAGGACCTCAGAACAATGAACAATGTTATCCTGCCACACCCTGTTGTTATTAGCCCTCATACTTTACTAACATCCATTCCCACTGGATGTAAATGTTCCACTGTAATTCAATTTATGCAGTGCATTTTTTAGTATTTCAGTTGATGGACTACTGTGTATCATTTTTGCCTTTACGTTGGAATAAAACCAGTTCACCTGGACAGTAATCCCTCAGAGTTTTACTGAGAGTTCTTATTTCTCACAAATCCTCAAGGCTGATCTAGATAATATATAGTTCCCAGAAATTCTACTTTGTTGCAATATGTGGATGATTTGCTTTTTTGCTGTCCTCAGGCCTCTTCACAGGAAGACAGCATCCACTTGCTAAAGCTTTTAGCATTAAAGGGACATGAGGTTGTCAAGGAAAATTGTAGTTTGCCCAAACCCAGGTTTGATATTTAGGGCATCTGATATCAGAACAAGAGTTATACCTAGTTTCAGATAGGTTTTATGGTGTCTTTAAGTGTCCCCAAATGCCAAACATTAATTTCAAGGTTTTCTCAGATTAGTCAGCTTTTGCTGAAAATGTATTCCAAGTTTCTCTCATATAGACAAACTTCTGTATGTTTTGTAGCTTATTATTTTGGAATGTTGTAAATGCATCATGGCTTACTTCTAGCTGAAGTAAAATTTAAAATGGCCCTTATGTTTAGGTGTTATTAGATGCAATACTTTTACCTGCCAGTTTAGCTCTTAAGATTTCAGGGCATTCTAAACTTAATGCTCTAGAAGCTAAGGGAAATTTATCTTACTGACATTTCCACAAGGAATGCTTCTCTTAAAGGCACCAATAGCAGCTGAACCTCTGTCATGGTCCAAAAGGGTATTTCCCCAAATGATAACTTAGGTAAACTGGCCCGGAGAAGTTCAACAATTCGCCTCAGGAAAGGAAAAACAAGATTGGAAATCCAGTAATTGTTTTGATAAAAAGAGAATGCTCTAATCAGCCCAGTGCTCTGTGATGTTCTGAGGGGCTGGGGGCGGGGGGGAGCATGGGAGAGAAGCTCAGGAGGGAGGGGATATATGTATACTTATGGCTGATTCACATTGTTGTATGGCAGAAACCAACACAATATTGTAAAACAATTATTCTTTGATTAAAAATTAATTAAAAAAAAAAAAAAGAGAACACTCTGGTTTGGACCAAACAACAACCCAGTCTTACTGGAAACTTTAAAATTCCTACCCTAACTGGACCTGCACATCATCAGGTGACCTGAAAGTAAAGATTTCCCAGAATTGAAGCAGACCATGTTTGAGTTCTACTTCTTTTGCTGTTTGGGGGACTTGCCTGTGATTTGCCATGCTTGCAGACTGAATTGTAATTCTCTGTTGAATAAACCCAATTTTTCTGGTGAAATAACTGGCAGTCTATTTGTTTTCAGTCCATACAATTCAGTGACATTTAGTACAACCACTTTTGTGCAACCCTCACCATTACTTAGCTTCAGAACATTTTCATCATCCCCCAAAGAAAATCTTGTACCCATTAAGCAGTCACTCCCCATTCATCTCTTCTCCAGACCTTGGAAACCAGTAATTTACTGTCTCTTGGCTTGCCTATTCTGGATATTTTGCATAAATGGAGTCATACAATGCATAACCTTTGTGTCTGACTTCTTTCACTTAACATAATGTTTACAAGGTTCATCCATGTTTTGGCATGTATCTACATTTTATTCCTTTTTATTGCTGAATAATATTTCACTGTATGGATATACTACATTTTATTTATCTACTCACTGATGATAGATACTTGAGTTGTTTCCATCTTTTGGCTATTGTGAACAGTGCTTCTTTGAACAGTTGTGAACAGGTTTTTGTGTGAACAATTGTTTTCAGTTCTCTTGGGTATACACCTAGGAGTTGAATTTCTTGGTCTATGGTAATTCTGTATTTAACATCACAAAACTGTTTTCAACAGCAGCAGCACCGTTTAACAGTTTCATCATTCACGCACAAGGGTTCAATTTCTTCATGTCCTTACCAACATCTGTTATTAAAAAATAGCCATGTGGTATTTTTGGATTTATTATATCACATAATGGATCTGATATATCTCATTGTGGTTTTGACTTGCATTTCTTGCATTATAATTAATGATGTTGAACATCTTTTCATTTGGTTATTGGCTGTTTGTATATTTTCTTTAGGGAAATGTCTATTCAATTACTTTTCCCCCCTTTTAATTGCATTGTGTTTTTTTATTGAATTGTGTTGCATCATGAACTTTTAAAAAAATGTTTCAGACTTGAGGCTTTTAGAAAATATTTGCAAATATCATGTTCCATTCTATGAGATGTCCTTTTAATTCTCTTGCTACTGTCTTTCAATACACAGAAGTCTTAATTTCAATAATGTTCAATTTATTGACATTTTCTTTGTTTGCTTGTATTTTGTGTCATATCTAAGAAAATGTTGCCTAATTCGAGGTCACGCAGATTTTCACCTATGTTTTTTTCTAAGAATTTTATAGTTTTTAAAAATAGTTTTAGCACTTACATTAGGTTTTGATTCATTCAGAGTTAATTTTTGCATGTGTTGTGAAGTAGGTGTCCAGAATCATTTTTTTTTCTTTTGCATGTGGATATCCAGTAGTTTCAGCATTAGCCATTGATGAAACTATTTTCCCCACTGAAACAGTCTTTTTACTCTTGTAAAAAATCAATTTTGCAATTTTTTTTTTTGGTAGACTCTCAATTTGATTCCATTAAACTATACATTTTTCTACATGCCAATACCACACTGTTTTGATTACTGTAGCTTTGTAGTAGGTTTTGAACCTGGGAAATGTTCTTCTAGATGTGTTCTTCTTCCAGATTGTTTCCACTGTGTGGGATCCCTTGCAATTGCATATGAATTTTAGGATCTGCTTTTCCACTTCTGCAGAAAGGCTATTGGAATTTTGATAATGATTGCATTGAATTTGTAGATCATTTTGGTAGCATTGTTATTTTCACAATATTAGTTTTCCAGTTCATGAATATCAAATGTTCTTTCCATTTATTTACATCTAGGTCTTCTTTAATATATTTCAACAATGCTTTGTAGTTTTCAGCGTATAAGTCTTGGACTTACTTGGCTAAATTTTTCCTTAAATACATTATACTTTTTGATCCTATTGTACATGAATTTTCCTTTTACATTTTCTATTACTTGCATGTAGAAATAAAACTGATTTTTACATGCTGGTCTTGTATCCTGAAACACTGTAAACTCATTTAAAAGTTCTAATCGATTTTTGATGGTTGTTTGGATTTCTATATATAGAGTCATGTCATTTGAAAATTGAGGACATTCTTGCTTTCTAGTTTGAATGCCTTTTATTTCTTTTCCTTGCCTAATTTCTCTGACTACAACTTCCAGTACAGTCTTGAATAAAAGTGGCAAAATCAAGCATCCTTGTTTGTTCCTAATCTTAGGGGGAAAGCTGTCAGTTTTTCATTCTTCAATATGAGATTAGCTGTGGATTTTTCATTAGTGTACTTTATCATGTTAAGGAAATTTCCTTCTATTCCTGGTTTGCTCAGTAATTTTATCATGAAAATTTACTGAATTTTGTGAAATGTTTTTCCTGCATCAAGATGGTTGTGTGTGTGTGTGTTTTGCCTTCATTCTACTAGTGCAGTGCATTATATTGATTGATTTTCTTATGTTGTACATATCCTCATTTTCTGGGATAAATCCCACACAGTCATAGTTTTTTATACCAGATTTATGTTAACTTGGCTAGGAGTTGGGCAGCCATAGGTGCCAGAGTCTTCAAATTCCTCTAGTATCCTTGTCTTTGTCTCCACTATTGATAAAACACTAAACACTCCTGAAGTGAAAGTGAAAGTCGCTCAGCTGTGTCCAGCTCTGCGACACCATGGACTATACAGTCCATGGAATTCTCCAGGCCAGAATACTGGAGTGGGTAGCCTTTCCCTTCTCCAGGGGATCTTCCCAACCCAGGGATCGAACCCAGGTCTCCTACATTGCAAGCAGAACACTCCTCAAGGAGAGTCTGTATCTTGTAGCTCTTTCTGCTGTAATCCAGAGTTGCTGGTGTGGTGGCAAGTTCTGGGGTGGGGGTCAGGGTGTGGTGGAGTCTATAATTTTCCAATTAAATCTCAGTCTTAGTGGGACTGTCTAGGACAAATATTTATCCAGTGGTACAGCTTTCTCCCAAGTTCCTTGCTCTGTACTCCCTCCTCTGATTGCAGCATTCCTAATCTTTTTCCTTGAATACACCCCCACCCCCCCCAACTTCATGTTTATTTTTTTCCCCTCCTTAGTGAGACAGGAAGGTTAGATGGGGCTAAATTTAGTAGGAGGAATGTCCTTATCTCAGCTAGCATAAGACTCTGGTAAACTCTTTCCCCCAGGAGAGTAGACATTTTTGGTGAACTCGAGATGTGTTTCACAATGGTTATCCTTCATCTCTTAAAGCATTGAGGGAATATTTCTCAGGTCTCCACCACACAAATCCATTGGAGTTTCTGAATCTAATGGCAGTGGAAATGTGGGTGACCCCCTAAGACTGTAGCCTCCAAGGAATTTCTCACTCTCAAGACAGTCCACATTCAACCTTTGGCAATTTATCAAAATGAGCATTTAATATTTCTAACATTTTGTGGTTCCTGTAGTTTCTGTTCCAGGTAAGCAGATCTGTATTTCTCTGGAATACAGGTATGCCTGTCGTACCAGATTTTGCATACCAGTGTTGCAATTTGCCCAGCAATCTCAGTTCTCAGGAATATAAAAGGAAAGTCATTGATTTTCAGCCTGTCCAACTTATTCTTGTTGTAAGGATGTGAGTGATCACTTTCAAGCTGTTCACCACATAGAAGCTAAATCAGGAAGTCCAAACAAGTTTTTGAATGCTAGAAATTTGAAGATTATAAAATGCAAACAAAGTCACAAAAATTCTTTAACTTCTTAAATGTTTAAATGCTCAAGTAATGCAACAATTTCACAATAATTAATCTGGGGTCAGTAGAATGTCAGATGTCTGTGCAGAATTATGCAAAAGTGCAGAATTGTGTGCAGGATAGCCAAGACCTTGCATAGAATCCACTACACTTTGATTCATAAATTGTTTGCACTCCTGCATAAACACCAAAATTTGCATTTTGTATTATCTCTATGAAAAGCAGTACACTTCTCATTAAGTGAGCAGCAGCCTTCTAAGCAAGCCTTTTTCATGAGAAAAACATACAAGGAAAGGGAATTTTTTTTCTGATATTGTGATTACCTGCACCTTGGGCTATGTTTTAAAAAGATGAGGTATTTTAGATCTTTAATAATCTCTGTAATAGTAAATAGAGCTATTACATTTTTTATTATTGTAGCATTTCATCCTGGCACTTAAAATTTGCTTTCAATTTTAGAATCAGAAAACACTCCTGGTATGTTTGACCAGTTATCTGTGCTGAAAAGGTTGATCATGATGATACACAATGCGGACAATCTTACAACTTCTGCTGTGATTATTTTCATCTGAATTTGTTTAATTAGAAAATGTATTTTTTTTTTAATAGCTGAGGAACCACATATCTCTTAGGTTTAGCTGTTAATAGATACTGGTTTATAACTGACTTTCTATCATTTTTTGTATTGAATGAACAGTTTCATACTGCAAAAAAAGTTTCAAAAGGACTTTTCCCTCATTTAATGGATAACCAATGCTCTGAAAGTTAATCACACATCTACATTTGCATTCAAGATTCAAATACACAAATAAAAAATAGATCTTAGCAAACACCACAGAAATTGAAAATATTGAATTTGATAGTCTCATAGTATCATTAATGTATTTGTCACTCATGAAGCTAAATTTATAACAGTAAATTGGCGTTAAACTGTTGAAGTGGTTGCAACCTAACAATAAACTGAACTTTGGTATGTGCTGCAGAAAAAATGAACTTCATGTATGGCTGCAAAGGAGAGCTGTATCTGCAAGGAACAACCTCTACAATGAAAGCCACAGCTGATCTTATACAAGGTTTTGGGAAGCTTGGTCCAAGGATTGGTGGATTTTCAGAAGCAGGAGTGTTTATGGAATGACAGTCTTTCAATTATGTTAGTGTGATCACTAGAATAAAGCTGTTATTGACTGGCATACTTTCAGAAATATAGTTACTGAACTGAGGCATTTGCTGATTGACTGTTTACAGGCATGGGATGGTAAATGATAGACTGACTTTCAGAAGCTGGAGTCTCATTAACTTGCTAACTGTCAGATGCAGGGGTCACTGCTGCTGATTTTTAGAGGATGTCTACTAATCCAAAGTAATCTCTAACTAATGGTGATTACTTGCTTACAACTTGAGACTATGACCAACAAAAGTCTTTTCTTTAACATGGAAAAGAAGACTTTCAATTCTCAGTTACCTTCTCCCACCCTACCCACCGGGCTTCCCTGGTGGCTCAGACAGTAAAGAATCTGCCTGCCATGTGGGAGACCTGGGTTTGATCCCTGGGCTGGGAAGACCCCTGAAGGAGGGCATGGCAATCCACTCCAGTATTCTTGTCTGGAGAATCTCCAGGACAGAGAAGCCCAGTGGAGTACAATCCATGGGGTCGCAAAGAGTCAGATGTGACTAAGTTTAGCACATACCCCACCCTCACCCCGCAACCCTCCAACTTTGGTCTTTTCTCAGCCAAAAATATAGGAGAGACTATAAAGAATTGTTCAGATCTCTGTGGAGGTACAATTTCCAGCTAGCATTGCTATTTAAGTAATTTAAGTGCCAATTATTGAAACAGAAATACAGCTCTAACTGCTCAATTTTCATTATTGGGAAAAAAAATTCAACCAATTACATTAATGGAGACTTAAAAAAAATCAACACAAGATGCAGTTCAAAATCAGTCCATATAAGACATATTCACTATATATAGGATACCTGTCAAACTTACTGGCCATCTTAGCTTTCTTCTCACCCACCAACCTCATTTATTTGCTTCTGAACACCATCTTATTTGTTCTAATATATTGTATCCTATTCTCCAAATGTGCTGTTCCTGTTTCAGTTTGGACTTTCATTCATCTATCACTTGAATTATAGCTCAGATTTTTAGGCATCAGTCTACACAGTTTGAATAAATCCTAGATACATTCTCTACAGACTGTTGCCAAAACAATGTCCCTTGCTTAACATCTTTAACTATCAATTTCAGGATAAAATCTAAACTTCCTTGCATGGCAAACAGGGCTTATTATCTTGCCTTCTACTCAAACTTTAACATCTGCCATTCTCTTGATCATTAGTTTTATACTTGAATTTCCACAGAGATGTCACAGTATTCCCCACCTCTACCTTTCCTCTTATTTGGAAAGCTTATCTCTACCTCTGGAGAGTTCTTATTCTTTCAAAACCTGACTCAGGATCATTGCTTCTGGAAAACTTTCTCTGATGTAATCAGGCTTCCTTCAGTTCAGTTCAGTCACTCAGTTGTGTCTGACTCTTTGCAACCCCATGAATCACAGCACACCAGGCCTCCCTGTCCATCACCAACTCCCGGAGTTTACTCAAACTCATGTCCAGAGTCAGTGATGCCATCCAGCCATCTCATCCTCTGTCGTCCCTTTCTCCTCCTGCCCCCAATCCCTCCCAACATCAGAGTCTTTTCCAATGAGTCAACTCTTCGCATGAGGTGGCCAAAGTATTGGAGTTTCAGCTTTAGCATCAGTCCTTCCAATGAACACCCAGGACTGATCTCCTTTAGAATGGACTGGTTGGATCTCCTTGCAGTCCAAAGGACTCTCAAGAGTCTTCTCCAACACCACAGTTCAAAAGCATCAATTCTTCAGCGCTCAGCTTTCCTCACAGTCCAACTCTCACATCCATACATGACCACTGGAAAAACCATAGCCTTGACTAGACGGACCTTTGTTGGCAAAGTAATGTCTCTGCTTTTCAATATGCTGTCTAGGCTGGTCATAACTTTCCTTCCAAGGAGTAAGGTCTTTTAATTTCATGGCTGCAATCACCATCTGCAGTGCTTTTGGAGCCCCCCCAAAATAGTCTGACACCATTTCGCCATCTATTTGCCATGAAGTGATGGGACCAGATGCCATGATCTTAGTTTTCTGAATGTTGAGCTTTAAGTCAACTTTTTCACTCTCTTCTTTCACTTTCAAGAGGCTTTTTAGTTCCTCTTCACTTTCTGCCACAAGGGTGATGTCATCTGCATATCTCAGGTTATTGATACTTCTCCCAGCAATCTTGATGCCAGCCTGTGCTTCTTCCAGCCCAGCGTTTTTCATCATGTACTCTGCATATAAGTTAAATAAGCAGGGTGACAATATACAGCCTTGATGTACTCCTTTTCCTATTTGGAACCAGTCTGTTGTTCCATGTTCAGTTCTAACTGTTGCTTCCTGACCTGCATATGCATATAGGTTTCTCAAGAGGCAGGTCAGGTGGTCTGGTATTCCCATTTCTTTCAGCATTTTCCACAGTTTATTGTGATCAGGTTTCCTTAGTTAGGTTCAATCTCTTTCTTCATGTCCAAATTGCTACAATGTTCTTGCACTGCAAAATATTTTCACAATCTATTTGCCTGTTAAAACAACCACACTTGTATACTGACATAATTTGCTTTACTCATCTGATAGTCCCTCAACTCTATTCCCTTTACTTCTTTCATAGCTTCTTAAAGGCCTGTGACTTTTTTCTTAAAGTTTCCAGTGTGCAATACAGTACCTGCCCCAAGGCTAGGAGAAAAACAAACCACTGAGTTGTTTATAATTGTTCCTTTTGTTTTCCTGAAATTGTTTTGACACTAAAGAACACCAAGAAAGAAAAACATACTCTATTTCATGATGTGATCAATGTACCTTTCAACATTTTGGCACATATAGATTCATTAAACTACTTTTGACAGCCCCTTCTGGTGTGAAATTAGAATCTATATTATTAAATACATATATATTAAACATTTAATAACTTTCAATATTGTATTAAATACTTTATATAGCTTTGAAAACTGCTTATTTTTCCATTTAATATCCCTAAGATGGCAGCTCACAGTATTTAACAAGTATACTTTCATAATAAATTAATTCAGAGCAAAAAAAAGTAAAAATTCTGAGTAGAAAATTTGCAATTTATAGCAATTACTAGAAGAACAAAGGAAGAAGAGAACATACTTTTATTTCTATTTTTAAATGAAATCCATGCACAAAGTTTGACAGCAAGTCAGGAAGAGGACAAACCCCAGAAATTGAGAGGTAGTTTACAGTTCATTTTTATCTTTTATTTGGTCCTTTTTTCTAAAAATGTATAATTTCTTTTATCACATCTGTTATATGCTATTACAATGTCAGTTATTTAAAAAAGCATTAACATTTATTTCAATGGGAAATCAAGTGCACATCTCCCCTCATCACCCAGATGCATGTAACAATTACATATGACAAGTAGACTATACTGCTGTAGAGAGAAAACAATTAATTTACAAATGCCCAAAGTCAATGTCTCCAGTCAGGGATTCTTCATTTTAGGTTATTACAAACTGTCTGACAGGCTTCCTCATTATGCATTTCATAGGTTTGTCCTTAGACTTGATAATGAGGACTAAACTACAGAAAGGCTTTTCATATCCATTACATTTATTATATCACTCTCATGTATTCTGGTGAACTTTGGTTTCAGAAACATGCAAATCTACTTCCTAGGGGTTCTCTTCAATATGAATTTTATAATGATTAGTAAGAGATGACCTGTGATTGAAAAGTTTCCCGCATGTATTACATTCATAGGGTTTCTCTCCAGTATGAATTCTCTGATGGGCAATACGTGATGAGCTTTGTCTAAAAGTTTTCCCACATGTATTACATTTGAAGGGTTTCTCTCCTGTATGAATCCGCCTATGTTGAATAAGAGCTGAACTTTGGCCAAAAGATATCCCACAGTCTTCACATCGATATGGTTTCTCTCCAGTGTGAATTCTCTGATGATTACTAAGGGATGAGTTACATCTGAATGTTTTTCCACACTCATTGCATTTATAGGGTCTTTCTCCAGTGTGCATTCTCTGATGTTGAATGAGAGCTGAACTTTGTCTGAAGGCTTTCCCACACACTTTACATTTACATGGTTTCTCTCCAGTATGAATTCTTTCATGAATAATAAGTGTTGAATGGGAACTTAAGGCTTTACCACATTCATTACAATTATAAAACTTCTCACCAGTATGAATTATTCGGTGTCTATTAAGTCGTGAAATAGAAGTGAAGCCTTTTCCACATTCATTACATCTGTAAGGCTTTTCTCCAGTGTGAATTCTTTCATGTTGAATAAGAGATGCACTCTGACTGAAGGCTCTCCCACACTCACTACATTTAAAAGGTTTCTCTCCTGTGTGAATTCTCTGATGATAACGAAGGGATGAACTAGACTTAAAGGTATTACCACATTCATTACATAAGTAGGACTTTTTTCTGGAATGAATTCTCTGACATCCAGGAAGGGATGTACTGCAACTAGATGCCTTCCTACCTGGATTATATTTATAGGGGTTTTCTCCAGCATGGATTTTTTGATGTATAAAAAGGCCTGATCTTCTGCTGAAGGATTTACCACATTCTTTACACCTATAGGATTTCTCCACAGTATGTGTTCTTAAGTGTTTATAAAGGGATGTACTGAGAGTGAAGGCTTTCCCACATTCTTTACATATATAGGGTTTCTCTCCAGTATGAGTTATTTGATGTTGAATAAGTGCTGAACTTTGGTTAAAGGCTTTTGAACAGTCTTTACATTTAAATAATTTCTCTCCACTGTGGTTTTTCTCATGTTTACGAAGCGATGAAGTATTTATGAAAGTTTTCTCACACATACTACATTTATAACGTTTCCCAGCTGTGTTGGTTTTTTGTTGATTAAATAAACTGAAATTTTGTTTGAAGCTGTTTCCTTGTATTTCACATTTTGGTGGGGCTTTCTCTCTTGGGATCACCTGCTGCCTAAAAAAGACTGACTTTGGGCACAAGTTTTGCCCAAATTGAGTATTTTTATGTTTTCTCTCTATAGTGAGGATTTTCCTGTGAGTGACTGAAACTATCTGTACACTTTCTTTTTTCTCCTGCTTTTTCTCTAATCTGCCTTCATATCTGCAGGGTTTTTCTGATTTGAAGTCCCAGGGTCCACTCCTTTTGGATCTTTTCATTATCAGTTCCTGAAATGAACGATCTTGTGTTTGAGTTGACTTTGTGGTTTTATAACTGTTCTTCCATCCTGGAGAGGAAAGAAAAAACTGAAAATGTTTCATGTGATACAGCATTTGGCTACTAAATGTATAGACTGAATACTGATGGTATTCAAATAAGGTCTCAAAATCTGGCCAAAAGCTAATAAGAAAAACTTAGGAGTTTTAATTAAGCAGTACAGAGAAATAAGCCAACACAAGCTGAGAACAAGAGGGTGGAGAAAATACTAAACAAACCCATTTAAAGAGTGTGAGTGTAAGAGTGACCAGGAGAATCAGTTAATGGGAAAATGGAGAAGGATTAAAAGGGGAGCCATAAATTGGAAAAGGCAGTCTGGGATCAGAGTCCAAAGCCCATGACAGAATTTTAAATTATCTTCATGAGATTTCTCTTACTTGTATAATCATTCATAATCTGGAAAGTCTTCATCCCTTTTCCCTCATGGCAAATTCCTTCATATCAATCAGAGTCCATTCAAAAGTTAACTGAGTGTTTTTAATTGTTTTGTAGAAAATAATAATATTTATTGTTAATTGGAGGATAACTGCTTTACAATAGTGTTGGCTTCTGCCATACAACAACATGAATCAGCCATAAGTATCCACATGTCCCCTCCCTCTTGAACTCCTTCCCCAACTCCCACCCCATCCCACTCCTCTAGGTTGTCAGAGCACCAGGTTGAGCTCCCTGTGCCTATAGCAACTTCCCACTGGCTATTTTACACATGGTAATCTACATACGTTAATGCTACTCTCTCAATTTGTCCCACCTCCTCCTTCCCCTGCTGTGTACAAAGTCTGTTCTCCATGTCTGCATCTCTCTTCTTGCCTTAAAAATAGGTTCAATAGTACCATTTCTCTAGATACCATATATATATTATTAATATATATTAATGCACCAATGCATAAGTATACTTTATTATTATATTAATATTAATATATTGATTGATAATTATAAAATATAATTAATATCAATATATTAATACATATTATATGTAATATACAATGTATCAATTTTTAACATATATTAATACATATTAATATATGTTAATCACTGTATATTAATATATTATATTATATATTTATAATTATATTGATATTAATAATATATTAATAACTAAAATGTATCAATATATTATTAATATACATTAATACATTAATCTATATTAACACATTATAATGCATATATATGCATTAATATATTAAATTTATTTTTCCTTTCAGATTTACTTCATTCTGTATTATAGGCTCTAGGTTCATCCACCTCATAAGAACAGACTCAAATGCATTCCTTTTATGGCTGAGCAGTATTTCATTATGTATATGTACCACAACTTCTTTATCCATTCATTTGTCGATGGACATCTAGGTTGCTTCCATGTCTGAGCTATTGTAAATAGTGAACATGGGGTACTGTGAGTTTACAGTCCATTCCTCTTATTATAGGCACTCACCATGGCACTA
Organism: Bos taurus; assembly: GCF_002263795.3. Lineage (NCBI taxonomy): Eukaryota > Metazoa > Chordata > Mammalia > Artiodactyla > Bovidae > Bos > Bos taurus. The sequence continues at coordinate 39,800,175 of NC_037334.1, forward strand.
AAATATATATATATATATATATTCTATACATGTAATTATACTTATCTATCTACCTATATCTAAATATATTTCACTTTCCTTTTCTATCCTAAGTATTCTTTGCAAGCAGATTAGCATGCTCTTTTAACCTACAGATCCTCCTAATGGCATCTGAATTATATACAAAATGTTTTATTAATCTTCCTCAACAAGTTATATATAAATTTTTGAACAATGTCAAATAGTTTCAATAACTTATATATTAATTTCACACACACACACATGATTCAAACACTTGTAGCAGTTGCCTCCAGGATAGTACATTATACAAGTAATGAGATGGCTTCAGAGCTACTTCAAACAGGAAGGAATTAGATCAATCTACTGAGGTAACAACAGGTAGGCATGAAACTAAAGGTTGCAAGATAGAAAAGTAACCTTGCTAATGATTCAAGCAAGAGAGGCTATGCAAGCAACATACAAAAGAGTTAAAGATCAAATATAAAAAAGGTAAAAGGGCTAACATGATAACATGGTAAAGAACAGAATTAAGTTAAATAAATTTTAATTGGGTAAGGATCAATTAATTGAATATTAAATTTTGCCAGGGGAACAGGTATACATAGAGTTATTTATTTTCTCCTGGGTTAGAGTAACCATTTCAAGGGTTCCTCTGCATCTTACTGTATTTTGACATTTCTACTTGACATTCACAATCTGTGTACAGATTGTCTCTGCTTGGTGAACATAATATAGTCTGCTTTTCTCTTTTCTTCTACCAGAGTTAACTTCTCAGTTTCCTTCATGGGTAACTTCTATTCCCCCTTTAAAAATTGCTTTCTCTAGAGTTTGGGATTTTTTTCCCTTCACTCTACACATTCTCTTTGACTAATTTTATATGCACCCATCTTTACTATTTCTTTTCCTCTTTTCCAAGGCACTGGTATTTGCCATGCAGAGCAAGTGAGAATAACACTCATTAAAAAACAACAACTAAGTATCAATAAATCATTCATTCAATTAGGGACCACATCTTCTGGAAAAGCCCACAGTGTGTATTTAGTGTAATAATAGCTTCTTTTCACTTAGCCAATCACAAAATCTTTCTGCTGTTTCAAAATCTCTCTCATCTTTCCTATTTACTGTTATGGAAAGAAGAGTTTTTTTTTTTTTTTTTTAATTTTCTGTTCATACCCTCCAAGTTCCTTGTCCATCTAAATCTTGCTAAATATCAACTTTCAATAAGATTATTTGGGTAGAAGAGTGGGAGGCAGTCATAAAACTAGAGTACTTTCCCTGTTGGTTGCAGGCTACATGTGCTGGGGAAAAGACAGAAAGATTCCAAAATTGTGGACTGTCATTTATAATGTAAAGTTAGAGACCCTGCCTTAGTTAGAGACCTAGACTTCCCTGGTGGCTCAGACGGTAAAGCATCTGCCTACAATGTGGGAGACCTGAGTTCAATCCCTGGGTTGGGAAGATCTCCTGGAGAAGGAAATGGCAGACCACTCCAGTACTCTTGCCTGGAAAATCCCATGGACGGAGGAGCCTGGTAGGCTATAGTCCATGGGGTCGCGAAGAGTTGGACATGACTGAGTGACTTCACTTTCACCTTTATATAGGTCTGTATGTAAAGACTGCTGTTTTATGACCAACAAGTTTACTAGAGCTCTTGAGCACTGGACTCGGGTACCTAAATGGTACTCTGCTTCTCACGCTTTAATGTTTCTACCATAGTATCCTAATTCTGGTGGCTAAGTGGTAAAGAGTCCACCTGCCAATACAGGAGATGTGGGTTCGATCCCTGGGTTAGGAAGATCCTCTGGAGAAGGAAATGGCAACCCACTTCAGTTATTCTTGCCTGGGAAATCCCTTGGACAGAGGATCCTGGCAGGCTACAGTGCTTGGGGGTCACAAAAGAGTTGGACACGATTGGTCAACTTAACAACAACCAACACCACTTCTAGACTTCAGTCAGTTCAGTTGCTCAGTCATGTCCAACTCTTTGCGACTTCATGGACTGCAGCACGCCAGGTTACCCTGTCCATCACCAACTCCTGGAGCTTGCTCAAACTCATGTCTATCGAATTGGTGATGTCATCCACCTGTCTCATCCTCTGTCGTCCCCTTCTCCTGCTGCCTTCAATCCTTCCCAGCATCAGGGTCTTTTCTAATGAGTCAGCTCTTCACATCAGGTGGCCAAAGTATTGGAGTTTCAGCTTTCGCATCAGTCCTTCCAATGAATATTCAAGGTTGATTTTCTTTAGGATAGATTGGTTGGATCTCCTTGCTTTCCAAGGGATTCTCAAGAGTCTTCTCCAACACCACAGTTCAAAAGCGTTGATTCTTTGGCACTCAGCTTTATAATCCAACTCTCACATCCATACATGACTACTGGAAAAACCTTAGCTTTGACTAGACAGACCTTTGTCAGCAAAAGTCTCTGCTTTTTAATATGCTATCTAGGTTGGTCACAGCTTTTCCTTGAAGAAGCAAGCATCTTTTAATTTCTTGGCTGCAGTCACCATCTGCAGTGGTTTTGGAGCCCCCCAAAATGAAGTCTCTCACTGTTTCGATTGTTTCCCCATCTATTTGCCATGAAGTGATGGGACTGGATGCCATGATCTTAGTTTTTAGAATGCTGAGTTTTAAGCCAAATTTTTCATTCTCCTCTTTCACTTTCATTCTTCTTCACTTTCTGCCATAAGGGTGGTGTCATCTGTTTATCTGAGGTTATTGATATTTCTCCTGGCAATCTTGACTCCAGATTGTGCTTCATCCAGCCCAGCATTTTGCATGATGTACTCTGCATATAAGTTAAATAAGCAGGGTGACAATATACAGCCTTGACGTACTCCTTTCCCAATTTGGAACCAGTCCATTGTTTCATGTCTGGTTCTAACTGTTGACCTGCATCTTGACCTGCATACAGATTTCTCATGAGGCAGGTAAGGTGGTCTGGTATTCCCATCACTTGAAGAATTTTCCACAGTTTGTTGTGATCTACACAGTCAAAGGCTTTGATGTAGTAAATAAAGAAGTAGATGTTTCTCCTGGAACTCTCTTGCTTTTTCGATGATCCAGTGGATGTTGACAATTTGATCTCTTGTTCCTCTGTCTTTTCTAAAATCCAGCTTGAACATCTGGAAGTTCATGGTTCACATACTGTTGAAGCCTGGCTTGGAGAATTTTGAGCATTACTTTGCTGGCACGTGAGATGAGTGTAATTGTGTGGTAGTGTGAACATTCTTTGGCATTGCCATTCTTAGGGATTGGAATGAAAACTGCCCTTTTCCAGTCCTGTGGCCACTGCTGAGCTTTCCATATTTGTTGGCACTGCTGAGTTTTCTGCATTTGCTGGCATATTGAGTGCAGCACTTTCACAGCATCATCTTTTAGGATTTGAAATAGCTCAACTGGGATTCCATCACATCCACTAGCTTTGTTTGTAGTAATGCTTCCTAAGGCCCACTTGAGTTCACATTCCAGGATGTCTGGCTCTAGGTGAGTGATTATAGCATCATGGTTATCTGGGTCATGAAGATTTTTTTGTATAGTCTTGCTCTCTGCCAATTCAGTCTCCACACTGTAACAGAGTAATCTTTCTAAAATTCACATTTTACCATGCTACAAACTTCCTTAAGATCCTCCAACTTATCTTCAACTTATAAGGTACACAGTACTTAACATGGTGAACAAAGTTTGTCATGATCTAACCTTTGCTCAGCTTGGAACTCATCTCCTTTCCCTGGCTTCTTGCCAGGTATGCTGAACTACATGCAATTTCCAGAGCCCTACATTTTTGTTTTTGTGTGTGTGTGTGTTATCTCTGCATATGCTGGAGACATCCTTTCCATTCCCAAATACTTATTAAGTGCCTACTATGGGCCAGGTAAAGTTCTAGGGAATGTAGAGAATGTGATGACTAAGAATTTCAGTCTTTAAGGAGCTTATACCTTGGTTTTGTGTTTTGTGTTGTGTGTGTGTGTGGAGGGGGAAGGTGTGACAAATAATAAGTAAATAAATGACAACCATATGGATGTGTGAAGCACGAGCTTCCTAGGCAAAGCAAACAGCAAATTTCAAAGTGTGGTGACTTCTGAGACACAGCAAAGAGGCTGTGTGGCTACTAGAGTGCATTGAGCATGAGAGAAAATGGTAAATAATATTGAAGCAATAGGTAGAGGCAAGTCATATAAGGCCTAACAGGTGATGTAAGGACTCTGGAATTTTATCCTGTGTATGCTGGGAAGTCACAGGCCATTACATCCTCACTTAAGTTGGCTACTGTGTAGAGAACAGTGTTGACACACAAGTAGAAGCAGGGAACAGGGAAGATCACGAGGCTCCTGTAGTTAAGTAGGTGAGAAAGAAGGTAGAGTTATGTGGTAACTGCATTCTTATCACCTACTAACGGAAGTGGAATTGCTAGTTGACTGTGTGTGTTAAGAACTAAAAAGTTAACCCTGATTGTGCCAAGATGGAGACTATCTGGGATTTAATAACTACTTTTCATGGAACAGGAATAAAGCCCCACTGGAGTGCACAGCGGAGAAGGCAATGGCACCCCACTCCAGTACTCTTGCCTGGAAAATCCCATGGACAGAGGAGCCTGGTAGGCTGCAGTCCATGGGATTGCTAAGAGTCGAACATGACTGAGTGCCTTCACTTTCACCTTTCACTTTCATGCATTGGAAAAGGAAATGGCAACCCACTCCAGTGTTCTTGCCTGGAGAGTCCTATGGACGGGGGAGCCTGGTGGGCTGCCGTCTATGGGGTCGCACAGAGTTGGACACGACTGAAGCGACTTAGCAGTAGGAGGAGTGCACAGAAGAAACACTGGGAGAAACATCAAGTATAGAAACACTTTTGAAAAGCTTTGTTTAAAGGAGAATAAAAAAACAGATTTGGGCCAGTTTTAATTTTTTAATGGAAGTAATTACAGCTACAAGGTTCCATACCAATAACAGGAAACTCATTTCACTCTACTTCAAGTGCCAATACCTTAGTCCAAAATTCATGTTTCTTGCTGAAGGGGACATGAGTCCTGGATTGTGGACATCCTAACTGTTCTTTATGATCTGTTGAAAGTTTCTGGTTAAGTCTACAGATGTGTCTCCTTAAGTGCAGTTCAACTTCTGCTCTTCTCAAGAGTCAAGCCTAGGCCTGAGCTATGTCATAAACAAGGCTATAACTTAGGTCAGAAGTTTAGAGACCAGGTGATTTTGCCAATGACTACCACCCCAACTAAAACCTGTCATTAGGTCTAGATTCTTTTCCCTTGGTGCTTATGAATCTCTGTGCATCTCTCTTCAATCTTCTCTTCCCACATGATTTCATCCACTCCCACACCTCCGATGTCAATGACTATACTGACTCTCAAAACACTTTACAGAGTTATTTCCAGTTGCCTGCTAGATTTTCCATTTGTGCATTTTTCTTCAAATTCAGTTTGTCCAAATCTGAAACCAGTGCATTCCTTTCAAACTTTTCTTTCTGTGCTTCCTAGGTCTGAATTATATCATAACCTCCTCAGCTCCTTTGCCATAAATTCTTAGTTTCATCTCAGAACCTTCTCTCTCCTGCATTCCATGTCTAGTCAGTCATCAAATTCCCTTAAGTTGTATCACTAAGATGTTTCTAACAACCATCATTAATAAATCCAAGTTCAGGACCTTCTTACTCTATAGTGACTATTGCTATTGACCTTCAATTTAATCCTTTGATCTGTTTTTCACCTTTCCAATATTACTTTCTACCAAATTTAACCTTCTTACTATATAGAACTCTTATTTCAAAAAGCATTGATTGTACTTTATTTAACTCATTCTTCAAATTTTTAAAAAGCACCTACAATATGTTAGGCTCTATCCTAGGTACATGATCCACAAGACATTTCAGATCTGGTAATGAAAAGAAACAGTTAACTTCTTGAAGGAGTTCACTGTTTTGCATTAGAGACAAAAAAGGAGTAGGCAATCACATTGCAATGTGATAATTTATACAACAAAAACACAAGACAGAAATGGATACAAATGTGAGCTTAGAACACATCCAAACTACCCTCAGATAGTAGTGAGTGCAAGCAGGGAAGGCATACAGGTGTGGTCAAAAGTTTGGGGAAGAAATGTCTAAAATGGGATTTTAAAGGCTTAGCCATAGGTTAGATGGATGGGGTAGTGTGAAGGCTAAAGGCAGCATTAAAATCTTTGAACCCAAGTCAACTTTCCAGACCTATATCCTTCCCCACCTTATTCTACAGATGTTCAGATTCAAAATTATTCCTATAAAAATGTCACATGCATTTGAAGTCTCAAGACTTTTCACAGTCAGAGAACTGAGGGAGCTATTTGCTGAGAATTAAACATAATACCACAATGGGGATAGAACTACACATCTGAAAATGTATTCCATAATGCTTATATGTTCATGAAAAAGAGAAATGCTGTTTTAAAAATTTTGTTGTTTGTAATTCTAATTTTTAAAGCTTTGTATTACAGAAAATGTTCAACACATACAAAAGTAGAGTGAATTGTACAATGAATGGCCAAGCCAGCATCGACAATTACTAATGCTGTTACATTCATTACCTTTTTATAGGTAGAATCGTATCACCAAAAAGATGTGTTGAAGTCCTAATTTCCAGTAACTCAGAATATGACCTTATTTGGTAAGAGTAACTTCACAGATTCAATCAAGTTAAGATGAGATGATTAGTGTGGGATCTAATATGACTGGTGTCTTTATAATAGGAAAATTTGGACACAGGCAAGCACAGAAAGATCATGTCAAGATACCCCTAGAAACACCAAATAACAACAGAAGCATAGACTGGAGTGATGCAGCTGCAACCCACCACAAGAAGGTAGGGAGAGGCAAGGAAGGACCCTATCCAGAGTTTCACAGAAAGCACAGTCCCACAAAACTGTGAGACAATAAATTTCTGTTGCTTAAAGCCACACAACCATGGTACTTTGTTGGAACAGGCTGAGAAAGCCAAAAAGTTCACTCAGGTTTTTCTGTAAGATGTTATGGAAAAGCTCAAATGAACTTTTTGGCCAACCCAATATAACTCCCTTACATCTCTTCCATTAGAGTATGCTAAAGTATGCTAATGCCCTATTATATCATTTCATCAATATTTCAGAACACAGTTCTCAAAGATAGGAATTCCACTTGTAAACACAACCACATACTTTTACTATATCCACCAAAATCAACATAATTGTTTGAAGTTATTTTTGCCTGTAAGATAGTAAATGTTCTTTGCTCAAATCCAATGTGCTTCTCAGGGGTGGTTAAAACATCAATAAACAATTCTTAGATACCAACTGGGTGTCCTACAATTCAACTCTAACATTATCTATAATACCTAGTATGCATGCTCAGTCATATCCAACTCTTTGTGACCCCAAGGGCTGTAACCCAGCAGGCTCCTCTCTGTCCATGGAATTTCCCAGGCAGGAATGCTGGAGTGAGTTGCCATTTCCTACTAAAACCTAGAGATAGTATCATAGCCCACAGGTTATGGGCTCAGTTCTATAAGACTTCCCCCTGCCTCCTTCAGACATCTGTCACAAGCCCAGGTTATCATCTGTACTTCTGACCAATTGGCTATAAATCAAAGGTTCCCACAACCCCTTTCTTAGGTTTGATTAATTTGCTATAGTGGCTCATAACTCACTTTTGCTTACTAGATCACCAGTTAATTATAAGGATATACCTTGAGAAGAACCAGATGGAACAGATGTACAGGGCAATGTATGGGGAAAGGGCATGGAATTTCTATGCCCTCCCCAAGTGAATCACTCTCCCCAAATCTCCACATGTTCAGCAACTCAGGAGCTTTCTGAATCTGTCCTTTTGGGGTTTTATGGAGGCTTCATTACATGGGCATGATTAATTACATCATTGGCCACTGGCAACTAGTTCAACCTCCAGGCCCCCTCCCCTCCCTGGTGTGAACTAAAAGTTTCAACCCTTTCATCACATGACTGGTCCTGGAAACCAAATCCCATTCTAAGGTAGGGTCCAAGAGAAACATCATTAACATAACAAAGACAACTTTGGGACCCTCATCACCTAGGATTTCCCACAGTTTTAAGAACTGTACCCAGGTTCAGGGGTAAAGAATCCTCCTGCCAATGCAGAAGACGCAGGCTTGATCCCTGGGTCGGCGAGATCCCATGGAGTAGGAAAAGATAACCCACTCTAGTATTCTTGCCTGGAAAATTCCATGGACAGAGGAGTCTGGTGGGCTGCAGTCCATGAGGTTTCAGACACACTGAGCACTCATGCACCAAATGTATATTTTTTATTATAAATCATAACACTGATATAAACCACTACGGATCTTTATTTAAACTGCTGTGATTTAAAGGCAATTGAGATAATTCTTCTCTATGTGACTAAACCACGACATGATATACTATTAGAGTCATTTGTTTCATTTTGCTTTTAATATTTATGGAACACTTTTTCCAGTTTTATTTAATTCTATCCTTATTCTCTTAATCTTTTTTGTTTTTCTTCTTTCACCTTACAGGTAACCTTTTTTATTGATACATGTGTGCATGCTAAGTAACTTCAGTCATGTCTGATTTGCAACCCTATGAACTGTAGCTCATCAGGCTCCTCTGTCCATAGGATTCTCCAGGCAAGAATACTGGAGTGGGTTGCCATGCCTTCCTCCAGGGGATCTTCCCAACCCAGGGATGGAATTTGTGTCTCCTGCACTGGCAGCTGGGTTCTTTATTGATCTGCTTTTATCTTTTTTTTTTTAATACAAGCAAATACACACTTTTTCTTTTTTGGTATCTCCTCTTTTCTTTGCTATCTATATTTTTCCTCACTTAGTAATATTATCATTCCACAATGGAATTTATAGAGATCTCCCCTCATTCCTTTTCACAGTTGCAAAGAATTTCTTGGTGAGAATGTACCCAGTTTATTCAAGCAGATTTCTTGATGGATAGTTGGATTAACTGGGTTAACATTACCCAAAGCCACACACAATCAAAATCACCTCTTCTGCCTAGAAGAGAGCCAGCCGAAGACCACAGAACTACTCCTTAGAGTGAGAAAGCCCTCTATGAACTGACATGCAAAGAGCTTCAATATATACCAAGTGAAAGGGGTAGAATAATGTATGCCGTATAATATAATTGGAGTGGACAAAGGAAAAAAAGAAATATGTATGTATATTTCCATATAAGAGCTCTGCCAGCTGCTGCTGCTACCTCCTCATCACATCTCACCTTCTATAGTATCCTCCATGTGTTCATTTCCTCATGCACCTCTCATGGGCTCATTTTTGGCTTCTGTTCTTACCACCACTCTCTTTAAGGCAACAATGACCTCCATGTGAAAAAAGCAAGACGTGCTCTTCAGTCCTCACCTAACTCACGTTTCAGCAGCAGCCAAGAGTGACTCCTCCTTTGCACTGAGAAGTTCTTTGCCTAAGCCACAGTAGGCAGCTGCCGGAGTTCTCGGCCTGAGCTCGCCTCCACATTCTCCTCATGGTCCACCAGCCTCAGTTTCCTTTGCAGCTTTTCAGTCTCCTTTGTGCACTCCTTTTCCTCTATCTGATCTTTAACCCTTGGAGTTCCACAGGGTTGAGTCCTAGGCCCCCAATTCTTTTCACTCTGTACCCTTTGCACAGGCCAGGTTCATTTACAGACATATTCTAGGCAAGACTTCTCTATTCTCCATACCTAATTATACAACATCCTACTCAAAACAGCAATTAGATGTCTCAAAGACAGCTCAAATTCAACAGGCCTAAAACTGAATTTATGACTATTCCCTCCTTCCAACCTGTATAACCTATAAATGGCACCAGTTCTGAATCAAAACTTTAAAAGGCATCCTTCATACTTCTCCCTCAGTTAATCGATTACCAAGACTTGTTTCTTCTAACATCTAAATAAGTCTCAAATTCATTTAATTTTCCCCACCTCTATTGATACCATCCTTTATGAGCCTTGACTTCAATGACACTAGACTCCTGAGTTTCCTTCTATAGTACACCTTATTTTTATCATCCCTACAGGTTCATTTCTCTCTACCTAGCCATGAAATGCCAGAGTTTCTCTAGATTGAGTCCTATTCTCTTTCTTGCTCTTGCTGTACCCTGAATCCACTCTACAGGTTAACTCAAACTCAAGCATTGCTTCAATTATCTTTTAGTGACCGAGTCTTCACATTTAATGCTCAGTGTATATTATGAGGGATGGAACTCTAAATCTACTAGGCTATTTGACATCTTCACTTGAATACCTGGATCAACCAAAAGATGATTCAATTTAATTCATCTAAAACCATATTTATACTAACCCCCAAATCTGATCTCCTAGCACCACTATCTCAGTGAATGATATCACTGTCCATCCCAGAATAGGCCACAAACCAAGCGAAGCATCCTTGACAACTCCATCTCTTCTATCTTCCATATCCGATCCATCTCTAAGTCCTGCTGCTTTTATCTGCCAAATACCTCTGAAATTGGTTCCCTTTTTTCTAGCTCTGTCACCACTACCTAACGAAGTTATTCATGGATTCACTAACTGGGAGCTGACTCTAACCAAGCACTACTTTAAGTACTGAGGAGATGGGAACAAATAAACAGACAATCCAGCATAAGGGAACTTACAATCCAGCATAAGGGAACTTACAGTCCAGAGTAAGAGCAGATAATACATAAATATGTACTATTTTGCAGTGAGGAGTACTCAGAGAAAATAAAGTATGGTGAAGGAAAAAAGAATGTGGAGGATAAAAGACCATGTTCAGATGAGCTGTGACTAATTGATAAAGTGCAAACTGAGCAGAAACCTATATAGTACAAGGAAGTGAGTCATAGGGGCTCCTGGCTGCCAGGAAGAAAAATGGTCCAGGAGAGGAAAAAGCAAGTGCAGAGGCCCTGACGTGGGAGCCTGTTTGGCCTGCCTGACAAACTACAAAGAGACCAGGGTGGTTAGAGTTCTCCAATACAGGGCAGAGAGGAAAGAGATGAAGGTGAAAAGGCAGCCAGAACCAGACCACAGAGGCCTCTGAGGGCCATGCTGGGGGCTTTATATTGTGTTCTATGTGACAGAAGCCACAAGAGGCTTGGGCATGACAGTAAGATAACCTGATCTACATTTTAAATAAACCATTCTAGCAGCTACAAGGAAAAAAGATATTGGTGGCAGGAGGTGAGGGCAGGGGACAAGCACAAGACTAACTTAAACATATTAAACACACTTTCACCTTGTAAGGAATCCACTGTTTAAAACCACTGCATGCTCTTTAATTAGATTGCTGCTATATCCTCTACAGCACTTCTCTGCAAATTAGAAAAAGACCCCTACTCTCTGTGCAGATGCAGCCCCAACAAATCTCAGCAAGTTGAAGGCAGCCCACAAATGACTGCTCAGCTGACCATCTGGCCAGGTTCAATCTGCCCTGAATTCTTGCATAAATACAACAAAGGAAGAGAAAAAAAAACAAAGAAAAGCACTTTCTCATTGGAGGGAATTGTTTACCCAGATCATCATTGGGTTTTTAAATTTTCGAATTAAAGAATATTTTTACATTGGGTGTAAACCAAACTCATGAGATGTTCAAGTTGATTTAATCACATTATTCCTGTATGTGTGTGTATATATATATACCACTGCATGCTATAGCAACAATCTAATGAGACTGCTCCCTGAAAGGAAAGCTATGACAAATCTAGACAATGTAGCCCATATAGTCAAAGCTACAGTTTTTCCAGTAGTCATGTATGGATGTGAGAGTTGGACCATAAAGAAGGCTGAGTGCCAAAGAATCGATGCTTTCAAACTGTGGTGTTGGAGAAAACTCTTGAGAGTCTCTTGGGCAGCAAGGAGATCAAACTAGTCAATCCTAAAGGAAATCAACTCTGAATATTCACTGGAAGGACCAATACTGAAGCTGAAGCTCCAATACATTGGCCACCTGATGCAAAGAGCCGACTTAATGGAAAAGACCCTGATGCTGGGAAAGATTGAAGGCATAGGAGAAGGCGATGGCAGAGGATGAGATGGTTGGATGGCATCACTGACTCAATGGACATGAGTTTGAACAAACTCTGGGAGATAGTGGAGGACAGAGGAGCCTGGCATGCTGCAGACCATGAAGTCAAAGAGTAAGACACGACTGAGTGGCTAAACAACTATTATACACACATACACACATATACATAATATTTCAGAAAACTGATTATAGACTTTGGACTCATTTCTTAAGGAAGAGACTCAGATGAGATGTGTACCTTTTGAGCCATTCCCTCCTATCTCTCAATATAAAACATATGGATCCAAGGATGACAGTTTGTTTTCCCTTTTTGTTTGTTTTTCCTATTTATGAATAGTTTTGAAGTGAAAATAATATTTTAAAAAACATATTTGCAGGCAACTAGAGATCCTAGGCAGAGAAGGCAATGGCACCCCACTCCAGTACTCTTGCCTGGAAAATCCCATGGATGGAGGAGCCTGGAAGGCTGCAGTCCATGGGGTTGCTGAGGGTCGGACACGATTGAGCGACTTCACTTTCACTTTTCACTTTCATGCACTGGAGAAGGAAATGGCAACCCACTCCAGTGTTCTTGCCTAGAGAATCCCAGGGACGGAGGAGCCTGGTGGGCTGCCGTCTATGGGGTTGCACAGAGTCGGACACGACTGAAGTGACTTAGCAGCAGCAGCAGCAGCAGAGATCCTAGGAGTCCTACCTCGGAAGCATAAGCTTTTCTGTCACTGGTTGTTCAAAGGGTTGGTTTTTGGCTTTGGTTTAGAGTTAATAATCGAAGTGCTTCCAAGAACATCCAGGTCCTTAACCTGAGCTCCCAGGGAAGTGAGTTCCTCTTGGAAGGAAATTGTTCCGAGGGTACTTTAGCCGAGGAAGATGGGGGATTCACCAGGGGTGCAGGAGGGACACGACACATGCCAGCACTCCCAGGACACCCCATCTGACTGTCACCTTTGACCAAAGAGAGGAAGTTCATTGCATCAAGAGAAACGCACACACTGGTTGGCTCTGACGTCTTTACTCCCTCCAGACACCCACTCAGAGTTTTCCTCCAACATCCCAAACCTGAGAAGGACTCCAGATCTCTGCTAGGTGGCCTTGGGGTCTCTCTGGACAGCTTTGGACTCCAGTCATACTTTCTATTCAGTTTAATCCAACTAATACTTCACTCAGGAAGGGGGACTCCTCATGGATCAGAGTCTCCTGAGGTGAAGGGAAAGGGAACAATTCTTCCTTTTCTTCCTCTGATCTTTCATGCCAGACTCGGCCCACACCTCACAGTGGGACTGATATCCTTCCTAACTCTTCACTGGTTCCTTGCTGCCTGAATTCTCTGTTTACTCTGTGGTGGTCTCCAGGAATTCCCACAAAATTAGTGTATTTCTCCCAAATTACAGTTAAAAGATATAAACAGAGACAAGTGTGGTTTCCAGCTCAAAAGATCTCACCTTGTACAATCTCACTTTAGGAAGAAAGTGTTCTAAAGGTGTGTGGGCTTTAGGGATGGATATAGCCTGTCCTGCAGTCCATCTGCTGGTGACTTCTTCTCAGGCTCAATCACAGATTCTTCCTTCTTAACCCATCTCATAAACACTGAGGTTTCCTAGGACTCTTGTCTGCTCCTCTATTCCTTTACCTGCACAGTTAAAGACTTCAAATGCCACCTTTGCACTGACGCCTCCCTGACCTCCCTGTTCAGTTCCAACCCATAAATTCTTTTACAGCTGTTTACCGGTAACCTGTACCTGTATTTTGCTCACATCTCAAATGAAACCCATCCCATACCAAACTTGTCCTATACCGTTAAAAAAGGGGCCCCTATTTTTTCCTCCTGAACCCACTGCATGTGCCTTCTAGGTAATGTCTTGCCTACATTATGCAATAATCTCCAGAAGGTTCCCACCTCTAATTTTTCCTCACTTCAAATCTAAGCCCAACAATGTTTCTGAAGTGACCATTCTTATTAAATTCAAATTACAAAATAAGGACTTAATTAATATATTCTCTGTGAAAATTTTAATTATATTACATGTAAATAAAGTCGCTTTTCATCATGTCCATTCTCAATCCTAATCCAAATGGAACTAGTTACCAGGTTAGGTGTCCCCTGACTTTTCTCTCAGGACTTAGACACCTAGTATGCATACAGACAAACATACATGTAAGTTTCTCTAGACATAAATGGTGACATGTCATAATCATGCTCCATGATGCGCTTTTTAGTCCCTTACATGCCTTGGAGCTCTGCCTCCACCAGTGCTCCTGCTTTATGACTGTGGTGTTATCTGCCAGTGTAGGTGTGCTCAGCGTCTTTAGGTATGATTTTATCGAAGGTTATCTATAGTGTCTCAGACTGAGGCCATTTTTTCTAGAATATGAAGGACTATATAATTCTTCAGTTTAAAATCCTTGAATTTTGTCCAGTCAACCATGGACAGCTCCCATCCCTAAGAACTGAACCAAAGCGCTTCATAGTGTGGCCCCCACCTGGCTTTCTAATCTATTTCCTTCCTCATCTCTTTCTTTTCCCATGATCCTGGGCTTCAGTCAGAATGAATCTGCTGCAGTTCCTTCAATACACTAAGCTTGCTGAATGAATACTTAAAAATGCGGCTCTCCTCTGAAACAACAGGAAAGAATAAGAAAAAAGATCCTGAGAGATTCACCTGTGAAGTATCAGAGAAACAGAGGAAGCTTGCAAGTGGGGGCCTTGGCATCCCTTCCCTACCACTTCTTGAGCACTGAGAAGCCAGAAAAACTTCCCTGACCAACATCTTCAAGTCACACACCCACTCATTTACCAGACTGCTGCCTGCAGAGATTCCCCACCCACTCACCTAGAGAGGAGCCTCCAGGGCTTTCTTTCTCTACCTTCCAGGGATCTTCTCCTTGCTGCAACAGGGAGATCACTTTGGGTTTGGGAAATAGGTGTCCTGCTCATAGAGCAAAAAAGAAAACAAAAAGACTTGATTTTGCCTTGATGCAAAGAAGACTCTGAAATCTGAGTAGAAAACTCAAAGGATGATACAAAGAACTTCTGTGGGGTGTTTGGGTTGTGACCCACGATGTGAGGGCGTATGTTAGGGCAAAGGCAGGGGACAACGCAACATTTAGTTGTATGTCAGTGAGGCATGATACTTGTACAGCCTTGATTAATAGGGAAAACAGTTTTCTATACAAGAGGGAATATGCACACTCTTAAATGCATTGTTATACATACAGACTAAATTAACATTTGTAACAGGTATCTATGGAAAGGATTATGTATCAAGAAGCTTGTCTAAAATGAGAAAACACTATCTGACCCCTTTGAAAGATGGCAGCGGTCAGCAAACTATGGGTCTCATATGCCAAATCTAGACTACCATCTGTTTATGTGTGGCTCTTGAGCAAAGAATGGTTGAAAAAAAAAGAATATGTTAGAGAGACCATATATGGCCCACAAAATCTAAAATACTTACTCCCTGGCCCTTTAAAGAAAAAGTTTGCTGACCCCTGTAAAAGAGAATTGAGAAAAGCAAGTGTTGGGTCAAAGAAGAGGGTTGAGGGATGCTCTGTTAAGAGATGAGCAAACACATCAAAGCTCAGTCTCAGAGGGAAAACAAGGGAAGTGCCTACAATGAGGGAATTTCTAATGTGCAGCTCTGTAGACTGTCCCATCCAAGGGGCAATTCCATGCCTGTGAGGGGGAAAAAGTTTTTCGGATTTATTTATGGAGATCCAATTTGTACAGTGCTAAGGCAAAACAAAACAAAACAAACAAAAAAAACCCTCAGATAAAGTTTTTAAATGACCCAGGGCTTTTATCCAGGGAATCAGGTACTGAGGTATCCAGATTTCTGAATTCTGTATCTACAGGGGAAATTTCCTTACCCAAGGAGACAAGATTATTATAGTTCTCCAGCATCACATCTTGGTACAAGTTTCTCTGAGGAGGAGCCAGCTTTCTCCACTCATCCCGTGTAAAGAGCACAGCCACATCTTCGAACGTCACTGACACCTGTAGAGACAAGCCATCCCAGCTCAGCCAGGACCACCCATCACACAGGGTGAAAAAGGTGGCAGTGGGTAGTAGATGGGCTACCATGAAATGCTTCTATACTATTCTGGGTTGTGAAACTTCCAGATCATTTGTTTAATGAACAATTGACCTGTGACAAATATATACTGAGTAGCATGAAGTATGAACCAGGCCCTGTTAACCACTACAAAAGATGTGTGGAGGTATTAATGCCATTAGTTGGAGTGTCAATTAGAATAATCTTTCTGATGGCAATTTGATAACACACATTACAAGCTTTAAAATGTGCATATTCTTTAATGCTCCAATTACTGTATTTGTTTGATAATGAACAGTGAACAAAAATGTACATAAAAGGATGTTTATCATGGTCCTAGTAACAGCAAAGAAATGGAAACAGAAATAATCACTGAGAGGGATTAGTTTACATAACTTAAGGCACTATCTTTGTGCTCCCTGAAACTTGAAGACAGTAACAATGGAAAGTAAAACAGCTATCATTTATTGAAAGCTTTTTTCAGGCCAAGTACTATTCTTAGAACTTTATATTAATCTTTAGTATAAACCTTTATTTTGTCTTCACAGCAACCCTATGAAACTGTCTCCATTTTACACATGAGAAAGCAAAGGAGAAATTTACCCAAGTCACACAGTTGGTATGAAGGAAACATCACTCTCTTGCAAGTCTCTTCAACTCTAAATACAGTACTATTTCACTTTTGACACCAGATGTGGGGGGTTTTCCATACACCAAGCAACTGTGCAACACCAGCTGGGTGTCTTACAAGGATACTCAATTCTGACACTGAGGATAGTGTCAGATCCACAGGTTAAAGGGTCAGTACCACAACACTGGCCCCTCTTCAGTGTCAATCACAAGTCCAGGTTGTTACCTGTGTTTCTGACTGACTGGCTATAAATTGGAGGTTTCCACAACCCTCTCCTAAGGTTTGATTAATTTGCCAGAGTGGCTCACAGAACTCAGGAAAACATTTACTTACTAGATTACTGGTTTATGATAAAAAGAATGTAACTCAGGAACTGGCAGATGAAAGAGATGTACAGGGAGGGGGTGCACCATGGATTTGCCATTCTCTCTGACTCTTTAAAATGTTCACCAACCTGGGAGAACTCTGAACCCTTTTGGATTTTCATGAAGGTTCATTACATAGGCATGAGTGATGAAATAATTGACCATTAGCAACTGATTCAACTTTCATCTCCTAGGGTGGTGGTGGGTATAGGGGGGCAGGACTGAAAGTTCCAACCCTTTAATCGAGGTTCCCTGGCAGTTAGTCCCCATCTTTAGGTGGGGTCCAAAAGTCACCTCATTAACTCTGGTGTGAATGAAAGGGCTTGTTATGAATAACAAAGTACATCCATTTTGCCTTCATTGCTCTGAAGTAATTTCAGGGATAAAAATCATTTATTACTAATCCCTTAGGAAATCACAAGGGTTTTGGAAATTATTTGCCAGAAACAAGGACAAAGACCAAATATATACTTCATATTATAAGTCACAATATCACAGCTGGTCAGTGGTAGAGATAGAATTCCAATCCAGGGAACATCCAAGGCTTCATACTTAACCACTCTGCAAAACTTCTTCTCAACGCCTATCTAACAGGGTTAAGAAATAAATGAGATAATCCATACAGTGAAGATAAACAGTATTGATGTAACGCAACAATGTGAATGTATTTAATGTCAATGAATTATATACTCAAAAATGGTTAAAGTGGTAAATTTAATCTTATGTATATATTATCACAATGAAAAATTAAAAGAGATCAGATCTGGTAGACAGTGCCTGAAGAACTATGGACGGAGGTTCATAACACTGTACAGGAGGTGGCGACTAAAACCATCCCCAAGAAAAAGAAATGCAAGAAGGCAAAGTGGTTGTCTGAGGAGGCCTTACAAATCTGAGAAAAGAAGTGAAAGGCAAAGGAGAAAGGGAAAAATATACCCAACTGAATGCAGAAGTCCAGAGAACAGCAAGGAGAGAAAAGAAAGTCTTCTTAAGTGAACAATGCAAAGAAAAGAAAAATACACACATACATATGTACATAAATAAATAATGAATAAATAAAGGTACATAGAAAATTATTCTGAAGGCTGCATACCAAAGGAATGACCATTATTTTGTCCAGGGGATGTTGGGGTAAGAGTGATTTTACTTTCTTTTTTATATATGTATTTTTTATTTTCTGAATTTTTAAACATTAACATCCAGTGCCATATAATAAGATAATTTATTGGCACAGGGGAGGGATACAAGAAATGATCTTTGCCCTCAAAAGAAATAACAATCCAATTGGCAGACAGGAAAAATGCATGAATAATTTGAGCAATGAAAGAAAAAAGTGTTGCTAGACAAGACTACATACCATTTCCTAGTTTAATCCTCATTTTAGAGATGAGGAACATAAGATCCAGGGCACATACTTTATCCAGGGCAGAGACAAGACAGTAACTGAAGTTTTCTTTTAACCCAGCACTTGGTGGGTATATTCTCTCTCTGGTCTTAAATGTCCTGTCACTGAGTTTTATACACAAGTCCATGTAGTACTGATGTACAGGCAGCAGGTGAGGTTAGGGAGAAAGGTCATACAGGACTTCTACACTGGGACAGAGAAGATTTGGGGCAAGAGAGCAGCTTGGCTCTGCTGGAATGGAATGTGAAAGCCTTAGAAGAAAGCAACCCCAATGTGCAAAGGCAGGTCCTAGCCATAGGCGCAGAAGATCAACCACCACATTTCATGGGTCCAGAAAATATACAATATCCCATTGCAGACAGCTCCGGTAACTTGGGGGTTAGGCTTGCCCTGTGTTCTGAAAAGAGGTACAAGAGGAATGACTGGACAATAACCAACATGAACTTAGAACCTGGGTTTGATTTCAGATTACCTGACTTTGTTGAGCCTCAGTGGCAAGTGTAAAATGGGGGTAATAACTTCTACTTTGCTGTAACAGTGAGAATAAAGCTAAAGCCCTTGGGATATTCCCTAGCAACATTACCTATTATGGTTAGATGAGGAAGGACACTGTACAGGCATTTCTATCTACCAACAATAATAGTATCACATATTATATTATTATCATTCAGCCACCACAGCCATCACATGCTGCTGCTGCTGCTGAGTCACTTCAGTTGTGTCCGACTCTGTGTGACCCTATAGACGGCAGCCCACCAGGCTCCTCCATCCATGGGATTTTCCAGGCAAGAGTACTGGAGTTGGGTGCCATTGCCTTCTCCCAACCATCACATACTGAACATCTATTATGTGCCTGGCCCTGATCAAAACTTTTTCTACACACTAACTCCCAGGATCCTGTCATCTATGCTAGGAGGTAGGTATGGTTGTTGTTTTCTTTTCACAGGTGAAGAAACTGAGGCACATTAACAGCAACAGAGAAGATGGGCACAAACCTGGCCATACAGCTCAAAAGAACCACTCAGTAATCACTGTATACCCTGCTCTCCACTACTAATATCCTATGGAACTCTCACTGCTGCTTCCTGAGGAGTCTTCTCTCTACTCTTGGAGTCAAGAGACTACTCTATCTATGTCCCCTCCAACATGGTTATCCTTTATTTGCACACTGGCTCACCTGGATGGGGTCCCACTCTCATTTTCACAGCATAAAGATGAAAATGGCAGGTCAAGATCAGTTTTCAAGACAGTGATGGAAACAAGCTGCATGATCCAGAAAGTTAAGAAGGAGAAAAAACTAAAAACTAGGGACTGGGCAAAGCCTTGGAAAGTATCATGAGGATTCTCAGGGGTGGAAAGAAAAAGAAAAAGAAAACCATTCTGGCCAAGGGTAGGGAGGGGGACATGAATGAGCAAAGGGAGTATATCAGAAAGGAACTCTGTCAAGAGTGTATGTTTGTTTGTTCTGACCCCAAGTGGTATAAGACATGTGGTATCTTACTTCTCAAACCAGTAATCATATAGTAAATTGAGGTTAATGACTAAAAGAGCACCTATTAGGGAAAAAAAAAAAAAAGAGAAACACTAGACATGGATGCGGAGAAGGCAATGGCACCCCACTCCAGTACTCTTGCCTGGAAAATCCCATGGACGGAGGAGCTTAGTAGGCTCTAGTCCATGGGTTCACCAAGAGTCAGGCACGACTGAGTGACTTCACTTTCACTTTTCACTTTCATGCATTGGAGAAGGAAATGGCAACCTACTCCAGTATTCTTGCCTGGAGAATCCCAGGGACAGAGGAGTCTAGTGGGCTGCTGTCTACGGGGCTGCACAGAGTCGGACACGACTGAAGTGACTTAGTGGCAGCAGCAGACATGGATGGGGATGGGTGGGGTGGGGAGGGGGAAGGCAAATATTCTCTACAGAACCCATCATCCACCACGGTGGACCAGTTGTAAGAGTTCTTTCAACAGAAAAGGACTTGAGCTCCAAATCCTGGCGAAAACTGTATTAGGTAGAGAATTTTACTTTGAGGGTTAAAAACCCCACCTGTCCCTAAGACTTGAGATGACAATGAACTCACCTGAGACCTTGCTTCCCTCTGTTCAGTAGCCATATCTTCTTTCTGGGCAGTGTCCCCTGAGGATGGGTGAAGTCTCCAGAAGCCAGATCTGAGGGAAGACAAAGCGAGCCAGGAGGAAGCCCCTTGTTTTCCACCCCTCTGAATCAGCAGCTCTGAATCATTTACACTCCCTGAGAATGATGCCAAGTGTCCTCAGAGAAGGAAGTCAGAAGCAGCCAGGGGTAGACAGGACCAGAGAGAGGAGCTGGGTCATCCTGTTCCCGGCCCAGCTCTTTCCCTGGCTCAGTGAAAAACGTCCTAGGACTCAATCAGCAGCAGCAGCAACTCCTTGAGCCTCAAGAAGTGCCAGGCACTACCTGCATTACTGAGCATGGTTGACACTGTCAGCTCCCATTTTACAGATCAGGAAACTGAGGGCAGAGTGGGAGCAACTTGCCAGGGAGGCTGGCATCTGCTCTAAACTCCGTGCGTGCATATGTGACAACTTTTCTGCATTTCGAGTCTTCCCACCCAACTCGTCCTCCTCCTTGCAAGGAAATAATTTCCAGATTTTTAGAGAAAACTGCTTTGGAAAGGGAAAGTATCAGTACTCCTATGGCGGAGGAGGCTGCTGTCTTGAGAAACGAGGTACAGACAACCAGAGACCTGGATTCCAGTCCTGATTCTGCCACTGGGGGAAGCCGGCGATTCACTTCTCAGGCAAAACAAGCCTGTCACTAGGGAGAGCTGCGGCGATGGTAGGGGAAGGAAATTATTTTCTCACGTTCACTGCCGGCCCAGAGCAATTCAAACGCCGGAAGGAGCCGGGCAGGTAGCGCGAGGGGAACCTATCTGGAGGAAGCAGGAGGATGGCTGAGCCCGGCCAAAAGGGAGGAAGTGTCCGGCTTCTGGCGTTCAGGGCACGTCTGTGGGAGGCGGTGGCGTCAGGAGGACGGAGCCCGGATGCCCGGCCCTCGGCCCGCTGGCGCCCACAAAGGCCCAGCTTGCTCCTGCTGGGCCTGTGTCCCGCGCCCCAACGCATCCTCCCGAGGCCGGGTCTTCCCTCCCGCATTCCGCCGACCCTCCGCCGCTCACCTCTCCTAGGCCTCTGGGGTTCCGTGGGCTGCAGGCGGGAGGCTCCGGAACTGCCACAGCCTGACAGCAGCTTGGGGTTTGGACTCGCCCGAGGTGCTGCCTGGGCCAACCTCAGGTCGGGTGGCTGCTCACGCCAGCTGCAAAAGCTGGGCACCCCAAGTAGGTACAGGAGGGGCGGGGCAGGGACTGTCGCTATACCCCTCTGGGAAATGTAGTTCACGTGAGAACCCAAGGATTCTGGGACGTGTAGTTCGCTGAGCTTGTCTGCGAGGAGAGGGCTCGTTGAGCTCCTTACTCGCACAAACCCAGACCCCTGTTCGTCGTCGCGCTTTGTGGGCTGCTGACTCCTGGGTTCCCAGTTCTTCTGCGAGGAAACGGACGTTCATCGAGGACAGTGTCTTGTAGCTCTGCATCTGTGTAAATGATAGGTCAAGTAGACCACCTATTTCCCCTAAGGTCTTTCAACAAAATTAGCTGTAAGGGAATTAATGTCTAGGCTACAATTTCCATTGTTCTCCTGCGCAAGGACGGTCCTCTTCTCTTTTAATTCTCTTCAAATAGCCCTCTTCCCAGTCACCAGAGGACTCTTAAAATTATGCAGTGCCCATGATGTTAAACTCTCTGGAGTACCACAATCTAGGAATACTGAAATGAGTCTTTTCTAGAAAGACTTCTTCCCTGATTACTGAAAGACCCTACATATGGGACTTCCCTGTCTTCAGTCATGTTTCTCTTAAAAATGGGGTTTACAGGCCCTAAGCGGGAGAAGGTGATGGCACCCCACTCCAGTACTCTTGCCTGGAAAATCCCATGGACTGGGGAGCCTGTTGGGCTGCGGTCCATGGGGTCGCTAAGAGTCGGACATGACTGAGCGACTTCACTTTCACTTTTCACTTTGATGCATTGGAGAAGGAAATGGCACCCCACTCCAGTGTTCTTGCCTGGAGAATCCCAGGGATGGGGGAGCCATCTATGGGGTCACACAGAGTCGGACACGACTGAAGTGACTCAGCAGCAGCAGCAGGCCCTAAGCAGGCTCTGGAACTAGATACTTATGTGCCAGTTGTGGTAATTTAATAGTGCCTTCTCATCTAGTCGGGGCTTCCCTGATAGCTCAGTTGGTAAAGAATCCGCCTGCAATTCAGGAGACCCTGGTTCAATTCCTAGGTCAGGAAGATCCACTGGAGAAGGGATAGACCACCCACTCCAGTATTCTTGGGCTTCTCTTGTGGCTCAGCTGGTAAAGAGTCCATCTGCAATGTGGGAAACCTGGGTTTGATCCCCGGGTTGGGAAGATCTTCTGGAGAAGGGAAAGGCTACCCACTCCAGTGTTCTGGCCTGGAGAACTCCATGGACTATACAAAGAGTCGGACAGGACTGAGCGACTTTCACTTCACTTCACTTCTCATCTAGTCAACAAACCATCTAATAATGCACTGCTTTTAAGAAAGAATGTATGGTGAGAACAAAGCGATGAGGGCTCTGATAAAGACAATATTGAATGGTTAAAATGGCACATACCCACTTTTTTTTTTTTTAAAGCAAGCATTGTTCTTCTGCAAGAGATGATGTGAAAAATATTTCTAAATGGATGCCAACCAGAGAACCATAATGAGCTTACTCATTGAAGTCAACTTTGTCTTCAGCTCTGCTCAGTATTCATCTACAGGAGAGGATGTTAAATGCCAGACCTGTCTTTTTTTTTATAACACCCACCGAACTGTAAACTCAATTGTGACATAGTTTACCCAGAGATTCCATGGACAGAGGAGCCTGGAAGGCTACAGTCCATGGGGTCGCAAAGAGACTGTAGAGTACATCATGAGAAATGCTGGGCTGGATGAAGCATAAGCTGGAATCAAGATTGCTGGGAGAAATATCAATAACCTCAGATACACAGATGACACTATGCTTATGGCAGAAAGTGAAGAGGAACTAAAGAGCCTCTTTATGAAAGTGGAAGAAGAGAGTGAAAAAGATGGCTTAAAACTCAACATTCAAAAAACTAAGATCATGATATCCAGTGCCATCACTCCATGGCAAATAGATGGAGAAACAATGAAAACACTGACAGACTTTATTTTCTTGGGCTCCAAAATCACTGCAGATGGTGACTACAGCCATGAAATTAAAAGATGCTTGCTTCTTGGAAGAAAAGCTAGGACCAACCTAGACAGCATATTAAAAAGCAGAGACATTTCTTTGCCAATGAAGGCCCATCTGGTCAAAGCTATCGTTTTTTCAGTAGTCATGTATGGATATGAGAGTTGGACTATAACGAAAGCTGAGCACCAAAGAATTGATGCTTTTGAACTGCGGTGTTGGAGAAGACTCTTGAGAGTCCCTTGGACAGCAAGGAGGTCCAACCAGTCCATCCTAAAGGGACTGAGTCCTGAATATTCATTGGAAGGACTGATGCTGAAGCTGAAACTCCAATACTTTGGCCACCTGATGTGAAGAACTGACTCCTTGGAAAAGACCCTGATGCTGGGAAAGATTCAAGGCAGGAGGAGAAGGGGGCAACAGAGGATGAGATGGCTGGGGCGACAGAGGATGAGATGGCTGGTTGGCATCACTGACTCGATGGACCTGGGTTTGAGCAAGCTCCGGGAATTGGTGGTGCACAGGGAAGCCTGAGTGCTGCAGTTCAGTCGCCAAGTCACACAACTGAGTGACTGAACTGAACTGAACTTACCAGGAGAGGGCATCAGATGCCGCAAGTTAAGGCTTCAGTCCCACAAAACTGTCCCGCACTCCTAGGCCCACCCCCAATTCAGACACCAATCTCAAGTTTAGGTTGTTATTTGTGGCTCTAACATACTGGCTATAAATCAGAAGTTTCTTCGCCCCCTCCTCCAGTTTGATTAATTTACTAGAGCAGCTCACAGAATTTGGGAGAGGATTTTACTTACTAATCAGTTTATTATAAAAGGGTATTAATCAGTAACAGCCCAATGGGAGAGATTCATAGGGCAGGGTATGGGGAAAAGATGCAGAGCTTTCTTGCTCTCTCTGAGGACCACTCTTCCAGCACCTCCACAGATTCACTCTCTGAACCCTAGGTCATTCTGAAATTTTATAGAGCTTTCATTACATAGGCATGATTGATTGAAGCATTGGTCATTGGTGATTGAACTCAATCTCCAGCCCCTCTTCCCTCCCCTGAGAATGGGGTGGGGCTACTTTCAACCCTCTAATAACGTTTGGTCTCTGGCAGTTAGCCCCCATCCTTAGGTGTTTTCCAGAAATTACCTCATTAACATAAAGTCTGCTGCTGTTTAGTTAGTTGTGTCTGACTCTTTACAACCCCATGGACTATAGCCCACCAGGCTCCTCTGTCCATGGGATTTTCCAGGCAAGAATACTGGAGTGGGTTACCATTTCCTTCTCTAGGGGATCTTCCTAACCCAGGGGTCAAACCTGGGTGTCCCACATTGCAGGCAGATTCTTTATCATCTGAACCACCAGAGAAGCACCAGAACATAAGATCTGGTGTGGTTGAAAACGGGGTGTTATGAATATCAAAAGACACATTTATCACTCTTTGTTGTCGTTGTTGTTTAGTCACTCAGTCGTGTCTGACTCTTTTCCACCCCATGGAGTGCAGCACACCAGGCTCCCCTGTCCTTCACTATCTCCCGAAGTTTGCTCAACTCATGTCCGTTGAGTCAGTGATGCCATTCAACCATTTCATCCTCTCTCACCCCCTTCTCCTCCTGCCTTCAATCTTTCCCGATATCATGGTCTTTTCCAGTGAGTCAGCTCTTCACATTAGGTGGCCAAAGTATTGGAGCTTCAGCTTTATCATCAGTCCTTCCAATGAATATTCAGGGTTGATTTCCTTTAGGATTGATGGGTTGGATCTCTTTGCAGTCCAAGGGACTCTGAAAGGTCTTCTCCAACACCACTTTTAATTTCATGGCTGGAGTCACTGTCCACAGTATGAGGAGTAGAAGGGACGTGTGCTTATCTTCTCTGCAAGAACACCAAAATCACAACTAGCTACTGAACAATTGTTACTTTGTCCAAGCTCACTCTGCTTGCTGCATGACAGGCCACTGAATCTGAGAGAGGAGGTGTTGAGACAAGGAAAATGACTTTAATTGGGGAGCTGGCAGACTGAGAAGATGGCAGGCTAGCAGCTCAAAATAACCATCTTATTGGGGTCTGGATACCAGGTTCCTTTATAGATCAGAGAGAAAGAAGCAATGAGGAACTAAAATCAAAAGGCGGAATAGAGAGGGAGAGGCAATGGGGAAGTAAACCGAAAGGGTCTTCAGTCTTCCAAAACATCTCCAGGGGAATGTCCAGCCTTTGGAAGGGGTGTGTTAATCTCTTCTATTCACAGGTGGTCAGGGACAAACTATCTCCATGAGCTGTACAAAGGCACTTTAGTTTACAGTCAAGCAGAGAGGCAGGGGCCTCCAGGCAAGCCATTGAGTATGACTATAATAATAAAAGCAGTGAAAAGCAAGTCAAAGAAACAGTTTCCAACATGGAGTCAGAATTGGCTTCCTCCCTGCAACACAACCATTGACAAGAGGATGTTGGAACCCACTGAAAAAAAGACACTCCATGTCCAAGGACAAAGGAGAAGCCGAAATGAGACTGTAGGAGGGGTACAGTCCTGTTAAAATCAAACCTCATGCCTGCCAGACTCTTGGAGGCACAAACAAAACCTTGTGCACACCAGGATCCAGGGAAAGGAGAGGTGACCCTACAAGAAATTGAACCAGACCTGCCTTTGAGTGTTTGAGGGTATGCTTCGGAGGCATGGGTCAGCAGTGGCCTGCTGTGGGGACAGAGCCACTGACAGCAGCAGTCCTGGGAGGTGTGGTGTTGTGGCATAACTCCTCTTGGAGGAGGTCATCATTAGCCCTACGATACAGCCACAGGCAGATGATCCACAAACTGGAGAACAGTTATACCGAAGAGGTTCTTGCACTGCTGGTAAAGGTCTAGGCCCCACAACAGACTTCCCAATCTGGGGATCTGGGAAAGAAACTGGGAATCCCCAGGGAATCTGACTTTGAAGTTCAGCAGAATTTGATTATCACTTAGGAAATCCCAAGGGTTTTGGGAAACTGGAAGAAGATCATCATCATATATACATATATATATATAAATATATATATACTTGTTTTATAAATCACAATATCACAAACTAGCCAAAGCAGCAACTTTCAGCAGTTCTGTTAATGATGCTTCTTAGTTTGTCTATTCTCTTTTTTAACTGCAGATTTTTAAGTGTACATTTTCATAGATGTTGATAAATTTGTTTGACCCCAAGTAAAACATAGAACATTCTCATCATCCCAGGAAGTTCCTTCAAACTACTTCCCACTCAGAACGACCCACCCAGAAGCAAACACTGCTCTGATATCTTTTGCTGTAAATTAGTCTTGCCCGTTCTAAAACTTCATATAAATGGAACCATGTGGTATATACTTTTTGTGTCTCATTTTTTCCCTCAACATGATATTTATGAAATTCTTTTGTATTAATTTTATTTAATTAATTTGAATTTAATTCTTTTGTATAATTTTTTCTGTGTATTGATATTTCTTTTTATTACTGTATAATATTTTATTGCACAAATGTACAATGTTTATTCATTCATCTGTTGATGGACATTTGGATTGTTCTCAGATTGTGGTGCTGGAGAAGACTCTTGAAAGTCCCTTGGACTGCAGGGAGATCAAACCAGTCAATCCTAAAGGAAATCAACCTTGAATATTCATTGGAAGGATTTATGCTGAAACTGAAGTTCTAATACTTTGGCCCCCTGAAGCAAAGGGCTGACTCACTGGAAAAGACCCTGATGCTGGGCAAGATTGAAGGGAGTGGCAGAAGATGAGATGGTTAGGTAGCACCACTGACTCAGTGGACATAAATCTGAGCAAACTCTGGGACATAGTGGAGGACAGAGGAGCCTGGCAAGATATAGCCCTTGTGTTCACAAAGAGTCAGACACAACTGAGTGACTAAACAGCAACAATAACAAGTTATTATGAATAAAGCTTCCACAAACATTGGTTCACAGATATTTTGGTGGGCATTCATTTATTTCTCTTGAGTAAATACCTAAGACCAGAACAGCTGATTGTGGGGTAGGGGTATTACTGTGCTTGGGCTGCCATAACAAAATACCGCAGACTGAGTGGTTTAAAAAACAGAAATTTATTTCTTACAGTTCTGGAGGCTACAAAGTCCTGGAAAGTTCTGATCTGAGAAGTCTAAGATTGAGGCATTAGCATGGTGGATTTATTCTGAGGCCTCTTCTCTTGGCTTGAAGGCTGTTGCCACATGACCTCTTCTTTGTGAGTGTAGGAAAGAGAAAGAGAGCAAGCTGTTTAGTGTCTTTTCTTATAAAAGCCCTAATCCCATCAGGAGGGCCCCCCCCCCTCATGACTTCATCTAAGCCCTAATTACTTTCCAAAAGGCTTCATCTTCAAATACCATCGCCATCTCATTGGGGTTAGGACTTCAACATATGAATTTGGGAGGGACATAGACATTCAGTACATAACAATAGAGAATGTTTAACTTTAAAACAAACTATTAAATATTTTTCCAAAGTGATTGTATCATTTTATACATGCAGGAGCAATGTAGGAGAGTTCCACTTGTCCGACAAGTTCACCAATGCTTGATACTGTCATCTCTTTCATTTTTGCCTCTTTATTGAGTATTCATGGCATCTCATTGTACTTTTAATTTGCATTTCCCTGAAAACTTATGATTTGAGCCCTTTTTCAGGTGTGCATGGGCCATTTTTATATGTTCTTTTGTGAAATGTCTGCTCAAGTCTCTTTAAAGTCACAATCACAGTTTTCAAGGCCTTTGTGAAATATGATTTATTTGGTACCAAAGGATACAAGCAGGCCTGAGGGGAGATAGGAATTGCAGTGATGTGCAGTGCCCTCCATTACAGCTATTTTTCTTATTTTCCCAGCCATAAATTAAATTTTATTAAACCTCTAGATGCTGTATAAATGTAAACTGTCCCTTAGTCTTTTGATCACATTAACTTAATTTAGCTGCTCTTAAACTTCCCCTGGTAAATTTAATTGTGTCAATGATTCTGTAGGTAGGGAATTCCTTTGAAAGGCCTGGCTGAATTGTTTCAAACTCAGATTGATAAAAATTTGTATCAAAACTTATCAACTCAGTTCAGTTATTTCATGCTGTTAAGAAATTTATCCTGAGCAGAGATTCTACATTCTCATTATATGCTGTGTTCATCATTGCTCAGTTGTGTACCTGAGCACAGCTCTGTGTCTGCAGATGACCCCAGTTGGCAGCACACTGCTCATTCTATCAGTAGACTTCAGGGGTCACACTGCACAGCATCCTTGGTTCCAATCCTTGCATCATCTTAAAAATTTTTCTATATAAGGTTTAATTATTGAACTGCCTAATACATAACAACATATATCTGTAATCAGTACTGTATATCATTATACCTATTGTTGTTGTTCAGTTGCTCAGTCCTATCTGGCTCTTTGTGACCCCATGGACTGCAGCACGCCAGGCTTCCCTGTCCTTCACCATCTCCTGGAGCTTGCTCAAACTCATGTCCATTTAGTCGCTGATGCCATCCAACCATCTCATCCTCTGTCATCCCCTCTCCTCCTGCCTTCAATCTTTCCCAGCATCAGGGTCTTTTCAAATGAGTTGGCTCTCGGCATCAGGTGGCCAAAGTACTGGAGCTTCAGCTTCAGCATCAGTCCTTTCAATAGATATTCAGGGTGGATTTTCTTTAGGATTGTATGGTTTGATCTCCTTGAAGTCCAAGGGACTCTCCAGAGTCTTCTTCAACACCACAGTTTGAAAGCATCAGTTCTTTGGCATTCAGCCTTCTTTATGGTCCAACTCTCACATCCATACATGACTACTGGAAAAACCATAGCTTTGAGTAGACAGACCTTTGTTTGCAAAGTGATACCTCTGCTTTTTAATATGCTGTCTAGATTTTTCATAGCTTTTCTTCCAAAGAGAAAGTGTCTTAATTTCATGGCTGCAGTCACCATCCACAGTGATTTTGGAGCCTAAAAAAATAAAGTCTCTCACTGTTTCCATTGTTTCCCTATCTTTTTGCCATGAAGTGATGGAACTGGATGCCATGATCTTAGTTTTTTTGAACATTGAGTTTTAAGCGAGTTTTTTCACCTTTTCTCTTTCACTTTCATCAAGAGGCTCTTTAGTTCCTCTTTGCTTTTTGCCTTATACCTATACCAGTTAATAACTTTGAAATACAAATCTAATCTTGTCCTACTGTTATTCAGTCACCCAGTTATGTCTGACTCTTCATGACCCCATGGACTGCAGCACACCAGGCCTCTCTGTCCCTCACCATCTCCCAAAGTTTGCCCAAGTTCATGTCCATTGCATTGGTGATGCCATCCAGCCATCTTATTCTCTGACACCCTCTTTGCCTCCTGCCCTCAAGCTTTCCCAGCATCAGGGACTTTTCGAGTGAGTCAGCTGTTCGCATAGATGACCAAAATACTGGAGCTTCAGCAAAAATTACTGGTTGACTTAGGTGCACATATTTTGAAACATTTACAATTGATCAAGTTATGGCAAGTAACCCACACTTTTTCTGTTCTCATTCATGTTGTTGATGACATTACATTAATACTTTCTTTCATTTCTCAGCTCAGCAGTACACTGGCCCAAGAAATGTGACTTGGTGGTGCAATATCAACAAACAATTCTAGTCTTAAATCACTTCTAGTAACCTATGAGTGGCAGTATTTCAACCTAGGCTACCTTTGTTTGATACAAGAATAATATTTTGAAGAGGAAAAATTCATAAAGTCTGAGTTCCCTTCATTAACAAAAATCAAGTAGTGATAACTTGTTTAGCAAACATCAAGTAGCAGCAAACTGTGGCATGTTAACCTCTTGGTACCCCAGCATATATTTTGTAAAGATTTCAAGATACCCTTTACAGATTTCCTCCTGTGCCCAAAGCAGTATGCTCATAAGGCATGTGATTCTGTGTGTTCTAAGGGCCTCCAGACACCAGGTAAAAATGAGCCCACATAGAAGGACAAATCTGAGAAACAGTCTCTTGGCTGAAGTGAGCATTCTCTATCCCAACAGGAAAAGGTGGAAAATTATGATTAGTAAATGTACGCATACATCTTAACATACAGAAAATTTAGATGTATCTTCTATCCAAGAATATATAGTTAAGGTTTAGTTCAGTTCAGTTCAGTTCAGTCACTCAGTCGTGTTCGACTCTTTGCGACTCCATGAATCGCAGCACACCAGGCCTCCCTGTCCATCACCAACTCCCGGAGTTCATTCAAACTCATGTCCATTGAGTCGGTGATGCCATCCAGCCATCTCATCCTCTGTCGTCCTCTTCTCCTCCTGCCCCCAGTCCCTCCCAGCATCAGGCTCTTTTCCAGTGAGTCAACTCTTCGCATGAGTTGGCCAAAGTATTGGAGTTTCAGCTTCAGGATCAGTCCTTCCAATGAACACCCAGGACTGATCTACTTTAGGATGGACTGGTTGGATCTCCCTTGCAGTCCAAGGGACTCTAAGAGTCTTCTCCAACACCACAGTTCAAAAGCATCAATTCTTCGGTGCTCAGCTTTCTTCACAGTCCAACTCTCACATCCATACATGACCACAGGAAAAACCATAGCCTTGACTAGACAGACCTTTGTTGGCAAAGGAATGTCTCTGCTTTTCAATATGCTATCTAGGTTGGTCATAACCTTCCTTCCAAGGAGTAAGTGTCTTTTAATTTCATGGCTGCAATCACCATCTTCAGTGATTTTGGAGCCCCCCAAAAATAAAGTCTGACACAGTTTCCACTGTTTCCCCATCTATTTCCCATGAAGTGATGGGACCAGATGCCATGATTTTAGTTTTCTGAATCTTGAGCTTTACACCAACTTTTTCACTCTCCTCTTTCACTTTCATCAAGAGGCTCTTTAGTTCTTCTTACCTTTCTGCCATAAGGGTGGTGTCATCTGCATATCTGAGGTTATTGATGTTTCTCCCGGCAATCTTGATTCCAGCTTGTGGTTCTTCCAGCCCAGCATTTCTCATGATGTACTTTGCATATAAGTTATAAGCAGGGTGACAATATACAGCCTTGCTTATATTGTAAAGTGAGCCATTGACAACCAATTTATTTTTAAATAATTAAGTGACTTTTTAATCAAAATAATTTTTAGTATCATGATATTTTTATAGGAAAATTTCTAGCAAATAATAGTATAACATTATTTAACACACCAAACACCATGTTAATTGACAGAGTTAGCAGTATCATTTTCATCCTTCAGCAAGTGTCTCTTTCAGGTATCTCAAACTCAGTATTTAAAAAAAATTTTTTTTTCTTTATTGAAGGATAATTGCTTTACAGAATTTTGTTGTTTTCTGTAAAACCTCGTCATGAATCAACCATACGTATACATATATCCCCTCCTTTTTGTAATCCCCTCCTGTCTCCCTCTCCATCCCACCCCTCTAGGTTGATACAGAGCCCCTGTTTGAGTTTCCTGAGCCATACAGCAAATTCCTTTTGGCTATCTATTTTACATACGGTAGTGTAAGATTTCATGTTACTCTTTCCATACATCTGATACTCCCCTCCCTTCTCCCCATGAGTCTATTCTCTATGTTTGTTTCTCCACTGCTGCCATGCAAATAAATTCTTCAGTTCCATTTTTCTAGATTCCATATATGTGCATTAGAATATGATATTTATCTTTCTTTCACACTGTATAATAGGTTCTAGATTCATCGACCTCATCAGAACTGACGCAAATGTGTTCCTTTTTATGGCTGAGTAATATTCCATTGTGTATACATACCACAACTTCTTTATCCATTCATCTGTTGATGGACATCTAGGTTGCTTCCATGTTCTAGCTATTGTAAATACCACTGCAATGAACAATGGGATACATGTGTCTTTTTCAATTTTGGTTTCCTCATGGTATATGACTAGGAGTGGGATTGCTGGGTCATATGGTGGTTTTATTCCTAGTTTTTTAAGGAATCTCCATACCGTCTTTCATAGTGGCTGTATCAATTTACATTTCCACCAACAGTGCAAGAAGGTTCCCTTTTCTTCACATCCTCTCCAGCATTTATCATTTGTAGACATTTTGATGATGGCCATTCTTACTGGTGTGAGGTGATATATCATTGTAGCTTTGATTTGCATTTCTCTAGTAATGAGTGATGTTCAGAATCTTTTCATGTATTTATTAGCCATCTGTAGGTCTTCATTGGAGAACTGTCTGTTTAGGTCTTCTGCCCAGTTTTTGATTGGGTTGTTTGGTTTTCTGGAATTGAGTTGTATGAGCTGCTTGTATATTTTGGAAATTAATCCTTTGTCAGTTGTTTCACTTGCTACTATTTTTTTTCCCATTCTGAGGGTTATCTTTTCCTTTGGTGTGCAAAAGTTTTTAAGTTTAATCAGGTCCCACTTGTTTACTTTTGTTTTTATTTCCATTACTCCAGGAGGTGGGTCATAGAGGATTTTGCTTTGATTTCTGTCATCTACTGTTCTGCATATGTTTTCCTCTAGGAGTTTTATAGTTTCTGGTCTTACATTTAGGTCCTTAATCTACTTTGAGTTTATCTTTGTGTATGGTGTTAGGAAGAGTTCTAATTTCATTCTTTTATACAAAGCTGTCCAGTTTTCCCAGCACCATTTATTGAAGAGGCTGTCTTTGCCCCATTGTATATTCTTGCCTCCTTTGTCAAAAATAAGGTACCCATAGGTACATGGGTTTATTTCTGGGCTTTCTATCTTGTTCCATTGGTCTATATTCCTGTTTTTGTGCCAGTACCATGCTGCCTTGATGACTGTAGCTTTGTAGTATAATCTGAAGTCAGGAAGGTTGATTCCTCCAGCTCCATTCTTCTTTCTCAAGACTGCTTTGGCTATTCTGCATCTTTTGTGTTTCCATATGAATTGTGAAACTTTTTTTCTAGTTCTGTGAAAATGCCATTGGTAATTTGATAGGGATTTCATTGACTCTGTAGATTGCATTTGGTAGTATAGTCATTTTCACAATATTTATTCTTCCTACCCAGGGACATGGAATATCTATCCATCTGTTTATGTTATCTTTGATTTCTTTCATCAGTGTCTTATAATTTTCTATGTACAGTTCTTTTGTCTCCTTAGGTAAGTTTAAGTGAGTGAAAGTCACTTAGTCGTGTCCAACTCTTTGTGACCCCATGGACTATACAGTCGATGGAATTCTCTAGGCCATAATACTGGAGTGGGTAGCCATTACCTTCTCCCAGGGATCTTCCCAACCCAGGGATCAAACCCAGGTCTCCTGCATTGCAGGCAGATTCTTTACCAACTGAGCTATCAGGGAAGCCATATTCCTAGGTATTTAATTGTTTTTGTTGCAATGGTGAATAGGATTGATTCTTTAATTTCTCTCTTTCTGATTTTTAATTGTTAGTATATAGAAATGCAAGTGATTTCTGTGTATTGATTTTGTATCCTGAAACTTTGCTAAATTCATTGATTAGCTCTAGTAATTTTCTGATACTATTTTTAGGGTTTTCTATGTACAGTATCGTGTCACCTGCAAACAGTGAGAGCTTTATTTCTTTTCTGATCTGGATTATTTTATTTCTTTTTCTTCTCTGATTGCTGTAGCTAGAACTTTCAGAACTATGTTGAATAACAGTGGTGAATGTGGACACCCTTGTCTTGTTCCTGATCTTAGGGGGAATGCTTTTAGTATTTCACCATTGAAAATAATGTTTGTGGTAGGCTTATCATATATGGCCTTTACTATGTTGAGGTAGGTTCCTTCTATGCCCATTGGAAGGAAAGTTATGACCAACCTAGATAGTGTATTAAAAAGCAGAGACATTACTTTGCCAACAAAGGTTCGTCTAGTCAAGGCTATGGTTTTTCCAGTGGTCATGTATGGATATGAGAGTTGAACTGTGAAGAAAACTGAGCGCTGAAGAATTGATGCTTTTGAACTGTGGTGTTGGAGAAGACTCTTGAGAGTCCCTTGGACTGCAAGGAGATCCAACCAGTCCATTCTGAAGGAGATCAACCCTGGAATTTCTTTGGAAGGAATGATGCTAAAGCTGAAACTCCAGTACTTTGGCCACCTCATGCGAAGAGTTGACTCATTGGAAAAGACTCTAATGCTGGGAGGGATTGGGGGCAGGAGGAGAAGGGGACGACAGAGGATGAGATGGCTGGATGGCATCATCGACTTGATGGACATGAGTTTGGGTGAACTCTGGGAGTTTGTGATAGACAGGGAGGCCTGGCGTGCTGTGATTCATGGGGTCGCAAAGAGTCGGACATGACTGAGTGACTGAACTGAACTGAACTGAATCAGAAATGGGTGCTGAATTTTGTCAAAGGCTTTTTCTGCAT
Organism: Bos taurus; assembly: GCF_002263795.3. Classification (NCBI taxonomy): domain Eukaryota; kingdom Metazoa; phylum Chordata; class Mammalia; order Artiodactyla; family Bovidae; genus Bos; species Bos taurus. The sequence goes on from NC_037334.1 coordinate 39,835,202, forward strand.
CTATTGAGATTATCATATGGTTTTTATCTTACAATTTGTTAATATGATGTATCACTTGGGTTGATTTACATATATTGAAGAATCCTTGCATTCCTGGAATAAATCCAGCTTGATCATGGTGTGTGAGCTTTCTGATGTGTTGCTGAATTCTGTTTGCTAAAATTTTGTTGAGGATTTTTGCATCTATGTCCATCAGTTATATTGGCCTGTAGTTTTCTGTGTTGTATTTGGTTTTGGTATCAGGGTGATGGTGGTCTTATAGAATGAGTTTGGAAGTGTTCCTTCCTCTGCAATTTTTTGAAAGAATTTTAGGAGAGGCATTAGCTCTACTCTAAGTGTTTGACAGAGTTCTCCTGTGAAACCATATGGTCCTGGGTTTTTGTTTTTTGGGAGATTTTTGATCAAAGTTTCAATTTCAGAGCTTGTAATTGGGTTTGTCCATAATTTCCATTTTTTCCTGATTCAGTCTTGTAAGATTGAACTTTTCTAAGAATCTGTCCATTTCTTCCAGGTTATCCATTTTATGGCCATACAGTTGTTCATAAGAGTCTCTTATAATTCTTTGTATTTCTGCATTATCTGTTGTAACCCCTCCTTTTTTATTTCTAATTTTGTTGACTTGATTCTTCTCTCTTTTTTCTTGATGAGTCTGGCTAAAGGTTTGTCTATTTTATCTTCTCAAAGTAACAGCTTTTAATTTTATTAGCCTTTACTATTGTTTCTTTCATTTCTTTGTCATTTATTTCTGCTCAGATCTTTATGATTTATTTCCTTCTACTAATTTTGGTGTTTTTGTTGTTGTTCTTCTTCTTTTTCTAGTTGTTTTAGGTGTAAAGTTAGGTTGTTTTTCTTGTTTCTTGAGGTACGATTGTATTGCTATAAACTTCCCTTTTAGAACTGCTTTTGCTGCATCCCATAGGTTTTGTGTTGTTGTGTTTTCATTGTCATTTGTTTCTAGAAATCTTGATTTCCCTTTTGATTTCTTCAGTAACCTGTTGGTTATTTATAAATGTGTTGTTTAATCTCCATGTGTTGTATTTCTTACAGTTTTTATTTTCTTGTAACTGATACCTAGTCTCATAACGTTGTGGTCAGAGAAGATGCTTGATATGATTTCAGTTTTCTTAAATTTACTGAGGTTTGATTTGTGACCCAAGATGTGGTCTATCCTGGAGAATTTTCCACGTGCACTTGAGAAGAAGGTGTATTCTTCTGCATTTGGATGGAATGTCCTGAAGATATCAATGAGATCCATCTCATCTAATGTATCATTTTTAAGACTTGTGTTTCCTTATTAATTTTCTGTTTTGATGATCTGTCCATTTGTGTGAATGGGGTGTTAAAGTCTCCTACTATTATTGTGTTACTGTCAACTTCCCTTTTTATGTCTGTTAGTGCTTGTCTTATGTATTAAGGTGCTCCTATGTTGGGTGCATAGATATTTACAATTTTGTGTCTTCCTCTTGGATTGATCCCTTGATCATTATGTAGTGTCCTTCCTTATCTCTTGGAATCTTTTTTATTTTAAGGCCTATTTTGTCTGATATGAGGATTGCTACTCCAGCTTTATTTTGCTTCCCATTTGCAAAGAATGTATTTTTCCATCCTCTCACTTTCAGTCTATATGTGTCTTTAGGTCTAAAGTGGGCTTCTTGCAAACAGCATATATATGGATCTTGTTTTTGTATCCATTCAACTAGTCTGTGTCTTTTGGTTGGAGCATTTAATCCATTTACATTTAAAGTAATTATTGATATATATATATATATATATATATTCCTATTGACATTTTCTTAATTGTTTGGGGTTAATTTTGTAGATCTTTTTCCTTCTCTTGTATTTCTTGACCATATAAGCCCCTTTAACATTTGTTGTAAAGCTGGTTTGGTGGTGCTGAATTCTCTTAACTTTTGCTTGTCTGAGAAGCTTTTTATTTCTCCATCAATTTTGAATGAGATCCTTGTTGGGTACAATAATCTTGGTTGTAGATTTTTCCCTTTCAGTACTTTAAATATGTCCTGCCATTCCCTTCTGGCCTGCAGAGTTTCTGCTGAAAGATCAGCTGTTAAGTGTAAGGGGTTTCCCTTGTATGTTACTTGTTGCTTCTCCCTTGCTGCTTTTAGTATTCTTTGTTTTTGTTTAATCTTTGTTAGTTTCATTAGTATGTGTCTTGGCATGTTTCTCCTTGGGTTTATCCTGTATGGGACTTTTTGTGTCTCTTGGACTTGATCGACTATTTCCTTTTCCATGTTGGTGAAATTTTCAACTATAATCTCTTCAAAAATTTTCTCATAGTGTTGGTGCGTTTGATATTGTCCTAGAGGTCTCTGAGACTATCCTCAGTTCTTTTCATTCTTTTTACTTTATTCTGCTCTTCTGAAGTTATTTCCACCATTTTATCTTCCAGCTCACTGATTCATTCTTCTGCTTCAGATATTTTACTATTGATTCCTTCTGGAGTATTTTTAATTTCAATAATTGTGTTGTTTGTCTATGTATGTTTATTCTTTAATTCTTCTAGGTCTTTGTTAATTGATTCCTGCATTTTATCTATTTTGTTTTCAAGGTTTTTAATCATCTTTACTCTCATTATTCTGAATTCTTCTCCAGGTAGTTTGCCTATTTCTTCTTCATTTAATTGGACTTCTGTGTTTCTAGTTTGTTCCTTCATTTGTGTAGTATTTCTCTGCATTTTATTTCTCTTTTTTTTTTTAACTTATTGTGTTTGAGGTTTCCTTTTCCCAGGGTTCAAGGTTGAATTCTTTCTTCCTTTTGATTTCTGCCCTCCTCAGGTTGATCCAGTGGTTTGTGTAAGCTTCATATAGGGTGAGATTTGTGCTGAGTTTTTGTTTGTTTTTCTTCTGATGGACAAGGCTAAGTGAAGTGGCAATCCTTCCTGCTGATGACTGGGTTTGTATTTTTTGCTTTGTTTGTTGTTTAGAGCAGGTGTCCTGCACAGGGTGCTACTGGTCTTTGGGTGATGCCAAGTGTTGTATTCAAGTGGCTTCCTTTGTGTGAATTCCCAGTACTTGATACTCCCTAGGGTTAGTTCTCTGGTAGTCTAGGGTCTTGGAGTCAGTGCTCCCACTCCAAAGGCTCAGGGCTTGATCTCTTTAAGCAGTAGACAAGGTGAGAGTGGATTTTGGTGCTGTGTTTCTTATGTTTTATTTTCTGTCTCAAACTTAGTATGTTTTAAATTGGATATTTCATCTTTTCATCCAAACCAACATTTTTTTTTTTTTTTGGTTTTTTAGTTAGTTTTAGTGTTAGTTTATGGTACCCCACTCCAGTAGGAGGAGGCTGGTAGGTAGTCCATGGGGTTGCTAAGAGTCGGACACGACTGAGCGACTTCACTTTCACTTTTCACTTTCATGCATTAGAGAAGAAAATGGCAACCCACTCCAGTGTTATTGCCTGGAGAATCCCAGGACGGGGGAGACTGGTGGGCTGCTGTCTATGGGGTCGCACAGAGTCAGACAAGACTGAAGCGACCTAGCAGCAGCAGCAGCAGCAGTGTTAGTTTTACTAATGTTTTTAATAGATTTTGTTTGTTTGTTTGTTTGTTTTAGATCAGTGTTAGTTTCACAGCAAAATGCCTCTCTGGGAGGGAGTTGTGAAAGAGGAAAGGTTTCCATATATTGAGAAGTCCCCTCACTGGTGAGAATAAGGAATGGAGGGGGAGTTTTGGAGCCTCAGAGAAGAGCACAGAAACAAGTGTGCAGAAGGCAAAGCAGAGAGAGATCTGCACAAAGGGTCAGTGCCAACCAACACTCACTACTCTGAGACACTTGTCTACTGGCTCACTGCGCTGGGTGGGGACTGGATACTGAGGCTTGGGCTTTGGAGCTCAAACCCTGGGGAGTGGACTGGGGTTAGGTACAAGAAGACAGCCTGAGGGAGCTAGGGTGTAGTGCACCACAACTGAGGGAGTATGGGGAGAAGCCTGGGCCTGGACAGGGAGACAAGGGACCCTTGAGGGACACTCAAGCAGGGGGTGGGCCTGCCATAGGAGCTGCTTTCTCCAGTTGCTCTCAGGTGGCAGGGCATGCCCACATGTGCTTCAGGGGCAGGTGCCAGTCATGGCTGCAATCTTAGCTCCAGAGGTGGATGTGGATCACTGCCAGTGCCACTACCAAGGCTCCTATGAGTGTTGCAGGCCACTGCCTCATCTTCCTGGGAGCCAACACGGCCTGTCACTGCTGCCAAGGGCCCTGGAACCTGGTGCCAACCACATGCGATCTGCCACTGCTATCACTGCTGCTGCAAAGCGACCTATGCCTGGGAGCCAGCCTCATCCCCTGCCCTTCCTGGGAATCTGTACAAGCTGTAGGCCTTCATACCTGCATGCTGCCTATTGAGGGGATATCAGCCAGCACGTGCTGAGGCAAGACAGAGCAAGCATCCAAACCAAAAACAGCCCTCATCCCCCCAAAATATTAAACCCACACCAGCCACACAGGGATGCTCTCACTTATAAATAGCCCTCCAAGACTGCAGTAGATAGTTGTTTCTCCTAAACTCACATAATAAGAGAAATACAAACAAAATGAAGAAGAAGAGGATGCACTCTTAGTCAAAAGACCAAGAAAATTCCCCTGAGCAATGAAACAGAACTCTTCAGTCTAACAAACACTGAGTTCTAAAGAGAGGTAATGAAAATACTGAAGAAAGTAAGAAAGGTTATTAAAAAATGAAGATTACTGTAAAAAAGGAACCAGAAACTCTAAGAGGGAGCCAAAAAAATTAGAAAATCCATTTTCCAAGATGAAAACTGAGCTCAAGGCAATGAATAGCAGAATTAACAATGCAGAAGAAAAGATAAGTGACCTGGAAGATAGACTAATGGAAATTATCTAATCAAAGAAGCAGAGAACCAAATTTAAAAAAAGAAAAAATGAAAGCAATGTAAGAGACCGATGGGATAATATAAAGCAAGCCAATTAAGCATAATAGGAATTCCAAGAAGAGAAGAAAGAGAAAAGGTATTGAAAATATATTTAAAGAATTTATGGCTAAAAGTTTCCCAGACCTAAAGAAGGAAAATATCCAGATACAGGAAGCACATAAGGTCCCAAACAAGATGAACCCAAAAAGACTTACACCAGGATGCATTATGTGTAATAAAAGTAACTAACTATTAAAGAAAGAATTCTAAAGGCAGCAAGAGAAAGTTAAAGAGTTAATTACAAGGGAACCCCTGTAAGACTATCAGCTAATTTCTCTACAAAAGACTACAGGCCGTAGTTCAGTTCAGTTGCTCAGTCGTGTTCGACTGTTTGCGACTCCATGAACCACAGCACACCAGGCCTCCCTGTCCATCACCAACTCCCGGAGTTCACTCAAACTCATGTCCATCGAGTCAGTGATGCCATCCAGCCATCTCATCCTCTGTCGTCCCCTTCTCCTCCTGCCCTCAATCTTTCCCAGCATCAGGGTCTTTTCCAATGAATCAGCTCTTCGCATGAGGTGGCCAAAGTATTGGAATTTCAGCTTCAACATCAGCCCTTCCAATGAACACCCAGGACTGATCTACTTTAGGATGGACTGGTTGGATCTCCTTGCAGTCCAAGGGACTCTCAAGAGTCTTCTCCAACACCACAGTTCAAAAGCATCAATTCTTCGGTGCTCAGCTTTCTTTATAGTCCAACTCTCACATCCATACGTGACCACTGGAAAAACCATAGCCTTGTCTAGACTGACCTTTGTTAGCAAAGTAATGTCTCTGCTTTTGAATATGCTATCTAGGTTGGTCATAACTCTCCTTCCAAGGAGTAAGCGTCTTTTAATTTCATGGCTGCAGTCACCATCTGTAGTGATTTTGGAGCCCAAAAAATAAAGTCTGACACTGTTTCTACTGTTTCCCCATCTATTTCCCATGAAGTGATGGGACCAAATGCCATGATCTTAGTTTTCTGAATGTTGAGCTTTAAGCCAACTTTTTCACTCTCCTCTTTCACTTTCATCAAGAGGCTCTTTAGTTCTTCTTCACTTTCTGCCATAAGTGTGGTGTCATCTGCATATCTGAGGTTATTGATATTTCTCCCTGCAATCTTGATTCCAGCTTGTGCTTCATCCAACCCATCATTTCTCATGATGTACTCTGCATATAAGTTAAATAAGCAGGGTGACAATATATAGCCTTGACGTACTCTTATTTGGAACCAGTCTGTTGTTCCATGTCCAGTTCTAACTGTTTCTTCTTGACCTGCATACAGGTTGCTCAAGAGGCAGGTCAGGTGGTCTGGTATTCCCATCTCTTTCCGAATTTTCGACAGTTTATTGTGATCCACACAGTCAAAGGCTTTGGCATAGTCAATAAAGCAGAAGTAGATGTTTTTCTGGAACTCTCTTGCTTTTTCAATTCAAAATGGCTCCCAGACATGGTGTTGCAATGATTTCTACTGTTCCTAAGTGCAGGAAGGCCATGATGTGTTTAATGGAGAAAATAATCTTTGTTCAGGCACCAAGTACAGTGCTATTGGCTATCAGTTCAATGTTAATGAATTTACAATATATATATTAAGTAAGGTATCTTTAAGCACAAACACACATACAACAAGGTTATGTATTGATTGGTTGACCAATAACAGTGTGAGCAGAGGTTCACAGGAACCTATTTCTCCTAATAGCAGTGGTTCAGTATTCACTGATTAAGTGTTTATCATGACTTCATTGAATATAACTACTTCACATAGAGAGAATTGATTGTATTATTATCCCTAGATGATAAAGCTGAGGTGCAGAGATATAAGGCATTAGCCTAGCCTGGGATCACATAGCTAGTAAATAGTATAGCTTATATTAGAACTTGGGGCAGTCTGACTCCAGAACCTGTATTCTTCCCCACCACACCATCCTGCCTCTTGTATGGTGAGAGTATCCTGGGTATCAGTCTTCCTTGAAGGTCAGGGTTGGAAGTAGGAAACAGGATGCCCTGGAAAACCAACTCTTCTCAGCATCCCAGCCTCTTTAGAGATAATAGTATTCTGGGTTGTTAAGTCAAACCTGTAATGTCTCAATGTCCTTGGGAAACAGGGTAGTAGCATTTCTTTGTAACATCTGAGTGTCCTGGGATCATCAGGCTGCTCTGGATGGCTAACCTGAGTTCCCTTATAAGATTAGGGTCTCTTGAGGCAGCAAGAGTATGGGAATTCAGTGTCTGCTTGTGGGTCCAAGTTGGCTACAAGAGACTTTTTGCCATGGGGCTCAGGCTTCTCTAGGAGGTCATAGTATATTCTGGGGTTGAGGGAGAAGTTTCACATCTTGGACCACTGCTTCTTGACTCTCATGTTGTTATGAGTTGAATGTTTGTGTCTCCTCTCAGTTCAGTTCAGTTCAGTTGCTCAGTTGTGTCTGACTCTTTGCAACCACGTGGACTCTCTGTCCATCACCAACTCCTGGAGTTTACTCAAACTCATGTTCATTATGTCAGTAATGCCATCCAACCGTCTCATCCTCTGTTGTCCCCTTCTCCCCCAGCCTTCAGTCTTTTCCAGCATCAGGGTATTTTCCAAGGAGTCAGTTCTTCACATCAGGTGGCCAAAGTATTGGAGTTTCAGCTTCAGCATCAGTCCTTCCAACGAACACCCAGGACTGAATTCCTTTAGGATGGACTGGTTGGATCTCCTTACAGTCCAAAGGACTCTCAAGAGTCTTCTCCAACATCATAGTTCAAAAGCATCAATTCTTTGGTGCCCAGCTTTCTTTATAGTCCAACTCTCACTTCCATACATGACTACTGGAAAAACCATAGATTTGAGTATACAGACCTCTGTTGGCAAAGTAATGTCTCTGCTTTTTAATATGCTGTCTATATTGGTCATAACTTTACTTCCAAGGAGCAAACATCTTTTAATTTCATGGCTACAGTCACCATTTGCAGTAATTTTGGAGCCCCCCAAAATAAAGTCTCTCACTGTTTCCATTGTTTCCCCATCTATTTGCCATGATATGATGGGACCAGACGCCGTGATCTTAGCTTTCTGAATGTTGAGTTTTAAGTCAACATTTTTACTCTCCTCTTTCACTTTCATCAAGAGGCCCTTAAGTTCTTCTCCACTTTCTGCCATAATGGTGGCATCATCTGCATATCTAAGGTTATTGATATTTCTCCCAGCAATCAGCTCATATATTAAAACCCTAAACCTAATATGGTGCAATGATATTTGGAGGGTGGGCCTATGGGAGAGAGAGGGTGATGATCTCTCTCTCCTAGGGTTGAGAGAGATCATGAGGGTGAGACCACAAGATGAGATTAGTATCTTTTTAAGAAGAAGAAGAGAAACCAGGGCTGAGTTTTCCATCTTGTGAAGGCAGAAGGTGGCTGTCTGCAATCCAGGAAAAGGGCTCTCAGGACCTGAATCAGCTAGCACCTTAGTCTTGGATTTCTCAGACTCTGGAAATGTGAGAAATGGAAATCTATTGTTTTAACCACCCATCCTTTGGTATTTTGTTATGGCAGCCAGAGCTAATGAAGACAAGTGTATAGTCAGTTCTCCTGGGGATCTTGTTACAGTGAAGATTCTGATTCAGTAGGACTCAAGTGGGGTTCCCAAATTTGCATTTCTAACAAGCTTTCATGTGCTGCTTATTATTCTGATCCATGGATCATATTGTAATCTTAAGAATCCTAGAAGATTACCATGCTTTCTGAATTGAATTGTACTTTTAAAGGATATGCTTAAAGGATTAGCATGACCTTGGGGATTCTATGGGTACAGTGTGTTCCAAGACTAATAAAGTATTCTCATGGATTCAGTCTATACTGAGATTTCAAAACTTCATGGCGGGTGACAGGGATTATCTCCTAGTAGAGGTGAAATGTTCTAGGTTTCAGTGTGTCCTAGAGAACCCAGAGTCCGAGGATACTGGGTTCTCTTTAAAGGGTCAGAATGTCCTAGGGACGTCAGAATGTACTTCCTGGAGCTAAGTAATCTCAAGAAGCAGACTATTGCAGGTGTCAGAGTGTCCTGACTGCTCAGGGACGCTTGATGTGTCAGGGTGTCCTTGAAGAATCAGAATGTCTGGCCTCTGCAGAGTTTTGGGGTCTGGGAGAATCAGGATGTACCTGGAATTCAGACGCTCTTCAGGGTCAGGGTACTCTGAAGTTCTGCACAACCTTGGAAGTTCAGGGAGTCCTGCGGGGTTCTGGATGAATAAGGAGGTGACATTTGGGAAAGGAAAGCAGAGAATACTTGAGAACTATGCTTGGCCAGAAGACTCATCCTATGCTTTATGTTGTTCTGAGAGGGTGTCCAGAGTATTCTGAGAATCAAGATATGGGAGCGGTGGCTGCGCGGGCACAGGAGGGCCTAGAGGAGCTATCCCACGTTGAGGGTCAGGAAGGGTGGTGGTGAGGAGATACCCCTCGTCCAAGGTAAGGAACAGCGGCTGCGCTTTGCTGGAGCAGCCGTGATGAGATACCCCACGTCCAAGGTAAAAGAAACCCAAGTAAGACGGTAGGTGTTGCAAGAGGGCATCAGAGGGCAGACACACAGAAATAATCACAGAAAACAGTCAATCTAATCACACTGGGACCACAGCTTTGTCTAACTCAATGAAATTAAGCCACGCCTGTGGGGCCACCCAAGACGGGCTGGTCATGGTGGAGAGGTCTGACAGAATGTGGTCCACTGGAGAAGGGAATGGCAAACCACTTCAGTATTCTTGCCTTGAGAACCCCATGAACAGTATGAAATGGCAAAATGATAGGATACTGAAAGAGGAACTCCCCAGGTCAGTAGGGGCCCAATATGCTACTGGAGATCAGTGGAGAAATAACTCCAGAAAGAATGAAGGGATGGAGCCAAAGCAAAAAGAATACCCAGCTGTATATGTGACTGGTGATAGAAGCAAGGTCTGATGCTGTAAAGAGCAATATTGCATAGGAACCTGGAATGTCAGGTCCATGAATCAAGGCAAATTGGAAATGGTCAAACAAGAGATGGCAAGAGTGAATGTCGACATTCTAGGAATCAGCAAACTCAAATCAACTGGAATGGGTGAATTTAAGTCAGATGACCATTATATCTACTACTGTGGGCAGGAATCCCTTAGAAGAAATGGAGTAGCCATCATGGTCAACAAAAGAGTCCGAAATGCAGTACTTGGATGCAAGCTCAAAAACAACAGAATGATCTCTGTTCGTTTCCAAGACAAACCATTCAGTATCACAGTAATTCAAGTCTATGCCCCAACCAGTAACGCTGAAGAAGCTGAAGTTGAACGGTTCTATGAAGACCTACAAGACCTTTTAGAACTAACACCCCAAAAAGATGTCCTTTTCATTATAGGAGACTGGAATGCAAAAGTAGGAAGTCAAAAAACACCTGGAGTAACAGGCAAATTTGGCCTTAGAATACGGAATGAAGCACGGCCAAGACTAAGAGAGTTTTGCCAAGAAAATGCATTGGTCATAACAAACACCATCTTCCAACAAGACAAGAGAGACTCTACACATGGACATCACCAGATGGTCAACACCGAAATCAGATTGATTATATTCTTTGCAGCCAAAGGTGGAGAAGCTCTATACAGTCAGCAAAAACAAGACCAGGAGCTGACTGTGGCTCAGATCATGAACTCCTTATTGCCAAATTCAGACTGAAATTGAAGAAAGTAGGGAAAACCACTAGACCATTCAGGTATGACCTAAATCAAATCCCTTATGATTATACAGTGGAAGTGAGAAATAGATTTAAGGGACTAGATCTGATAGAGTGCCTGATGAACTATGGACAAAGGTTTGTGACATTGTACAAGAGACAGGGATCAAGACCATCCCCATGGAAAAGAAATGCAAAAAAGAAAAATGGCTGTCTGAGGAAGCCTTAAAAATAGCTGTGAAAAGAGGAGGTGAAAAGCAAAGGAAAAAAGGAAAGATATAAGCATCTGAATGCAGAGTTCCAAAGAATAGCAAGAAGAGATAAGAAAGCCTTCCTCAGCAATCGATGCAAAGAAATAGAGGAAAACAACAGAATGGGAAAGACTAGAGATCTCTTCAAGAAAATTAGAGATACCAAGGAAACATTTCATGCAAAGATGGGCTCGATAAAGGACAGAAATTGTGTGGACCTAACAGAAGCAGAAGATATTAAGAAGAGGTGGCAGGAATACACAGAAGAACTGTACAAAAAAGATCTTCACTACCCAGATAATCACGATGGTGTGGTCACTCACCTAGAGCCAGACATCCTGGAATGTGAAGTCAAGTGGGCCTTAGGAAGCATCACTACGAACAAAGCTAGTGGGGGTGATGGAATTCCAGTCGAGCTATTTCAAATCCTGAAGATGATGCTGTGATAGTGCTGCACTCAATATGCCAGCAAATTTGGAGAACTCAGCAGTGGCCACAGGACTGGAAAAGGTCAGTTTTCATTCCAATCCCAAAGAAAGGCAATACCAAAGAATGCTCAAGTTACCACAAAATTGCACTCATCTCACACACTTGTAAAGTAATGCTCAAAATTCTCCAAGCCAAGCCTCTGCAATACATGAACTGTGAAATTCCAGATGTTCAAGCTGGTTTTAGAAAAGGCAGAGGAACCAGAGACCAAATTGCCAACATCCACTGGGTCATCGAAAAAGCAAGAGAGTTCCAGAAAAACATCTATTTCTGCTTTATTGACTATGCCAAAGCCTTTGACTGTGTGGATCACAATAAACTGTGGAAAATTCTGAAAGAGATGGGAATACCAGACCACCTGACCTGCCTCTTGAGGAATCTGTATGCAGGTCAGGAAGCAACAGTTAGAACTGGACATGGAACAACAGACTGGTTCCAAATAGGAAAAGGAGTACGTCAAGGCTGTATATTGTCACCCTACTTATTTAATTTATATGCAGAGTACATCATGAGAAACGCTGGGCTGGAGGAAGCACAAGCTGGAATCAAGATTGCCGGAAGAAATATCAATAACCTCAAATATGCAGATGACATCACCCTTATGACAGAAAGTGAAGAGGAACTAAAAAGCCTCTTGATGAAGGTGAAAGTGGAGAGTGAAAAAGTTGACTTAAAGCTCAACATTCAGAAAACTAAGATCATGGCATCTGGTCCCATCACTTCATGGGAAATAAATGGGGAAACAGTGGAAACAGTGTCAGACTTTATATTTTTGGGCTCCAAAATCACTGCAGATGGTGACTGCAGCCATGAAATTAAAAGACGCTTACTCCTTGGAAGAAAAGTTATGACCAGCCTAGACAGCATATTGAAAAGCAGAGACATTACTTTGCCAACAAAGGTTCGTCTAGTCAAGGCTATGGTTTTTCCAGTGGTCCTGTATGGTTGTGAGATTTGGCCTGTGAAGAAAGCTGAGCGCCAAAGAATTGATGCTTTTGAACTGTGGTGTTGGAGAAGACTCTTGAGAGTCCCTTGGACTGCAAGGAGATCCAACCAGTCCATTCTGAAGGATATCAGCCCTGGGATTTCTTTGGAAGGAATGATGCTAAAGCTGAAACTCCAGTACTTTGGCCACCTCATGCAAAGAGTTGACTCATTGGAAAAGACTCTGCTGCTGGGAGGGATTGGGGGCAGGAGGAGAAGGGGATGACAGAGGATGAGATGGCTGGATGGCATCACTGACTCGATGGATGTGTGTCTGAGTGAACTCCGGGAGTTGGTGATGGACAGGGACGCCTGGCGTGCTGCGATTCATGGGGTCGCAAAGAATCGGACAGGACTGAGTGACTGAACTGAGCTGAGGAGGGATCAGAATGTACTTGCGTGTTTTAGCTTTTTAGTTTCCTAGAAAGAAGTCTTTGGGAATCACCTGCATAATGAGATACCAGGCAGGCCCTACTCCTGGCCCCCATTTGTACCCCCTCTCCCTTCTCATGATGGGGTTCTGAGGAGGGGTCTCAGGCATAATGCATTTTCTCCTCCTTCCCCTGTCTGCTCCCAGGAGGGGATTTAAAAGGACAAAAGAATTTGGCCTTCTGGGAATATGAGCTCTTGGCCCCAGTCCCTGGACCCTCCAACAGAGCACCTTCTCTCATCCGGCTTGTGATCCTCCCTTGATGATGGGGGCTCTGGTGACCAGGCAGTGATTGGATGGGCCCACAGGGGTGAGGAGGAGGTCACTCCTCCAAGGCTCAGGGAGAATAGAGGTAGTGTGGGATTGCAAGCTGGGAAAGTAGGCAGCTGAGAGCAAAGGGAGAGAACGGCAACCCAGAGAGAACGGGTAGGGAGAGAAAAATGGAGACTAAAACAGAGGAAAAAGAGTGAGGGCAAGACAGCCAGAAGGAGAGCATACTTAAGCGAGAGAATGGAAAATTAGAAACAAAAGTTAGAAAAAAGGAGAGAGGGAGGAAGACAGAGATATCTATCTATATCTATATTTATATTTACCTAGGGAGAGAGATTCAGAGAGGTATAAATAGAGGGAGAACAATCAAGATACCAGGCATAGAGGGGAACAGAAACTTAGAAAGACTGATCCAAAATCAGAGACTTAGGACACGGGACTGGACTGTCTTTGGTCTCTTTTGTGAGCCATGGACACAGAAGGGAGCAGTGAGCAGGGTAAGCAAACGAAGGAGCAAGTTTGCAGCAGCCTGTGGCCTGAGGGCTACCCAGCCGCTGAGACTGTGACCTCCTCAGTGGGTGAGTGAATCTTTGGGTGGTGTTCCTGAGGAAGCAGCCGGTGTGTGGGCACCATGGGGGCAACTGTTTGCCATGAGGAAGATGAAGAGGAGAAATAGAAAACCAGAATCCTAGAATGTTAAAAATAAGGGAACCTTAGAAGGCATGGGGTGGTACAACTTGTCTGCTTTACAGAGTTGGTGTCACTGAGGCCCTGCCCTGAGGAGGGGGCAGAGTCAGAGCTGAAATCTGTCTCCTCACTCCTGACCTCAGAGTTCACTGACTGCATAGCCTTCTCTGAGGAAGAGAGCTGGAGGGACCAGAGCTTTGGATCTGAGTAGAGTAAGGGGCCGAGGTGGACACTGAGCACCAGGTGGGGACACCTCCTGGGTCCCCATGGGGATGGGATCTTCACTCCAGACGTGTTTTTTTCTGTGTGTGCCTTCCAGGTGTTTCCTTTTGCTCCTGTTCTCTCTTCCCTGACTGGCTCTCAGACTAATTAGTGTGGGGGCTTAGTAAGCCTGGAGGGAGAAGAGGCAAGCCTTTCCCACGAGCTCAGGTTCCTGCAGCCTGGTGGCCGGGCCAGGACTGGGATAGGGGAGAAGATGAAATGCATGCATGGGGAGGGTGCATCTGAGCAGAAGAGGGAGGGATGTTCCATCTTCCCAAGTGAAGGGTATAGGATGGGAACAATATAAAGTTTTAAGTTGCATATGAGCCATGAGAGCAGGGAGCAAGTAATAGGGGTCTTAGAGACCTGGGCAATTTGTTACCGTGTCAGAGTGAACATAAGGTACATAGGGTAAGATCAGGAAGGTGGTATGTATGCTTAGAGAGGTGGAAGGCTGTTGAGGAGCATGCCTTACATGGGGACCCATCTGGGGGAATGTAATAGGTAGTGGGCATATGGGTGCAGAAGTGAGACAGAAAGAGCGTGAATGTCCAGGACAAATGAATCTGAGGTGTGGACCTCATCTGGAGATGGCAGCCTGAGTTAGGGGACTGAGAAGCAAAGTGGAGCCAAGGCTGAGCTAGATTCAGCTGGTTCTGAAAGCTGAAGAATTTCTGGCTGGGGCAGAGTGTATGAGCAACACATTGGCCCGAGTAGACTCTGGGGATTCCAGCATATGTGGTCTGGGATGGATGGATGGGTCTCTGAGGCAGCAACCTCTCCCTCCCCTCTTCTCCTCAGATATGAACACTCAGCCCTATCGGAACCTCTCTGGTGTAAGAGTGGGGAGACCAAAGCTTTCCCTGCAAGGAGTACAGAGGGGTCGGCCACACTCCCGGCGCCGTCACCGCACCACCTTCAGTCCAGCGCAGTTGGAACAGCTGGAGTCAGCTTTTGGGAGGAACCAGTACCCTGACATTTGGGCACGAGAAAGTCTCGCTCAGGACACAGGCCTCAGTGAGGCCAGAATCCAGGTGATGGCCCAGAATTCCGTGCCTCCACCCCCCAGGAAGAAATGCAGATTCAGTGCCTGGGAACTACTGGGGCATAAATTCTCAGGGCATTATAACCCTAACCCAAACCTTCACCAGAACAGAGTCTTATCCAACAGTCAAGGTAACCTCATCTGTACCAGGAATGTCACTTGAGTTTAACCCTGACACTAACCTAATGTAACTTAAATTCCAACATCAACCCCCAGTATCGACCCCCAACCTTAATAGTGATCTGAACCACAGAATTTCAGTCCTAACTATTTCTACACATATGTAACCTTGTCTCTAACCATGGCCTTGAAACTTGATCAGCCTGATACACCCTTATTTCTAACCATATCTTGTGTGTGTGTGTGTGTGTGTGTTAGTTGCTCAGCTGTATCTGACTCTTTGCAATCCCATGGACTGTAGCCCATCCATGGAATTCTCCAGGTAAGAATACTGGAGTGGGTTGCCATTTCCTTCTCCAGGGGATCTTCTTGACCCAAAGATTGAACCCAGGTCTTCTGCAATGCAGGCAGATCCTTTACCATCTGAGCCACGAGGGAAACCATATCTTAGGAATCTTAATCTTAGAATAAACTATACTCTAAAGCCAATCTGGTCTATGACAATTAAACTCATCCATAGTCTTAAACTCTAATAACCCTAGAGGAAGTTTCCCATTCTCTGGGGAAGGGAAATGTCATTTTGTCATGTTTATCTCTTTCCTGTTGGAAGTTGACATTTATTACTCACCTAAAATTGAAGCAGGGCAAATTTAGACATGGACTGGAGGAATGGTGTGGTCTTACTTTGTCACTGGGCCTGGCTCAGTTATGCCTTTTGCAAGAGCTTTGCCTCCTCTGGGGATGTGGGGGAATTTTATGCCCTGTACCTTCAGTCTTCAAGGAGAGAGTATGCATGTGATAATGCCACCTATTTGAGAGAGAGGCTCTGATGCGGCTCTTCTTCCCCCTCTTCAGGTCTGGTTCCAGAACCGCAGAGCTAAGCAGAGGAAGCAAGAGCGGTCACTGCTCCAGCCACTGGCCCACCTGTCTCCTGCCACCTTCTCTGGTTTCTTGCCTGAGCCCCCTTCTTGTCCCTACTCGTACCCAACACCACCTCCCCCAATGACCTGCTTCCCTCACCCCTACAACCATGCTCTTCCATCTCAGCCCTCCACAGGTAGTTCCTTTGCTCGACCCTACCAGTCTGAAGACTGGTATCCCAACTTGCACCCAACCCCTGCTGGTCATCTGGCCTGCCCTCCACCCCCACCCATGCTTCCCCTCAGCCTTGAGCCACCAAAGTCCTGGAACTAAAGTAAACAAGTACTGATAAGGTAATTTCCCAGTCTGTGACCCTCACAAAACAGAGAAAACTGGGTGATTTCCTTTCCTTCTAAGGGTGAAGTAAAAATATGGTGAGGGGTAGCACAGAAATTGGGAATGTAGAAATGGGAGATTATGATGAAGTCTCACTGAGGTGACTGAGTAAATTTAAGGAGGTGAAACTACTGGAAGATGTAGGGAAAAAACCCCAGTGTAGGTGACTGGTGGAAGGGTGGAATTGAGGGAAGCAATGGTTGCTGCTGATGAATGGAAATGGTTGTAGGGTATAGAACTTTGTGGGTTTCATTCATTGAGATCACAGCTGAGAACCTTTATTCCTGTTGTTTCTAGCTGATTTCAGTCAGGCATTTGATGTGTAAGTCTACTTATATATCCCTTCCCCATCACCACCGCCCAAATCTGTCATTAACTTTTGTTCATTCTATTCTGAAAATCCTGGAGAAGGGAAGGGCAACCCACTTCATTATTCTTGCCTGGAGAAGCCCATTGATAGAGGAGCCTGGTGGGCTACAGTCCATGGGGTTGCAAAGAGTCAGACATGACTGAAGGGACTTAGCAAGCACACATTCTGAAAATAGCTCCTGAATTTATTCCTCTCCTTTCTATTCCAGCAGACACTTTGCTTTTACTGGCCCACATTTTCTAATTAATCCTCCTTCTTGGTTCCCTTAGGTCCAGTCTTTCCCACTTCCAACAGGCCGTGCACGTCTGATAACATAAGAATAGCTCTCCAATGTGTTATAAACAATAAATAAATAATAACTGATAAAACACATACTCAGCCTGTAAGAATCTTCAATGTTACTTTCAACCTAACTTTTAAGTCAACTGCATGTGGTTTTGTTATTGAGCAAAGGCTCCTGTGGCACAGAAAGCCAAACTCTGACGGTGAATGTTTACAGCACAGTAAGGTTTTATCGCAGGGCTCCAAGCAAGGGAATGGGAGGCAAGTCAGATCCACTCCCACTTGGTCTTTGGGTTGGGGGTGTTTTTAAAGGAGAAGAACAAATAAGTTGAGATTAATCATCATCTTGTGACATTTCTGTGACATCTCTTAATCATAGTTGTGGAAATAAGAATATCTCTAGTTTATGATTCTCTAGTCAGGTGGTCCATGCCTGGGGCTTCTGTGAGCTTATCCTACTCTGGAGAAACAAACCTGAGTTTGCGTGTTAATAGTAATACCTACAGCAGCAATTTTAGTTGTCTGATTCTGATTGATTAGTGTTCGTTTGACACAGGATTGAGGTCAGAATAAAAGTGAATACAGTTTTGAATAGAGAGATTAATCACAAACTCACAAAAAGGAACTCAGTTTTAGAGAGGCTCAGTTTCAGAGAAGGAACAGTTTGATTAAAGGAAAACTTTTCCATTCGCAAACCATGAGTCTTGTGGCTCATAAGAGGTCATTCCCGGTGAAGTACCTCAGTCTGAGCTCTCCCAACAGAAACATGGTGTGGTATAGTTTGTGATGTCATTTATATACCTTATTGCTTATAAGGTACTTATTTTACTCATAACTTATTTAAATGTAGGCCTACCTCACTTACTGGTAGGTCCATAGAAGAATTCTGAGTAAACAAGCCTCTAGGGATTTTGTTTACAGTTTTTTATATGTATTGATATTACATAAAAAATGTCAAAACCTCTGTGAGGGACAATTCCATTTCCATGTAATTATCCCCTTGGGCCAGACTGCCTTCCAGAAAGATAATACTGGTTTGCATGCCTCTCAAAATATCAGTATCAGTATCAAAAATGATTGACATTGATCATTTTGGAAAATGTATTCCCTGAGAGTGACGTTTCCTTGCTGGTTACTTTTTTCAGTTTTCATTAATCAATTGCTAGTGAAAGTTGAAGATAGTTTCATGTTTATTGACAATTTACTTTTTTTTCTCTTCTGCCTTGCTTCTCTGAGTTATTTGTATAATTGTGTATTGATCTAGTCATCTTTTATTAGTGTTTCAGGAACCACAGGTGAGGGATCGCCCCTTCTTTTTTCTGGATTCACCCATATTTTCCTCATTATCTGGATCAAAATATTATGCCTTGAATCATCTTAAATTTATTTTAGTTTGTGCAGTAAAATAGTCATCTAATTTCCCCTCAATCAGCTAACTGGTTTTTCCCAAAATAATTTATTTAACAGTTTAACACTGGTTTGCAAAAACATTTCCCCACATACTAAGTTCTCATATGGGACAGTTGTAGATGCCTAATTCTTTTCCACCAAGTAGCTTCTCTATTCTGGTATCAGTTACATAGAGTCTTAATTATCAAACATTGTAAGGATTATTGATATCTCTAAAATGTTAAATTTCCTTATTCAAATACAAGGTGACTCTGGTCATTTTTTCCCAGCCTTTTCTTATGTTCCTCAGGAAACTTCTGGATATTTTTTCATAAAACAAATCTTTTTATTTACTTATTTATTTTTAACTGAAGGATAATTGCTTTAAAATGTTGTGTTGGGCTCTGCCAGACATCAGCGTGAACCAGCCATAGGTATGCATATGTTCCTTCCCTCTTAAACCTCCCTCCCACCTCCTACCCCACCACACCCCTCTAGTTTGTCACAGACTCAGATTGATCTCCCTGTGTTATACAGCAACTTCCCATCACCTATCTATTTTACGTATGGTAATTTATATATTTCAAAGCTAGTCTCTCAATTTGTCCCACTCTCTTTCCCTATCTGTGTCTGTAAGTCTGTTCTCTATGTCTGAGTCTCTATTCTTGCCCTGCAAATAGTTTCATCAGTACCATTTTTCTGGATTCCATATACGATAAAAAAATCTTAATAGGAGTTTTATAACTTACAAAAGTTAAGTATGCTGGTTGTAACAGTCAACTCAAAAGATTTATATATATATATATATATATTTGACATATATATGTGAATATATATTACCTTGAATATATATTTATATATATTAACTGGATTAATCACAAAACTTCATGTTAAGCAAACTCAACTCAACATGAGATAAACAACATTAGTAGTGTGTATCTGTCCAAAATTTAATTTACTCATAGAAAAATATATAGGTATGCACACACTAATTTTTTCCTTTTTAAAAATAAAAATGAGATCCTACCATAAGTGGATATAGACATAAAAACATCTTTCAAGTGGATCACATAGATTTTACTGTTTTCATTCCATTAACTGGCAGTTTTATGAGCCACTTAACCATTCACCTGTCATTTGAGACTCACAGTTGATTTGATACTTTGTTTTGTTTTACCACCACAAATGTCACTGCAGTTGTCTTATTAAAAGATAATTCTCAGAAAAAGGTAAAATCATGACTTTCATAGATATGAAAATTGTATTTAACTCATTGTTAATAAGGCAAAGAATGATAAAGATGTGCATCCCCACCCCCATGGAAACATGGATACAATTAAGTATTTGTCCAGCCTGACTGTTGCTGGCTTTTCATGACTTTAAAATAAATTGTGATCAAATAATAGTAAAAAAAAAAAAAAAGAATGATAAAGATGTCAAAGCCAATTCATAGGACAAAGAACAAACATATTTATAGATAAGAAATAGTGAAATCAATGTGTAAATGGAGGCAAAATTGTCTCCTGGTTGAGGAGGGAAGTCAACTGACCCTCTAGGGAATGGGATTTATGCATATGTCTATAAGACAACATTCAAAAAACTAAGATCATAGCACCTGGTCCCATTACTTCACGGAAAATAAATGGGGAAACAATGGAAACAGTGACAGACTTTATTTTCTTGGACTCCAAAATCACCGCAGATTGTGACTGCAGCCATGAAATTAAAAGATGCTTGCTCCTTGGAAGAAGAGCATACCAAAAGCAAAGACCTTACTTTACTGACAAAGGTCCATCTGGTCAAAGCTATGGTTTTTTCCAGTGGTCACGTATGGATGTGAGAGTTGGACTATAAAGAAAGCTGAGCGCCGAAGAATTGATGCTTTTGAACTGTGATGTTGGAGAAGACTCTTGAGAGTCCCTTGGAGATCCAACCAGTCCATCCTAAAGGAAATCAGTCCTGAATATTCATTGGAAGGACTGATGCTGAAGCTGAAAGTCCAATACTTTGGCCACCTGATGCAAAGAACTGACTCATTTGAAAAGACCCTGATGCTGGGAAAGATTGAAGGTGGGAGGTTAAGGGGCTGACAGAGGATGAGATAGTTGGATGGCATCACTGACTTGATGGACATGAGTTTGAGCAAGCTCCGGGAATTGATGGTGGACAGAGAAGCCTGGTGTGCTGCAGTCCATGGGGTCACAGGGTCAGACACGACTGAGCAACTGAACTGAACTGAAGGTTTTAAAATCTATTCTTGGTTCTATACTCCAGAGTTGGTTCTCTCGGTAGCTTTCCAGGATCATACAAGCATTGGCATGTACCTGGGGTCCCCCTTCACCTTTCGCCTCCTGCTGGTTGTGAAATGAAATATTTTTGTGAAATGAAATATTTTCTGCTATACCAATAAACAAGCCATGCCACAGCCATCAGGGATTCCAGACTTCCAAATGTAAACTTCTGAGCCCAGGTGAAACAATACCAGCTATCTGACAGCCATCAGCCAGGGCTGAGGACCTGGGGTAGGTGTGAGAAAGCACAGGAGGCAGCCAACTGCCACATCCACTACCCCTTATGGTAAATGAGGAATTAAGGATGGGAACAGTCAAAAAGCAGGCTTTGGTTCCAGATAGCTGAGATACATATGAAAGAAATGATTTCAGTAAGCCTGGACACTTTCATCTTCCCATACATTGTTTAGTCGTTTAGTTGTGTCCAGCTCTTTGCGACTGCAGCACGCCAGGCTTCTCTGTCCTTGACCATCTCCCAGAGCTTACTCAAACTCACATCCATTGAATTGGTGATGCCATCCAAACATCTCGTCCTCTGTCGTCCCCTTATCCACCCGCCCTCAATCTTTCCCAGCATCAGGGTCTTTCCTAATAAGTCGGCACTTTGCATCATGTAGCCAAAGTATTGGAGCTTCAGCTTCAGCATCAGAGTGCTAAATTCCTTAACACGAGAGATTTGGTTTTGTTAATGAGTCCAAGTTTGCTCTGCTTGCCCCAGGATATACCAATAAATCCAAGGGACAAGATGTTGAGATAAAGAAGGCACTTTATTCTGGGAACTGGTTGACTGAGAAGATGGCAGGCTAGTGGCTCAAAATTAAGCTCAAAAAACCCATCTTGTTGGGGCCTGGATGCCAGGTTCTTTTATGGATCGGAGATACAGGAGGTGAGAAAACAAAATAAAGACCATTCAGTTCTTGCAAGTATCTTCTACAGCTGCAAGCCTCAGAAGGGGGATATGTTAGTTTCACTTCCTTCATTGGTGGGCTGAGTTGAACAGGCATGCTCAGTTGCGTCTGACTCTTTGAGACCCCATGGACTGCAGCCTGCCAGACTCCTCTGTCCATGGGATTTTCCAGGCAAGAATACTGGAGTGGGTTGCCATTTCCTTCTCCAGGGGATCTTCCCAACCCAGGGACTGAACCCATATCTCCTGTGTCTCCTGCATTGGCAGGTGGATTTTTCTTTTTTCTCATTAAACTTTTTTTTTAATGGGTCTCAAATTCTGTGACATATTTTTGGTCAAGTTGTTTTCTTTAGAAAGTACTGATTTTAAAAACCAATAACTTAACTTAAATTGCCACACACAAAACATACGGTCCACAAAACATTCTCCTTTCCTTCTGAAGGAAGATGCATTGTTGTAATTAACCAGTCTTTTACTATTAAACTTAAATGGCCAATTGAGACAAACAGTTATGAGACTGTTCTTTCACCATTGATTAAGACTGGGGTGGCAGGTATTGGGGATAATACTCATTTAACCTTCTGAGCTTTCTGGACAGACTTGGTGACTTTGCCAGCTCCACCTACCTTCTTGTCCACTGCTTTGATGACACCCACAGCAACCATCTCTCATGTCAAGCACAGCAAAACAGCCCTTGAGAGGATAGTTAGAGAAGGTCTTGACACACATGGGCTTTCCAGGAACCATATCAACAATGGCAGCAATACCAGATTTCAAGAATTTAGGGCCATCTTCCAGCTTTTTCCCAGAGTGACGATCAATCTTCTCCTTCAGCTCAGCAAACTTGCAAGCAATCTGAGCTGGGTGACAATCCAGCACAGGTGCATATCCAGCACTGATTTGGCCTGGATGGTTCAAAACAATCACCTGAGCTGTGAAGCCAGCTGCTTCCATTGGTGGGTCCTTTTTACTATCACCAGCCACATTGTCACGACGAACATCTTTGACAGACTCGTTCTTGACATTGAAGCCCACATTGTCCCCAGGAAGGGCTTCACTCAGTGCTTCATGGTGCATTTCTACAGACTTCACTTCAGTTGTTACACTGACTGGAGCATAGGTGACCACCATGCCAGGTTTGAGAACACCAGTCTCCATTCGACCCACAGGGACAGTACCAATACCACCAATTTTATAGACATCCTGGAGGGGCAAACGCAAGGGTTTGTCAGTTGGGTGAGTTGGTGGCAGGATGCAATCCAGAGCTTCAAGCAGGGTGCTTCCACTGGCATTGCTGTCCTTACAGGTAAATTTCCATCCCTTGAACCACGGCATGTTAGCACTTGGCTGCAGCATGTTATCACCATTCCAGCCAGAAATTGGCACAAATGTTATTGTGTCAGAGTTGTAGCCAATTTTCTTAATGTAGGTGCTGACTTCCTTAACAATTTCTTTGTATCTCTTCTGGCTCCGTGGAATCCATTTTATTAACTCCAACAATTAGTTGTTTCACACCCAGGGTGTAAGCCAGAAGGGCATGCTCACGGGTCTGCTCATTCTTGGAGATGCTGGCTTCAAATTCACCAACACCAGCAGCAACAATCAGGACAGCACAGTCAGCCTGGGATGTGCCTGTAATCATGTTTTTGATGAAGTCTCTGTGTCCCGGGGCATCAAAGATGGTAACATGGTACTTGCCAGTCTCAAATTTCCACAGGGAGTATCAGTGGTGATACCACTCTCATGTTCAGCTTACAGTTTCTCCAAGACCCAGGCATACTTGAAGAACCCTTTCCCAACTCAGCAGCCTCCTTCTCGAATGTTTCAATTGTTCTCTTGTCGATCCAGCCACATTTGTAGATCAGATGGCCAGTCGTGGTAGACTTCCCTGAATCTACTTGTCCAATGACAATCATATTGATGTGGGTCTTTTCCTTTCCCATTTTCTCTTAGGTTTAATGGTGGTTTTTACAACACCTGTGTCCTGGTGGCAAACCCGTTGCGAAAAAGCTGGTAGGTGGATTCTTTACCACAGAGTCACCTCAGAGGCCCCAGGTAGGCAGGGTCAGGCTATCTCCCTGAGGCAGGCCATTTTGTATGCCTATAATAACAAAAGCAACAAGATAAGGGATAAAATCACAGAAGCAAATCCAGGATGAATTCAAAACCCTTCCTGGTTATAGTTTTTCTTAATTAATCTTTTAATATTCAGATTACCTGCCCCTTGTTGCAAACTTCTATATAACCTGGCTCCTTTCCTCCCACCATACCCACCCTCCCCTCCGCAACCGCCCCCAACAGAGAAACAGTTCTCTCCAGGTCACCTGAGTTGCTGTGTCTTGGGCTTGAAGTCCTCAGGATTCCCACTGAATAAACCTCTCAACTTTTCGGCCCCTTATATTTTTTCAGTGGACAGGGTGAGCTGGCAGACTGATGGTCAAGTTCTCTGCTCTTCATCCCTGCCTTCCCTAGGCCTCTCAGCCTCCCGCCCACTGCCCCACCCACTAACCCACTACAAGAGAGAGAAGAGGAGCCAGGGAAGGAAGGCAGAGGGTATTTCTGCACCACTGACCCCCTCCACCCTCAGCCTCTCTGAGTACAGAGACTGAACTGAGGGGCTGAGGCTGGCCAGGTTAACAAGGCATCTCAGTGTCCCTGCTGGTCTTAGAAAGCCCAGGAGGCAAGACAAGGCATACCTCAACTCTTCACATTCCTCTGTCCTTCCTTCCTGGGAAGACTGTAATCTTCCTGGCAGAAGATTGCAATCTTTGCCCCAGTTAGGGTTAAAAAAAAAAATAGAAAAGAAAAGGAACAAAAACTGTTTTTCAAGCAGCAACATCCCCTCCCTTATCCCCATCAACCAAAGGGGAAAAGAAGCCAGTTGAGGGTAAAGACATCATGAATTTGTCTTTTCATTGGGAAATCTAAATTCCTGGCTTTTCAGGAAGATTCATTCCTAGCAGGCTTCAAATACAAGTTCAGAAAGCCAAATGACATGAGCCTGAAATGGGCTTCCCAGCTGGCGCTAGTGGAAAAAAAAAAAAACCCGCCTGCCAATGCAGGAGACATAAGAGACTTGGGTTCTGTCCCTGGGTGGGGAAGATCCCCTGGAGGAGGGCATGGTAACCCACTCCAGTACTCTTGCCTGGAGAATCCCATGGACAGAGGAGCCTGGCAAGGTATAGTCAACAAGGTTGCAAAGAGCTGGACATGACTAAGGCCACTTGGCACACAGCATAGAGGTAGAGGGTAGGAGCTCTGGGGTAGCAAAGCAGAGCTCAGGGCTCCTGGTGATGAAGCCAATTAGGGTGCTCCAGTTCACTACTGAAGACTGCTGGACTGGACCATGGAGCTCATGGGATACTCTAAGAGGGCTGGGAAGCGCAGTCCCAGAGAGCCTTCTGGTCTGGACTGGGAACGTGTGGGCCGAGCATGGTGATGTAATAAAGCAACCAGGTCTAAGAAAGCAGAGGAGTTAAAGCGTTCAGCTTATGTGAGAAATTATCCAGATTGGCTGGACCCTGCAGGGGGCCTCCCTCCCAGACACCTGGGGACTTCAGTGTTGGGCCACTTCTAGCTCTATCAGCCTCAGCTCTCTGGGAGAGCTCAAGCAATGTGTTTCTAAGTGCTCCAGACACTTCTTGGTCCCAAGATCTAGCTTGGCTGTCTGCCCAATGCAAACGATACCAGATGCCTTCAGGTTGCAGGACCAGGTCTCCAAGTTCTGAGCTTGTAGACTTAAGGGTCTTGAGAAGTCCCTCCCTGCACATCTTCAGTTTTTCCTCCAAACCTAGGGGTTCTGGTTCCCAAGATTGGGAAGAGAACATGTGAAGACCCCATCCACTGCCTGCCTGGCATCTCTTGTTGTTTACTCTGGTGTTTCTTTTCTTGTTCAATTACTCAGTCATGTCTGACTCTTTGCCACCCCATGGATTGAAGCATGCCAGTGTTCCCTGTCCTTCACCATCTCCTGGAGTTTGTTCAAACCTATCTACTGAGTTACTAATGCCATCCAACCATCTCATCCTCTGTCATCCCCTTCTCCTTCTGCCTTCAGTCTTTCCCAGCATCAAGGTCTTTTCCAGTGAGTCAGCTCTCACCAGATGGGCAAAGTATTAGAGCTTCAGCTTCAGCATCAGTCCTTCCAATGCATATTCAGGATTGATTTCCTTTAGGATTGACGGGTTTGATCTCCTTGCAGTCCAAGGGACTCTCAAGAGTCTTCTCCAGCACCACAGTTTGAAGGCATCAATTCTTTGACACTCAGCCTATAAAAAAGGTCCAGCTCTCACATCTGTACACGACTACTGGAAAAACCATAGCTTTGACTAAATGGACCTTTGTCAGCAAAGTAATGTCTCTGCTTTTTAATACACTGTCTAGGTTTGTCATTGCTTTTCTTCCAAGGAGCAAGAGTCTTTCAATTTCATGGCTAAAATTGTTGCAGGGAGGAAGCCAGTTCTGACTCTGTTGCAAACTGTTCCTTTGACTTGCTTTTCATCGCTCTTGTTACTATAATCATACTCAGTGGCTTGTTTGGAGGACTCTACTTTTCTGCTTGACTGTAAAGTAAAATGCCTTTGTTCAGCTCATGGAGAGATAGTTTGTCCCTGCCCACCTGGAAACAGGAGAGATTAATATACCCCTTCCAAAGGCTGGCCATTCTCTTAGAGATGTTTTGGAAGACTGAAGACCCTTTCACTTTACTTCCCCACTGCCTCTTCCTCTCTCTTCTGCCTTTTGACTTTAGTTCCTCATTGCTGCTTTCTCTCTGGCATAAAAGAACCTGGCATCCAGACCCGATAAGATGGTTATTTTGAGGCACTAACCTGCCATCTTCTCAGTCTGCTAGCTTCCTGATTAAAGTCATTTTCCTTGCCTCAACACCTCGTCTCTTTGATTCACTGGCCTGTGTTGCTGTGAGTAGAGTGAGCCTGGAGTCAACAACATAGTCACCATCCACAGTGATTTTGGGGCCCAAGAAATAAAGTCTGTTACTGTTGCCATTCTTTCCCCATCTATTTGTCTTGAAATGATGGGACTGGATGCCATGATCTTCGTTTTCTGAATGTTGAGTTTCAAGCCAGCTTTTTCACTCTCCTCTTTCACCTTCATCAAGAGTCTCTTTAGTTCCTCTTTGCTTTCTGCCGTAAGAGTGGTGTCATCTGCATATCAGAGGTTATTGATATTTCTCCCAGCAGTCTTGATTCCAGCTTGTGCTGTCTCTACCTAGACACACTCTCCTGTATGAGAGACTTCTCCAGTTCACTCACATTCCTAGACTGCACATCTAGGTGCAGTCTCCACCATCCACCAGTGCAAACAGCGTACTCTTTCATTCAACGTCTCCGTCTTTTGGCTCCGCTGCACTTCAGAGGATAACATCTAGGAATAGCTCTTGCAGACTCAGGAAGCAAGATCAGTGCCATTCGGGTAGGGATTCATGGTACAGGGGACCTAGGTATGAGATCTAAGGGAGAAGGAGCCAGGGATCAAGATGACAAGCACCATGGACCCCAAGAGCTTCTCACCTAGTAGAGACAGGAGCAGTTGGATGAGGACCAAAGAGGGCCCTCAAAGCATTGGGTCCAGAGTAGGGGTCCCCATGCCAGGCTCTAAGACTGTACTGGGTGGATTTTCCACACAGGGGCTCCTCCTAGCCAAATCTTCCCACTATTTGTCAGGTTTATTTTCTTCCATCAAATCTCCTGTAATTAAAATGCTCACTCTTTTCTACACTAGAAACAAAAGCTGAACCCAAAGTCCAGGTAACAAGAGCAGCTCTAAGACTCTATCTCTTTTGAATTTTGTCAGTTAGCTTAAGGATTTTCCAAATTCCTTCTTCAGAAATTGTTGCTGGCCAAAATCTTGACCTTCTCTGCCTACTGAAGCCGAATGAAAAAATATGGAGACAAAGTTTGGAGGAAACAGAAAGGTGGTTTTAATTCTCAGCTGGCAGAGAGGGGAACACAGTAGGCTCTTGCCTCAAGAACTGTGGCTCCCTATCCCCGCCTTCATGAGGAGTCTAAGGGCTTATATAAGGCAAGAGCTTGCAGTAGGGAGTCTGTGATGGGGAATAAAGGTGATAGGATCTTGATTTCTTCCTCTTGCATTGTTTCAAAGACAGTCATAAACTGGCGTCAGTAACCGAGTAATTGAGTGTGGCCATTTGGTAGCTTTGAGGCCTTATTTCTGATATGTAACTACAAGGGGAAGGGTGTTGTAAACACCAGATAGGGGATGTATTTAGCTAGAGCACCCCACTCCAGTACTCTTGCCTGGAAAATCCCATGGGCTGAGGAGCCTGGTAGGCTGCAGTCCATGGGGTCGCTGGGAGTCGGACACGACTGAGCGACTTCACTTTCACTTTTCACTTTCATGCATTGGAGAAGGAAATGGCAACCCACTCCAGTGTTCTTGTCTGGAGAATCCCAGGGACGGGGGAGCCTGGTGGGCTGCCGTCTATGGGGTCACACAGAATCGGACATGACTGACGTGACTTAGCAGCAGCAAAGGGAAAAATGTGAATTGTAGCTCCTGCAGAGTTAAGGGGCAGAAAAGCAAGCTTAGTTACAGACTTTCAGAGTTAGGAGTAGGTAAGTAAAAAACTAGGAATGTTCAGGCATGCTTACCATTCTCTTTATCTTCTTTGTTCTCAGGAAAGGGAAAAACTCCCTCCTCTTTTTCCCTTTTCACTGCAACAAATTCCCCGCTGTCAGTGTACTCCCTCCATATCAATGGAGGAAGGGAACTGGGTGCTGTTCTTACCTGGCTGAGGACAAAACTTCAGTTTTTCTTTGTTTGACAATCACCAGCTATTCAGCCCAGTGGCCCATCTATCTCCTACTTCAAGTATTCCTTGAGAGACGTGAACCCCAAGAAATTTTAATTGAGGTTATGAAGGACAGATGGACAGTCTTCTGCTCGTAGACTCTACTTAGTTAGGGTCACAGAGCTTTCACCTTGTTTTATTAAGGGGCCCCAGGGTGACTTTTGTGGTTATTCGTGCAGGATCTGTTCAGAGGAATAGCTGTAATCTTTTGGGGGCATGGGTTTTCTTTCTGCATCATAATTATCTTGATGTAAATCTGTTGTCATCTGAGGAAGATAAAACTTAACAGATATTAAAAAAAAAAAAAACAGAGGTTATAAATCAGTGAAAGAGTTATTGTAACTAGGGGTCAAAGAGAGAATAAGAACCAAGTTATGTTTGGTGACAATTTTGATTGTGGTCCAGGCAGGGTCAGTGCTTGGGTCATCCTCTCCATAGGAATGGACTCAGAAGTAATTGAAGGAATTGCAACCTGAACACTAATAGACAAAATAGAAAAAGTTAAGCCTAAGATTTAAGCCTGAATCTTAATTTAGGTTTAACACTTGGAGGAGACTTGTAGCCAGGTAGCCAGTTATCTAGGTTTGTCTAAGTAGGTCTTAACCCTTCATGTGGCTATTGGTCATTATGCATTTTTTCTCCCAACATATGATCCAGAGTAATTTCATTGTCAAAATATATAACAGTTAAAAGAAAAGACCTTTAAAAAATAAGGTTGTAGTCACCTGCTGATGGCAGATTTTGTTTTTAGAATGTCTGATGGCATCTTAAGTTTGACACAGCTCAGAAAACTCAAGTTCTTAACAATACAAGGACTTGTCTGAAATCACACCACAGTGTCACCTACTTATTTTCATAGCTACTCTATTTTGACTTTAACTGTAATTTTTCCTTAATAGCCAAAGCAACTGTCCCTGTCAATAATGTTAGTGTTTCTCTAGGTATGAGAAGATGCAAGAATCAGGGCTCATAAAAATCTCCTGAAAGTGTCTAACTATCTGAAGTCCCCTTCAGGCAGTTTTTTCCAGAGCACAGAGTGCCTCATTCCTAATTTCCACCCCGAATTCCTTTCAGAGAGTGTTGAAGGTGAGCAGCTTCAGTGGCCATGATTTAAACTTCTTGATGAAGGTCAAAGAAGAGAGTGAAAAGGAGTACGTCAAGGCTGTATATTGTCACCCTGCTTATTTAACTTATATGTAGAGTACATCATGAGAAACGCTGGACTGGAAGAAACACAAGCTGGAATCAAGATTGCTGGGAGAAATATCAATTACCTCAGATATGCAGATGACACCACCCTTATGGCAGAAAGTGAAGAGGAACTCAAAAGCCTCTTGATGAGGGTGAAAGTGGAGAGTGAAAAAGTTGGCTTAAAGCTCAACATTCAGGAAACGAAGATCATGGCATCCGGTCCCGTCACTTCATGGGAAATAGATGGGGAAACACTGGAAACAGTGTCAGACTTTATTTTTTTGGGCTCCAAAATCACTGCAGATGGTGACTGCAGCCATGAAATTAAAAGACGCTTACTCTTTGGAAGGAAAGTTATGACCAACCTAGATAGCATATTCAAAAGCAGAGACCTTACTTTGCCAACAAAGGTCCGTCTAGTCAAGGCTATGGTTTTTCCAGTGATCATGTATGGATGTGAGTGTTGGACTGTGAAGAAGGCTGAGTGCCAAAGAATTGATGCTTTTGAACTGTGGTGTTGGAGAAGACTCTTGAGAGTCCCTTGGACTGCAAGGAAATCCAACCAGTCCATTCTGAAGGAGATCAGCCCTGAGATTTCTTTGGAAGGAATGATGCTAAAGCTGAAACTCCAGTACTTTGGCCACCTCACATGAAGAGTTGACTCATTGGAAAAGACTCTGATGCTGGGAGGGATTGGGGGCAGGAGGAGAAGGGGATGACAGAGGATGAGATGGCTGGATGGCATCACTGACTCAATGGACGTGAGTCTCAGTGAACTCTGGGAGTTGGTGATGGACAGGGAGCCCTGGCGTGCTGCAATTCATGGGGTCGCAAAGAGTCAGACACGACTGAGTGACTGAACTGAACCGAACTGAAATATATTGGCAAGTGCCAATTTCTAATTAGCAGAGCCCCTTCAAGGTCATGAATCTGACCTTGGTTTGGGGGCATTACATGACCATTTTGTCCCATGGTGCCAGGAATGGTCATTCCCAGATCTTGTGAAGATTTCATTGACAGGCCACTCAATGTGCTGTTACTAGCTGCTGCTGCTGCTAAGTCACTTCAGTCGTGTCCGACTCTGTGTGACCCCATAGACGGCAGCCCATGGGCTCCCCCATCCCTGGGATTCTCCAGGCAAGAACACTGGAGTGGGTTGCCATTTCCTTCTCCAATGCAGGAAAGTGAAAAGTGAAAGTGAAGTCGCTCAGGTGTGTCTGACTCTTAGCGACCCCATGGACTGCAGCCTA
This sequence comes from Bos taurus, assembly GCF_002263795.3. Lineage (NCBI taxonomy): Eukaryota > Metazoa > Chordata > Mammalia > Artiodactyla > Bovidae > Bos > Bos taurus. The sequence continues at coordinate 39,866,112 of NC_037334.1, forward strand.
CCAGGCTCCTCCGTCCATAGGATTTTCCAGGCAAGAGTACTGGAGTGGGGGTGCCATTGCTTTAGACTAGGCCATAAAAGAGTATTCAAAATTCTCTGGACTACTTGTCCTTACTGGTCTCTTGTGGTCCAGGAAGATATTCCCTTTTGTTGTTTATTCTCATATCTAGAGTCACACTGTTACAATCATTGATCTCATATGAATTGTATACTATCATTTTATCAGTGGCTCAGTCACACACTTGGTAACCTAAGGGGCAACACTTTATGAAACAGGCAATATATGAAACAGTGTAGCTAGCAGTAATAGTAAAGTCATAAGTAAGAACTTCAGAACTTCCATTAGGTGTAGCCCAGTATATCCCAGTATATACCTAAGTCATCTGACTCAGTTTGTTCTATACCAATCCTTATTTCTTAGGGAAACTATATATTGGTATTGTCCATAAGGCACCCACACTATTTTCTAGTGTTACTGACTGATTATCCTTAATATGATTTAATTGTGCCCAGTATAGAAGAGCCTTTAAATTTAAATTACTGTAGCCTAATGTTAGGAGAAGGAAATGGCAACCCACTCCATTGTTCTTGCCTGGAGAATCCCAGGGACGGGGAGCCTGGTGGGCTGCCATCTACGGGGTCCCACAGAGTCGTACACGACTGAAGCAACTTAGCAGCAGCAGCAGCAGCCTAATGTTAACTACATAAATCCATCCCATAACTGTGGGAGGTTTTATTCCTTGGTTGAAATTTTGTTTGTTGCTCTGATTGAGCTTGAGTAATAGTGGAAAAATTTTATTTATGGCCAAGGTCAGGGCAGGTATTATTGATTGATAACATGAGGGGACCTCATCTTGTTATATCAACAGTGGACTGAACATGAGTAAAAAAAAATTTTTTTTATTGTGAGGGTGTTAACCTCTCGATTAGGGGAGGCTTTATCCCATCAAATAAAAATGAGGTTTGTCAGGGGGACGGGAAAAGCCAAGTGGCTGTCTTGGATCTCCCATAGCCTTGACTGTTTGATTTAAATGTTATTCACTTAGCCAAGGTAACAATGGAAGATTTCACAGGCAAAGTTCAACATCTGAAGAAAACTTGTACTGTGGACAAAATTCTTTCTTCAGGTTCCACTTTTCACAAGCCTTTTTAAACTTTCTGTATCTTTTTCCATTCAAAAACAGTCACCTGTAAGCCAGACCTACTTCCTCTGTTTTTTTGGGGGATGTTTAAATTTCAGCCAAGGTGGGCTGTGTATCTCAAGGACATCATAAGAGTTAATGTTAAGTTTTTTTTTTTCTAGGGATGTTTTTAACAAGCCAGCTGTTTTTAATTGCACATGCAAAAAGAACTGGCTTGTAATCGCAAAAGAAATTTTGTCTTAGCCAATTTTCTCTGGGGTCTAAAGGATATTGTGGCCACACTTTTCTCTTTCTGTGGTCTTAATTTTGATATTACTTTTTAGAAGTAGAGATATCTCATATACAATGTGTACATAGACATAAACAGATGGACTAGAGATCTCATATTGCTCATTGCTCTTTGGGTAATATGGATATTTAAATAGTATTCATTCTTTCAGCTATGAGCAGGGTATATCTTTCCATTAATTTGTGTCTGCTTCAATTTCTTTCAACAATATCTTATACTTTTATTGTAGAGATCTTATGCCTCCCCAGTTAAATATATTCCTAGGTATTTAATTTTTTTGATGTAATTTTAAAAAGGATTATTTCTTAATTTCTATTTTGATAGTTTGTAGTTAATGTATAGAAATGCAACAGGTTTGCAACCTATTTTCTGTTCTGCACATTGTTGACTTCATTAATGTTTAACAATTTTTAAATGGTATCTAGCATTTTCTAAACATAAAATTATGTCATCTATACCTGGTTAAAATTTTACTTCTTCCTTCCAATTTAAAGACATTTTATCTTTTCCTTGCACTATTTCTCTGACTAGAACTTCTAATACGTTTTTGAATAAAAGCAGCAAGAGAAAAGACAATATATGGAAGGAAAATTTGTAAACCTTAAATATAAGAGATTAATAAAAAGTGTGTTGCTGTTATTCAGTTGCACAGTCGTGTGCAACTCTTTGCAGATCCCGTGGGCTGCAGCACACCAGGCTTCCCTGTCCTTCACCATCTCCCAGAGTTTGCTCAAACTCATGCCCACTGAGTCGGTAATGCCAAACAACCATCTTGTTCTCTGTTGTCCCCTTCTCCTCCTGCCTTCAATCTTTTCTAGCATCAGGGTCTCTTCCAATGAGTCAGTTCTTCACATCAGGTGGCCAAAGTATTGGCACTTCAGCTTTAGCATCAGTCCTTCCAATGAATATTTAGGGTTGATTTCCTTTAGGAAACTGGTTTGATCTCCTTGGAACCCAAGGGACTCTCAAAAGTCTTCTCCAACACCACAGTTTGAAAGCATCAATTTTTTGGTGCTCAGCTTTCTTTATGGTCCAGCTCTCACATCTGTACATGATTACTGGAAAAGCCATAGCTTTGACTATACAGACCTTTGTCAACAAAGTCAAGTCTCTGCTTACCAGGTGAGTCTGAGAGCCCATAGATGCTATAGGACTGGGTCAGAGAAAATGAAATCCAAGAATGTTTACTTGAGGCCATTTGAGATCCATTCCTGCCTAACCTGGTGCATGAAAATTACTGTGGCTTTTTGTTTGATTGCCTCATTAAATAACTAATATATTTATTTATTATGCCCAAAGAGAATGGAATATTTTACTCTGCAATGCAGGGTCAATGTTGAAAGTTAAATGGAAGTTGGATTAGAAGAGTGAATGGAAGGGGTGCAGTGATTTCAGTAAAAGTAGAATATAAGTTCAAGGACATTTGCAATTAACTGGAATAGAGAAATATCCTTTTAACTGAGGAGAGATACACAGTGAAGTGATGAGATTTCTTTTTAGCTTTAAGACGGAGCATATTTGACTGTTTGCATATTAATGAGGAAAACCCAGTCCAAGGAATGCTTGAAAATGTATTCTTGCAACAACAGTTCTTGAGACACACATCTCAAGACACACATCTCATTGTGTGTGTTCACATGAAAGGAAATGATATAATATGTTTAGTTTCCATTTATTTTGTTATCCATGAAGCTGAGTGTATTTATGGGTTTGTTAGATACATATTTTCTCTACTGTAAATTGTCTCTAGGAGTCCTTTCCTTTTCTATAGTGAGGTCATAGTGTTTTTATCCCCATTTTCCCATTTGTTAAAAAGATAAAGAGTTTTTTGTTGTTATTGTTTTAACCAACTGGGTGTTTTATATTTGGTTAATTTGTGTACACATAGGTTTCTTGTTGAGGAGAGGATACTAATTTTCTAGAGATATTGGGAGATATCCCTGTCACAAGTCAGTATTTTGGAAGTTCATGGGACCTAGTAAACACAGGTAATCAGTCTCAGATTTGGAAGAAACAGTAACTCAAGGTTGGGATAATGATAACTTAACGGTGACCTGCGTCAGACTTGTGATCTACAAAGGAGAGAATTTCACTATGGGACCAGAGACGTGGCTTCACAGTTTCATATGGCAAAAGTTTTATTACGGTGAAAAAGGGATAGCGAAAGCTTCTAACACAGACATCAGAAGAGGGCAGAGAGTGCCCCAACACTAGTCTTTAGCAAGGGAGCTATATAGTTTTCTCAGTTGGTTACTAACAATAGATCAAAAGAATGTCTCAAGTTTGGAAAGGTCTTACCAGATCCACTCCCACAACATACATCTTACGATAACAGAATTAGTCAGAAGGTTCTTAAGAAGGAGAAATGTGTTCTCAAGCAAGACACATTGTTGTTATATAATCATTAGTATGAAGCTTAAGAAAAAACATACCACTGAGCAAGAGGAATTATTTTGTTGTGTAATCAATAGCTCTGGGCTAAAAGAAAGTTTTCATTCCAATCCCGAAGAAAGGCAATACCAAAGAATGCTCAAACTACCGCACAATTGCACTCATCTCACGCTAGTAAAGTAATGTTCAAAATTCTCCAAGCCAGACTTCAGCAATATGTGAACCGTGAACTTCCTGATGTTCAAGCTGGTTTTAGAAAAGGCAGAGGAACCAGAGACCAAATTGCCAACATCCGCTGGATCATGGAAAAAGCAAGAGAGTTCCAGAAAAACATCTATTTCTGCTTTATTGACTATGCTAAAGCCTTTGACTGTGTGGATCACAATAAACTGTGGAAAATTCTGAAAGAGATGGGAATACCAGACCACCTGATCTGCCTCTTGAGAAATCTGTATGCAGGTCAGGAAGCAATAGTTAGAACTGGAATGGAACAACAGACTGGTTCCAAATAGGAAAAGGAGTACGTCAAGGCTGTATATTGTCACCTTGTTATTTAACTTAAATGCAGAGTACATCATGAGAAACGCTGGACTGGATTAAACACAAGCTGAAATCAAGATTGCCGGGAGAAATATCAATAACCTCAGATATGCAGATGACACCACCCTTATGACAGAAAGTGAAGAGGAACTAAAAAGCCTCTTGATGAGAGTGAAAGTGGAGAGTGAAAAAGTTGGCTTAAAGCTCAACATTCAGAAAACGAAGATCATGGCATCTGGTCCCATCACTTCATGGGAAATAGATGGGGAAACAGTGGAAACAGTGTCAGATTATTTTTTTGGGCTCCAAAATCACTGCAGATGGTGACTGCAGCCATGAAATTAAAAGACGCTTACTCCTTGGAAGGAAAGTTATGACCAATCTAGATAGCATATTCAAAAGCAGAGACCTTACTTTGCCAACAAAGGTTCATATAGTCAAGGCTATGGTTTTTCCAGTGGTCATGTATGGATATGAGAGTTGGACTGTGAAGAAGGCTGAATGCTGAAGAATTGATGCTTTTGAACTGTGGTGTTGGAGAAGACTCTTGAGAGTCCCTTGGACTGCAAGGAGATCCAACCAGTCCATTCTGAAGGAGATCAGCCCCGGGATTTCTTTGGAAGGAATGATGCTAAAGCTGAAACTCCAGTACTTTGGCCACCTCATGTGAAGAGTTGACTCATTGGAAAAGACTCTGATGCTGGGAGGGATTGGGGGCAGGAGGAGAAGGGGACGACAGAGGATGAGATGGCTGGATGGCATCACTGACTTGATGGATGTGAGTCTGGGTGAACTCCAGGAGTTGGTAATGGACAGGGAGGCCTGGCATGCTGCAATTCATGGGGTCGCAAAGAGTTGGACATGACTGAGCGACTGAACTGAAAAGAAAGTTAGTCTTAGAAGAAGTAGTTTGTTGCCATAGCAACTCAGAGTTTAAGAAAAAAATGTCTTGTGTGACTAAGAGGCAGAAATGTAGAAAAAAAGTTTGTCCTTTTCTCCTCCGGACCACTTTCTCCTCCTTGAGGGTACCAGACTCCTTATCAATCTATATAAGAATTAATTCTCTCAGTAAGCTGTAAAGAGGTGAAACCTATGGAACGCAGGAGAGTTCATGGAGAAGGAAGAATAAAGACTAGATTCACCTGATTTCTAATCTGGTCTCCTGGGAACAGAGAATGAACAGGAATCATTTTCTTTGTGTTTAGACCAGTGTTCCCACAGGGAATTCGTGTGCTCAGAGATGGGAGTAACAATGGAAACTGTGCCTAATGGGCAGTCTAGGGAGCTATAACTATTTCTACTACAGCCCTACAGTGTGTAAATCCCTGGTACTGGAAAGACTTGGTTGTTGCATTTGGAGTCCCTATTGTGGCTCAGAAACCAATGTTTTAGTCGTTCCTACTGGCCTGTTTGGGAACAGAGCTTCAACTTCCATCATCAATTACCGAGAGTAATTCAGACATCTGCACAGAGATTCTCCTGTTAGAGACATTACCCAGGTACATCTGAGAACTCAGTAGGTATGTGAAGAAAGGTTCAGAGAGAAATGAACCTGAAAATTTTTACCTAAGTTCACCTGAGATCCAAACAACCCTAGCCCTGAGATGAGAGATTGTCATGTTTCTTTGTTAGGTAGACTAATTTATCTACAATTCATTAATATATATATACCTAAAAAAGAAATGTCTTTTCAACTCAGAAATATGAGGGTCACTGTTATAACTAACAGCAGGGAAGGAAGTTCAGTTTAATGAGGACAAAGAAGGAAAGGAAGCATAAAATGGTTCCAGTAAAATTAGAACACAGTTGAGGTTTACAGTTAAGGGGAATTGTAAACTAGAGTATTAAGTTTGAAGATGTGTGCACTGAACTGAAGTCACTCTTTAAATATTTAAGATGGGATGAAATTGAACATGTTTGTATGTTTATTAGAAAGACTCAGACTAAGGGAGATGAATTAGTTCACAACATCAGCTCCCAAGGCAAAGAATTCACAGTTGTCTCAGTTCAGTTTAGTTGCTCAGTTGTGTCCGACTCTTTGCTACCCCATGGACTGCAGCACGCCAGGCTTCCCTGTCCATCACCAACTCCCAGAGCTTGCTCAAACTCGTGTGCATCAAGTCAGTGATGCCATCTAGCCATCTCATCCTCTGTCGTCCCCTTCTCCTCCTGCCTTCAATCTTTCCCAGCATCATGGTCTTTTCCCATGAGTCAGTTCTTTGCATCAGGTGGCCAAAGTACTGGAGTTTCAGCTTTAACATCATTCCTTCCAAAGAAATCCCAGGACTGATCCCCTTCAGAATGGACTGGTTGGATGTCCTTGCAGTCCAAGGGACTCTCAAGAGTTTTCTCCAACACCACAGTTCAAAAGCATCAATTCTTTGGCGCTCAGCTTTCTTTATAGCCCAACTCTCACATCCATACATGACTACTGGGAAAAATCATAGCCTTGACTAGACGGACCTTTGTTGGCAAAGTAACGTCTCTGCTTTTCAATATGCTGTCTAGGTTGGTCATAGCTCTTCTTCCAAGGAGCGAGCATCTTTTAATTTTATGGCTTCCGTCACCATCTGCAGTGATTTTGGAGCGTCCCAAAATTGGTTATTCATATGGGAAACAAATTGTACTTAGTATGAAAAAACTATTTTGCTAACAAGCTTTACAATTATTGCACTATCTAGAGGTGGGGAAGCAATGGTGACATTTGAAAGGTAGAAGAAAAAAATCAGGCACATCTCATCAACAGCTAAATACCTTTCATTTATTGCCAGAAAGGAACTATTCTGAGATTTTTACATACATTGAATAAATATGTCAAGCACCTCCAGACAATGGACACTACTCTGCTCAATATTTATTTAAAAATTTTTTAAAAATAATTTAAAAAGTTTATTTGTTTATTTGTGGCTGCGCTGGTTCTTCGTTGCTGTGCGGGCTTTTCTCCAGTTGTGGTGAGCAGGGGCTACTCTCTAATTGCGAGCGTGAGAGCTTCGCACAGCAGCGAGTTCTCTTGCTGCAGAGCACTGGCTCCAGGGCCCGCAGGCTTCAGTAGCTGCAGTGCATGGACTCAGTGGTTGTGGTTTCTGAGCCCTAGAGCGCAGGCTCAATAGTTGTGACGCCTACGTTTAGGTGCTCATGGCATGTGTAGTATCTTCCCAGACCAGGGATTGAAACTGGGTCTCCTGCATTGGCAAGCAGATTCTTTACCGCTGAGCCATGAGGGAAGCCCCCAATATATATTTTTAATGGAACTTTATTTTATAATGTTAGCATACCGAATGTGTTTTACATATGTGATCATTAATATATCATTTAGGTAAATATGTGAACTCAAAACCACCATACTCTTTGGTCAAAGATTTAATACTCATAATCAAAATAGCAGTGTTCAGGGTCGGTTTATACACAGAAGCATTTTAATGGTTAAGCTCCCTGAGAGAGTGTAAAAAGTTTAACAGAAAGTCAAATATTGTTCTGCTTAGTATTTGAAAGAGAATTATTAGCCAATGGCAGTACCATACAAAATGCACCTGACCTCTTATGATCTCAGAAGTTAAGCAGGATTAGGACTGGTTAGTACTTGGATGATGGGGAACCACCTGGGAATACTGGGTGCTGTAGGCTTAAAAATAAAGAAAGAAAAGAAAATAGTAACACTTACAGTGGTTCAGTTGGCTTCTCATGGAAAAGCAATTAGCCTGTGATAGATCCACGATTCAAAGCTCAGTTTTCTGATGCCCCAAATTTGCATATAATACCATTTAAAAAATCTCTCATATTTTCATCTTTCATCTTTAAAAATGTTCAATGGTTATTTTACCTTGCATATTTTCTGTTGTAAATTGATAATTTATTTCCTAAGTGAATTTATCTAACAGAATATTTAATCAGTAAAAGGTTGTAACATTATAAAATATTCCTTGTTTCTCTGGAGAATAAATTGTGAGTTTTTCCCATCCTTCTATTAGGTATTCTATGCATTTAGGGGATATGGTTTGGAATGCTGCCAGAACCAGAAAAAAGTCCTTTTCATCATAATCTCTCGGAAACTACCTGAGCATTCTAGACCATTTTATCTCTGATGTGTAGATCTCTTCTCTCACTTTCCATTTTTGACTCTTTTTTATGTTTCCTTAAATGCTGCTGCTGCTACTGCTAAATCGCTTCAGTCGTGTCTGACTCTGTGTGACCCCAGAGACGGCAGCCCACCAGGCTCCCCCGACCCTGGGATTCTCCAGACAAGAGCACTGGAGTGGGTTGCCATTTCCTTCTCCAATGCATGAAAGTGAAAAGTGAAAGTAAAGTCACTCAGTCGTGTCCGACTCTTAGCGACCCCATGGACTTCAGCCTACCAGGCTCCTCCTCCATGGGATTTTCCAGGCAAGAGTACTGGAGTGGGTTGCCATTGCCTTCTCCGGTTTCCTTAAATACTAGACATAAAATGGGCATATAAATATAGATCTCCATGTTGACATGTCTTTGAGAGAATTATCAATTGGAATTGTGTGCTATTTCTACATTCTTTTTTAATTCAAGTGACCTTGGTTTATAACATTATGTAGTTTTCACATATGCAACATTATATTTTGAGTTCTACTATACTGTATTCACTACCAAAATATGTTTCCAACTATCACCACATAGTTGTCCCTCTTTATTCATTTTACCTCCCCCTCCTCTCTCTTCTGGGAACCATTCTGTTCTCTATATCTAAGTGTTTTTGTTTTTGTTTTTAATGTGAATTGGTTTGTTCATTTATTTAATGTTTTTTTTTCCTTTCTCATATACCACACATGACTGAAATCATATGGTGTCTGTCTTTTTGCCTCTGACTTATTTCCTTCCATCATACCCTCAAGGTCTAGATGGACCTTTGTCAAAAAATGTCAATAGTTCTTTTATTTTAGCCAAGCAATATTCCATTGTAGATACATATCACATCTTCTTTATTCATTCATCTGTCAATACACACTCAGGTTGCTTCCATATCTTGGCTATTGTAAATAATGCTGTAGTTAATGCATGTATCTTTTCAAATTAGTGTTTGAGGGTTTTTTGGGGGGAGGGGCATAAATATCCAGAAGTAGAATTGCTAAATGATGTGGTAGTTTTATTTTTAAAATTTGAGAAACCTCCATACTATTTTTTATAGTGGCACCACCAATTTACATTCCCACCAATAGTGTATAAGGTTTACCTTTTCTCCCCATTCTCTTCAATATTTGTTATTTCTTTTCTTTTTTTTTTTTTTTTGGTAACAGCCATTCTAATGGACCCGAGCTGATAGTCTGTGTTTTCTCCCAAAAGTTTTATGGTTTCTCAGGTCTAATATTCAAGAATTTAATCTATTCTGAGTTGATTTTTTAAATAATATTTTGTTGCAATTTTAAATAGGATGGTATTCTTAATTTATTTTTTCTTTAATTCACAGTTAGTGTATAGAAACAAAATTTTGTATGTTGATTTTATACGCTCTAACTTCACCATATTTATTATTTCTAATGGTTTCAGGGTTTTCTACACATATAAAATAATGTTATCTGCAAATAGTGATAGTTTTACTTTTTCCTTCCTAATTCGACTTTTCTTTATTTTATTGCTTGAGTGCCCTGATTAGGACTCCAAGACTACCCTGAATAAAGTTGGGGAGAGTGGGCATTTTTGTCATTCCTGACCTTAGGGAACTAGCACTTAGTATTTCAGCATTGATTCTGATGTTATCAGGGGGGTTGTCAAAGATGACTTTTATTATGCTGAGGTACATTCATCTATATTCACTTTATTGAGAGTGTTTTTTTTTTTTTAATCATAAAAGGGTATTGAATGTTTGAACACCTTTTCAACATCATCATCTTTTCTGCATCTGTTGAGTTGATCATATAGTATTTGTTTTTCATTAGTTTCTCATGTTTTTTCATGTTGATTACCTTTCAGATATTATACTATCCTTGCATCCCAGGAACAAACCTCACTTGATATGGTATGTGGTCCTTTTAAGGTATTGTTGTATTCAGTTAATAATGTTTTGGTGAGACTTTTGGCTCTACATTTATCAGACATAGTGGACTATAATTTTCTTATTTTCCTTGTTGTCATGGTCTGGTTTTGCATAAGGGTAAATTTGGCTTCATAAAATTAGTAAGGATGGTCTTCTCTCCTTTAATTTTTTGGTAAGAATTTGGGGAGGATAAGTATTAAATCTTTGAATGTTTTGTAGAATTCACCCTTGAAATTGTCATCCTAAACCTTTCATTTTAAGGAGCTTTTTGATTACTGCTTTAATACCTGTACTAATAATTGGTTTATTCAAATTTTGTATACCTTCAGTCTATAGTTGTGTGAGTCTAAGATTTTATTTTTTCTAGTTTGCCCAATTTGTTGCTTATAGCTGTTCATAATAGTCTCACAATCCTTTGTACTTCTATTGCATGTATTGCTATTTCTGTTCTTTTATTTCTGATTTTTTTTTGATGTGGACTGTTTTTAAAGTCTTTATTGGATTTTTTACAATACTGCTTCTGTTTTTATGTTTTGTTTTTTTGGCCACAAGGCATATGGGATCTTAGCTCCATGATGAAGCATTGAACGCATAGCCTCTGCACAGGAACGAAGTTTCTACCACTGGGCCACTAGGGAAGTCCCTGTTTCTGACTTCACTAATCAGAGACTCTTTTTTCCTTTTCTCTTAATGAATCTAGTAAAGTTTTGTCTATCTTTGCTTATCTTTTCAAAGAACCGCTTGATCGAACCAAATCATTGATTTTTTCCCCCGACATCTTAATCATTTTCATTTCATGTATTGCTGTTCTGACTTTTATTATGTTCTTTCTTTTACTGACTTTTGGCTCTTTGTTCTTCTTTTTCTATTTCCTTTAGATGTAAAGTTAGATTGTTTAGATCTTCCTTGTTTCTTGAGGTAGGTAGGAATTACTGTAACATTCCCTCTTATTACTACTTTTATCAAAAAGATTTAAGTATGTCATATTTTCATTTGTATGCATAAATATTATGACTCCTTTGATTTGTAATATTCTAATTGCAGTTAAGTAGCATGTGGTTTCATGTGAATATATTTTTCCAGCTTTTCCTTATAGTTGATTTGTAGTTTCATACCATCATGATCAGAAAATGCTTGATATAATTTCAGTTGCCTAAATTTGTTAAGACTTGTACTGTTTTCCAGCATATGGTCTATTCTTGGAAGCTTCCATTTGCGCCTGAGAAGAATGTGTATTTGGATGGAATGTTCTGAATAAAATTTATCATGTCCTTCAGATCCAATGTTTCATATAAGGCTATTGTTTCCTGTTGACTTTAGGTTTCAATGATCTACTCATTGCGGTCAGCAGGGTGTTAAAATCCTCTACTATGACTGTATGGCTGTCACTTTTCTCCATTTAGGTCTCAATAACTGCACTAAACATGCCAGTTCCTCTATTTTAGATGCATATATATTAATAACTATTATCAACTTTGTAATTTTGTCTTCATCATATTTAGATATTCCTGAACTCTCAGTAATAAATAAGCCCTCATCCATTGTTTTTTTTTTTCTGCTTATATGTGAAGTGGCTACTACAACCTGTAAATTTCATTCATGTGAGCACAGTGTTATCATACTCTTAATTTCTGAAAGCCACAGAAATAGTTGGACCTTGTATACATGTAAACAAAGGTTTAAATTATGTACCAATAAGATGCTAAATCAGCTATGTATATTCAAATGGAAGTTGGCCTGGCTGCATATACTAAAGGCACTCAGTACTCTGCAAGAGTTATTGGAATCCATATCTTAAGAAGAATAAATGGAGAAGAGGGTGGTGGCACTATTTATTTCATATCTAATTTCACATCATGGTAGCTAACATTATTTGGATGAAACTCTCTGGTACATATTATAATGATGATTTCACTATCCTTGTATCTTTTGGCTTTTGTTTCTTAGCATCTTAAACCTAGAAAATGGCCAGTACTCACCGTATGTTCCTCAAATGCATGAAAATATTTCTCATTAAAATCATTTAATGAATGATTCCTTGGGAGAAATTCTGAAAAATTTCTCCACATTATAATCTAGGATCACCTGAGAATTTTAGATATTTTTTCCCACTGGAGTCTATATATTTCCTCTCTTTTTAACAGAATTCCTAGTCAGAGATGTCACAGAACATCCCTTAAATGTGAAGATTCAGACAATACACGTATGTATGTATATATATTATATTCATATACATATACTTACTTTATACATTGTAGCATTTCAAATGAATAATACCCATCAGTGCAAATTCATATATGCATTTTTTTATTCTTAGTCATCAACACCAGCACATGGTACCAGGAAATGATACACAAAATTCAGGATTTCTTCTTCAGGGTTTATCAGTGGAACCAGAACTGCAGTCATTCATATTTGGAATGTTCCTCTCCATGTATCTGATCACTTTGTTTGGAAATCTGCTCATCATCTTGGCTATCAGTTTAGACTCCCGTCTTCACATTTCCATGTACTTCTTCATCTCCAACTTATCTTTTGTAGACATCTGTTTTACTACCACAACAATCCTAAAGATGCTAATAAATATACAGATCCAGAGCAAAGTTATATCCTATGGAGGGTGCATCACCCAGATGTATTTTTACATACTGTTTGCAGCATTGGATGATTTTCTTTTGACTGTGATGGCCTATGACCGCTTCCTGGCCATCTGCCACCCCCTGCACTACAGGGTCATCATGAACCCCTGACTCTGTGGACTGCTGGTGCTGCTGTGCTGGATCATTAGTGCCCTGCTTTCCTTGTTAGAAAGCTTACTGGTCTTACAGCTGTCCTTCTGTACAGACTTAGAAATCCCCCACTTTTTCTGTGAAATCAAACAGGTTGTACAACTTGCCTGTTGTGACACTTTCCTTAATGATATAATTATGTATTTTACATCAGTGTTGTTGGGTGGTGGCCCCCTGGCTGGTATTCTTTACTCTTACTCTAAGATAGTGTTCTCCATACATGGAATCTCATCACCTCAGGGGAAATACAAAGCGTTTTCCACCTGTGTGTCTCACCTTTTAGTTGTCTTCTTATATTATTGTTCAAGCCTAGGAGTGTACCTTAGCTCCGCTGCTACTCACAGCTCACATTCAAGTGCAACAGCCTCGGTGATGTACACTGTGGTCACACCCATGCTGAACCCCTTCATCTATAGTCTGAGAAATAAGGATATAAAGAGGGCTCTGAAAGGATTCATTCAGATGGTAGTTGAGAAAAGGAAAATCATTCTGAGTCTGAAGAAGTGTCCTTGAAGAAGGACTCAAAACCTTAAAACAAGGAATTCCTATTCTTTGATCAGATTCTGAATGTTGAATTTGCTCCTTCTGTTAATTTCTTAAAATTTCCATTTCTGTGTGTACACCCATGGCGGATGCATGTTGATGTATGGCAAAACCAACACAATATTGTAAAGTAAAAAAAAAAAAAAAATTCCATTTCTTTGACTTCAACACTTTAGACAATTTGTATATTCACCTGTTGAAGTTTTTCTCTCTAATGAAATTTTTTCTGTTCGTTTTCTTTTGCCCATTTCCCTACGTTCCCATTTTCATTTGTGTATTTCCCTACGTTCACAACGTTGTTCCCAGCCTTAGAGAAGAAAGACTTGGAAATTTTGATTAATTGGTGCAACATGGATTACTTAAAAATAATTTTTCTCAAATGACATATATTATCCAAAAAACTGGAAAATGAGTAATAAAAATTTTTAAATTACATATATATCAATAATTTCTTTAAGTGCCAATGAAGTAAATGATTCAATAAAGAGACATAGGGTGGCTGAGAGGATAAGAAAACAAAACCCATATAAATGCTGGGGCTTCTCAAGTGGTGCAGTGCTAAAGAATCCACCTGCCAATGCAGGAAATGTAGGAGACGTGGCTTAGATCTCTAGGCTGGGAAAATCAACTGGAAAAGGAAATGGCAACCCGTGCCAGTATTCTTGTCAGAAAAGTTCCATGGACAAAAAATCCTGGTGGGATAAAAAGTCCATGGGGTTGCAAAGAGTTAGATGTGAGTGAGTGACTGAGCACATATATATATGTGCTCACATATATGCTTTATATAAGAGACTAACTTCAGAGCTAAATTTTTCACAAATAATAAATGTAAGGGACTGCAAGAAGATATTTTATGCATATGAACATTATAAGAAAGAGGGGTTGCAGTATCCATATCAGACAAAATAGACTTTAAAACAAATTTATCTTTATTACATGAGACAAAGAAGGGTATTATATAATGTGAAAGGAATCAATACAAAAAGAGAATATACTAATATATATGTATTTGCTAGTATATATGTGCCTAAGATAAGAGAAACTAAAGGATAAAGCAAATATTGACATATAAAGGGAGATATTGACAATAATACAAGAACAACAGGAAATGTTAACATCCCATTTATATCATTGGACTGATCATCTAGACAGAAAATCAACAGTGGTCTTGAATGACATGTTAGAATAGTTGTACTTAATAAATACAGGACTTTCCTGGTGGCTCAGATGGTAAAGCGTCTGCCTACAATGCAGGAGACCTGGGTTCAATCCCTGGGTCGGGAAGATCTCCTGGAGAAGGAAATGGCAACCCACTCCAGCATTCTTGCCTGGAGAATACCAGAGATGGAGAAACCTGGTTGGCTACAGTCCATGGGGTCGCAAAGAGTCGAACACGACTGAGCTACTTCACCCTCACTTTCACTTAATAAATACATATAGGAGATTCAATTTAGAAAAACAACATGACACACGTTTTTATAGTGCACATGGAGTATATACTCCAGGGTAGATCACATGATAGCCCAATAAACAAGCCTCAAATGTAAAAGCATGGAAATTGCTTTTGCATTTTTGGAGCACAAAGGTATGAAACCAGAAGCCAATTATAAGAAATAAAATGAGAAAAACACAAACATATAACTAAAAAAACACCTTATTACTAAGTAACACCATAAAAACCCAAACTAATGGGTAAATGAAGAAATCAAAGAGGAAATCAGGAAATAGTTAAAAAAATAAAAATAAGAGCACAACTTTCCAAAATCCATAGGATGCAACAAAACTGTTATGAGTAATTTTAATACCAACAAAGGTCTCAGGCAGTTCAGTTCAGTTACTCACTTGTGTCCACCTCTGCAGCCCCTTGGACCACAGCATGCCAGGCCTCCCTGTCTATCACCAATTCCCTGACTTTACTCAAACTCATGTCCATTGAGTCAGTGTTGCCCTCCAACCATCTCATCTTCTGTCATCCCCTTCTCCCACCTTCAGTATTTCCCAACATCAGGGTCTTTTCAAATGAGTCAGTTTTTTGCATCAGGTGGCCAAAGTATTGGAGTTTCAGCTTCAACATCGGTCCTTTCAACACATATTCAGGACTGATTTCCTTTAGAATGGACTGGTTGGATCTCCTTGTAGTCCAAGGGACTCTCAAGAGTCTTCTCCAACACTGCAGTTCAAAAGCATCAATTCTTCAGCATTCAGCTTTCTTTATAGTCCAACTCCCACTTACATACATGACTACTGTAAAAACCATAGCCTTGACTAGATAGACCTTTGTTGGCAAAGTAATGTCTCTGCTTTTTAGTCACCATCTGCAGTGATTTTGGAGCCCCCCAAAATAAAGTCTGTCACTGTTTCCCCAGCTATTTGCCATGAAGTGATGGGACCAGATGTCTTGATCTTAGTTTTCTGAATGTTGAGCTTTAAGCCAACTTTTTCACTCTCCTTTTTTACTTTCATCAAGAGGCTCTTTAGTTCTTCTTCACTTTCTGCCATAAAGGTGGTGTCATCTGCGTATCTGAGGTTATTGATATTTCTCCCGGCAAACTTGATTCCAGCTTGTGCTTCATCCAGCCCAAGCATTTCTCATGATGTACTCTGCATATAAGTTAAGTCAGAATGGCCGTCATCAAAAAGTCTACAAATAGTAAATGCTGAAGAGGGTGTGGAGGAAAGGGAACACTCTTGCACTATTGGTAGGAATGTAAATTGATACAGCCACTGTGGAAAATGGTATAGAGATTCCTTAAAAAGCTAGGAATAAGACCACTATATGATCCAGCAATCCCACTCCTCAGGCATATACCCTGAGGAAACCAAAATTGAAAAAGACACATGTATCCTAATGTTCATTGCAGCACTATTTACAATAGCTAGAACACGGAAGCAACCTAGAAGTCCATTGACAGATGAATGGATAAATAAGTTGTGGTACATATATGCAAAGGAATATTACTCAGCCATACAAAAGAACACATTTGAGTCAGTTCTGATGTGGTGGATGAACCTAGAACCTATTATACAGAGTGAAATGTGTCAGAAAGAGAAAGATAAATATTGTATTCTACAACATATATATGGAATCTAGTAGAATGGTATTGAAGAACTTATTTACAGAGCAGCAATGGAGAAACAGGCATAGAGAATAGACTTATGGACATGGGGAGAGGGGAGGAGAAGGTGAGATGTATGGAAAGAGTAACATGGAAACTTACATTACAGTATGTAAAATAGCCAATGGGAATTTGCTGTATGGCTCAGGAAACTCAAACAGGGGCTCTGTATCAACCTAGAGGGGTGGGAGGGGGAGGGAGATGGAAGGGAGGTTCAAAAGGAAAGGGATGTGTGTATACCTATGGCTGATTCATGTTGAGGTTTGACAGAAAACAAAAATTCTGTAAAGCAATTATCCTTCAATAAAAAAATAAATTAAAAAGAAAAAAAAGAGTGAAAAAGTCAGCTTAAAGATCAATATTAAAAAAACTAAAATCATGGCATCTGGGTCCTCTGCCCACGGGATTCTCCAGGCAAGAGTACTGAAGTGGGTTGTCGTGCTCTCCTCCAGGGAATCTTCCCGACTCAGAGATTGAACCTGGCCTCTTATATCTCCTGCACTGGCAGGTGGGCTCTTTACCACTATCGGCACCTGGGAAGCCCCCTCATCACCAGTTCCAAAACTTTTCATCACCTTGAGCAGAAAGTCTGTACCCACTGAGTTTCACTTCCCCCAGTCAGTTTGTGATCTGTTTTTATTTGTGAAGCACTTTTCCATTTATATTTCCATTCAACTGACACTGAGGTTTAGCCCCAGAGGCAGGTAGTAGGAATCACAGTGACAAGACAGGCAGTGCCGCTACCCTCATCTAGCATTGACAACAGACAGCTTACAGGAGAATAAATGTTTAAATAAATGATTTCAGAAGCAGTAAGAGCATCAATAAAGAGACATGGGGAAAGCAGCGCTACCCAGAGGTCTGGGGTACCTCTCTGTGCAGGTGACATCTGCGTTGTGTTCCAGTTTGGCAAGAAGGATTTGGGCATGAAAATCACTTTAGACAGAGTGAACAGCATGGGCAAAGATCCTGGCATGGGAATGAGCTTGATATGTTCAATTAGCAGTGAGAAAGCTAGTGTGGCTGAGCCAAGAGAGGGCAAGAGAGAGAGGAGATGACATTCCAGACAATCAGCAGTTCTACATCAAGGAGAGTCTTGGGGGAAGTTGAGTTTTAAATTGTGGTAAAATATAGGTCAAATAAAACGTATAATTGGAAATATTTGTATTTATTTATTTTTTGGAGGCTAATTAGTTTTAAGTGTACAGTCCAGTAGTGTTAAATATATTCACATTGCTGTGTAACCAATCTTGAGAACATGCAAAACTGAAATTCTATGTCCAGTAAACAACAGCTCTCTATTTCCATAAAATTCCCCAAATGCTGGAAGCCTCCGTTCTGCTTTCTGTCTCTAAATACTTGACTATTCTGGGTAGGCCATGTAAATGAAGTTATCTGTATTTGTTATTTTGTGACTAGCCTATTTCATTTAGTATAATATCCTTTAGGTTCATCTTTACTGTGGCATGTATCTGAATTTCCTTCTTTGATAGCCTGGAAACATTCCACTGTGTGGATGTACCACATTTGGTTTACTCATTCGTCAGAACTTTGATTTTTACACAGAGCAGGAAATATGCTAGCTGCTGGGGTACAACAGGACAAAAGTGAGCTAGATTTCCTGACTTTATGGAGGTCAATATGTGGAGAGAACAGAGACAAATAATATATGGTCACAAAGAAGGTAACCAGGTCTGTACTGGGACAAAATTGTTGTTTGTGTCCTGGACCCTTGGGTTATGGGAGAAATCATGGCCTTATAAAGGATGGTGATTTAGAAATTTTGCACCTCCCCAAAGAACAGTGCACCATTCCTACAAGGAATCTCCACCCAGGGGACACAGACTGTCTGTCCTCAAAACCCCATACCACTGTCGTGCTGGGCCACCTGCTTCAGGATGGTTGGAAAAGGGACCGGTGAATTTCATGAGCAGTTGCTCACTGTCACACTTCATTTCCTGTGCAGTGTGTGTGGGACACCATGACGATTGATAATACACCTAGAAGCATTGCATGCAGGAAATGGAAATCTGTATCCAGGATGAATGTCTATCCCAGAGAAAACAAAACACTGCCCTTTCATTGGCCAAAATGAAAGGACTGATCATCCCAAGGATTGTTCTCATCCCAAGGAAAGGACTCTGTTTTGGATCTCATTATGAATTAAAAATACCTATCTTACCTTCATTTTTCACTTTACTCAATGTAATTTGTTGAAAAAATCTGTCCCTTCCACATTGAATGATACACAGTTTCGCCTCACTACTTGAATTTATTGCTAAGAATTTTTATTCTTTTTTGAACTGTTCTTCATGAGCATGTATAAGCACAATAACTTAGGTGTGTTGATTTTTTATTGTGCAACTTTGCTGAATTTCCCTAGTGAGTTGAAATGTGTGCATTGGTTCTTGTGTGTCTCTGTCTGTGTCTGTGTGTAATCTGAGGGTTTCTACACATTACACCATTTCATCTGTAAAGAGGGATGATTTTTTTGCTTCTTTTTTAATATAGATTTTTTTCATATCTTTTTTCTTGCCTATTTGCTCTAGCAGGGTCCTCCTGCACTATGTTGAGTAGAAATGGCAAAAGCAGGCATCATTCTCTGAAAGAGCATCAGTGTTCTACTCTTAGCTATTACATTTATTTCTTTCCATACATTGGACCATCTTTCAGTTCAGTTCAGTCTCTCAGTGCTGTCCGACTCTTTGCGACCCGATGGACTGCAGCACGCGAGGCCTCCCTGTCCATCACCAACTCCCAGAGTTTACTCAAACCCATGTCCATTGAGTCGGTGATGCCATCCAACCATTTCATGCTCTGTTGTCCCCTCTCCTCCAGCCTTCAATCTTACCCAGCATCAGGGTCTTTTCCAATGAGTCAGTTCTTCCCATCAGATGGCCAAAATATTGGAGTTTCAGCTTCAACATCAGTCCTTCCAATGAACACCCAGGACTGATCTCCTTTAGGATGGACTGGTTGGATCTCCTTGCAGTCCAAGGGGCTCTCGAGTCTTCTCCAACACTACAGTTAAAAAGCATCAATTTTTCAGCTTTCAGCTTTCTTTATAGTCCAACTCTCACTTCCATACATGACTACTGGAAAATTCATAGCCTTGACTAGATTGACCTTTGTTGACAAAGTGATGTCTCTGATTTTTAATATGCTGTCTAGGTTGGTCATAACTTTTCTTCCAAGGAGTAAGCGTCTTTTTATTTCATGGCTGCAGTCACCATCTGCAGTGATTTTGGAGCCCAAAAAAATACAGTCTGCCACTGTTTCCAGTTTGCCATCTACTTCTCATGAAGTGATGGGACCGAATGCCATGATCTTTGTTTTCCGAATGTTGAGCTTTAAGCCAACTTTTTCACTCTCCTCTTTCACTTTCATCAAGAGGCTCTTTAGTTCTTCACTTTCTGCCGTAAGGGTGGTGTCATCTGCATATCTGAGGTTATTGATATTTCTCCCGGCAACCTTGATTCCAGCTTGTGCTTCCTCCAGCCCAGCATTTCTCATAATGTACTCTGCATAGAAGTTAAATAAGCATGGTGACAATATACAGCCTTGATGTACTCCTTTCCCGATTTGGAACCAGTCTCTTGTTCCATGTTTAGTTCTAACTGTTGCTTCTTGACTTGCATACAGATTTCTCACGAGGCAGCTCAGGTGGTCTGGTATTTCCATCTCTTTCAGAATTTTCCACAGTTTATTGTGATTCACACAGTCAAGGCTTTGGCATAATCAATAAAGCAGAAATAGATGCTTTTTTTCCTGGAACTCTCTTGCTTTTTCGATGATCCAGTGGATGTTGGCAATTGATCTGGTTCCTCTGCTCTTCTAAAACCAGCTTGAAATCTGGAAGCTCACGGTTCACATATTGCTGAAGCCTGGCTTGGAGAATTTTAAGCATTACTTTACTAGTGTGTGAGATGAGTGCAATTGTGTGGTAGTTTGAGCATTCTTTGGCATTGCCTTTCTTTTGGATTGGAATGAAAACTGCCTTTTTCCAGTCCTGTGGCCACTGATGAGTTTTCCATATTTGCTGACATATTGAGTGCAGCACTTTCACAGCATCATCTTTCAGAATTTGAAATATCTCAACTGGAATTCCATCACCTCCACTGGCTTTGTTTGTAGTGATGCTTCTTAAGGCCCACTTGACTTCACATTCCATTATGTCTGGCTCTAGGTGAGTGATCACAGGATCACGATTATCTGGGTCATGAAGATCATTTTTGTAAAGTTCTTCTGTGTATTCTTGCCACCTCTTCTTAATATCTTCTGCTTCTGTTAGGTCCCTACCATTTCTGTCCTTTATTTAGCCCATCTTTGTATGAAATGTTCCCTTGCTATCTCTAATTTTCTTGAAGAGATCTCTAGTCTTTCCCATTCTATCGTTTTCCTCTATTTCTTTGCATTAATCACTGCGGAAGGCTTTCTTATTTCTCCTTGCTATTCTTTGGAACTCTGCATTCAAATGGATATATCTTTCCTTTTCTCCTTTGCTTTTTGGTTCCCGTCTTTTCACAGCTATTTGTAAGGCTTCCTTAGACAGCCATCTTGCTTTTTTGCATTTCTTTTTCTTGAAGATGGTCTTGATTCCTGTCTCCTGTACAATGTCATGAACCTACATCCATAGTTCATCAGGCACTCTATCAGATCTAGTCCCTTAAATCCATTTCTCACATCCACTGTATAGTCATAAGGGATTTAGTGGTTTTCTCCACTTTCTTCAATTTCAGTCTGAATTTGGCAATAAGGAGTTCATGATCCCAGCCACAGTCAGCTCCCGGTCTTATTTTTGCTGACTGCATACAGCTTCTCCATCTTTGGCTGCAAAGAATATAATCAATCTGATTTCAGTGTCGACCATCTGGTGATGTCCATGTGTAGAGAATTAATCAATGACCATCTTTAGATTCCAGGAATAAATCTCATTTGGTTATTTTTCACAATCCATTTAATGTGCTGCTGCATTCAGCTAGCTAGTATGTGCTGAAGATATTTCTATTATTACTCATGAGTATATCCATCTATTGTTTTATTTTTTTATATTGTTTTCTTCTGGCTTTGGTAGAAGAGTAATACTGGCCTCATGTAATGAGTTAGAGAGAGTCCCTTCTCTTCAATTTTTGAGAAGCATTTGAGAATGATGATTATTAACTAATTTTTTTGTTTAGTAGAATGCAACAGTGGCACAAGGCTGTTCTTTATTGGAATTTTTGGATTACTGATTCAATCGTCTTACTAATTATAGGTCTATTCAGATTTTCTATTTCTTCTTGATTCAGTCTTGGATGGAATATTTTAAGAATTTGTTCCTTTTGTCTGGATTATCTAATCTGCTGATGTGCAATTGTATGTAGTGTTCTCTTTGAATTCTTTGTTTCTATTATTTCAGCAGTAATGCTCACAATATTCATTTCTTATTTTGAGTAGTTGAATCTTCTGTCTTTTTTCTTGGCAATGTATTTAAAGTTTTGTCATTCTTGTGGATCTTTGCAAAGAACCATTTGTTGATTTTTTATATTGTTTTTCTCTCCTCTATTTTATTTATCTCCTAGTCAAGGCTATGGTTTTTCCAGTGGTCATGTATGGATGTGAGAGTTGGACTGTGAAGAAAGCTGAGTGCTGAAGAACTGATGCTTTTGAGCTGTGGTATTGGAGAGGACTCTTGACAGTCCCTTGGACCGCAAGGAGATCCAACCAGCCCATCCTAATAGAGATCAGTCCTGGGTGTTCATTGGAAGGACTGATGTTGAAGCTGAAACTCCAATACTTTGGCCACCTGATGCAAAGAGTTGACTCATTGGAGAAGACCCTGATGCTGGGAGGGATTGGGGGCAGGAGGAGAAGGGGACAACAGAGGATGAGATGGCTGGATGGCATACTGACTCGCTGGACATGAGTTTGGGTAAACTCCGGGAGTTGGTGATGGACAGGGAGGCCTGGCGTGCTGCAATTCATGGGGTCACAAAGAGTCGACACGACTGAGCGACTGAACTGAACTGAACTGAATCACTACGATAAATCAAGTTAGCAATTATTACCATACATGGTTACATTTTTTTCACATGATGAGAATTTGCAAGATTCCCTCTCCTGGTTACATTAAAGTATAAGGTACAATTATATTAATTATAGTCCCATGTTGTACATTATATCCCCATGAATTATTCATTTTATAACTGAAATTTGTACTTTTTTGACAATATTCATCCGTGTTTGCTCAATTTCTACATCCTGGCTCAGGCAACAATCTGTTCTGTAACTCCATATGCTTGGGGTTTTTGTTTTTGTTTTCCATTTGACCAAATAGTGAGATCATATAGTATGTATCTTTTTCTCTCTGACATATTTCACTTAGCTTAATGCCCTAAAATTCACCCATTTTGTTGTAAGTGGTAAGATATTCATTCTTTCTCATGGCTGAATGATATTCAGTTTCTTTATCTTTTAGTTCCACATAAATTTTAGAATTATTTGTTCTAGTTCTGTGAATGTCATGAGCATTTTGATAAGGATTGAAAGACTTTATATTATTAAAGTGTCAAAAAACCTAAAGAATATCTAGATATAATGCAATCCCTATCAAAGTATCCAGTATGTTTTTCACAGAACTAGGGAAAATAATCTTAAAATTCATATAGAATCACAAAAGAATGAATTGATGAAGCAGTCCTGAGAAAAAAGAATAAAGCTGGGGTTATCACCCTTCCTGACTAGACTACAACAAAGCTACAGAAATCTAAAAGCATGATACTGACCCAACAAATCTGATACATATCAGTGGAACAGAATAAAGAGTCCAGAAATAAACCAACACATCTATACTCAATTAAAGACAAAGGAGATAATAAAATACAATTTTTTCAACAAACAGTGCTGGGAAAATGGGACAGTGACATGTAAAAATATAAGATTAAAATATTCCCTCAAACCATATACAAAAACAAACTCATAATAGCTTAAAGTTCTAAAGGTAAGACCTCTCTCTCTCACACACACACACACACAATACTAGAAGAGAACATAAGCTAAATATTCTTTGACATCAGTTCAGTTCAGTTCAGTTGCTCAGTCATGTCCGACTCTTTGCAACCCCATGGACTGCAGCACTCCAGGCCTCCCTGTCCATCACCAGCTCCCAGAGTTTACCCAAACTCATGTCCATTGAGTCGGTGATGCCATCTCATACTTGGTCATTCCCTTCTCCTCCCACCTTCAATCTTTCCCAGCATCAGGGTCTTCTCCAAGGAGTCAGTTCTTCCCATCAAGTGGCCAAAGTATCAGACTTCAACTTCAACATCAGTCCTTTCAATGAACTCTCAGGACTGATCTCCTTTAGGATGGACTGGTTGGATCTCCTTGCAGTCCAAGGGACTCTCAAGAGTCTTCTCCAGCACTACAGTTCAAAATCATCAGTTCTTTGGTGCTCAGCTTTCATTATAGTCCAACTCTCATATCCATACATGATTACTGGAAAAACCATAGCCTTGATTAGACGGACCTTTGCAAAGTAATGTCTCTACTTTCCTTTGAAGATCTTCCTTCTAATGCTTAAAAAAATGAAAAAACAAAAATTAATAACTAGGGCCTAAATAAACTTAAAAGCACTTTTATGGAAAAGGAAACCATTGACAAACTGAAAAGATAATCAAGTGAATGGGTGAGAATCTTTGCAAATACTGTGACCAATAAGGAGTTAATATTCAAAATATATAAACAGCTCATACATCTTAATATTTAAAAAAACCTGATTGAAAAATGGGCAGAACACCTGAGTATTTTCCCAGAGAAGAGATACAGATGACTATCAGGCACATGAAGAAATGCACAACATCACTAATTATTAGAGAAATGCAAATTAAAATAATAACAAATCAATCAAAATTTCTGAAGAAATAAAAATAAAGATTATTTAAAGAGTACTATAAAATGGAAAATTTCCTAGAGCTGAATAAATACACATGTTTGCAAAAATCAGATCCTCAGTGAGACTTGCAATTCTTCAGTCCTACTGTGGAAGTTGAAATATGTATGTCTTGAATCCTTTATTTCAAATTATCTATTTAAATCAAATATTTCACTCTATTAAGATATCTAGTTTCATTAACATTTATTGATTTCTCTGTGTAGATTTCCTATTGCAGAAATTAATTCACATCCACAGATGAAAAATAGCTGTATATTGCTAATTACATAGGGAGATAAGAATAGGTTTTAAAGAATAATTTATCCTTAAATAGCATTCAGTTCAGTTCAGTTGCTCAGTCGTGTCTGAGTCTTTGCGACCCCCATGAACTGCAGAATGCCAGGCCTCCCTGTCCATCACCAACTCCTGGAGTCCACCCAAACCTATGTCTATTGAGTCAGTGATGCCATCTAACCATTTCAGTCTCTGTTGTCCCCTTCTCCTCCTGCCCTCAATCTTTCCCAGCATCAGGGTCTTTTCAAATGAGTCAGCTCTTTGCATCAGGTGGCCAAAGTGTTGGAGTTTCAGCTTCAACATCAGTCCTTCCAATGAACACCCAGGACTGATCTCCTTTAGGATGGACTGGTTGGATCTCCTTGCAGTCCAAGGGACTCTCAAGAGTCTTCCCCAACACCACAGTTCAAAAGCATCAATTCTTCAGTGCTCAGCTTTCTTCACAGTCCAACTCTCACATCCATACATGACCACTGGAAAAACTGTAGCCTTGACTAGATGGACCTTTGTTGACCAAGTAATGTCTCTGCTTTTTAATATGCTGTCTAGGTTGGTCATAACTTTCCTTCCAAGGAGTAAATGTCTTTTAATTTCATGGCTGCAATCACCATCTGTAGTGATTTTGGAGCCCCCCAAAATAAAGTCAGCCCCTGTTTCCCCATCTATTTGCCATGAAGTGATGGAACTGGATGCTATGATCTTCGGTTTCTGAATGTTGAGCTTTAAGCCAACTTTTTCACTCTCCACTTTCACTTTCATCAAGAGGCTCTTCAGTTCTTCTTCACTTTCTGCCATAAGTGTGGTGTCATCTGCATATCTCAGGTTATTGATATTTCTCCCTGCAATCTTGATTCCAGCTTGTGCTTCCTCCAGCCCAGCATTTCTCATGATGTACTCTGCATATAAGTTAAATAAGTAGGGTGACAATATACAGCCTTGACGTACTCCTTTTCCTTTTTGGAACCAGTCTGTTGTTCCATGTCCAGTTCTAACTGTTGCTTCCTGACCTGCATACAGGTTTCTCAAGAGGCAGGTCAGGTGGTCTGGTATTCCCATCTCTTTCAGAATTTTCCACAGTTTATTGTGATCCACACAGTCAAAGGCTTTGGCATAGTCAATAAAGCAGAAATAGATGTTTTTCTGGAACTCTCTTGCTTTTTCGATGATCCAGCAATGTGAGGGGTCAAATGTATGTCCCTGAGTACAACACAGACTAGATCAGTGGATTCTCAAGTATCTTCTTCCATGTGTGATTCCTGGGAGGAGATGTCCCTGAAAGATCCCAGCTCCCTGTCCTGGTGGCAGGACAATGCTGGACTTTCTGTCCCTGTGGTCCTCTGATGTCACACTGAGCTAAGTAAATGCATACCTGGGACTTAGTCACAGCTGCTCTTAATTAATACACCGATTCTATTACATCAGTGGAATTTCCCTATTTATAGATAAGGAACAAGAGGCCTAAAAGAGTCATTTCCTGTCTGGAAGGAAATTTTCAAAAAATATGTGTAGCATCTTCCCACTAGCGATCTATTTTACACATGGTAGTGTATACATGTCAGTGCTACATTCACAATTTGCCTCACCATCTCCTACCCCAACTGCATCCACAAGTCCATTCTCTATGTCTGCATCTTCATTCTTTCCCTGCAGATAGGTTCATCAATTTCATTTCTTAAGATCCCATGTTTATGTGTTAATACACAATATTTGTTTTTGTCTTTGTGAGTTACTTAATTCTATATAACAAGATCTAAGCTCATCCACCTCACTACAATTGACTCAAATTTGTTCCTTTTTTGGCTGAGTAGTATTCCATTGTATACATGTGCCTATTTTGTTATCCATTCCTCTGTTGATGAACATTTCAATGTGTATGTGTCCAGTTGCTTATTCATGTCTGATTCTTTGTGACCCCAAAGACTGTAGCCATCAGACTCCTCTGACTATGGAATCTTTCAGGCAAGAATACTGGAGTGTGGTTGCCATTTCCTACTCCAGGGGATCTTCCCAACCAAGGAATTGAACCCACGTCTCTTATGTCTCCTGTATTGGCAGGTTAATTCTTTACCACTGTGCCACCTGGGAAGCACGTTGATGGACATTTAGGTTACTTATAAGTTCTGGCTATTGCAAACAATGCTGCAATGAACATTGGGATGCAAATGTCTTTTTGAAACATAGTTTTCTTCAGATAAATGAATGGGATTTATGAATGGGAATCCCATGAATGGGATTGCTGGGTCATACAATAGTTCTATTTTTAGCTTTTCAGGGGACCTTCACACAGTTCACATTGGCTATACAAATTTTCCCACCAATGGTATATCAAGGTTCCATTTTCTCCACACCCTCTCTATCATTTACTGTTTGTAGATTTTTTTTGATGATAGCCATTCCATCCAGTGTGAGGTGATATCTCATTGTAGCTTTGATTTGTATTTCTCTAATAATTAGTGATGTTGAGCATTTTTTCACATGCTTTTTGGCCATCTGTTTGTCTTCATTGCAGAAGACATGTCAGACATTGCATTGTCTATTTACGTCTTCTGACAATTTTTTGATTGGATTCTTTTTTAATTGAGCTGCATATGCTCTTTGTATATTTTGGAGATTAATCCCTTGTAAACTGCTTTGTGCATAAATATTTTCTCCCATTCTGAGCCTTGCTGTTTTGTTTTCTTTATGATTTCCTTTGATGTGCAGAAGTTTTAAAGTTTAATTAGATCCTATTTATTTTTGTTTTTATTTTCATTACTCTAGAAGATGAATCTAAAAAGATCTTATTGTGATTTATGTCAGAGAGTGTTCTGCCTATGGTTCCCTCTAAGATTTTTTATAGTATCTGGCCTTACATTTAAATATTTAATCTATCTATAGTTTGTTTTTGTGTATGGTGTTAGTTGGTGGTGGTTTAGTCGCTAAGTCATGTTTGACTCCTGTGATCCCATGGACTGTAGCCCACTAGGTTCCTCTATCTATGGGATTCTCCAGGCAAGAATACTGGAGCCGGTTGCCATTTCCTTCTCCAGGGGATCTTCTAGGCCCAGGGATTGAACACAGGTCTCCTGCATTGCAGGCAGATTTACCACTGAGCCATCTAGAAAGCCATATTTCCAGTATCTACCTTCAAAATAAGAATGCTTGGGGTGTCAAGGTAATGTTTCTAATTATACATGTGGATGTCCAATTTTCCCAGCACCACTTTTTGAAGGGACCACCTTTTCTCCATTGTATATTCTTGCTTCCTTTTTCATAGATTACTAGAAGCGCCTGGTTCAGGCTTTAAATCCCATTTCATTGATCTGTATTTCTGTTTTGTGATACCACCATACTCTTTTGATTACTGTAGCTTTGTAGTCTACTCTGAAATCAGAGAATCCAATTCCTCCAGCTACTTTTTTTCTTTTTTTTTCTCTTTTCTTTTGAAATAAAAAGAGTGTATAGGAATCCAAGATATTGCATCGCCACACTGATTGATAAACTCTAGTCATTTTCTAGTAGCATAGTATTATGGCATCTGTTTTACTTCTTCCTTTCCATATCTCTTTTTTTCCTTATTGAGCCTGGCTGAAGGCTTGTCAATTTTGGTTATCCTTTATGAAAATCAAGCTCTCGATTTTATTGATCTTTAGCATAGTATTATGGCATCTGTTTTACTTCTTCCTTTCCATATCTCTTTTTTTCCTTATTGAGCCTGGCTGAAGGCTTGTCAATTTTGGTTATCCTTTATGAAAATCAAGCTCTCGATTTTATTGATCTTTAGCATAGTATTATGGCATCTGTTTTACTTCTTCCTTTCCATATCTCTTTTTTTCCTTATTGAGCCTGGCTGAAGGCTTGTCAATTTTGGTTATCCTTTATGAAAATCAAGCTCTCGATTTTATTGATCTTTTCGATTTTTGGTCTGTATTTCATTTAGTTTCTACCACTATTTCCTTCTACTGACTCTGAGCTTTCTTTGTTCTACTTTTCCTAATTCTTTTGGATGGTAACTTAGGTGATTTATATGAGAATATCCTTATTCCTTGAGGTACACTTGTGTTGGTATTAAAATCACTCTTATAGGTTTTTGCTGTATCCCCCGTATTTTGGAAATTTGTGCTCTCATTTTCTTTTTTGGGGGGGGAATATTTCCTGATTTCCTCTTTGATTTCTTCGTTTTCTCATTAGGTTTTTAATTATATGCTTTTTAGTTGCCATAGGTTTGTATTTTTCTCATTTTGTTTCCTATAGTTGCTTTCTGGTTTCATACCACTGTGCTCCAAACATGCATGATGCAGCTTCTATACTTGTAAGTTTGAGAAGACTTGTTACCTGGGCTATCATGTGATCTACCCTGGAGTATACTCCACAAGAACTATAAAAAGTGTGGTTTTTAAAAAATTTAATGTTCTTTATGTATTTATTAAGTACAGCTCTTCTAATGTCATTTAAGACCACTGTTTCCTTAGTGATTTTTTTGGTCTAGATGATTAGTCCATTGATGAAGATGAGTTGTTAACATTTCCTGTTGTTCTTGTATTATTGCTAATGTTTCCCTTCATATAAGTGAATATTTACTTTATCCTTTAGTTTCTCTTATCTTAGGTATACAAAGCAAAAGTCACTCACTCTTTGCAACCCCATGGACTTTACAGTCCATGGAATTCTCCAAGCCAGAATACTGGAGTGGGTAACCTTTCCCTTCTCCAGGGATCTTCCCAGCCCAAGGATCAAACCCAGGTCTCATGCATTGCAGGCAGATTCTTCACCAGCTGAGCCACAAGGGAAGCTCTAGGTATATATATGTTAGCAAATATTTTTAGTATGTACTCTTCTTGTGTTGATTCCTTTCACATTATGTAATACACTTTGTCTTATGCAATAAAGACAAATTTTCTTTAAAGTCTATTTTTTCTGGTATGAATATTGCAACCCCCCTTTCTTATAAAGTTCACATGCATAAAATACCTTTCCATTCCCTTACATTCATTATTTGTGAAAATTTAGTCTGAAGTTAGTCTCTTATATGCAGTATATAGATATGTGTGCTAAGTTGCTCAGTCATATCTGACTCTTTGTGACCCCATGGACTATATGTAGCCTGCCAGGCTCCTCTGACAGTGGAATTTTTCAGGCAAGAATACTGGAGTGGGTTGCCACTTCCCCTTCTAGGTGATCTTCTCAACCTAGGGATTGACCTTGCATCTTCCACATTTCCTGTATTGGCAGGCAGTTTCTTTACTACTGCACCACCTGGGAACCCCACTCAGCTACCTTATGTCTCTTTATTGAATCATTTATTCCACTGGCACTTAAAGTAATTATTGATATGTATGTAGTTACTGAAATTTCATTACTCATTTTCCAGTTTTTATGGTTCTTCTAAAATCATTCAGGATAATAAATGTCATTTGAGAAAAATTATCTTTAATTAACCCATGTTGTACCACAAAATTAATCAAAATTTCCAAGTTTTTCTTCTCCAAGGCTGGGAAAAACTTTGTGAAAGTAGGAAAACGCACAAATAAAAATGGAAAACTGGGGAAATGGACAAAAGAAAATGAACAAAAAAATCAGCAGATAGAGGGGGAAACTTAAAATAGCGAGTATACAAATTGTCTAAAGTGTTCAAATCAAAGAAATGGAAATTTTAAGAAACTAATACAAACAGCAAGTTCAACACCCAGAATCTGATCAAACAATAGGGATTCCTTGTTTTAAGGTTTTGAGTCGTTCTTCAAGGATGATTCTTCAGATCCAGAACAATTTTCCTTTTTATGACTGCCATCTGAAAGAATCTTTTCAGAGCACTCTTTATGTCTTTATTTCTTAGACTGTAGATGAAGGGGTTCAGCATGGGTGTGACCACAGTGTACATCACTGAGGCTGTTGCACTTGAATGTGAGCTGTGGGTACCAGTAGAACTAAGGTACACTCCTAGGCTTGAACAATAATATAAGAAGACAACTGAGAGGTGCGATACACAGGT
The DNA here is from genome assembly GCF_002263795.3 of Bos taurus. Taxonomy (NCBI): domain Eukaryota; kingdom Metazoa; phylum Chordata; class Mammalia; order Artiodactyla; family Bovidae; genus Bos; species Bos taurus. The sequence goes on from NC_037334.1 coordinate 39,897,096, forward strand.
GGAAAATGCTTTATATTTCCCCTGAGGTGATGAGATTCTATGTATAGAGAATAGTATCTTAGAGTAAGAATAAAGAATACCAGCCAGGGGGCCACCACCCAACAGCACTGATGTAAAATACATAAAAACATCATTAAGAAAAGTGTCACAACAGGCAAGTAGTACAACCTGTTTGATTTCACAAAAAAAGTGGGGGATTTCTAAGTCTGTACAGAAGGACAGCTGTAAGACCAGTAAGCTTTCTAACAAGGAAAACAGGGCACTAATGATCCAGCACAGCAGCACCAGCAGTCCACAGAGTCGGGGGTTCATGATGGCCGTGTAGTGCAGGGGGTGGCAGATGGCCAGGAAGCGGTCATAGGCCATCACAGTCAAAAGAAAATCATCCAGTGCTGCAAACTGCATGTAAAAATACATCTGGGCAATGCACCCTCCATAGGATATAACTTTGCTCTGGATCTGTATATTTATTAGCATCTTTAGGATTGTCGTGGTAGTGAAACAGATGTCAACAAAGGACAAGTTGGAGATGAAGAAGTACATGGGAGTGTGAAGACGGGAGTCTGAAATGACAGCCAGGATGATGAGCAGATTTCCAAACAAAGTGATCAGATACATGGAGAGGAATATTCCAAATATGAATGGTTGCAGTTCTGGTTCCACTGATAAACCCTGAAGAAGAAATCCTGAATTTTGTGTATCATTTCCTGGTACCATGTGCTGGTGTTGATGACTAAGAATAAAAAATACATATATAATTTTGCACAAATAAGTATTATTATTTAAAATGCTACATTGTATATTTTAAACCATATATATATAAAGTAAATATATATAAAACATTTAATAGATGTTTTACAACATCTCTGACTAGGAATTCTGTTAGAGAGAGAGGAAATATACAGACTTGTTGGAAAGTCTGTACAGACTGAGTAGGAAATATACAGACTGAGTAGGAAAAGTTATCTAAAGTCCTCAGGTAGTCCTATATAGATGGTTATATGGAGAAAATTTTCAGACTTTCTCCCAAGGAATCATGCATTAAACAGTTGTAATGAGAAATATTTTATGCATTTGAGGAACATATGGTGAGTACTGGCCATTTTCTAGGCATAAGATTGTGAGAAACAAAAGCCAAATGATACAATGACAGTGAAAAAATGTCATGTGACATAGTGACATATGTGAAGATAGAAAAACCGGTATAAAAACAGTGGATGAGGGTGTTATTTATTACTGAGAATTCAGGAAGACCTAAAAATGATGAAGACAAAGTTATAAAGCTAATGCTAGTTATTAATATATATGCATCTAAAACAGAAGAACTGACATGTATAAGGCGGTTTTTGAGATCTAAATGGAGAAAGCTGACAGCAACACAAGAAGAGTAGTGGATTTTAACACCCTGCTTACATAGCGAATAGATCATTGAAACATAAAGTCAACAGGAAATAGTAGCCTTATATGAAACATTGGGTCGGAAGGACACATTCTTCTTAAGTGCAAATGGACCTTTCTCAAGAGTAGACCATGTACTGGGAAACAATACAAGTCTTAATAAATTTAGAAGATTAACATTATATCAAGCATTTTCTGATCACAATGGTATGAAACTATAAGACAACTATAAGAAAAAGTTGGACAAATCATAAATATATGCATGTCAAACAATGTGCTACTTAACGATTGGAATATTACAAATCAAAGGAGTCATAAAATTTATGTATACAAATAAAAATGAATATATGACATACTTACACCATTGTGATAAAACAAACTTAGTAATAAGAGAGAATTGTATAGTAATCCTTATCTACCACAAGAAACAAGAAAGATCTAAACAAACAATCTAACTTTATATCTAAAAGAACATAGAAAAGGAGCAAAGAGCCAAAAGTTAGTAAAAGAAAGAACATAAGAAAAATCAAAGCAGAAATAAATTCTTCCAAAAAATTAAAAGAGAGAAGACCATCCTTATGAATTTTGTGAGGCCAACCTTATCCTGATACCAAAACCAGACCATGACAACAAGGAAAACAAGCAAATTATAGCCCACTATTTCTGATAAATGTAGAACAAAAAGTCTCAACAAAATACTAGCAACTGAATAAAAAAATACCTTAAAAGGACTACACACCATTATTAAGTGGGATTTGTTCCTGGGATGCAAGGATGGTCTAACATCTGAAAAGTAGTCAACATGAAAATCCATAATAAACTAATGAAGAATAAATACCATATATAACAATATGGATGTTATAATGCAAACACAGAAGATCTTGCAGAACACCAGCTGAGAATGGGCATGAGTACCTGACCACCAGAAAAGAATACATAGTACCACCCAAAATTTGGTAGGACAAAGTAAATGGGAGAAAAAGAGGAGAGTGAGCAGAACTGCATCTGCACCTGGGGGCTGGGGGAACTGAACCAGGGGGTCAGATCCCCACATTGCGGCAATGGTTTGGGAAGGAGGAGAAACACTTGAGGCTGTTGGAGAGTGAAACAGCTGATCTGTGACAGTCTGCATGGAATGAGAATCACACAGACCATCCTTGTTGCAGCCATATTTACCTCAGACAGGGACGCAAGTCCCTTAGAAAGCACAGCTGTTGGAGCTGGAGTGTAGAGATCTGAGAGCAACCCCAGGGAGAGGTCTGCTATTGACTGCAGGATAGATGGCCCAGCGGGATGTAAGGAAGGAGATCACAGTGGGAAGTGCCTATGGAGGAAAATCCAGCAGCCATGAAGGCAAAGTGATACTGCTGAGTCATGTGTAGGGGGTGGAGCCATCACTGTAGCCTCTTTCTCCCCATAGGGCCAGGACCAGCAGCTGAACAATAGAGAAAGACCCCAGAGAGGCTGGCCCGTTAAGAGCCTGATGCACTGAGCAAAAGACAAGGCCCCAGGAGGAGGGGATTTTAAGTGCCTCATGCACCAAACAGCAGAGAAGGACCCCAGCCAGAGAAGGACGCTTTAAGTCCCTGAATGGGCCGAGCAACAGAGAAGGATCAGCCAAAGAGGCCCTCTGATTTCCAGCTGCCAGAGGCTAGAAAAATCCTCTGATAGGGCCATAACTCCTGTGGCTGAGGGAGTTGGTATCCCTGCACACTTAGTGCTGCCAGGGTCCCTGTGATCCAAGCAGCTGCAACACCTCCACTCTTGGGGCAGAGCTGCCAAAGGCTAGGGGGGAAAAAAAAAACAACAACACCCTAATAGTGCCATATCTCCTTGCCAATGTGCCTTGACAAAGCCACCGGTGCCTTTACTCACCTGGCATTGATAGGGTCTCCGTGATACAAACAACCATCCCTCTATGCTTGATCTCTACTGGGACAGAAATTCCAGAGGCTAGAAAAACCCTAAGAGCACTGTAATTCCTGCTGCCCTAGCTGCTGGCTCCTCTGAGTACTTGGTGCTGCCAGGGCTTCGGCAATCCCAGCAGCTGTGCCACCTCCACGCCTGGTCCTCTCAGGGGCAGACCCAGGTCCAGCAGGGCAGCCTCAGAAGCAAACTCTGTGGAAAACTCACATGCAGAGGTGAAGATAAAATGACAAATGAAACCCAGGGGCAGTGTGGCTGAGCAAGATGACCCAAAATCTTCCCACCAGCTGTATAAGCTGCAGATTCAATTGACACAATCAACTAAGCAGACTGTGTCTATGGAATACATAAAAGGACAATGACAGTTTCCACAAAAGAAAATGCACTAGCTCTGGCAGCTGTGAACATTGTAGGCAAGAACACACAGGCGTAAAACCAGATTAGAGTCTGAGCTGCCCCCACACTGGTCCAGAGACCAGCCCAGTATTGGAGGGCAATTGAGGGAGATGAGGTGGACTGTGATTCTCAGCAAGGGAAAGGATGGTGACAACTGCTGCTGCTGCTAAGTCACTTCAGTTGTGTCCGACTCTGTGCAACCCCATAGACGGCAGTCCACCAGGCTCCCCCGTTCCTGGTATTCTCCAGGCAAGAACACTGAGATTCAAGAAAAACATCTATTATTATATTTTGACTTGTTCTGTAGTTGCTACTGGTGTTTTCTTTTTTTTTTTTCATTTTTTTCTGTTGCTGTAGTTGTTTATTTTATTAGTACTATTAAAGCTATTTAAGCTTTTGAGAATTTTTTTAATCACACTTTTTATTTCTTTTGTATACTTCTGCCTCTATCTGGGCCTTTTGCAGTTCTATGGGGTTTTTATTTTTAAATTTTTAAATATTTAAAATTTATGATGATTATTCTATATTTATTCTTTTGTGTGCTTTTATTATTGTTCTTTTCCCACTGTAGTTATTCCTTAATATATATACATTTTCTTTATCTACCTCTATTTAACTTTGCTTTTCTAGTCTTTCTTTTTTTCCTTTTCTTTCTTTTTGACACGATGTTGGTTAGTTTTTGTTTTCATTGCTTTATTCCCCAGTTGGCACCTGCTTTGGTTTTGTTTTCCAGTTTGTCCTTTAGTTAGTTTTGTTTTTAACTGGTTGATATCAATTTTGGTTTCCTTTGTTTGCCAAGTCAATCTGTTGTACTTATTATTTTTTGAACTGTCTGGTTTTGTTTATGTGTGTAAATGTGTGTGTATATTCCATTATTTTTGTTATTATTTGCCTGAGTTAGTATTTGCCATTTGTCCGGGGGTTCTTTTGTTTCTTGTTTTTGTTTTGGTGTGTTTGTTTTAATTCCCTTTAATGCCATAAAAACCCACCTGTTGAATCCCCATTCCATGGCCAGAAATCAGGCCCTGAGTTTTTGGAGTGAGAGGACTGACTCCAAGACCCTAGACTGCCAGAGAACTCCTAATCCCAGGGAGTATTAATTAGTGAGAATTCCCACAAAGGCCTCCACCTGTATACAAGAACCAGCATTACCCAACTGCCACCAGGACTCTCTGCAGGGTGCCTCACCCAAACAACAAACAAAATAAAAACACAAACCCAATCATCAGCAGACAGGACGACCACCCCACACAGCCCTGCCCCTCAGACGGGGAAAACAAAACAAAGCACAACAACAACTCACCTCCTCCCACCAGAACACAAGCACAAGTCACACCCAACACAAAGCCTACACAAACCAAGGGACCAACCTTATCCACCAAGGGCAGAAATCAAAAGGAAGAAGGAGTTCAGCCTTAAAGCCTGGGATAGAAGTGAAGTGAAGTGAAGTGAAGTCGCTCAGTTGTGTCCGACTCTTTGCGACCCGATGGACTGTAGCCCACCAGGCTCCTTGGTCCATGGGATTTTCAAGGCATGAATACTGGAGTGGGTTGTCATTTCTTTCTCCAGGGGATCTTCCTGACCCAGGGATTGAATCCAGGTCTCCCACATTGTAGGCAGACGCTTTACCATCTGAGCTACCAGGGAAGCCCAAAATAAGGAAACCTCAAACACAATTTTTTTTTGAAAAGGAAAAAAAAAAAAAAAAAAGGGCAGAAAAATATAGTGCAAATGAAGGAAAAAGCTAGAAACCCACAAGACCAAATAAACAAAGAGGAAATAGGGAAGCTACCTGAAAAATAATTCAGAGTAATGATAGTAAGGATGATCCAAAACCTTTAAAATAGAATGGAGAAAATGCGAGGATCAATTAACACATTTAACAAAGACCTAGAAGTAATAAACAGACAGAAAACACATTTACTGAAATTGAAAATACTCTGGAAAAGATCAATAGCAGAATATCTGAGGCAGAAGAACAGATAAGTGAGCTGGAAGATATAGAATGGTGGAAATAACTGCCAAAGAGCAGAATGAAGGAAAACGAATGAAGAGAACTGTGGATAGTCTCAGGGACCTCTGGGACAATATTAAATGCACCAACATTTGAATTACAGGAGTTCAGAAGAAGAAGAGAAAAAGAAAGGGTCTGAGAAAATTTTTGAAGTGACTATAGTCAAAAATATCCCAAATATGGAAAGGAAATAGTCAATCAAGTCCAAGAAGCATAGAAAATCCCATACAAGATAAACCCAAGGAGGAAAATTGCCAAGACACATACTAATCAAACTAACAAAGACTAAACACAAAGAAAGAATATTAAAGCAGCAAGGGAAAAGCAACAAGTAATATACAAGGGAAACCCTGTATGATTAATGGCTTATCTTTCAGCAGAAATTCTGCTGGCTGGCCAAAAGAGAATGAAAAAATATACTTAAAGTACAGAAAGGGAAAAATCTACAACCAAGATTACTGTACCTGGCAAGGATCTCATTCATAATTGATGAAGAAATCAAAAACTTTACAGACAAGAAAAAGTTAAGAGAATTTAGTACCACCAAACCAGCTTTACAACAAATGTAAAAGGGACTTATATAGACAGGATTCACAAGAGAAGGAAAGACCTACAAAGATAAACCCCAAACAATTAAGAAAATGACAATAAAAACATTACTTTAAATGTAAATGAATTAAATGTCCCAACCAAAAGACAAAGACTGGCTGAACGGATACAAACACAAGAACATATGACATATACTGTCTACAACAGACCCACTTCAGACCCAGAGACACATACAGACTGAATGTGAGAGGATGAAAGAAGATATTCCATGCAAATGGAAATCAAAAGAAAGCTGGAATAGCAATCTTCATATCAGACAAAACAGACCTTAAAGTAAATAATATTACAAGAGATAAGGAAGGACACTGCATAATGATCAAGCTATCAGTCCAAGAGGAAGACATAGCAATTATAAATATTTATGCACCCAACATAGGAGCACCTCAATATATAAGACTAACACTAACAGACATAAAAGGAGAAATTGAAAGTAACACAATAATAGTAGTGGATTTTAACACCTCACTTACATCAATGAATAGATCATCAAAACAGAAAATAAGGAAACACAAGCCTTAAATGGCACATTAGACCAGATGAATCTAATTGATATCGTCTGGACATATCACCCAAATGCAGAAGAATACACTTTCTTTTCAAGTGCACATGGAACATTCTCCAGGATAGACCACATCTTGGGTCATAAATCAAACCTCAGTAAATTTAAGAAAACTGAAATTGTATCAAACATCTTTTTTGACCACAACACTATAAGACTAGGTATCAATTATAGAGGAAAAAACTGTAAGAAACACAAACACATGGAGGTTAAACAATATGTTTCTAAATAATGAACAGGTAACTAAAAAATCAAAAGGGAAAAAAATCCTAGAAACAAAATAACAATGAAAACACAACTCAAATCCTATGGGATGCAGCTAAGTCAGTTCTAAGAGGGAAGTTTATAGCAATACAATCCTGTTTCAAGAAACAAGAAATGCATATATATGGAATTTAGAAAGATGGTAGCGATAACCCTGTATGCAAGACAGCAAAATAGGCACAGATGTATAGAACAGTCTTTTGGACTCTGTGGGAGAGGGAGAGGGTGGGATGATTTGGGAGAATGGCATTGAAACATGTATAATATCATATAAGAAACTAATCGCCAGTCCAGGTTTGATGCAGGACACAGGATGCTTGGGACTGGAGCACTGGGATGACCCAGAGGGATGGTATGGGGAGGGAGGTGGGAGGGGGGTTCAGGATGGGGAACACGTGTACACCCGTGGTGGATTCATGTTGATGTATGGCAAAACCAATACAATATTGTAAAGTAATTAGCCTCCAATTAAAATAAATAAATTTAAATTAAAAAAAAGAAACAAGAAAAACATTGAATGGATAACCTAACTTTACATCTAAACCAGCTAGAAAAAGAGGAACAAAAAAATCCCAAAGTTAACAGATGTAAAGAAATCATAAAGATTAGAGGAGAAATAAAAGAAAAAGAAATGAAGGAAACAATAGTAACAATGAATAAAACTAAAAGCTGGTTCTTTGAGAAGATAAAGAAACTTGACAAAACTTTAGCCAGACTCATCAAGAAAAAAAGAGAAGAATCAAATCAATAAAATTAGAAATAAAAAAGCTGAGGCTACAACAGACAACACAGAAATACAAAGAAAAGACTATCATAAAAGACTATTATGAACAACTATATGCCAATAAATTGAACAACCTGGAAGAAATGGACAGATTTTTAGAAAAGTTTAATCTTCCAAGACTGAACCAGGAAGAAATAGAAATTGTGAACAAGCCAATTGCAAGCAGTGAAATAAAAACTGTGATGAAAAAAATCTCTCCCCAAAAAACAAAAGCCCAGGGCCAGATGGCTTCACAGAGGAATTCTATCAAACATTTAGAGAAGAGCTAATGCCTGTCCTTGTAAAACTCTTTTAAGAAATTGCAGAGAAAGGAACACTTCCAAACTCATTATATGAGGCCACCACACTGTAATACCAAAACTGACAAAGATAACACAGAAAAAGAAAATTACGGGCCAATATCACTGATGAACATAGATGCAAAAATTCTCGACAAATTTCTAGCAAATAGAATTCAACAAGACATTAAGATCATACACCATGATCAAGTCTGATTTATCCCAAGGATTCAATGATTTTTCAATATATGCAAATCAATGTGATACACCATACGAAAAAATTGAAAGATAAAAAGCCATATGATAATCTCAATAGGTGTAGAAAAAGCTGTCTGTAAAATTCAGCACTCAGTTCAGTTCCGTTCAGTCTCTCAGTCGTGTCCGACTCTTAGCGACCCCATGAAACGCAGCATGTCAGGCCTCCCTGTCCATTACCAACTCCCAGAGTCCACCCAAACCCATGTCCATCGAGTCGGTGATGCCATCCAACCACCTCATCCTCTGTCGTCCCCTTCTCCTCCTGCCCTCAGTCTTTCCCAGCATCAGGGTCTTTTCAAATGAGTCAGCTCTTCGTATCAGGTGGCCAAAGTATTGGGGTTTCAGCTTCAACATCAGTCCTTCCAATGAACATCCAGTACTGATCTCCTTTAGGATGGACTGGTTGTATCTCCTGGCAGTCCAAGGGACTCTCAACAGTCTTCCCCAACACCACAGTTCAAAAGCATCAATTCTTCAGCGCTCAGCTTTCTTTATAGTCCAACTCTCACATCCATACGTGACCACAGGAAAAACCATAGCCTTGACTAGCCAGACCTTTGTTGACAAAGTAATGTCTCTGCTTTTTAATATGCTGTCTAGGTTGGTCATAACTTTTCTTCCAAGGAGTAAGCGTCTTTTAATTTCATGGCTGCAGTCACCATCTGCAGTGATTTTGGAGCCCAAAAAAATAAAGTCTGACACTGTTTCCACTGTTTCCCTATCTATTTGCCATGAAGTGATGGACCAGATGCCATGATCTTCGTTTTCTGAATGTTGAGCTTTAAGCCAACTTTTTCACTCTCCTCTTTCACTTTCATCAAGAGGCTCTTTAGTTCTTCTTCACTTTCTGCCATAAGGGTGGTGTCATCTGTGTATCTGAGGTTATTGATATTTCTCCCAGCAATCTTCATTGCAGCTTGTGCTTCTTTCAGCCCAGTGTTTCTCATGATGTACTCTGCATATCAGTTAAATAAGCAGGGTGATAATATACAGCCTTGATGTACTCCTTTTCCTATTTGGAACCAGTCTGTTGTTTCATGTCCATTTCTAACTGTTGCTTCCTGATCTGTGTACAGGTTTCTCAAGAGGCAGGTCAGGTTGTCTGGTATTTCCATCTCTTTCAGAATTTTCCACAGTTTATTGTGATGCACACAGTCAAAGGCTTTGGCATAGTCAATAAAGTAGAAATAGATGTTTTTCTGGAACTCTCTTGCTTTTTCCATGATCCAGTGGATGTTGGCAATTTGATCTTTGGTTCCTCTGCCTTTTCTAAAACCAGCTTGAACATCTGGAAGTTCACGGTTCACGTATTGCTGAAGCCTGGCTTGGAGAATTTTGAGCATTACTTACTAGCATGTGAGATGAATGCAATTGTGTGGTAGTTTATGATAAAAAAAAAAACTCTTTAAAAATGGGCATAGAAGGAACCTACCTCGACAAAATAAAAAGGCCATATAGGACAAATCCACAGAACATTATTCTCAATGGTGAAAAACTAAAAGCATTTCCTCTAAGATCAGGAACAAGACAAGAGTGCCCACTCTCACCACTATTATTCAACATAGCTTTGGAAATCTTGGCAAGGTAGTCAGAGAAGAAAAAGGAATAAAAGGAATTCAGAATGGAAAAGAAGTAGAACTCTCACTGTTTGCAGATGACATGATACTATACATAGAAAACCCTAAATATACTATCAGAAAATTACTAGAGCTAATCAGTGAATTTAGCAAATTTGGAGAATACAAATCAACACACAGAAATCACTTGCATTCCTGTACACTAACAATGAAAAATGAGAAAGAAATTAAGGAATCAATCTCATTCACCATTGCAATAAAAAGAATAAAATATCTAGGAATAAACCTAAGGAGACAAAAAAGCTTTTTACAGAAAACTATAACACACTGATGAAAGAAATCAAAGAAGACATCAGCAAATGGAGAGATATGCCATATTCCTAGGTTGGAAGAATCTATATTGTGAAATGACTACCAAATGCAATCTACAGATTCAGTGTGGTCCCTATCAAATTACCAATGGCATTTTTCACAGAACTAGAGCAAAAAGTCTCACAATACATATGAAAATACAAAAGACCCAGAATAGCCATAGCAATCTTGAGAAAGAAGAGTGGAGCTTGAAGAATCAACCATCCAGATTTCAGACTATGTTACAAAGTTACAGTCATCAAGACAGTATGGTGCTGCGCAAAAACAAAGATATAGACCAATGGAACAAGATAGAAATTCCAGAGATAAACCTCCACACCTGTGGGTACCTTATATTTGACAAAGGAGGAAGGAACATACAATGGGACAAAGATAATCTCTTTGATAAGTGCTGCTGGGATAACTGGACAGTTGCATGTAAAAGAATGAAATTAGAACACTTCTTAGTACCACACACAAATGTAAACTAAAAAGGGATTAAAGACCTAAATATATAACCAGAAACTATAAAATTCTTAAAAGAAAACATAGGCAGAACACTCAATGACATAAATCAAAGCAAGATCCTCTATGACCCACCTCCTAAAGTAATGGAAATAAAAACAAAAATAAACAAGTGGGACCTAACTAAACTTAAAAGCTTTGCACAGCAAAGAAAATTATAAACAAGGTGAAAAGACAACCCCCAGAGTTAGAGAAAATAATAGCAAATGAAACAATTGACAAAGGATTAATTTTCAAAATATACAAGCAGCTCATACAAATCAATACCAGAAAAACAAACAATCCAATTAAAATTGGGAAAAGGACCTAAACAGACATTTCTCCAAAGAAGACATACAGATGGCTAATAAACATATGAAAAGATGCTCAATATCAGGCTATTTATTAGATAAATGAAAGTCAAAACAACAAGATATCACCTCACACCTGTTTGGAATGGCCATCCTCAAAAAATCTACAAACAATAAATGCTGGAGAGGGTGTGGAGAAAAGGGAGCCCTTTTGTACAGTTGGTGGGAATGTAAATTGATGCAGCCAATATGGACGATTCCTTTAAAAACTTGGAATGTAACTACCCTATGGCCCAGCAATCCCTGAGGCATATACCCTGAGGAAACCAAAATTGAGAAAAAAATGCCTATACCCCCATGTTCATTGCAGCACTATTAACAATAGCTAGGGCATAGAAGCAACCTAGATGTCCACCGACAGATGAATGCATAAAGAAGCTGTGGTACATGTACACAATGGAATGTCACTCAGCCATAAAAAGAAATGTATTTGAGTCAGTTCTAATGAGGTGAATGAACCTAGAGCCTATTATACAGAGTGAAGTAAGTCAGAAAGAGAAAGCAAGTATATACTAATGCATATATATGGAATCGGTAATGGTACTGATGAAATTATTTGTAGGGGGGACAATAGAGACACAGGTATAAAGAACAGTTTTATGGACATGATGGGGAAGGAAAGATAGGGTTGGACATATGAAGAGATTAACACAGAAACATACATTACCATACATAAAATAGATAACCAATGAGAATTTGCTGCATGACACAGGGAACTCAAACTGGGGCTCTGTAATAACCTGGATGGGTGGGATGGGTAGAGAGGAGGGAGGTTCAAAAGGAGGGGACATAGATATACCTAGGGCTGGTTCATGTTGACGCTTGGCAGAAACCAACACAATGCTATGAAGCAATTATCCTTCAATTTAAAATAAATAAATAAGACAGGAAAAAAGAATGTGGCATGTATCTACAATGGAATACTGCATGGCTAAAATAAAAGAAGAAATCTTAACATTTTTGACAAATGTCCATGTGGACTTGGAGGTTATGATGGAAGGAAATAAGTCAGATGCAAAAAGACAAACACCCTATGATTTTAGTCATGTGTGGTATATAAGAAAGAAAAAAACATTAAATAAATAAACAAACCAAATTCACATAAAAAGAAACAGATATAGAGAAATAGACTAGTTACAAGAGGAGAGAGGAGAGGGGATATAAATTTGATAAACAGGGACAGCTATGTGGTTATGGTTGGCAACTAACATTTTGGTGGTAAATATGCTGTATAACTCAAAATAAAATATTGTACATGAATATTTCATAATGTGATAAAACAATATCATTTCAATTTAAAAATTACGTAGAAATAGCAAGCAATACCAACTGATTGAAGATTGAAGGCAGGAGGAGAAGGGGACAACAGAGGATGAGATGGATGGATGGCATCATTGACTCGATGGACATGAGTTTGAGTAAGCTTCAGGAGTTGGTGATGGACAGGGAAGCCTGGTGTGCTGCAGTCCACGGGGTTGCAAAGAGTCAGGCATGACTGAGCGACTGAACTGAACTGAACTGACGAAATGATAATTCTCTCAAGGACATGCCCATTTTATGACTAGTATTTAAGGAAACATAAAAAAAAATTAAATGGAGAGTAAGAGGAGAGATCTATACATCAGGGATAAAATAATCTAGAATACTAAGGTAATTTTGCGAGATTATGATGAGATAGACTCTTTTCTGGTTCTGGCAGCATTGCAAACTCAGTTTGGAACTATTACCAAACCGTATGCCCTTAATGCCCAAAATACCTAATAAAAGAAGGGGAATAAAACCTCACAGCTTATTATCTAGAGAAACAAATAATATTTTAGAATGTTATGACATTTTACTGATTAAACTTTCCATTAAATAAATGCTATTAGAAAATAAACTCTCAATTCACAACAGAAAATATATAAAATATAACATCCAGTGAACATTTTTAAAGACGAAAACGTGAAAGATGTTAAAATGGTATTATGTGCAAAATTTTGGGCATCAGAAAACTGAATTTTGAATTTTGAATCTACCACATACTAGTTGCTTGTCCATAGAGAGCCAACTGAACCATTGTAAGTGCTAATATTCTCTTTTATTTATTCATTTTTAAGGCTATAGAAATCAGTATTCCCAAGTGGTCTCCCATCATCCAAGTACTAACCAGTCCTGACCCCGCTTAGCTTCTGAGATCAGAGGAGATCAGGTGCATTTTGGATGGTATTGCTGTAGACTGCTGCTGCTGCTGCTAAGTTACTTCAGTTGTGTCTGACTCTGTGCGACCCCATAGATGGCAGCCCACCAGGCTCCCTTGTCCCTGGGATTCTCCAGGCAAGAACACTGGAGTGGGTCACCATTTCCTTCTCCAATGCATGAAAGTGAAAAGGGAAAGTGAAGTCTCTCAGTCGAGTCCGACTCTTCACGACCCCATGGACTGCAGCCCACCAGGCTCCTCCATCCATGGGATTTTCCAGGCAAGAGTACTGGAGTGGGGTGCCATTTCCTTCTCCATTGCTGTAGACTAATTTCCTTTAAATAGTAAACAGAGTAGTATCCATTGTCTGGAGGTGCTTGACAGATTTATTCAATGTATGTAAAAATCTCAGAAAAGTTCCTTTCTGGTATTAAACGAAAGGTTATCACTGTTGCTGAGATGTGCCTGATTTTTTTCTTCTACCCTTCAAATGTCACCACTGCTTCCCCTCTACTAAATAGTGAAATAATTGTAAAGCTTGTTAGCATAACACTTTTTCATATTAAGCACAATTTTTTTCCCATATGAATAATAAACATGTGAGACAACCATGAATTCTTTGTCTTGGGAACTGATGTTGCAAACTAATATCCATCTGTCTTAGTCTGAGTTTTTCTAATAAACATACAAATATGACTCAAATTCATCCTATCTTTAACATTTAAAAAATTCCTTCGGTTCACTGCACAGGTCTCCAAACTTAATACTCTAGTTTACCACTCCCCTTAACTGTAAATTTCCTGAGATATGTTTTAATTTTACTGGAACCAGTTTATGCTTCCGTTCCTTTTTCATTCTCATTAACTAAACTTCATTCCCTACCAATTAGTTATAATAGTGATCCTTGTGCTGTGCTGTACTGGGCTTAGCTGCTCAGTCATGTTTGACTCTTTGTGACCCTATGGAGTGCAGCCCACCAGGCTCCTCTGTCCAGGGGGCTTCTCCAGGCAAGAATAGTGGAGTGGGTAGCCATGCCCTCCTCCAGGGGATCTTCCTGACCCAGGGATTGAACCCAGGTCTCCCACACTGCAGGCGGATTCTTTACCATCTGAGCCACCAAGGAAACCCTGTGATCCTTGTATTCACAGAAATGACAACCCACTCCAGTATTCTTGCCTAGAGAATCCCATGGATGGAGGAGCCTGGTGGGCTACAGTCCCCAGGGTTGCAAAGAGTTGGACATGACTGAGTGACTTCCCTTTCACTAGTGATCCTTGTATTTCTGAGTTCAAAAGACATGTTTCTTTTTGGCATATTAAATACATTAACTGTAGATTAATTAGCCTACCTAGCAAAAAACAGTCTCTAATCTCATGGCTAGGGTTGTTTGGTTCTCAGGTGACCTTAGGTTAAAGTTTTTAAGTTCGTTTCTCTCTGCACCTTTCTTCACATATCTACTGAGTTCTCAGATATACCTGGATACTGCCTCTAACAGGAGAATCTCTGTGTGGACGTCTGAAATTCTCTCTGGGTGTTTGATGATGGAGACTGAAGTTCTGTTCCCAAACAGGCCAGTAGGAAGGAGTAAAATATTGGTTTGTGAGCCACAAAAAGGACTCCAAATGCAGCAACCGCCTTTGCAGTACCGGGAGCAGGGATTCACACAATGTGGGGCTGTAGTGGAAGCAGTTATAGCTCCCTAGGCTGCTCATTAGGCACTGTTGGCATTGTTATTCCCACCTCTGAGCACACAAATTCCCTGTGGGAACACTGGTCTGAACACAAAGAAAATGATTCCTGTTGATTCTCTCTTCCCAGGAGAGCAGATTAGAAGTCAGGTGAATCCAGTCTTTATTCTTCCTTCTCCATGCCTTCTCTTGCCTTCCACAGGTCTCACCTCCTTACATCTTATCCAAATCTTGAGTTAATGTTTCTTCCAAATCTGACACTGATTACCCGTATTTACTAGGTCCCATGGACTTCCAAAATACTGACTTGTGACAGGAATATCTCCCAATATCTCTAGAAAATTAGTATTCCTCTCCTCAACAAGAAACCCATGCATACATAAATTAACCAAATGCAAAACAGCCAGTTGGTTTAAACAACACAGCAAAAACTCTTATCTTTTTAATAAATGGAAAAATTGGGAATAAAAACACTATGATCTCACTATATAAAAGGAAAGTACTCCTATATACAATTTACAATGGAGAAAGTATGTATCTGACAAATCCATAAATACGTTCAGTTTCACAGATAACAAAATAATTGGAAAGTAGACATTGTTACCTTGAATCTTTTCATATACCACATAATTTCCTTTCATGTGAACACCTACACTGAGATGTGTATCTTGAGAGGTGTGTCTCAAGAAATGCTGTTGCAAGAGTATATTTTCAAGCATTCTTTGGTCTGGGTTTTCCTTATTAACGTGTAAGTATGCACCAGTCATATATATATCACCTTAAAACTGAAAAATCTTATCACTTCACTGTGTATCTCTCCTTAGCTAATAAGGATATTTCTTTATTCCAGTTAATTGCAAAGGTCCTGAACTTATGTTCTACTTTTACTGGAATCACTTCAACCCTCCCACTATCTCTTCTAATCTAGCTTCCATTTAATTTTCAACACTGACTCTGCAATGCTGAGTAAAATATTGAGTTCTCTTTGGACATCATAAATAAATACATCAATTAATATGTGAAGCAAGCAAGCAAACAACCACAGTAATTCTCAGTAATTCTCAGTTTAATCAGGAATGACTCTCAAGTGACCTCAGGTAAATATTCTTGGATTTCATTCAGCCCTACTCCTACAGTGTCCATGGGTTCTCAGACCCAACTGGTTTTGATGGGTCTCCACACAATCTCCAGGAGAAAACACAAATTCCTCCCTGAATAGTTGATAGTGGAGATTGAAATCTTTCCCCGGAAAGAAGGAAGGAGTTTTGACTCAACTGGTCCTTGAGTCAGGCTTAGAACCCCAAAAGAAACAACAGTGTCTCATCCAGTCCAATCTCAGCAGAGGAGAATTTATCTCCTTATATCTGTCTATTTGACAATTTCTCTCTTACTCCAACTTACAAGTACATGCTTTCCTTGAGTGACAGTGTATGGATGGCAAGGAAATTTTCCTTATTGATTTTCTGTTCCCAAGAGACCAGTTCAGATGTAAAGTCAATTCCGTTTTTGTTACTCCTTCTCTATGAACTCTCCATTCATTTATAGGTCTAACTCCCAGTATCCATCACATCTCCATCATCCATTTTCTTTGGATATATACCCAGAAGCATTATGCAGGATCATATAGCAGTGCTATTTTTTAATGTTTTGTGGAACATCATACTCATTCACATAGTGACTGTACTAATTTTGCTTCCCATCAGTAGTGCACAAGGCTTCACTTTTCTCCACATCATCACCAACAATATTTATCTCCTCTTTTTTATAAGAGCCATTTGAAAAGATGTAAAGTGATATCTCATAGTGATTTTGATTTGTATTTATCTAACAGTCAGCAAAGTTGAGATCTTTTCATGTTCCTATTGTCACATGTATGTCATTTTTTGGAATATGTCTATTCAGATCTTCTTTTTTAATTGGATTGCATTTTTCTATTGAGTTGCAGTATTTCCTGATATATTTTGAATATTAATTCATTATCAGATATAAGGTTTAAAAATCTTTTCTTCTATTGTCAGTTGACTCCTCATTTAGTTGTTTCTTTTGCTGTGCATAATGCAGCTGATTTTGTAGGTTAACTTTGTGTCCAAATTTTAATTTGTTTACTATTTCTAGCAGTTCTTTTTGGTGGAGTATTTAGGTATTTATATATAAGATGATATCATCTTCAATCAGAGACAATTTTATTCCTTCCTTTTGGTTTCAGATAGTTTTTAATTCTTTTTCTTGTCCGGTTGAGCTACCTAGGACTTGTACTATGCTGAAGTGGAGTGGTGGGAGTACTAACCTTGTTTTTTTCTTCATCTTAGAGAGAGAATTTTGAACCTTTTGCTGTTGAGTATGATGTTAAGTATGACTTATCGTATATGGTCTTTGTTATTTTGAGGTATAATCCGTCTATATAAAATTTATTGAGAATTTATATCATGACAGGAAGCTAAATTTGCCAGAAGTTTTTTTTTTTCCTGCATACATTAAGCTTATCATGTTTGTTTTATCTTATCTTTTATTTTGTCTCTGAGTTGTTTCAATGTGGTGTATCTTGTTTTGATAATGTATGTATCTATGTTAATTAGGGATATTAGCTTGTCATTTTTTTCCCCCTGTATTATCTTTATCTGGCTTTGATATAAGGGTAACGCTGGCCTTGTAAAATAAATTTGGGAGTGTTTCCTCCACTTATTTAATAGAATTTGAGAATTGATGTTAATTGTTCTTTAAATTTTTGGTAGAATTCACCAGTGAAGTCGTTGGGTCCTTAATTTTGTTGTTGTTGTTGAGAAGTTTAGGTCACTGATTCATTTTCTTTACTCTTTATTTGTTGGTTCAGATATTTCATTTCTTCACAATTTAGTCTGCATGCAAAGCGCTTCTACAGCAAGCCTGTCAAAGATACAGTGTGCACTCTCTGGTGGTATCCAGAGGTGAAGGTGCTTCTGGAGTCCTTGAGAGGGAAGGCTTGGAGCCTGAAGAAGTGGTTGGCCTGGTTCTTGGTTCCCTGGGGTCTGGTACAGTGCCTGAACCACAAGGAGCAGGGTCTGGATCTTGGAATCACTGAGGTAGTCTTGGCACCTGAGTCTGTGGTGATGAACAGACCACGTGGTTGTGTGGCTGTGCATGGATTCTTGGTACAGATTGTGTCATCCAGGTGCCAGGGACTCATGTGAAGGGTTTGACATCTCAGGAGGAGGAGGCTGGCCTTGTCCTAGTGAAGGCAAGCTCTTTAGTTCAAGGGAGTTTGCCTAAGGCTAGGGAGCTAAAGGAGATCAGTCCTGGGTGTTCTTTGGAAGGAATGATGCTAAAGCTGAAACTCCAGTACTTTGGCCACCTCATGCGAAGAGTTGACTCATTGGAAAAGACTCTGATGCTGGGAGGGATTGGGGGCAGGAGGAGAAGGGGACGACAGAAGATGAGATGGCTGGATGGCATCACCAACTCGATAGATGTGAGTTTGAGTGAAGCCTGGGAGTTGGTGATGGACAGGGAGGCCTGGTGTACTGCAATTCATGGGATCACAAAGAGTTGGACACGACTGAGTGACTGAACTGAAATGAAATGAGGGAGCTATATGCTGTGTTGGCACCATGCCAAGTCTGAAAGTTAGATCTCAGGGGCAAGGCTACTTGGCTGGGCCACAAGCCTGTATCTTCAGGAGCCTGCATGGACTGTGTCTGCAGGAGCCTGTGTGGATGCTGAGACCATATGCTCCAGCTGGGTGTTGGGGTGAGCCAGGGTGCAATGACTTGTCTGAGACCTAGACTTATGGGAGTTAGCTGGGCACTAGTATGTGCCTGGACCTGGAGTTTGAGGTGAGTTCAGGTGCTCACTTCACTCTTCTATTTCCACTTGGAGGTTTCTCTCTCCATACTGAGATGCCTAGACTTGAGGTATGTGTGACAGCAGTAATGTGACATTGTCCTTCCTACCTTAATCAATGCATCTTAAAAAAATTATTTTGCTTCATCAAAGTGCTGTAATGTCTCATTTGGAATCCCTTGTTTCTGTGAAGATATTTTGGTAGATGGATAGTTCTTCTTATTTGATGTTTCTTAGAGGAGGCAGACATGGAAATTTCTATACTGCCATCTTATTAATCCCTCTACTTCCTCTATTGCTTGTGCATTTTTAATATATTCAACTTATTACCTGTTATAGTCTGAATAAAATAGTTAAAAAAAGAAAATCTCTAATGATGCATGACTCAGGGTCAGACCTAGAGTACAGGTAGCTGAGTCACCCTGAATAAATGTGGGTGATATGTCTTCTAACCGGGAAGAAAGAAAAGCATTATAATGACTATAGGAGCAGTGGAATAAATTAAGGCAATTTACATTTGATAGACTCATTTTCTCCTGTAAACTATATTAACCTAGATATAGAAAAGACCCTGATGCTGGGAAAGACTGAAGGCAGGAGAAGGGGATAACAGAGGATGAGATGGTTGGATGGTATCACTGACTGAATGGACATGAGTTTGAGCAAGCTCCAGGAGTTTGTGGGCTTTCCTGATAGCTCAGTTGGTAAAGAATCTGCTTGCAATGCAGGAGACCCTGTTTAGATTCTTGGGTTGGGAAGAGTCCCTGGAGAAGGGATAGGCTACCGACACAAGTATTCTTGGGCTTCCCTGGTGGCTCAGCTGGTAAAGAATCCACCTGCAGTGAGAGAGACCAGGGTTTGATCCTTGGGTTGGGAAGATCCCCTGGAGATGGGAAAGGCTACCCACTCCAATATTCTGGTCTGGAGAATTCCATGGACTGTATAGTCCATGGGGTTGCAAAGAGTCAGACACGACTGAATAACTTTCACTTTCACTTCACTTTTACTTCGGGTAGTTTGTAATGGACAGGGAAGCCTAGTGTTCTGCAGTCCATGGGATCGAAAGAGTCAGACATGACTGAATGACTGAACTCAACTGAGAAATGAATGAACTGTCTACAGTTTAGTTTAAAATACAAAAGCACTACAGCCAGCTACTGGACCATGGACGAGCCTTAGAAACATATAGAGAGACTGACAGCTAATTACAGACTCATGAAAAACCTAGTAAAACTTGAAACAACTCCAAAACATACCATCTCATTTGATAATAAATGCATTATATTTTACCATTTTGTTGTAGGATAACTGGTTATGCAGCCTGCTAGCAAATGTAATAATCAAAGTGAATGATACTGAGGGCAAAGCTAATAATCTACTGCTTCTTATTTTTCACCATGTTTTTTTTTCCACACATGTTCTGAGATTTGAAGAAAGCATTTCTGATTACTGTCTTATCCAAGTAGTTTTTTTCCACACAACTATATTAAAAAGTGACTTCACTGATGTTCCTTTCCTAAATTCAGGAAAGTTTGCAAGGACATATGTGTTTGTGTACAAACATTACCGAACCTGAATCTTAGGTCTAAGCAGGAAGTCATGTTCTTATGAATCAGTTTTGATCTTGCAAATGGAAGAAATTCATTTGTATATGGAAAATATATAGTGGATGATGTTGTCCATTCACTGCTCTTTTTGTTTATGACAACATTTAGAATTGATGAGATGTTTCATTAAGACCAATGGAAAAAGTCATAGTTATAGGCTCACCTTGAGTTTTCAAGTAGGAAGAGTAAGATAATTCAATAATAAAACATAAAGCAGATTAATCAATCCTTCACTTCAGTGAGTAGGTCCCCTTAAACATTGACACTAGTATTCCAGACTGCAATGAGTAGATGCACAGCTTGAAAACAAATGTCATAAATAATAATACAAAGTATATTTTAAAAGTTACTTTATTATATTCAAGGTCATTTCTGACTTGAAGGTGATATTAAGTAAATGTGTGTTTAAGTCAATTTGTGTTGTAATTTGTGTTTCTGTGTAGACTACACTGGCAGATCAGATCAGATCAGATCACTAGCTCAGTCGTGTCCAACTCTTTGCGACCCCATGAATCGCAGCACGCCAGCACTCCCTGTCCATCACCAACTCCGGGAGTTCACTCAGACTCGTGTCCATCGAGTCAGTGATGTCATCCAGCCATCTCATCCTTTGCAATAATCAGCTTTGCCAGTGACTATGGTAGGTAATGTGGATATAGAGGCTGATAAGAAAACAAAATCCTAATTAGGAAAATAAACCCAATGACTTGTTGTAAAACACACTTGTATTTTAAAGTCTATAATATCAGGAATACCAGTTAAAGATCTGATATATGAGGAATGTTGGACACAGAAGTGAAAAGCTATGATCTCAGATTTTTCTCTCCTATAATCTTACAAAGATGGCTTAGCTTCCATGTTTGTCATGTCTTTCCTTTGGCGTGATATCTGATAATTCTTTTTTTAGTAAAACTAAAGACATATTACATGGGGTGATATTAGTCATTTGAGAAGAAACTGTTCTTAGTAAATCCAAGTAGTTGTATGAGTAAATGGGAATTTGGGAATGTCCAATTTTTAATATCAAAAGTTTGGGAATATTTTAGAAAAAAAGAGGGGAAAGCTGTTGGATATCTGAGAGAGAAGATAGCCTAATAAAATGAGTAACTAAATTACATAGAATAGCTGAAAAAATGAAAAGTCTAGAAAATTAATAAAAGCAAATTCTACTTTCACAATCTGATTAAAGAATCACAACTACTGACTGAAGCTTTGATCCCTTAAGCCATGGGCACCTCTCCAGACCCAGAACCATTGGCCTTTTAAGACTTTCCATCACGAAGAATCTCTTCATAGCCCCCTTTATGTCTTTGTTCCTCAGACTATAGATGAAGGGGTTCAGCATGGGTGTGACTACGGTGTACATCACTGAGGCTGTCGCACTTGACTGTGAGCCATGGGTAGCAGCAGAGCTAAGGTACACTCCTAGGCTTGTACAAAAAAATAAGGAGACAATTAAGAGGTGAGATGCACATGTAGTAAATGCTTTATACTTCCCTTGAGATGATGACATTCCATGTATAGAGGAAACTATCTTAGAGTAAGAGTAAAGGATACCAGCCAGGGGACCACCACCCCACAGGACACTTGCAAAATACATCACCATGTTATTAAGAAATGTGTCAGAACAGGCAAGTTGGATTATTTGACTGAGGTCACAAAAAAAGTGGGGGATTTTCACATCTGTGCAAAAGGAAAGCTGCAACAACATTAAACTTTGTAACAAGGAATTCAACATACACACTACCCAGGACACCAGAACCAGCAGTACACAGAGCCGGGGGTTCATAATGACTGTGTAATACAGGGGGTGGCAGATGGCCACAAACCGGTCATAGGCCATTACAGTCAAGAGAAAGATGTCCAGTACTGCAGAGAGTATGAAAAAGTAAATTTGTGTGATGCAACCTTCATAGGTTATAATTTTGCTCTGAGTTTTGATGTTCCACAGCATCTTTGGGATGGTGGTAGAGGTGAAGCAGATGTCTACAAAGGACAGATTGGAGAGGAAGAAGTACATGGGGGTGTGGAGATGGGAGTCTGAGCTGACAAGCAGGATGATGACCAGGTTTCCAAACACAGTGATCAGGTACATGGAGAGGAAAAGCCCAAATATGAGGGGCTGCAGTTCTGGTTCCTCTGAAAATCCCAGAAGGAGAAATTCTGAAATTTGTGTATCATTATGTGGTTCCATGTGGTTGAAGTGACTTCCAGGAAAGAAGGAAACAATATTACTAATATTCACACAAACTTTTATTACATAAATTACTTGTATCTACACAAAAAAGATCTTCATGAACCAGATAACCATAATGGTGTGATCACTCACCTAGAGCCAGACATTCTGGAATGCAAAGTCAAGTGGGCCTTCGGGAGCATCACTACGAACAAAGCTAGTGGAGGTGATGGAATTCCAGTTGAGCTATTTCAAATCCTAAGAGATGATGCTGTGAAAGTGCTGCACTCAATATGCCAGCAAACTTGGAAAACTCAGCAGTGGCCACAGGAATGGAAAAGGTCAGTTTTTCATTCCAATCCCAAAGAAAGGCAATGCTGAAGAATGATCAAACTACCACACAATTGCACTCATCTCACATACTAGCAAAGTAATGCTCAAAATTCTCCAAGCCAGGCCTCAACAGTACGTGAACCATGAACTTTCAGATGTTCAAGCTGGATTTAGAAAGGGCAGAGGAACCAGAGATTAAGTTGCCAACATCCGTTGGATCATAGAAAAAGTAAGAGAATTACAGAAAAACATCTATTTCTGCTTTATTGACTACACCAAAACCTTTGACTGTGGATCACAGCAAACTGGAAAATTCTGAAAGAGATGGGAATACAAGACCACCTGAGCTGCCTCCTGAGAAATCTGTATGCAAGTCAAGAAGCAATAGTTAGAACTGGACATGGAACAACAGACTGGTTCCAAATAGGAAAAGGAGTACATCAAGGCTGTATATTGCCACCCTGCTTATTTAACTTCTATGTGGAGTACATCATGTGAAATGCCAGGCTGGATGAAGCACAAGCTGGAATGAAGATTGCTGGGAGAAATATCAATAACCTCAGATATGCAGATGACACCACCCTCATGGCAGAAAGTGAAGAGGAACTAAAGAGCCTCTTGATGAAAGTGAAAGAAGAGAGTGGAAAAAGTTGGCTTAAAACCCAGTATTCAAAACCAAGATCATAGCATCCGGTCCCATCACTTCAGGGCAAATAGATGGGGAAACAATGGAAATAGTGACAAACTTTAATTTTGGGGGCTCCAAAATCACTACAGATGGTGACTGCAGCCATGAAATTAAAAGACACTTGCTCCTTGAAAGAAAGTTATGACCAACCTAGACAACATATTAAAAAGCAGAGACATTACTTTGCCAACAAAGGACCATCTAGTCAAAGCTATGATTCTTCCAGTAGTCATGTATGGATTTGAGAATTGGACTATAAAGAAAGCTGAGCGCCAAAGAATTGATGCTTTTGAACTGTGGTGTTGGAGAAGACTCTTGAGAGTCCCTTGGACTGCAAGGAGATCCAACCAGTCCATCCTAAAAGAAATCAGTTCTGAATATTAATTGGAAGGACTGATGCTGAAGCTGAAACTCCGATACTTTGGCCATGTGATGAGAAGAACTGATTTATTAGAAAAGACCCTGATGCTGGGAAAGATTGAAGGCTGGAGGAGAAGGGGCTGATAGAGGATAAGATGGTTGGATGGCATCACCAACACAATGGACATGAGTTTGAGTAAGCTCCAGGAGTTGATGATGGCACTCTATGGGGTCATTAAGAGCCAGACACAACTGAGCAACTGAACTGATTGACTGACAGTATTCCATAAACAATTAAAATGTTACAGTTGTTTTGTAGTCAAGAAAATTGTTTTAATATTTTGCGTATGGATCTGCTTTTTTTTATGGCATTTTCTCTGCCTCCTTGGACATTGACTTTTTGTTCCTCTGTTTCACCCCTAAAAGGTCATGTATTTTGTAGTTTTAATGAGAAATTCTTCATGTATTT
Organism: Bos taurus; assembly: GCF_002263795.3. Lineage (NCBI taxonomy): Eukaryota > Metazoa > Chordata > Mammalia > Artiodactyla > Bovidae > Bos > Bos taurus. Next base: position 39,921,701 of record NC_037334.1, read on the forward strand.
CAGGGATGTGAATTGAAATCTGACCATGTTTAACTTATTGTCTAGGCAATAGCTCAGTGTGCTGAAAGGCGAAAATCCCTACATTTCAATGATGGAGAAAAATGGACAAAAATTGTTTAAACAAATGATAAAGTTGTGTGTGTGCTCAGTTGTGTCTGACTCTTTGCGACCACACTGACTGCAGCCCATCAGGCTCCTCTTTCCTTGGAATTCTCCAGACAAGAATACTGGAGTGGCTTGCCATTCCCTTCTTCAAGGGATTTTCCCAACTCAGGAATCAAACCCAGGTCTCCTGCACTGCAGGCAGATTCTTTACCACTTGAGCTACCTGGGAAGCCTGAGCCACCTGGTAGTGGTAAGCAAATAAGAAAAGTATATACCATTTCAGATGGGATGGGTGTTATGAAGAAAGGGAAAGCAGTGAACATGAGTGAGTGAATAGTACAGTTAATTTTTATGGGTATTTATGCAAGACCTGAAAACAAGATGATATTTGAAAAGTGACTTCAAGTAAGGGAAGGAGGGAGATGAAAATTTATGTGTGTGTGTGTGTGTGTGCTTGGCAGAGGGAATGCCCAGGACTCAAATAAATAAAATCAGAAATAAGAGATGTTATAACTGATACCAGAGAAATACAAAGGATTATAAAAGACCATTATGAACAATTATATGTGAACAAATTGGACAATCTAGAAAAAAGAAGATAAATTTTTAGAAAAATGTAATTTACCAAAACTAAATCATTATGAAAGGAAAAATCTGAAGAGATCAGTTACTAGTAAGGAGATTGAATCAGTGAGAAATAGATCAATTACTAGTAAGGAGATTGAATCAGTGAAAAATAATCTCCCAACAAAAAATTTTTTCAGGAAAAAATGGCTTTACTGGTGAATTCTATCACATATTAAAAATAATTAATATGAATCTTCACAAAGTATTCAAAAATAGGTGAGGCGAAAACTCTTCCAAACTTACTTTATGAGGCCAGCTTTTCCTAATACCAAAGCCAGACAAGAGCTCCACAAGAAAATTACAGACCAATATCCCTGATCAAGATAGATGCAAAAATCCTCAATAAAATATTATCAAACCTAATTCAAGAACACATAAAAAGGACCATATATCATAATCAAATGGGACTTATTTTAGGGATGCAAGCATATTTCAATAACTGTGACTCAATCAATGTGACAAACTACATTAATAAAGTGAAGATTAAAATCATATGCTCATATCAATTGATACAGAAAGAGCATTTGACAAAATTCAACATCCCTTTATTATAAAAACTCTTAACAAATTGGGTAAAGAAAGAACAAACCTCAACATAATACAGGCCATATATTTTAATACCACAGCTAATGCCATATTTGATGAAGGAAAATAGAAAGCATTTCTTTTATGATGATCAAGAACAAGAAAAGCAAGGGTGTCCACTCTCACCACTTAAAAAATTCCTGGTAAGAACTGTTTATTTTTCTAGTTTCATTGAAAAATAATTGACATACATCACTGAATAAGTTTAAGGTGCACAACATGAAGGTTTAGTTTACATGTATTGTGAACTGGGGTTTTCCTCGTGGTTAAGTGGTAAAAAAATCCACTTGCCAATAACCTCTCATATCTGGAAGTTTGTGTCTTTTGACAACCTTTCATTTTCCCCAGCCTAAACTCTATACTTCTGAAAACAAAAAGTCTATTTTCTTTTTCTATGTTTTTTTCAATTTTTCACATTTCCATGTATGAGTGATATCATACAGTATTTGTCTTCTCTCTTTGACTTCTTTCACTTAGCATAATTCTTTCACTTAGCATAATAACTTTATGGTCCATTCATGCTGCCATAAATCATTAAATTTCATAGTTTTTTATGACTAAGTGGCATTCCATTGTATACATGCATTTCAAACTCTTTATTCATTCATCCATCCATAGACACTCCGATTGTTTTCCATGTCTTGGCTATTGTAAATAATGGTGCTATGAACATAAGGGCGTAGATATATTCTAAGAGATTGTTTTTGTTTCCTTAGATATTTTCCCAGAATTAGAGCTGCTGGATCATATATTATTTCTATTTTTAATATTTTGAGGGTCCTCCATACTGTTTCCCATAGTATTGTGCTTGTTAGAATTCACAGTCTCACTAAAGGTGCACAAGTGTTCCCTTTAATCCAGGAACAAGCTAACATTTTTAAACTATACTTTCTTGAAGATGACCATTCAAAAAAATGTAAGGTGCTATCTCTGAGTTTTAATTTCCCTAATGATTAGTGATGTTGAACATTTTTTGTGTACTTGTTAGAGTTTTATATATCTTCCTTGGAAAAATGTCTAATCAAGTCCTTTGCCCATTTTTGTTTTGTTAAAACACAATCTTTTGTTTTTTGACATAATTTAAAAGGCAAAAAACAAAGGAAGAGTACTTTTGTTTACAGTTTCTTATTAAGAACAGATTAAAAAATCCAACAAAACTTGATATTCCAACAGAGAAAACCAAATTCTAATATTGCATCAGTTTACTTTTGATTACATTAAACCTTATGATTATCAACATTCTGGATTCATGTCAATGTATGGCAAAACCAATACAATATCTTAAAGTAATTAGCCTCCAATTAAAATAAATAAATTTATATTAAAAATAAATTTTAAAATGTAGGCAGTACATTCTTAAAAAATAAAATAAATAAAATAAATAAAACTAAGTATACTTTAATCTTAGCCAACTTGAAAAAGCATACGTTCTCCCCCAAGATTTCCTTTCCAAATTCCTCTACAATTTTGTCCTGGTTTTCCTTTTTCCCATTCTCAAATAACCAATTTTAATTCATGACAAAATTTTGTCCTATTTTTCCATCAAAAATATATCTCCATTCCTCATAACTTTTTAAAATTAAATTTATTTATTCATTTTAAAATGAAACAAAGATGAATATTTTTAATGATAAAAGGTACAATTCACAAAGAAGATAGACATCATAAACCATTAGACACCTAACAACAACAACAAAAAAGATAAATAAAGCAAAAATTAGAAGAAATGCAAGGGAAAAGAAAAAAATATATCATCATAGTGAGACATACTCACATTTCTCTGAGAATATTTTATAAAGTACAGAAAAAATAAGAACAGGAGTATCTTGAATGATGTCATTAATAATTTAAATATAATAGATTTCTATTTCTATTTATCTTATATCCTACACAAATATTTTTAAAATTTTGTGTCTCATACCTTGAGGTGGTGGCCGGGGGGACCAACCCCACGTCCAAGGAGCCATGGCTGCGTGGGCGCAGGAGGGCCTAGAGGAGCTATCCCACGTTGAAGGTCAGGAAGGGTGGCGGTGAGGAGATACCCCTAGTCCAAGGTAAGGAGCAGCAGCTGCGTTTTGCTGTAGCAGCCGTGAAGAGTATACCCCATGCCCAAGGTAAGAGAAACCCAAGTAAGACGGTAGGTGTTGCAAGAGGGCATCAGAGGGCAGACACACTGAAACCATAATCACAGAAAACTAGTCAATCTAATCACACTAGGACCACAGCTTTGTCTAACTCAGTGAAACTAAGCCATGCCCGTGGGGCCACCCAAGATGGGTGGGTCATGGTGGAGAGATCTGACAGAATGTGGTCCACTGGAGAAGGGAATGGCAAACCACTTCAGTACTCTTGCCTTGAGAACCCCATGAACAGTATGAAATGGCAAAATGATAGGATACTGAAAGAGGAACTCCCCAGGTCAGTAGGTGCCCAATATGCAACTGGAGATCAGTGGAGAAATAACTCCAGAAAGAATGAAGGGATGGAGCCAAAGCAAAAACAATACCCAGCTGTGGATGTGACTGGTGATAGAAGCAAGGTCTGATGCTGTAAAGAGCAATATTGCATAGGAACCTGGAATGTCAGGTCCATGAATCAAGGCAAATTGGAAGTGGTCAAACAAGAGATGGCAAGAGTGATTGTCGACATTCTAGGAATCAGCGAACTGAAATGGACTGGAATGGGTGAATTTAACTCAGATGACCATTATATCTACTACTGAGGGCAGGAATCCCTCAGAAGAAATGGAGTAGCCATCATGGTCAACAAAAGAGTCCGAAATGCAGTACTTGGATGCAATCTCAAAAACGACAGAATGATCTCTGTTCGTTTCCAAGACAAACCATTCAGTATCACAGTAATCCAAGTCTATGCTCCAACCAGTAATGCTGAAGAAGCTGAAGTTGAACGGTTCTATGAAGACCTACAAGACCTTTTAGAACTAACACCCAAAAAAGATGTCCTTTTCATTATAAAATTCTAGGTGTCACCAAAAACTGTTAAACATAAATGAATTCAACCAAATGCAGAACAGAAAATCAGTTGCAAACCTCCTGCATTTCTATACATTGACCACAAACTATCAAAATAGAAATTAAGAAATAATCCCTTTTACAGTTGCATCAAAAAAATAAAACACCTAAGAATAAATTTAACTGGGGAGTGATAAGACTTGTACTCTGAAAAGTATAAGACATTGATGAAAGAAATTGAAGAAGACACAAATAAATGGAAAGACATACCCTGCTTATAATTGAAATAATGAATATTATTAAACATTTTGTTACCCAAAATAACCTTCTTATTTAATACAATTCTCATCAATGGATGAATGAATAAAGAAGGTATGCCTTTCAAATTTGGCCATAAAAAGTAATGAAATATTGCTTTTTGTGATAGCATGGATGGACCTTGACTGTTTTATGTTAAGTGAAAAGGTTAGACAGAGAAAGACAGACACTGCATAATATCACTTACATGTGGAATCTAAAATAACAAAAAAATCCCAGACCAAACAAACAAACAGAAAATATAATGATAGAAACAGAAAAAATATTGGTGGTCTCCAGAGAAGACTGAGGAGCAAAGTGGGTAAGGGAGTTAAAAGGTGCAAACTTCCAGCTATATAAAATAGTTCATTGGGATGTAATGAACAGCAAAGTTTATCATAGTGGTGTATCTCAAATTCATATTTACTTTTTGGAACTCTCCGGATGTTTTTGGGCTATTTCTAACCTGTAGTTGGTTGAATCCACAGATGTAGAACCCAAAGATACAGAGAGCCAAATGTACTAACATAGGAGTACAAAATACGTCAGAGGAATGTTTCCACATTCTAACATTGAGACCCATTCGGTTTCAGACTCTGGTTTCTAAGAATTCAATAGAATGGAGTAAAAAACTCAGTGAATATCATACATAGTAAGTGAAAGTGATAGTTACTCAGTTGTGTCCGACTTTTTGTGACCCCATGAACTGCAGCCCACTAGGCTCCTCTGTTCGTGGAATTCTCCAGGCAAGAATACTGGAGTGGGTTGCCATTTCCTTCTCCAGGGGATCTTCCCTTCCCCGGGATTCAACCTGGTTTCCTGCATTGCAGGCAGACTCTTTACCAACTGAGCTATCAGGGAAGACATAGTAAAGCTCATGCAAAATTGTTTCATGGTGCTTTGTTCAGTTGTGTGTGAGTGTACATGTATATGCTTGTGTTTTATTCTTCAATGTTTTTGCGAATGTGCATCCTGGATCATGGGCTTTCCAGGTAGTGCTCACTTGGGAAGCCCAGTGATAAAGAACCTGCCTTCCAACACAGGAGATGTAAGAGACACTGGTTTGATCCCTGGGTTGGGAAGATTCCCTGGAGAAGGGCATGGCAACCCACCCCAGTATTCTTGCCTGGAGAATCCCATGGATAGAGGAGCCTGGCAGGCTATGGTCCATAGGTTGCAAACAGTCGGACACGACCGAAGTGACTTGGCACACACGCATTCTGGATCACAAAATAAACGCATGGATTTGATACATAGTTGAAAACATCTAGAACTCACTGCAGTAAAGGCAAGAATAGCTTAAAAGGGAAGTCCTGCTAATGAGGAGGAAGCAGCATGAATGAAAAGCCCGACAGAGGAGCCTGGCTGCAGAGAGAACAGGTGCTGAAATCACCTCACTCTCAAGAAACAACAGTCTGAACTTTTATTGCTTCAGTTGCCTCACCGTGGGATCTGCCTCATTCTCCTGATCTAACTGTGATTCCTATATCTATCCATGCTTGCTGCTGCTGCTGCTAAGTTGCTTCAGTCGTGTCCGACTCTGTGCGACCCCATAGACGGCAGCCCACCAGGCTCCCCTGTCCCTGGGATTCTCCAGGCAAGAACACTGGAATGGGTTGCCATTTCCTTCTCCAATGCATGCTTATTTGACCACAAATTTTTTAAAGTATTGTGCAACAGCAGATGTGCTGGCCCTTCTTTCATTTTTCCTTGTGACATTATTTTCTGTGTTATTACTGAACTTTGGCTTTGATCTCTTGATATTTCTGATGGGTAAACTCTAGATCTGGTTCTGTTCCTTGTCCAATATGCAGAGGCTTCTCTACATCATGCACCTCCTACACAGACCATGAAAATTTATCTTTTTAAACATAATTTATCTCTGAGGAAAGTATATCACATTCATTCATTTAGATTATTGTAATAGGCCTTTTCCATTATGATTTAAGATCCAAAGGAACAGGGGCTTCATATTTTGTTCCATTTTGTGTTTTCAAAGTATGTGCATTTATACAGAAAAAATATTAAAGAAATAAAAATCCATAAAATAAAAACAGTTGCAAGGAAAATACAACCAGGAAAAGACTAGTGGTTTCACACAATTGTATTAAATGATATTTAATAAAAATATTAAGACTGACTTATGGAATAAGATGTATAAAATAAAATTTTAATCACATCACATGGGTCTCTAATTAAAGATTATAATGGCAAAGACCTGTAAATAAGAAAAATATATATAAAGGTACAATTTTTGCAAAGCAGAAGAAACAGTATATAAAGTTATACTTCCTATTAGTAAAAAGATAAGCAATTCCAATATGCTTATGAAAAAAAAAGCAGTAGTTATCTGAATGCAAAAGAATGTCTTCCATAAGAGGGGAGAGATGATTGCTATCGTGAAAACATCTAATCACAAAAGTCAAAAAGCTACTAATATGGAAAAACCGATGTGAAATAAGAATATAACATGTATAGTGGTTGTTATTACAACAAAGGATATAGAAAAAGTTTCCCTATATGAAATGTAATATGGGAGAATATGACATGATTGACTAATAGAACTGATTAAACAAAACATATATATTTTCACACATTACCCCCAATACATAATGTGTATGCGTGTATGTATATATATATATATATGTATATTTGTATGTATGTATGTATACATGTATGTATATATGTATATATATACATATATATATATATATGTATATATATATATAAGAATTGATGTCAAATAGCAAAGTTAGTGGAAAATATTTTTTTTCTTTGGATGTGGAATAAAAAACAGTATTTAAAAACTCAGACTCTTGTATATAAACTGGGCAAATGACTTTCACATTCCATTTGCAATAGAGAATGTAAATGTGTAGTAACAACCCCTTCTCCAAAATGCAGACTTGCTAGTAATGAAATTACTGCAAAGGACAAGTATTTAATATTCCTCTTCAGATTTATTAAATATGTCTTTTCATATGAATGCACAGCATGAGAGAAGATACTCTGAAATAGATTCTCATAAACTGCTGTTGCAGTAATATCTACCTCTTGTGGTCTGGATCTTTTAAGTGAATACAGAATATGCTTAAATACACCCCAACTTAGAAACTAAAAAATAATAGTCATAATTTGCTGCATAGTCTTCTACATATGTTACACTTTCTTCCTTCTCTGAACAGTAGAATTCATATATGTTTTAATTTTATTGGAACTATTTTATCTTACTTATTTACAAGGTCATTGAATTGGACCTCCATTCCCATCACTTGTCAGCTTGCATTGTAGAGTCAGACACATCCTTATTAACATATTAAATAAATCAGTTACATATTATTAGTTAATCATGAGTACAAAAACAGTAATTGCTCATCTCTGGGCTAGGCTGATTAGGCTCTCATTTGACTTTAGATAAATGTTCTCAAGTTCCCATTTCTCTGAATCTTATGGAGCACTTCCTGTGTTCTCAGACTTACCTAGATGGGGTTTCTGAGAGGCAGGTTGCTTGTGAAAGTTGAGCTAATTCTTGGATTGTTGATGATGAAGACTGAAGCTCTGTCACCAGACAAGACTGCAGAGTATTAAAGCACTGAATCCTGATCCAGACTTAGGAAGCAAATATCATGTCTTCTCCAGCTTAGGGATGCAAACACTAAGGGAATGCAACAAAGGAGACATTAATAACTCTCTATGCCTGCTCATTAAGCACATTTTATCCCAGTTACTACAACTTCTAAGTACCTGTTTTCCCTCTGGGCCTCTGGAAAAGGGTCACTTTTTCCAAATGATTCTCTGATCCCAAGAGGTCAGGTTAGAGGTCAAGTGAATCCAGTTTTTATTACTGCTTCTCTTTGTTTTTCAAATCTAACCATGAAGACCTTATTTCAACCCTTAAGTGATGTTTTCTCCAAAGAATGACACTAAGGAACCTATCAGGACTAAATCTCTTAGATCCTTAAAAGACTAATTTGTGGTTGGTACACAGCCTTTTTAGCTTCAGAAAATTATTCTTCCCTTTTCAACAAGAGGGAGAACTGTGTTCATCTGATATTTAATCTTGGCATCGCATTCAATGGCTTCCTAACACATTTGTTCAAAAAACTAGGGATTTCATACCAAATCACAAGTTAAGAGCCATCATTTAGTCACTAACTATAAGATATTTCTTAATTATAAAAATATATGCAGACCTTTTAATGCTATTTAACCTGAGCTTTGTGTCTTACAGGCATTGCCTGACATAACTTTTAGAAAAGTTTATGCTATGAAGTAGTATTATAACATTATGAACACTGTCCCACATTGCAATAATGTGTTTAAGGGAATTTAATGATCCACCTAAAGGTTCAAACCGAGTAAGCAAAGGGCCTTAATTGGAATTCTGTCTGGATACTTCCATTTTTCAAGCTGTAGGCCATGTGTGTGTGTGCTAAGTTGCGTCAGTTGTGTCCAACTCTTTGCGACCCTATGGACTTTAGCCCCCGGGCTCCTCTATCCCTGGGATTCTCCAAGCAAGAATATTGGAGTGAGTTGCCATGCCCTCCTCCAAGGGATCTTCCTGACCCAGGGATTGAACCCACGTCTTTTGTCTCCTGCATTGGCAGGCGGGCTCTTTACCACTAGCACCACCTGGGAAGCCCAAGCTGCAGGCCAGTGTTCTCAGAGATTATGTTGCCACTGGGGATATGCAGCAGTGTTTGAAGGAATGCTGCTGAACACCAACAATACCTAATACAAAGAACTATCTGGCCCCAACTGTCCACATGAGGAGGTGAGAAAACCAGAATTTGTTCAATTTCAACATGCACAGGTAACACCCATGGTTGTAGTTGTAATGCAGGTTCTGAATCATCAGGACCTGGAGGGCCCAGTTATTCTGAAAATCAAAAGAATCTTCTGGGTGATGCTGATGCTACAGGTCTTAATCTGTGGACTCCTTTTTGAGTAGCAAGGCTGTGGACCTGTGCAAGTCAGGTGTAGGTAGTTTTAGATCTTCTGAGTGAAAATTCAAGTTTGCATATCATTTTTAATTCATTCATTTCTGAGAATTGTATAACTTCATTATTCAACCAGACAAGGACACCACAAAAAAGGAAATGACAGATCAATTGCACCAATGAAAATAAATGCAAAAATCCTCAACAAAATACTAGTGAAACAAATTCAACAACATGTTAAAAGAATTATACATCATGGCCAACTGAGATTTACCTCAGAGATACAAGGATGGTTAAATATCCACAGAATGAAAAATGTGATATTTCTAGTTAACAAAGGGAAGAATAAAAATCATAGGATCATCTGAATAGATGCAGAAAAACTTTTGAAAAACTAAACATTTATAATGAAAACGCTCAACAAAGTAGGTATAAAACACCTCACATAATGAAAGCCATATATAATAAAACCATAGCCAACATTATACTCAGTGTTAAAAACTGAAACCATGTACCCTGGACAGGGATGTGAGGCCATCACAAAGAATGGTGGCTGGTAGCTGGAGCTTGGTGACTGGAGTGCAAACATAGGGCTAGAACTATTGTTGACTGTAGGAGACAGCCCAAGGGAACGGGAGGGAGGAAGTCCATGGCAGTGAGTGCCTTTGGAGGAAAGCCAAGCAGTGTTGGAGGCAGGATGCTACGGCTGTGTCATGCACAGGGTGTGGAGCTTTCGGGTGTTTATTTGTTTTATTTTTTTGGCTTTATTCCTTAGGTAGAATTCTACTTTGGTCTTATTTTCTGTTCTGCATTTTCGTTTTCTTTTAATTGGTTGATTAATTTCTTAGTTTCCTTTTCTTGCCAGGTCTCTCTCTTGGACTTTGTTTCCATTGGTCTGTTTTGGTTTTGTTAATGTTTGTGTAAGAGAAGACTCTACACATGGACATCACCAGATGGTCAACACCTAAATCAGATTGATTATATTCTTTGCAGCCAAAGATGGAGACGCTCTATACAGTCAACAAAAACAAGACAAGTAGTTGACTGTGGCTCAGATCATGAACTCCTTATTGCCAAATTCAGACTGAAATTGAAGAAAGCAGGGAAAACCACTAGACCATTCAGGTATGACCTAAATCAAATTCCTTATGATTATACAGAGGAAGTGAGAAATAGATTTAAGGGACTAGATCTGATAGAGTGCCTGATGAATTATGGAGGGAGTTTCGTGACATTGTTCAGGAGACAGGGATCAAGACCATCCCCATGGAAAAGAAATGCAAAAAAACAAAATGGCTGTCTGAGGAGGCCTTACAAATAGCTGTGAAAAGAAGAGAAGTGAAAAGCAAAGGAGAAAAGAAAGATATAAGCATCTGAATGCAGAGTTCCAAAGAATAGCAAGAATAGATAAGAAAGCCTTCCTCAGTGATCAATGCAAAGAAATAGAGGAAAACAACAGAATGGGAAAGACTAGAGATCTCTTCAAGAAAATTAGAGGTACCAAGGGAATATTTCATGCAAAGATGAACTCCATAAAGGACAGAAATGGGATGGACCTAACAGAAGCAGAAGATATTAAGAAGAGGTGGCAAGAATACACAGAAGAACTGTACAAAAAAGATCTTCATGACCAAGATAATCACGATGGTGTGATCACTGACCTAGAGCCAGACATCCTGGAATGTGAAGTCAAGTGGGCCTTAGAAAGCATCACTACGAACAAAGCTAGTGGAGGTGATGGAATTCCAGTTGAGCTATTTCAAATCTTGAAAGATGATCTGTGAAAGTGCTGCACTCAATATGCCAGCAAATTTGGAAAACTCAGCAGTGGCCACAGGACTGGAAAAGGTCAGTTTTCATTCCAATCCCAAAGAAAGGCAATGCCAAAGACTGCTCAAACTACTGCGCAATTGCACTCATCTCACACGCTAGTAAAGTAATGCTCAAAATTCTCCAAGCCAGGCTTCAGCAATACGTGAACTGTGAACTTCCAGATGTTCAAGCTGGTTTAGAAAAGGTAGAGGAACCAGAGATCAAATTGCCAACATCCACTGGGTCATCGAAAAAGCAAGAGAGTTCCAGAAAAACATCTATTTCTGCTTTATTGACTATGCCAAAGCCTTTGACTGTGTGGATCACAATAAACTGTGGAAAATTCTTCAAGAGATGGGAATACCAGACCACCTGACCTGCCTCTTGAGAAACCTATAGGCAGGTCAGGAAGCAACAGTTAGAACTGGACATGGAACAACAGACTGGTTCCAAATAAGAAAAGGAGTACGTCAAGGCTGTATATTGTCACCCTGCTTTTTTAACTTATATGCAGAGTACATCATGAGAAACGCTGGGCTGGAAGAAGCACAAGCTGGAATCAAGATTGCCGGGAGAAATATCAATAACCTCAGATATGCAGATGACATCACCCTTATCAGTTCAGTTTAGTCACTCAGTTGTGTCCGACTCTTTGAGACCCCATGAATGATCTGGCATGCCAGACCTCCCTGTCCATCACCAACTCCCGGAGTCCACCCAAACCCATGTCCATTGAGTCGGTGATGCCATCCAACCATCTCATCCTCTCTCATCCCCTTCTCCTTCTTCCATCAATCTTTCCCAGAATCAGGGTCTTTTCCAATGAGTCAGTTCTTCCCATCAGGTGGCCAAAGTATTGGAGTTTCAGCATCAACATCAGCCCTTCCAATGAACACCCAGGACTGATCTCCTTTAGGATAGACTGGTTGGATCTCCTTGCAGTCCAAGGGACTCTCAAGAGTCTTCTCCAACACCACAGTTCAAAAGCATCAATTCTTCGATGCTCAGCTTTCTTTATAGTCCAACTCTCACATCCATACATGACCACTGGAAAAACCATAGCTTTGACTAGACGGACCTTTGTTGGCAAAGTAATGTCTTTGTTTTTCAATATGCTATCTAGGTTGGTCATAACTTTACTTCCAAGAAGTAAGCGTCTTTTAATTTTATGGCTGCAATCACCATCTGCAGTGATTTTGGAGCCCCCAAAATAAAGTCTGTTACTGTTTCCACTGTTTCCCCATCTATTTCCCATGAAGTGATGGGGTCATATGCCATGATCTTCTTTTTCTGAATGTTGAGTTTTAAGCCAAGTTTTTCACTCTCCTCTTTCACTTTCATCAAGAAGCTCTTTAGTTCTTCTTCACTTTCTGCCATAAGGGTGGTGTCATCTGCATATCTGAGGTTATTGATATTTTCCCAGCAATCTTGATTCCAGCTTGTGCTTCATCCAGCCTGGCATTTCTCCTGATGTTTTCTGTATATAAGTTAAATAAGCAGGGTGATAATATACAACCTTGATGTACTCCTTCCTGATTTGGAACCAGTCTGTTGTTCCACGTCCAGTTCTAACTGTTGCTTCTTGACCTGCATAGAGATTTCTCAGGAGGCAGTCAAGTGGTTTGGTATCCCCATCTCTTGGAGAATTTCCTACAGTTTGTTGTGATCCACACAGTCAAAGGCTTTGGCATAGTCAATAAATCAGAAATACATGTTTTTCTGGAACTCTCTTGCTTTTTTGTCAATCCAACAGATGTTGGCAATTTGATGTCTGGTTCCTCTGACTTTTCTAAATCCAGCTTGAACATCTAGACGTTCACAGTTCACATATTGCTGAAACCTGGCTTGGAGAATTTTGAGCGTTACTTTACTAGCGTGTGAGATGAGTGCAATTGTGAGGTAGTTTGAGCATTCTTTGGCATTGCCTTTCTTTGGGACTGGAATGAAAACTGACCTTTTCCAGCCCTGTGGCCACTGCTGAGTTTTCCAAATTTGCTGGCATATTGAGTGCAGCACTTTCACAGCATCATCTTTCAAGATTTGAAATAGCTCAACTGGAATTCCATTTTGTTCATAGTGATACTTCCTAAGGCCCACTTGATTTCACATTCCAGGATGTCTGGCTCTAGGTGCGTGATCACACCATCGTGATTATCTGGGTCATGAGATCTTTTTTGTATAGCTCTTCTATGTATTCTTGCCACCTCTTCTTAATATCTTCTGCTTCTGTTAGGTCCATACGATTTCTGTCCTTTATTGTGCCCATCTTTGCATGAAATATTCCCTTGGTATCTCTGATTTTCTTGAAGAGATCTCTAGTCTTTCCCATTTGAATGTTTTCCTCTATTCCTTTGCACTGATCACTGAGGAAGGCTTTCTTATCTCTCCTTGCTATTCTTTGGAACTCTGCATTCAAATGGGTATATTTTTCCTTTTCTCCTTTGCCTTTCACTTCTCTTCTTTTCACAGCTATTTGTAAGGCCTCCTCAGACAGCCATTTTGCCTTTTGCATTTCTTTTTCTTGGGGATGGTCTGATCACTGCCTCCTGTACAATGTCATGAGTCTCCATCCATAGCTCTTCAGGCACTTTGTCTATCAGGTCTAATCCCTTGAATCTATTTGTCCCTGCTGTACCTAAATAGAAATTTCCATAAATGCCAAAAAATAAAAAACTCACACCTCAGAATTATCCCGCTGTTCTGTAAATGAACTCTCTTGTGGGTTGGAGCCAGCCTTTAATGTTCAGTTTATAGCTCTGGTCTAGCTTTCACCTCCTGCTTGAGTGAGGCCAGGAGGTCAACTAGAAATGAGAGCATAGTGCCTTCTCAGGGCGTATTTCTGATTATGAGTCAAGTGCTTCACATGACATTCTAGATTTCATAAAATACTAGGGAGCTTTTAAAAATATTTATTATCCAAAACAACTCTTTTTCAGACTTTCTCCAAATGCCTTAGAGTTTTTGTGTATTTTCCCCCAACTGTTATCTCTGACCCCAGGCAGCAGCTAACACATTTACTGGTATATATTTTCAACAAACATTGCTCAGGTTGTCAGCTCAGCCTTAGAGAAGTTCAAAGACAGGTGAAATAAAGTAAGTCTTAGATCAGTCCTTTAGAGAGCCATCAGTTAGGTCAAAACAAAGAAACGTTATTTGCGAGAATAATGTTCATATTGCTCCTTCTAGTGCTAGAAACCTGGACGAAGATTGTGTGGTGTCATTTAAAAGTTCTCTTTTGAGGTGGACAGTCAAGAGTGGTGCCCGAGTAAATTAAAACGTGAAGCTATATAACAAAGTTCAGCCATGTTTTATTCCTTAAGCATTCCCCTTTGTTGCAAGCTTTTCTTTGGATGCCATAATTCTAAAAAAGTTAATTCTGATAAAATTTTGCCAGTTCTTTAAAGATATTCTTAGAAGTGCAGACGTTTGGAGTTCACTACTTTGCCATTTTGTGGACATCTGGTCCTTATCTTTCAAACAACTAGTGTTTAAGCTTTCAATACTCATGGCAGAAGAATCCTAAATGTATCAGAATCCCATCTTTAGAAATCTTCTTGAAAAGGCCACTTATTTTTCTGAGAGCCAACACTAAATGAAGCTGGTATTGTATATTAAGTATTATTGTTAATAAGCACAATCAGAATATTATGACCTTAATTTTTATAAACACATTTGCTTTAAATTTATATTAAAAGGTAATTAAAATATGAACTTTATTTGATCTCACTAATTTATTTTCTTTAATCAACAACTCAATTAAATGTATTTTTCTCTGGTGTATGAAGATAGAAGTTCTTACATATACTGTATAGAAGAGTTGTGGAGTCACAGTTCCAGATAAATTCATTACCCAGGAAAATATATTGAGTTGTTAATCATTATTAGTTTTCTCAAATTTGAAACTGAGTTCGTAGTTCATGCTTCATGATGATTTGCAGGTTTTGTAATAGGAATTGTTATGGATAAAAATAATTAATTTTCCAGGGTGAATGTAGAATATCAGGTAGATCCTGTTTCTATTTTACCAAGATCATTATCAGTTCAGTTCAGTTCAGTCGCTCAGTCATGTCCGACTCTTTGCGACCCCATGAACTGCAGCATGCCAGGCCTCCCTGTCCACCACCATCTCCCGGAGTTCACTCAAACTCACGTCCATCAAGTCAGTGATGCCATCCAGCCATCTCATCCTCTGTCATCCCCTTCTCCTCCTGCCCCCAATCCCTCTCAGCATCAGAGTCTTTTCCAATGAGTCAACTCTTCGCATGAGATGGCCAAAGTACTGGAGTTTCAGCTTCAGCATCATTCCTTCCAAAGAAATCCCAGGGCTGATCTCCTTCACAATGGACTGGTTGGATCTCCTTGCAGTCTGAGGGACTCTCAAGAGTCTTCCCCAATACCACAATTCAAAAGCATCAATTCTTCGGTGCTCAAGGATCAAAAAGACTGAATGTGACCTGAATAAGCAAAGAAAAAAAAATTTTTTTTTAATTTAGTGGGGTTTGGGGCTATCTTCTATTGGGAGAGGGTGAACCAAATTTCTATATGACATCAAAAATAGGCTAATTATTTCATGAAAGGAGACTTCAGTAGACTTTTCAGTCTCATTTCATTCTAGGTACATGGAAGATTGTGTTTGAAAGACCACTTGCTTTTGGAAAGGACATGTGGCTTCTTCTGAACAATGGTATCACCTACGAGTCAAAGATAAGCAGAATGTCTAAGATTCTTATCTGCTTATTATCTCCTTCAACGGAAAAATAAGAAGGCCTGGGTTTCAGATGGCATACCAAGGAGGCTGTGGTGTCTCCATCATCTTTGCCCTGTCTGAATTGTGAAATAAAGTTTCCTTCCTATTGTCTGCCAGATGTCATATAAAATCTGGAATGAAATAAATCTTATATTATTAAGCTCTTAATGTTGGATTAAATTTATTGTCATAGTATTACCTGGAATATACTGAAGATTACAAAGACCCATGATCTTGGATCTTCTAAAAAATATTATTCCAGAACAAAATTCTCCTAATCTAATGCTGTTATGTTTTGAAGTACTGTCTACCACTTGCTGCTTGTCAGATCGGACCCTGGAAGTAGATGTTGAGATGGAGAGTTCCAGGTAGAAATTTTATGTGTGGGTTCACCAAAGATATACACTGGGAATGGAGCAAGGCAGAAGTGCAAAGGTAGAAATCATGAACCACAAGACATTGCAACAATGATTCAGCCAGTGCTCAGGATTCTCTGGAGCTGGAGTGGTTCTTCATGTTGTCTCAAATTGAGACTAGGCAACCAGGCTTTTTATTCCCATATCCGCCAAACACTGTCTTTTGGCTGTGCCCTTGTAGGGTCCTGTCCATTGGTGAGCTAGTTCATTACGCTGTGTGTATTTCCTATAATGAAAAGACCTGTAAGCTGTCATCAGTCAATATTCCCTATAGGATGGATGTTGGATGTAGAATGTAGCTGTAGCTGTAGCTGTAGCTGTAGGATGGATGTCTTGGCCCTAAGCATGAATCTAGGCTTCAAAATAGGGACAGTACTTCTCCTTCACCTGCCTTCTTCTTCTGAACCCAGAGAATAACCTCACAATCTGAGGAAGTCTCTGGGATGTGTTTACAGCTTCCATGAGATGCATGTACATAGATTTCATTGTTCCATTGATTTCATGAGAAGGAAAGGCTGGGAGATGAATGGAATATCTCTCACCAGAACTCAGGCCCACTCACCTGTGGGACTGTAAAGCGCCAGAAGCGTTCCAGTCTCAGCTGAAAATGCTGAGACTGTTCCTATAAAAGCAGCCACAGATTTTCTCTGTCTCTGGCAGTTGTAGTTAGGGACAGTCTAATTCTCACCAGACAGCCAAAACAGGACAGTTTCCAAAGTCTTGTGGTCACTTTCAAAGGCATTGTAGAGATCATAACCCAAGGTCAGACTGGGGAGTAGATGAGGATTCTTATTGATCTCCTCAATGGCAAAACGGAAAGGCCAGAACATATAGGTAGGTCTTTAAGCACTGCATAAACAGAGAACATTAGTAGATAGAATGGTCAAGTAGTGCATGGATATACCATATGTCTAGCCAAGGGATTTTAGCTCAGGTTTTTCATTCAGAGATTCTCCTATCTTGCCATTTCCACATGGTGTGACTAAAGCACCAGGGGGTCTGGAAGACACTGGCGTGGCTCTCTTTTTCTGAGGTGGTAAATTGAAGACAGCCTACCAAGAAAGGTTTGTAGGGCACTGAGTTAGGTGAACTGGTATTTAGCTGAATGATATGGTTGTCAAGGGACAGGTTTTTTTTTTTTTTTTTTTTTTTAGCTTTTTAAGTGGTTCATTGAGATAGCAAGATATTCTCCTCTAGGTATGTGAGTATAAGCCTCAAAAACTATCTCATAAGCCAGCTTGAAAAGATTTAGTTGAGTCTCAAATGTCATCTTCTCTTTATTAAAGTTGAAAGCCAAGAGGCAAGCATTCCTGCTTCTCCATACTTGGGATACTTTAGAGCACCTGACTTACCAGTTCCTAAAATTTTTCTAGGATTACTTTCTGACAGCATAACCACCTGAGGCATTTCAAGGGACTTTCACTATTATTTTCTATTCTCATTAGTCAGTTTTTATGTAGCTAATTTTGTTAAGTTATATTTCCTTCAAAAATGTACATTTCACCCATACAAGTGTAAATGAAAATGTACTTTCATAAATGTAAGCACATTTAAAATTTTCCATACCATCACTGAATGAATGTCAGAATAGACACTGGGCATAAATATTTGTCCAATCTATGACAGTGGGTTCATATAATTATTACATAACAAATACTACAAGTAGAAAAAGAAAAGGGCAACACCTCAGTAAAAATATATTTGAATACAAAAGCTATGACAGTATACAGTGCTTACCACCTACAGTGATCTAAAGCCATCAGGCAACAATCCTAAGCCTCTAATCTGCAAATAGGTGCCAGTAAAATGATGGCCTTATGTTTGTATCTCTGACTGATACAAATTCTGAATGTCCGGTTTGGCAAGAACTAAAGATAAAAAGATGATCCTACTCTCTGCTGGCTGCATTGTGAAGTGGTAGTTTCCCAGCAGGTATCATACCTGTCGTTGTATTCACTATATCAAATGCTGTAGCAGTGTGCATGTGTCTAAATCCAACAACATATAATGATCAAAATTAGAGAAATGTTCCAAGCTTGTTAACAATAATCATTACTTATTTGTTGTTACATAAAATTAATGATAATTGTTGAATAAATATTCCTTATCTATAAGAAAGAACATTTTCAGACATTAAATAAGAATGTATGCATCTACTTACATTAAATTATGTTCCTGATCAATTGTTTCATAAGAGAAGTAGTTCATAGGATGAAGTTGACAGTATATACCTAGGTAGTAACCCACAGAGTTTAGGAAAACCTTCCAGAACTGGACAATCACAAGATGCTTGCAGCACTTGTGCCCAGTATGGAGATGTCCAGAATGATCTCTGGCTGCAGTGTAGAAAGATGTGTGTATTGTCTGGCCTCCAGCGTCATGACATTACTAAAGACTCTCACTCCTCCTCCCACTAATCTTTTGGACCAAACAGATTCTCTCTTTCCTCACAGAGTGCCTGAGATCAGAGAGGCTCCTTCATCTTCTGATAGTTACATTCTGTCACCCTAACCCTTGTGGAGGGCAAACAATTAGTAGCTTCCAGCAAACTCAAGAATGTAAACCCATGAAATAATTTGCACAAAAGTTTCCATTTCATACTTTGGCAAAAGATACATAGAATAACCAAGAGGAATGCAAATATGAAATTAGACATCTAGAAGGGACAAAATTGGGCCTGTGAGATTCTCAAACACATAAGAGAAACCAAGACTGAAAATCTAACCACAAAATTCAGCAGCCCTCCAGCGCAAGGGCATCTGTTCAAATGACTAGTGTTAAGGAATTCCAAAAAAGACTACTAAGGAAAAAAAGTGCACAGGTTCTAAACTTTTCATTCTTTTGAAGATATAGGCATGCTGATGAATGTTGCGGCCAAAAGAACTAAGGAGGTAGAGGGAAAATTTTTGGTGCAATTGGCAAAGGACTCCTATTCCCTTTTTACTGATGCTGCAGATGAGAAATCCTAGGACCTCTAACTTAGGCTGGCAGAAGGTAAGTGTTCTTACCAAGTTAACCTCTTAGATCTCTACCTTCAGAGTCCAGTGGAAGTGAAAGTGGTGAGAATCTTTTGTTTCTCTTTCTAAATTTAGACTAGCAATATAAATGTATATGGAACTTTCTCCTTTAACAAAGCAACTCTGTTAAAGTTTTGACCAATGAATGATCTTAATTTTTATTGATCCTTTCCTCCATTTCCATCAGTAGCCTAATACCCCATTATTAGCTATGCAGAGTGAAGAATTAGATGTACAATAGACTCCCTCTTTCACCAGGGTGTACTTATTTCACTTCCTCATCCTGGAACACTCCAATCTTGCCAATAAAGAAGGTACATTTAGCTCAGACAAAAAGAAAATCTATGGATTTGTACAGGACTTGGGAGCCATAAAATCACAATATCATCACCCTTAAGTCTTTAACACAGCCATTTATTCTTACCCCAGTATCTGCTGATGCAGCCTGGTTAACAAAAATTGACCTTTGACCTTTGCTTATTTTTATTTTCCATGCCATTGCACCCTGAGTTAGAATTTGTTTTTGCATTTACATTTAAAGATAGTTAATATAAACTCACACACCTCAGTGATATTAGAAGTCTCCCTCAGTATCTCCCCAAATCCTCAAAGCTGACTTAGATTCTATAGCCTTTACCCAAAGCTCTACACTTGGCTAGTATGTTGATGACCATTGCTTAGTAATCAGAATAAGCAGAGAACTCATAGACTCATTTTATTCTAAAGGCACTAGCTAAACAAAGTCATAAAGCCTCTAGATAAATGCTTCAATGGGTACAATCAACTGTTACATACTTAGAACATGAGATATCTCTGGGCATTCAAAAGTTCACTCTAAAATGTCTCGAGTCAATTTTGTCCATTCTTCTCCCCAATGAGAAAAAAAAACAACAAAAAACAGTTACATATATTTTTAAGGACAGCTGGATACCACAACCAATAGATGCCTAATTTTTGGTCCTTGCTAAGGATCTGTATTTCTTCTTCCCAGATACAAGTCAAGAGCTTATTTCTTGGTCTTTAGAGGCATCAATATCTTTTGAAGCACTGAATTTGGCTCTTGCACATCTCTGTTTCTTGGCTTACCTAATTTTAACAAATATTTTCATCTGCCATGAAAATAATGATTCTAGGAAAATTTTTGGCTCTCAGATATGTCCTATAGACTATTTCTCCTGCAAATTAGAGCCTATGGCATTGGGTATGACACCATGTTGCATGCCGTTGCCACAGCTGCCACCTTGATTGACAAAACTAGTGTCTAACATTAGGCTCCTCCATTCATCTTTGTGTTCCCCATGCCTTGTCCACTATCTTACAAGTTCATAGAATGCAGCACCTCTCTACATGGTGACAGATCACCTAGAAACAGGCTCCTTGTTCTAACCACTCCATCATCTTATATCATTGTAACGTTTCAAATCCAGCTACTTTACTACCCCTCTCTGATGATGGAGAGCCCCACTTCATGATTGCTTTGCAATTATAGAAATGGCCTCAGAGTCAAGAAAGGATCTCTCAGACATCCCTTTAAATCACCCAGACTTATTTATGGTCCGTGTTGACTCCCATAAATGAATTTTCTGGGGAAACATAGCAAATGGTTACGCCATAGATGTTCCACAGGAAACACTTGAGGCATTCTCTTTACTAACTATAAAACCAGCCTAAACTGTTCAATTCATAGCTCTTATTAGAGGTTTCACATTAGTAAAAGGGAAAACTGCCCTTACTGAGAGCTCTGGGATCCCTGATCCTAGACTCCAGGAACAAGCTCTGTTTGTCAGTTTTGCAACACTAACCCCAGGATCTGGTTTCTTCCTGTCAGTGGGTGGGCAAGATCTCCAGAGTTTTCAGGATCCTGGCTACACCCACCACTATGCTCTGGGCCCTTTAGGATTCTGCAACCAGCCACCTCATGACCAGGTCTCCTAAACAGCAGCAGGAGACAGGGCCTGCCAACCAACCAGACTAGGGGCCAACAAAGCCTAGCTTACTGCCCATATAGTCAGCCAGTCACAAAAGAAGGACACATGCAGTCCTCTTAAGGGAAGTCCCTAGAAAAGATTAGTTGGTAAGGAATCTGGCTGCAAAACAGGAGACCTTGGTTT
Source organism: Bos taurus (assembly GCF_002263795.3). NCBI lineage: Eukaryota > Metazoa > Chordata > Mammalia > Artiodactyla > Bovidae > Bos > Bos taurus. Next base: position 39,943,330 of record NC_037334.1, read on the forward strand.
GATTCCTGGGTTGGGAAGATCTGCTGGGGAAGGGATAGGCTACCCAACTCCAGTATTCTTGGGCTTCCCTTGTGGCTCAGCTGGTAAAGAATCTGCCCACAATGCGGGAAACCTGGGTTTGATCCCTGAGTTGGGAAGATCTTCTGGAGATGGGAAAGGCTACCCACTCCAATATTCTGGCCTGGAGAATTCTATGGACTGTATAGTTTGTGGGGTCGCAAAGAATCAGACACAACTGAGTGACTTTCACTAGAATATAGAGAATGGGTGACAAGAGCAGAAAGCATTGCTAGGATGCATAGGATTTCTATAGAGAACTACTTCTCCCAGGTCAAGAAATACAACTCACATAAATCTAGAAACAGCAACTGGGACAAAATGAGGGGACAGAGGAATACATTCCATACAAAGGAATAAGACAAAACCCTGGAAGAACTAAGTGAAGTGGAGATAGACAATCTAGTTGACAAAGAGTTCATAGTAATGATCTTAAAGATTATCAAATAACTCAGGAGGAGAATGAATGCACAGAGCAAGAAGTTAGAATGTTTTAATAGAGTTAGAAAATAAAAAAAAAACAAAAATGAAGAATACAATAACTGAAATGAAAAATACACTAGAAGGGACCAACAGTAGACTAATTGATATAGAAAAACAGATCACTGGGCTGAAAGGCAGAGTAGTGGAAATAATTGATACTGAATTAAAAAAAATAAAGGATGGAAAGCAATAAAGGCAACTTAAGAGGCCTCTGGGACAACATCAGTGCGAGTGCAAGTGCAGTAGTATTCACATCATATGGGTCCCAGAAGGAGAAGAGAAACAGAAAGGGCACAATAAAATATTTGAAGAGGCAATAACTGAAAATGTTCCTAACCTGGGAAAGGTTAGTCATCCAAGTCCAGGAAGCTCAGAGAGTCCCATACAGGATTAACCCAAAGAGGAACACACCAAGACACATTGTAATTAAAATGACAAAAATTGAAAATAGAGTATTAAAAGCAGCAAGGGAAAAGCAACAAATAATATACACAGGAACTCCAATAAGGATCTCAGCTCATTTTTCAGCAGAAATTCTGCAGGCCAGAAGGAAGTGGCATGATACATGAGAGAAAAAGAAAAGCCTACAATCAAAATACTTTACACAGCAAAGCTCTCATTCAGATTTGAGGGAAAATCAAAAGCTTTACAGGCAAGTAAAAGTGAACAGAATTCAACACCACAAAACCAGCTTTACCACAAATGCTAAAGAAACTTCTCTAGATGGAAAAAAGGCCCCAATTGGAAACAAGAAAATTATGGAATGAAAAATCTCATCAGAAGAGGCAAACATATAGCAAAGATAGGAAATCATCCACACACAAAGATATCAGGGAAGTTTAAAAACACAAGTTGTCCATCAGCAGATGAATGGATAAGAAAGCTGTGGTACATATACACAACGGAGTATTACTCAGCCATTAAAAAGAATACATTTGAATCAGTTCTAATGAGGTGGATGAAACTGGAGCCTATTATACAGAGTGAAGTAAGCCAGAAGGAAAAACACCAATACAATATACTAACGCATATATATGGAATTTAGAAAGATGGTAACGATAACCCTGTATACGAGACAGCAAAAGAGACACTGACGTATAGAACAGTCTTATGGACTTTGTGGGAGAGGGAGAGGGTGGGAAGATTTGGGAGAATGGCATTGAAACATGTAAAATATCATGTATGAAACGAGATGCCAGTCCAGGTTCAATACACGATACTGGATGCTTGGGGCTAGTGCACTGGGACGACCCAGAGGGATGGTATGGGGAGGGAGGAGGGAGGAGGGTTCAGGATGGGGAACACATGTATACCTGTGGTGGATTCATTTTGATATTTGGCAAAACTAATACAATTATGTAAAGTTTAAAAATAAAATAAAATTAATTAAAAAAAAAAAAGTTGTAAAATCACCTGTATCTACAATAAGCAGTTAAGCAATATACAAAACAATTGGATGTAAAATATGATATCAAAAGCAGTCATCAAAGAAGGAAGGCAAGTACAACTGCATGGTACTTAATGTATTTGAAATTAAGAGATCAGCAACTTAATCAGGTGTATATATATGAAGGAAATGGTAATTCATTCCAGCATTCTTGCCTGAAAAATCCTATGGACAGAAGAGCCTGGCTGGCTACAGTTCATGGGGTTGCAAAAGAGTGGACATGACTTGGTGATTTAACAGAAAATAGTACATTTCCCAACCTTGGAGAAGTGACCTTTTATAGAACTTGTCCTATGCACCCTAGAAATGCACTCCCCTCTGATCATTAAAGCTATTTGCTCTAGGGATGCCCCCAACGTGGGCTGCATGGGCCCTTCTATTGTGGCAGACTGACTACTATGGATGGTCTGTAGGTGTGGCTGATCCCTCTGGCCCACTTGGTTGCTAGGCCCTCTTTGTGTGGGAGCTACCAACCACTGCTAGGGCCTGGTCATGAGGTGGCTGCCTGCAGAACCCTAAAGATTGCCAGGGCTAGTTATTAACCACTGGTGGGCAGAGCTAGGTTCTGGGGTGAGTAGTAACAGAGCCAGTGGTCTCAGATCTAGAGTCAGTCTGCTAGTGGTCAGGGCCAGCCCCTTATATGGCTGGCTGTGGGGTTCATGGTGTTCCAGAGTTGGTGTTGACCTGCTGGTGAGTGGACCTGGATCCAAGGGCAGCTACCTGAAGTGTCCAAGATGTCTTGGAGTTGGCATCAGCTTGCTGGTTGATGGAACCACATCCTAGGGCCTTTGACTGTAGGGCCCTTGGGGACCCAGAACTGGTGTCAGCCCACTGGTGAGCAGGACAAGTTCCTGACATGGCTGCCTACAGAATCTAGAGTGTCTCAAACTTGTCCAGCCAACTTTACACCACATTTTTTTATTCATCCATCTGTCTACGGACACTTAGATGGTTTCCATGTCTAGGCTATTGTGAACAATGCTGGAATGAATGTAAGGGTGCAGATATCTCTTTGAAAAGTGATTTGGTTTTCCTTTGAATGTATTTTCAGAAGTGGGATTACTGGATCAAATGGATTTTGAGGGCATCATGCTAAGTGAAATAAGTGAGACAGAAAAAGACAAATATAGAGAAAGACAAATCTCGTTTATATGTGGAATCTTTTTTTAAAAAACTCATAGAGAAAGAAATCAAATTTGTGCTTCTAGAGGCAAATGAAGGGTGTGGGAGAACTGAATGAACTTTGTGTGAGGGTATGAACTTCCACTTACAAAACAAATTCTGAGGATGTGACGTACAACATAATGACTGCAGTTAGCATTGCTATATAGTATAGTTGAAAGCTGTTGGGTATATCCTAAAAGTTCTCATTACAAGGAAAATTTGTTTCTTTTCCTTTGTCTATATGAGATAATGGATGTTAACTAAATATATGATGACAATTGTTTTGTAATGCATATAAGTTAAGTCATTATGCTATACACCTTAAATTTGTACAGTGTTGTATGTGAATACCCCATTAAAATCAAAAGAAGAAAAGAAAGAATTGTCCCTCTTTAGTTCCAGTCTTCAAGTTAAAATATTAATATAACTAAGAAAAAGCCCTGGATTTGGCTATAATAAAGAAAGTGTCATAGCTCAGACCTTTCACATTAACCACACAAAGAGCTAGAAAAGGACATAAAAATCTTCAAAAATTCATAGGAGTATTTGATATGGGTAAGGACTCCATGCCCCAAATGCATCTCCTAGCTCTTTACTATTCTTCTGACTCAGATCATGGTTCATGAGGCACATTTGAGCATTGAGATGCAAGAAAAAGTTTAAGGAGAAAGGATTATCCATCCTCTTGTGCATATAATAGAATGGAGACTAGACGAAGATAAACGTGACCAGTGCTGAACATTACCTATGGTCTTTTCCTGCTGTTCAGTCTCCTGGTGTCACATCAAGTCTATGAAGGATCACCCTCACCCCAGCACATGTATGCATCACACAGGCTCATCTCTCCACCCAAAACACACACACACAAACACGCACACACTCACTACTACCTCCCTGAGGATAGCAGTATTCTCTTTTGATGTTGGTTCTGAGGTGGGTGTGTCTGGTCCTTCCTTTCTGCAGTTAAAGCACCTTCCCAACATGAAGTATCTCCTTAGTAAGCACTCAAATCATTGAGGAATTTCCTATTAATATTAGTTAAAGGTAATACCAGTAAAACCAATGAAATTTAAAAAGATATAACAGGTTATAAAGTCCAGAAATGTTTTTTAAATCTGTAGTAACAGTTTTTCCTGGTATTTACTGAAATATATCTAAGTTCTTATAGTTTCTCCTTTATTTTTTAAATCACCCTTTAATTTTTCACTTGAGAGCCAATCCTATACAGTCTTTTCTCTCTCAATTCTCCCTTTCTTTTCAACAGATAAGCCCTCATTTTAAGTATTTCACGCAACATTATTTCCAACTCAAAACTCCACTTTGAAGGTTTAGCAGGCTAAGGACAAATGGCAAAATTTCTAATTGCATCCCTTTGGGCTCTAAAAGGAAGCTTCCCTGGTGACTCAGTGGTAAAGAATTCCCCTGACAAGCAAGAGACCTGTGTTCGATCCCTGGATTGGAAAGATCCCCAGGAGAAGGAAACAGCTACCCACTCAAGTATTCTTGCCTGGGAAATCCCAAGGACTGGCAGGAACCTGGCAGGCTGAAGTCCATGAGGTCACAAAGAATCAGACAAAGGAGACAGTGCCAAGCTGTTACTATTCTGTTTCTCTCAGGGGGACTCACCTCTGACTTCCTCTCTTGGATAGGTGAGGGAAACTTTGAATCACTCAGTGACTCTGGCGTGGCTACTGGGATGCATGCCCTCTGATGATCAATTAGCCACTGCCATGGATAAGAAGATCTAAGGAGACCCAAAGGTGTAGGTTCCTATGGAGATAGCATTTGCCTCCAGTAGGAACTGACTTGCAAACACAATGGCTGTATGTACCCAACTGTTTCAGTGGCCTCTTAAACATGTATACCTGTGGCCAATTCATGTCGATGTCTGGCAAAAAAAATATCACAATATTGTAAAGTAATTATTCTCCAATTAAAATAAATTAATCTTCACAAATTACTTTAATGATATGTTCCCCTCAATACAATTGAGAGGCTATTTTTCTGCATTTCAACTGAAAGAATAACACATTGTCCAAAAATAAGTTTATTAAATTTTGCACTGATGATTCAAATAATACTTTTTTCTCTATTAAGTTAATTCATATGTTTGAAGAGTTTGAACCTTGATTTACTAGGAACTCACATGCTCAACATTTAAGGGGAAAACTATTCATTCCACAAAGATTGTTGGTTAGTTTCTTGAGCTACTTAAGTAGTGGATAAGTTGATAGGATTTAATTAATTAATTTAAAAAATTTAAAAGATGCAACAGTACACTTTCTATTTTTTTTAAAAGCAGAATTGGTAAGATGTAGTAACAAAGGTTGGATTTAGGATGACATAAACCTGGACCTCAGGCTCACTGAACCTGGAAAAGTTACTTAAAACTTTGAAACTTCAGTTTAATCATCAATAGGGAAAATGACAAAACTTTCATAAGGCTGTTGTAAAGATTAATGACAATTTATTCAAAATGTTTTTAAAATAGCAAACAAATATTAGTTGTTGTTACTGGAATAAAACAAGATTAACCCAACGTGAAAATCACTGAGACTTACTGTAAAAGATTATCAACAATGATATCTGCCTTTGACATGGAAGCATCATTTCAGTATGTGGATTGGAAAGACAGTACTGGAATTTCAAGTGTCCACTGCTTTCCCCCCTTGCCCTAGAGTCTTTTGACCTGCCCACCACTGCCTACTGCAGAAATCTCTCTCTCTCTCTTTTTTTTTTCTTTCACTTCTGCTCTTTCTTCTTTTCCTATATCACTTTCTCATTATTTTTATACTCATTTCGTCTCTATTCTTCTCTTCCATGGAAAAGACCTTGTCCATGACCCAAATCAGCATGATAAGTCTGTTAGTACAGCTGATGAGATCTTGATCCTTCCCATTACTCAGTGATGTCCTAATAATTTTGTCTTTTCTTCAAATAGGTTAATTATATTCATGTGTGAGACTATATATGCTCCATGAAGAACCTCTGTTCATGATCTCTATTTGTGCCAAGTTTCATAGACTGGTAACCACCAAAGGAGATCTTAGAAATGGTCCTGCAATGTGAAAGTGAAGTGAAAGTGAAGGTCGCTCAGTTGTGTCCAACTCTTTGAGACCCCATGGACTATACAGTCCATGGAATTGTCCAGGCCAGAATACTGGAATGAGTAGCCTTCCCCTTCTCCAGGGGATCTTCCAAACCCAGGGATCAAACCCAGGTCTCCCACATTGCAGGCGGATTCTTTACCAGCTGAGCCACAAGTGAAGCCCAAGAGATATGAGGGCCATGTTTAAGTAGAAGAACAGGGGTGAATTCATGTCTTCTCCCTGTGAGGACGGTGCCATCTATATTGTACCACATGGGAATCACTGACTTTGGAAAACTTGCTGTCATTCCAGTCAAATCTTCTCAAAAAAGATTTGCTGAGAACCCTGCCCACTCTCCATAAGTAGACACAGTATACCTTTTTTCCAACTTCATTCCTTTGGAAAGTTCTGATACGAATCAACACTTACTCTCTTTTGCATAATAATAGACACTGAACTAGAAAGAGTCATAAGAAATATCTACTTCCAACTGCCAAACAAGGAACGCAGTAAAACTCTGGCCTATAAAGAACTATTTTCTAATGACTAATTCCCCTCCTGACTCATTGGAAAAGACCCTGATGCTGGGAAAGATTGAGGGCAGGAGGAGAAGGGAACAACAGAGGATGAGATGGTTGGATGGTATCACTGACTCAATGGACATGGGTTTGCATGGACTCCGGGAGTTGGTGATGGACAGGGAGGCCTGGTGTGCTGCGGTTCATGGGGTCGCAAAGAGTCAGACACAACTGAGCGACTGAACTGAACTGAACTCCCCTCCAGGGATCAGATGGGCTCCAAGGTGTGAGAGCTACGACAGATGACTGTATTATTCCTCCTTTTCTCTCCTACATTGAGTATCTGCCTCTCCCTAGTACCTTCCTCACAGCCCCCTTCACATCCTTGTTCCTTAGGGTATAAATTAGAGGATTGAGCATAGGGGTAACTATGGTATAAAAAAGGGCTACAAACTTTCCCTCACTCTCAGAATAACTGTGCATGGGTTGGAGGTATGTATAGATGGCTGAGCCATAAAAAAGGGAAACCACCAAGAGATGGGACCCACAAGTCCCAAAAGCCTTTCTTCTCCCAGCCACTGACCTGACTTTCAGCACTGTCTGAACAATGTATACATAGGAGCCTAGAATTAGTAGTACAGGAACAACCAAGATTATGGCTCGAGCCACAAACATCTTGGTCTCTGTCCCTTCTGTGTCTTCACAAGCCAGCTTCAGGAGAACAGTCATCTCACAGAAGAAGTGATTCAGGAGATGGAGACCACAGAGAGGCATAGCCATCATGAGGCCTGTCTGAACCAGAGAGTTCATGCAGCCTCCTACCCAGGAGGCAATAGCCAGTGTCTGGCAGAGGTGGGGGTGCATAATGGCTGTGTAGTGAAGTGGATGACAGACAGCAGCATAACGGTCAAAGGCCATCACCACCAGGAGCACACATTCAGTGGAGCCTAGGGCAAGGGAGCTGAAGAGCTGGACCACACACCCTTTGTAGCTGATGGTCCGGTCAAGTCCGTGAAGGTTGATCAGAAGCTGGGGCACAGTGCTGGTGGTATAGCAGAGGTCCAGGAAGGAAAGATGTCTAAGAAAGAAGTACATGGGCGTGTGCAATTGACGTTCCAGGAGGGAAAGAGTGATGATGGTGGTGTTACCGAAGATAGTTAAGGAGTAGAAAACTAAAATAAAGACAAAAAGGATGGGCTCCAGTTGAGACCAATCTGAGAAGCCCATTAAAATGAAGCCTTCTCTAAAACTTGTGTTGAAACTTCCCATTTTTGCCTGTTCAAATAGCAGAAGACAATGTAATGACTCTTATGAAGAAGGATTTAAAAATTATTTCACAATTTTCCCTAGATAATCCTAACTCATGCATTGTGTTATCTGTTTTGCTATTCAGCTCCATTCTGTCCAGTCTTCTCCTACTTTGAGAGTGAAGATTACTAGATTAAGAATGATGTGACTTTCATTTGAACTCCAGTCCTGTTATGTGCTTCCTCTATGATTTCAGCCAGGCCACTCAATCCTCGGGACCTGATGTTTCCTTGTCTGAAAGCAGAGACAATCTGTTGAAAAGAATCAAGAAAAGTGTAGATCCATCCTTTTGGGGAAAAAAAAAATAGCAACAAGTATGCTTCTTGTGATGAGTTATGATGCCTAGAATAATTTCCCCCTTCTCCAACCGATAAATATATCCATCAAATCCCCATAACATAAATATAAATAAAATTTTAATTGGTCAAAAAATGACAATGCGTGTAAGGTACAGACTTCTCCCATCTTCCTATTTACTGTTGATCATGTTTCCTTTTGGAAACTCCTTCACTGGCTTCCATAAATACACATCCTCCTCCTTGTCAACTCAGTGTATTCTCCTTTGATGGTGCCTCTTCTTTCAATAAGGTCTTAAATAGTATCATTCCCTGGAAACTTTACCTGGCTGTCTCCTCACCCTATACACTCTTTCTGGTGATCCGACTCATGGCTTCAGTTACCAATAATGACCTCCAAGTATTGGTTTGCAGCCAAGACTGCTCTTCAGAACTTCAAAATCAAATATCTCTTCTTTGTGAACATTTCTACTCAGATAATCTACAGGCATCTCAAGGTTAGCATGTTCAAGTCTCATATCTTCCCTCCAAATATGCTTCTGTTGCATTCCCTTACTCAGTAAGTGATAGCCTCTTCCCCCTAAAAAAATTTTGTGGTTATCTCAGATCTCTCCTCACCCCATCCTAAAATTGATTGCTCAATATGTCCTATTGGATCTATAGCCTAAATATCTTTCACTTCTTTCTCCTTTTCATCTGGTGTTTTCAATGACTTAATTGATGGCTCAATATTCCCATAATGTTCCAAAATATCTTGTTTAGAGACTATTTATGAATCAACTCCTAACACTATTGTCAGAATGACTTTCTTAAATTGCAAATAAGATCGTGTCTCTTCACTGCTCAGAATTCTTGAATCATGCTGCTCTTTAGTATCAGGGGACTATCCAAATGCCTTAGAATACTCTACGTAATTCTTTCTGATCAACTATGTGTTTCAAATGGTCACCATAGTCTAGTGCAATAGACCTGAAAGTCCATAGTCAGGTTCCTACCGATCAGCTCTATCACCAACCCACTGTACTGTGCTACCTGTTCTGGAAATTTTACTTCTGTGAGTCTCAACCTACTTAGCTTTAAATAGAGAAAATAACTTTATTTCATAGGATTTTGATTGGTATTAAACGGTATGATACATTCTGTGAGCTGCAAAGAATATTCCATACACATTTTTAACACTTGTTGTTCTCAACCACTAATTTTTAAGTTTTATGAAACTAGCTTTGCTTTTGTTCACCATTTTGCCTCCATCTCTCGGTGAAGTTCCTGGTGAGTAAAAGGTTTTGATAACTGTTGTTAAATGAATCAACGAATGTATTTCCAAAGTTTGCATCATACTTGGTGAACATAAATGTTCCAGAAATATATGTTTCCTGTGCAACACAAAAGAATTAACTCATCTGCGATGTGGCAAAGGTTTAACAATTCCTGCTTTGCCATCATTTAGTGCAAAGGTTTTTAACCCTTCTGCAGTGTATTTCGTCAAGGATTTGTATGATGGCAGAGAGATAAATATATTTTCAATTGAGTAAAAGTTTTAAAACACAAGTAACATGATGTATGATAAAACCATAATTCAAAGGGATCTCACAATGATGAAACAAGGAGCTCTAAACCAATAGATAAGATAATAAGATAGTATTGAACTTAGCTTCAAAACCTTAAACAAATGTTGAATGGAGGAGATTAAATGTGACAGCTGTTCACTAAAAAGGTAGAAAACAAAGATGATGTAGGAGTATCCTGATCGAAAACAATGCAAGCCAACAGAGCCCACTTGATTGCTGAATTTTACCAAATGTGAGCTCGGACTAGATAAAAATCCAGTCTAGACTTTGGCCTTTCTAGCTTGGAAGGAGATCTAAAAATCATTTCCACAGATGTCCTTGCACCATTTGATGCATGACTGCCATAGTATCTCAGACCCAGAACTTTTTTTAATGAAGCTCCTGCCTCATTTCCTCACATATGGTCTTTTGCTTTTTTATTCCCTCCTATCAGTTCCTTACTCCCATCTCTACGTGTCTTGGATTTCTTGATATGTCATGTCAACTATTTTCTTACTAATATTCTTAATTTATTATCCCTTTGACCCATGCACCCAATTTTGGAAGAATGCAATTCTCTATAGACTAAACTCAGGCTAATAAATTCTGCTAAAAAGAATAATTCAAATGCCCATCTCAATGCTACTAAAAATTTGCAGCCTTTCTAATGCACCATTAACATCTCTCTCTCTCTACTATCTCTTCCCCAATAGAAATGACATCTGATCAAGCCTCTCTAATTTAAAAAGCCTCTTTTCATCCTGTGTCCCCTTCTAGTTACTGCCCTCTTTTCTCTTCCTTCATAGATAAGTTTATTAAAAGAGTTGTCTATGTTCAATGTTTCAATAACCTCCTTCCCATTTATCCTTCAACCCACTGCAATAGGGGTTTTATCCTCACAAGTCTTTATGAGAAGATTCAGGGACATCGACAGTTCTTATCTTTGTCTCAGCATTTTATGTGTTGACTACTGTCTCCTTCTATATGAGAATTCTGCCCTTGCTTTCCTGGATGTCTTTCTGTCTTCTCTGCCCATTCCTTAATCTCTGCGGTATAATCCTATTTTTCTGTGCATTTCTTACATGTTAGCATTCCTTCTCAAGGTCCCACCCAAGATCTCCTTTTTTTTTTTACCACTTTGCAGATGGTTCCTGGAAAATGCCATCCATTCCAGGCTTGAATCAATGGTAATAACACCCAAGTATATCTCTCAATCCCCTGATCTCTATTCTGAACTTCAAACTGCTTTAGTCCTTCTTCTTGCTGCGAATCTTCCCTTGGATATCCCCTAAGCACTTAGAACTCAGCAATGTCTAATACTGAATTCATCATAAGAATAAAACTGGTTCTTATCCTGTATGTCCCATCTCAGGAATGGGCGCTACCAAGCTACATAGCTTGCCAAACTAGAAAAGTAGTCATCAGCCTCTACACCCTCATATTGGATTCAGATCACAGCTTAGATTTCAGTTCTTCTAAGAGAGCAGTTCTCAACCAGGCCAGTTTTACCCCTCAGGGGAAATTTTTAGTTGATACAATTGGCATCTAGTAGATCAAGACCAAAGATGCTGCTAAATGTCCTATGATGCACAGGTCATCAACACACACACACACACACACACACGACCCCGTAAAGTGTTGTACCTTCTCATATACAATTTATCACATTCAACTTCAGTTTCTGATTTAATCATTCCTCTATCCCATCACATTAGAGCTTACAGAGGTCACAGCTCTATCTATCTTGTTCACAATTACAGTTTTAATACCTCAAGCAGTGATGAGCACATAAGTCCGCAGTAATTAAATCCCTGATGCCTGCAGGCATTCACTTGTACCATATTTAATAGGTACTTAAAAAGACCTGAAGTTGGATGAGAAACACATGTACACCCATGGTGAATTCAAGTCAATGTATGGCAAAACCAATACAACATTGTAAAGTAAAGTAAAGTAAAATAAATAAATAAATAGAAAAAAAAAAAACAAACCTGAAGTCTTGTTGCAGTTTCAGCCTTACTTAAAAATGGAGATGCAGTAGTTCTGTTTTCTTGGGATCCAGTACATTTTATCTGAAATCTGACATGACAAGAGAAATAATCATTGTTTACATAGCCTCCAAATCAAAGTTTTTATATCCTTACTTCATCCTGTTAACCTTCCTCTGACCAGCCGTGGCCTTGGCACTTGCCTGACCTCTTGTGAGCTGCCTTCCTAAGGGGATATTTCCTGCTTCCTAACCCTTAGAGCCTTGCTGAGAATAAGCTGATTTCCCAGAACTACAGCATACGTGTCACCTCAAGTATCACATTAAATCTTTCACTAGGCTAATGCCAGTGAACCCCTTTATTTAGCACAGCTCATCATACATTGGTCACATATTTACCACTCAGGAACCAGTTAAACATTCCCATCCCTCACAGAGCTTCACTTCTCCACTCACTCTAGTCTCAGTGGCTGGGATCTGTTTCATGCTCAAATCTGGTTGGTACTTATGAAAAGAAAAAGTATACTTACTCACAAACTCCTGGGAGTCTTTTCCATCTTTCAATAACAGTAACAAGTTATTCCTCACACTGACCTAAGGTTGGGCCCCTGGTAGATCCCACACATTACTCCTAGTCTTACATCTCAAAACCCAGGTGGGCTTGACCATAATGCAAGCCCTGTTCTGTTCAAACTGAGTCATGGATTGGGCATCACAGAGCCTTCATGCGAAAAGGCCCAGTGTGTACAACTGAGGATAGGGAAAGTCTCATTAGGGGAGCCCACAGAGCAAACACAATCCTTCCAACTGACAATCCTCCAAATGTTGAAGAAATAATCATGATATGCACACTTTTCTGGATTCCATGTTCCTCAAGTGAAGGTGATAGCTTCCAAATATCCATTTCCTTTCATATTTCCCAAATCTATCATTCCAGTAAAAGAAGAAAATGATATTAGGCTGATTTAACTAGTTCCTAAAAACATGTGTTTTCATCCCATCCATATCTAGGTTTTAACAAATGACCCTTGTGCAACTTCACATTTAAATAAAAGTACAGTACCCAATACTCTGATGGACAGGGAGGCCTAGCGTGCTGCGATTCATGGGTCGCAAAGAGTCGGACACGACTGAGCGACTGAACTGAACCCAATACTCTGCCCTGGCCAGATATAATTTTGAGTGTTTTGCAAGCTCATGGCAATCAACTGGGATCAAAACCTTGACAAAATACATAGAACCTAAGGGCAGTAAAATCAGTTAGGCACTGAAAATATCCTGCATGAGAAACAGAGGTTTTAATTGTGTTTTTCAGATTAGGAAGGAGTTCACTTAAAGACAAACATGATAGCATGTATACATGTTCAAAGATCTATCATATGGAAAAGGTATTGAATTTGCTTTGTACTCCTCCAAAGGCAGAAGTATAACCAACTGGTGAAACTTACACTGTGGCTGTGACTGTGCCTGAGAGTGTGGCTCAATAGAAAGAAAAGCTTGGGGGAAAAAATGAAGCAGTCTAAAAATACCCTGCCTGGAAATGTAGTGATTTTCTTGTCACTTGAAAGCTTCCGCATTCAGAGGCTGAAAGTTGACATTTCAGGATGTTGTAAAAATGTTCCTGCACTAACTGGAGGATTGGGCTAGATGATCTGACCCAGATGATCTAACCCAGTTCTGATTTATATTTTTCTAATCTTAAATTCTGTTTAAATTTTTTTTACTCTTATTCTTAATTTCCTGGGCACACACAAGGCATTTTGATATCTGCATATGAGACTGTTGATTTTCTACAGTACATATATCAAATTTTGTGTTTATCTTTGTATTTGTGTCTGTGTGTACATGCATCTGTGTGTGTGCATTATCTCTATAAATAACAGACTTCTTGAGAACAGAAATTATATCTATAGTTTTTATTCAACAGCATGCAGTAATATATCGTTAATGCCAATACACTAATTTAACAATGTTATCTGACTACAGTGGAGCCAGATTCAAACCAGAAAATTTAATCTTCTATCCTAGGCAAAAAAAAAAAAAAAAAGAGAGAGAGATAGAAAGAGATCCCACAAATTCCTTCCTAACCTTCATTGTTAGAATATCCATCCTTAAGTATGAACCTAATCTAATTTCATTTCCTCCTATTATACCTGCATAATAGCTCTCTTGTTCATTTTTGGAAGATTAAAATATCAAACCTTACTAGATACTAAAACATCCTTCTATGCCTTCTCCATCCCATAGTCTCACTTGGCCATTCTCTTATCCTGACCCCACTACTCTCACACACAAATCCCATCTCCTCCCACAAGTCTGTGCAGTGATCTTCAAGACTCTTTTATTAAATACTCAATAATAACCCACCGATATTTTCTATTATAAGGTCAGAAAACCATAGTGAGAGTCCAGTCTGCTTAATTCACATTCAAAGGTTGAATTAACAAACTGCTTTTTTCAACTCTGTTTCCCTACACAGAACACTGTCTCCAAATAGGAGGGATTCCGTCTTGTTGTCTACTCCTCCAAGAAGACTTTCTTGATTTCTTTTCAACAACTCTGACCATGCCTCTATACTTTGTCTCCTTCCTCTGACGTACACCGTTTACTTTACATATTATAGCCATTGATATTATAGAATTTGAGTATTAGGAGGGACTTCAAAATTATTTTAAGCCAAACCTTATACTTTATATAAAGAAACTGAAAGCCTTATCATTGTTCAGTGATTTCCCTAAGTTTATGCAATTATAAGAGATGCATGTGAAATTATTTTACCTGCTGTGTGTTGTGGGTGAGTAGGTAAAGAAGTAAAGATTCTATCAGTGATAAAATAAGTTTTTAAATGAATTTAATACCTCTATATCCTCAAATCCAGGACCCAACACAATGGAACTCAATACTAATTGCCTAATGGAATATTTCCAGAGTTATATGAATTTTAATTGCAAAGCCAAAGGAACTCAGTACTCACCCAGAGATCTAGGAAAGACAAATACTGCATTTACTTCTCTCAGTTCTTTGGATTCTAAGGTGATAAGAGACACATTTAAGATTGGTGGCATCTAGAGATGTCTGAAGAAGATGCGTTCCACTTTGATCCTAACTCCATCTGTGGGATGGAGGGCTTAGGTCAGAGTCCCTTTCCTGGAGAACTGATTGTATATGTTTCCTCCCTGAGCAGGGCACATATGCCAGGAGCTGGGAATACCCTCCCACTGTATCCCACTTGCTTACCCTAAGCAACTCAGACCAGGAGGGAGCTGGTGTATTATCAGACCATCTCCTGACTGCAAGGCTGAGTGCACCAGTTCTGTCCCATGGGCACTGCCAAGTTCTCCTTAGAGCAATGAAGAGAGAATTGTTACCAGGTGAGACCTTGGAGACGTTTGGGGCCCAATGTGGCAATTATGATCAACTCACTGGTGCTTCATGATCTGCCTTGAAATTTTCAATTCTCTCTATCCCTCTTACACTGCTCCAGCCAAGCTGATCTACTTAGTGTCCTCAGATTATACCTTCTCACTTGGCTCATGCTACTTGGATTCTTCATACTTCTATCTTGACCCAAATGCTACCTGCCCCTCACCACTCAGACTAAGTTCCATGTCTCACTTGAAGTTTACTGTGTTCATAACATATCCCACATCTTTTCCTCCCTTGGACTCCTCAAAGAATGCTCACATATTCTCATTTATGCACATCATTCATCCAATTAAATATTAATTTCCTTAACAACAAGTTTATTGTTTTACATTTTTCTCTCATACACAATATTTAAAGTATTGGTATTTAGCTTCTTATATTCTGCTTTAATACACAAAATTTTAAAATAAAATGTATTCATTTATTAATTCATTCAAAAAATATTAAGCAATTAACCCTGTTCTAGATACTGTGGTAAATAAGAAATTCAACAATGAAAATTATTTGTGTTTATTTAAGGCGTCATAACATAATGTAGAGAAAATTTCTCTGCCATGACTAGCTTCGGGATCTTGAAATGCTTTCCTATAGAAAGTAGCATGGTCATTGCCAGGTGGGAGTGGGCAGAAATGGATGAATGTTGTCAAAGAGTACAGATTTCTCAGTATAAGACGAATAAGTTGTGGGAACCTAGTGTGTGGCAATGGCACCCCACTCCAGAACTCTTGCCTGGAAAATCCCATGGATGGAGGAGCCTGGTAGGCTGCAGTCCATGGGATCGCTAAGAGTCAGACACGACTGAGCAACTTCACTTTCACTTTTCACTTTCATGCATTGGAGAAGGAAATGGCAACCCACTCCAGTGTTCTTGCCTGGAGAATCCCAGGGACAGGAGAGCCTGGCGGGCTGCTGTCTATGGGGTTGCACAGATTCGGATACGACTGAAGCAACATAGCAGCAGCAGCAGCAGCAGCAGCAGCAGTGTGCGGCATGTTGACTATAGTTAACAATACTATATCACACACTTGAAAGTTGCTAAGAGAATAGATATTAACAATTCTCACTACCCACATAAAAATGGTAACTACATATGGTGATAGATGTATTAACTAACCTTATTGCGGTAATCATTCCACAATATATATGTTTATCGAATTATCAGAAATGGCAACCCACTCCAGTATTCTTGCCTGGAGAATCCCATGGACGGATGAGCCTGGTTGCCTGCCATCTATGGGGTCGCACAGAGTCGGACACGACTGAAGCGACTTAGCAGCAGCAGCAGCAGCCCCCCTTTCTGACCCCTAAGAAGCTTTCTTGCTCATGTGCAGACAGGAAAGTCTTCCATGACCTCAGGAAGAGATAAGAGGTTATCTCTTTACTTCACTAGATGTCAGCTTTCACCACTAGCTTTGTCCTTGGAGTGTCTGGGTGAGAACAAAGCTTAAAATCTACTGTACTTGACAAACACGGGCTGTCCAGCCCAGGGACCCAGAACCCTACTACCTCAGAACCACGTGTCTGTGCCATGTCTGAACCACGTATCTGTGCCATGTAGAACTGTCGGGGGTGTGGATTGAGGATGGAAGTCTATCTCTTTGGACAATAAAAGGAAGCAACTTAGCAAGGAATGGTAAGTCAGACTACTTGTTTCAGGTGAGGTGTCGCCTAAGACTTTGATAAAATCCCCAGGTAGGTGGCTCTGGGGCTCAGGTCTGCCATTCAGAAACTCAGCTTTCCTGATTCATTCATGTCTAAAGAATCAATTCAACAAAATCCCCTAGAGACGGTGTACAATAAATAAAAATCCCACTACCTCACAATTCACCCTACTGTCAGCAGAGGGCGCGCCTTCTCTATGAAGACAATTCAAATTAAAAACCTGCTTCAGGACAGTTAATAGATGAACCTTATTTTCTTTTTATTTTACTGTATTTTACAAGAGTTATACAATGAGCAAATATTACTTACATGATTATAAAAAATGTGGGACTTCCCTGATGGTCTAGTGGTTAAAATTCTTTGCTTCAACTGCAAGAACTTTCTCTCAAATGGTATAGAAAGTTTTATATGTCTGTCATATGACAAAACACTACTTGTCGTACCATCTCAGAGGACCATGTCTTCTTGGTACTAGTAATTCAACTTCTCTATGGGTTTGAAATTTTTCATAATAAAAACTTGGGGCATATTTTAAACATAAAATGGAAAAAAAAAAAAAAAGTTTGGGGATGAAAACAAGACAAGTATCAGGTACTACTGTTGCTTAACAAATTGCCCCAAAAACTTAGCATCATAAAACAACCACTTTGCTTACAATGGGTCATAAATTCAGGAAGGGTTTGTCTGGGCGGTTGTCACTTGGGGTGTCCCGTGCAGTTGCAGGTAGGTGTCAGCAGGGCAGCAGACACCTAAAGGCTTCCAGACCGGTTATGCAAAGTGACTGACTCACATGGTTGAAGCCTTTCCAGCAAAGCAGTTTAGGGGTCATCAGACTTCTTACATGGCAGCCCCACACAGCTCAAGGATCAGAGTGTGTGCAGGCCAGAAAGTGAAGCAGAAGCCAAGTCCCCTTTCATGACCTGGGACCTCATTCCCACCCACTGCATAGCTTCCTATAGGCTAAGGTGGCTGGTCCCACGTGGTAAGAGAAATTTAGCTGAACATAAGGTTGCCACTCCACTTCCCTGGCTCCCTTGCAAATACGGGAACTAGACCAAGTTCTGGTGAGTGGGTAATGAGGAAAGAAGACATGTACAAATTCTAGGTTTCATTCTAAAAAGAAAGAGGGTTGCCTTCCCCTTCTCTTTTCCTCCTTTCTAGCTGGAGCCAGGGCACCATCTCTGGGAGCTGGGAACCATGTGTTGAAGATGGTAAAAAACGACGAAATGGAAGACTGAGCTCTTGGTGGGTGTGAGTCTGCTGTGGCAGCCTCAAAGACCACCCACCTGAACTTCTGAGTGGATGAGAAATAAAACATATTATTTCGCCCATCATCAGATCATGTTGGGTGTCTCTGAGCGACCAGACTGATACCTTAAAGGCAAAGGTCCTCTGCTTTCAATACAAGTGCATCTCCTGGAAGGGACACACAGATCCCTGTGAAACAGAGTAGGACCATGTGGGGCCTTTCTGGGAGCAGATCCCCACCCCCCCCCCACTACCACCCCTCATTGTAAGAAAACTCTAGCTTCCTAGGCCTTCCCTGAGTTCCAAATAGTAAATTTAATCAGAGAAGTGGTCCCTGGTGGCTCAGGGGTAAAGAATCTACCTGCAATGCAGGAGACGGGGGTTCAGTCCCTGGGTTGGGAAGATCCTCTGGAGAAGCAAATGGTGACTCACTCCAGTATTCTTGCCTGGGATATCTCATGGGCAGAGGAGCCTGGTGGGCTACATCCATGGGGTTCCAAAAGCGTTGGACATGACTTAGTGACTAAACAACAACAACAACAGAAAATGCAGAAACAATGGAAAGCAGTTAAGCAAGATTCCGTGCCTCAAGATAGGCGATGGGGGGACTTCCGTGGTAGTCCAGTAGCTTAGATTTCACACTCCCAATGTAGGGAGCTCAGGTTTGATCCCTGGTCATGTTACTGAGTCCAAGCTCACTCTGCTCATTGCATGGTGGGCCAATAAATCTGAGAGACAAGGTGTTGAGGCAAGGAAGAGACTAATCAGGGACCCGGCAGATGGAGAACATGACAGGCTAGTGCCTTAAAATAACCATCTTATGGGGTCTGAATCCCAGATTATTTTATAGATCAGAGATAGGGGAGGTGAGGAAGCAAAGTAAAAAGGCCATTAATTTTGCAAACATCTCCTAGAGTGGCAAATCTCAGGCAGGGGATATGTTAAGTTCTTCCTTCCTGCCACCCACAGGTGGACAGGGTTCTGAACAAAGGCCCTTTAGTTAAATAGTCAGGCAGAGGGGCAGGATTCTCTGAGGTGGGCCGTTATGTGTGATTATAATAAAAGCAATGAAAGGCAAGTCAAAGAAATAGTTCCAACATGGAGTCAGAATTGGCTTCCTTCCTGCAACAGTCAGGGAACTAGATTCCAATGCTGCAACTAAAGAGTTTGCCTACCACAACTAAAGATCCCTCACGCCACAGTAAAGATGGAAGAGCCTTCGTGCTGCAGCCAAGACCCAGTGCAGCCAGATAAACGTGTGCTCAGTCGTTCAGTTGTGTCCAGCTTTTTGCGACGCCATGGACTGTAGTCCACCACATGCCTCTATCCGTGGGACTGTCCAGGCAAGAATACTGAAGTGGGCTGCCATTGCCTTCTCCAGGGGATCTTCCTGATTCAGAGACTGCAGGTGAATTCTTTACTGCTAAGCCACTGGGGAAGCCTAGACAAATGAATAAAATAAATGTTTTTCAGAATGCTTAATAAATAGGAAAAAAAAGATGACACAGAAGTAGTCAAATATACTTTTTTCAAAAAACAGGAAATGTGGTGCATGTTTCCACATCAGGAAGGGCCCTAACCTTTGCCTCTAGATGGAGGGGTGTGGGAGAACTGACAGAAACTCAAGGCCCCAACTGGGCTGGAGGCAAACCACTTATCTCTAAGGAAATCCTTTCAGGAAGCCTGAAACTCCAAGTGTTTGTTAAAGATATTTAAGGAAAAGAGTAAATGATCATAATTATGGTGAAGGTGAGTATGTGACATGGTTATAAAACAATATATAGGATATATATAAATGTTTAACTTATATAAAGCTAAATAAATATTTATGTAACTTTATGACTTTATAGATGATTTATCTATTTATCTACATATATGAGGGGGGTGGTAGATTGTAAGTGTAAATGTTTTATTATTTGCTTTCTGATTTCTAAAATGAACATGTTTTGCTTTTGTAATATGAAAAAAAGTGTTAATGAATGATACTTTTCACTTTAAAAGGTTATTGTAAAACACACACACTCACACATACACACAACAAATTAGAGGTCACTGTAGCTAACCATCTAACAGTCCCCACCTTTCCCCCACCAGCTTCTACTGGCCCCAACCCCCATCCTCAACTCCTCTGCTTGCAGCCCATCCCTGGTTGCCTACCACACCCCCAGCTGCAACCCCCAGCCTTGGTCTAGTTTTGAACAAACCCTAATGTACCAAACAGAGGTTCTGGGGAACCCTGGTCAGAGACTGTACCCAACACATTTGTGTATGCTGGGGGTAACTGAGCCCATGAATGAGATCCCACCAGGATGACCCAGATAAGAGATGAAGGCTGAGAAACTTCTGGAGTGGAGGGAAGGCGGAAATAGCAGTGGTTGAAGAGAATGGCAGGAAGTGGAAGAGGAAGAGCTGTGGGTCACTGGCAGAGGCTGAAACGCTGAAGCCAAGGCAGAGGAGTAGTGGGCTGGCCCAAGCCGCTTCCGGGCCCACAAACACTGCAGGTCCCCACGAGGCCACCTGTGGGCCGCTGTACCCTGCACATCTCACAGACAAACCCTCCACCCTCGGGAACTGCAAGCACCATACCAGTCCGTCACCGAGGTTCCAGTGAGGGCCTGAGGTAGGAGGTGGGTGGGTCCCAGGGCTGGACAGTGGGTGTTTGTCAAGCAGAGTAAAATTGAAGCTTTGTTTTCAAAGGACAAAGTTAATGGCAGGAGCTGAGCCCTGTTGGAGTAAAGAGATAAGACGACGATTTCTGGGGTCAAGGAAACCCTCCTGACTGCATGTGCAGAGGAATGCTCCTCGGGGTTCAAAAAGGAGGGGGTGCCACCCCATAATAGGTAGCGCTAAAACTCCCACAGGCCTCTGCACCGGAATCCATCTTGGCAAAAACTTGCATATGCATATTGGGGAGAGACCTAGAACAGATCAGGAGTGAGAAAAGAAATGAGATAATTGGCCAAAAGTAAACAAAGACCTGGAAGAACTGCCCTATACAGATGATTTAACCATCTCTTTACTGTTCTCCTCCTCATTAGGGAGGGTGGGCTTTCTCTCCACGTGTGTATTTCTGCCTTGCTTCTGTCTTATTTAAATTAACTGTTTCTCTGTGTGCTCTCTCACACATTATATTGTGTCTCTAATAATAAACTTTACACTTGTTTTTACAGTTCTTGCCTCCTTGAGAAATTCATTTTTCAAATGGGGCAAGAGCCAGGGGAACTTTGCTTCTAGCTTCTAGCCATTCTCCCACATACTCTCTGGTGGTCTGGTAGCTAGGATTTCTGACTTTTCACCCAGGCTACCCAAATTCAATTCCTAGGTTGGGAACTAAGATTCTACTTCAAATCGCTGCTGTGTGCTGTCTCCAGAGATCAGGCCCATCTCACCTGGGAGCCATGTTGAGCTGGGTGAGTTCAATACCCAGCTCCTGTCAGCTCCTGAATTATCTTTAATCTCTGGACTCAAGGTTAGCATAGCTCTGCAGGTTTAATTACACCGTGCTTTTTCCATTTGGTACTTCCGCTTGCTTTGTTATCCACAGGAGGATCACGGTTTGAGGGAGTGGCAGCCAGGCACACACGAATCACTTGACCTCTCTGGGGACCCACATCAAAAGAAAGACAAACAGAATACAGAGACACCTTAAAGTGCTCCTCACTTGAGGAGAAACCAGCCTGAATCTTCTGTCTCCTCCTCTGCAATCTCTCTGGGATGGCTGCCTTCCCACCCCCTCTTGCTATTTGACCTGGCAGCCCAGCCCCATCTACCACCCAGGGGCTTGAGGGAGAGGAGACCAGAGTACAAGGAAGGCTGAGATGGCCTTGGAGGAAATGAGGTAAAAGATAGAAAGGGGATGGTCCTGATTAAGTTCAGTTCAGTCACTCAGTCGTGTCCGACTCTTTGTGACCCCATGGACTGTAGCACGCCAGGCCTCCCTGTCCATCACCAACTCCCAGAGTTTACTCAAACTCATGTCCATTGAGTCGGTGATGCCATCCAACCATCTCATCCTCTGTCATCCCCTTCTCCTCCCGCATTCAATTTTTCCCAGCATCAGGGTCTTTTCCAATGAGTTGGCTGTTCGCATCATGTGGCCAAAGTATTGGAGTTTCAGCAGTCTTTCCAATGAATATTCAGAGTTGATTTCCTTTAGGATTTAGTGGTTTGATCTCCTTGTGTAACAGGAGAGAAAAGGGCAGGGCACAACTTTTGAAAGAATGACATAGCCCAAGCACACAACATAAACTGATTAGAATCAAATGGGACCAAGATGGCAGACAAGACTAGACCTTGATCCTAAATCAGCAAGTGAAATGACACACCTAGAGGTGCCATGACAGTTCCAAGTCACTATCAAAAGACCATGGTGTGGGCGGTGGCCCAAATCCTGGAAACTTCTGCCCCTTCCCAAAAATAGTTGGAATAATCATCCCACTCGTTAGCATATGAAATTACCCAGCTTATAAAAACTAACCAAGCTACATTTCACTGTTGCACTCGCCCTGTGCAATGGCCCACACTCTGTGGGGTGTGTTTTTATCTGTATCTGAATACAACCACTTCTTACCTATCACTTTGTCTCTCACTGAATTCCTTCTATGATGAGACATCAAGAACCTGAGCTTCATTAGGTCCTGAAACCAGGTACTGTGGGTTTTGGCTGGGTTTGAGTCCCAACTATGTGGGTTCAAGGCCCAACCAGGGTTTTGGCTGGGTTCGAGTCCCAGCCATGTGGGTTCAAGTCCCAATCTGTGGTAAACAGTTTCACTTGGAGTCCAAGGGACTCGCAAGAGTCTTTTCCAGCACCACAACTCAAATGCATCAATTCTTAGGTGCTCAGCCTTCTTTATGGTCCAACTCTCACATCCATACATGACTACTGGAAAAACCATAGCTTTGAATATATGGACCTTTGTCACCAAAGTGATGTCTCAGTTTTTTATACTCTGTCTTGGGCTGTCCTCTTGAAGAAAGTGAAAGAGGAGAGTGAAAAAACTGGCTTAAAACTCAACATTCAAAAAATGAAGATCATGGCATCCAGTCCCATCACTTCATGACAAATAGATGAGGAAACAATGGAAATGGTGAAAGACTTTTATTTACTTGGGTTCCAAAATCATGGCAGATGGTGACTGCGGCTATGAAATTAAAAGACGCTTGCTCCTTGGAAGAAGCTATGATCAACCTAGACAGCACATTAAAAAGCAGAAACATTACTTTGCCAACAAAGGTCCATCTAGTCAAAGCTATGGTTTTTCCAGTAGTCGTGTATGGATGTGAGATTTGAACCATAAAGAAATTTGAAGAATTGATGCTTTTGAACTGTGATGTTGGAAAAGACTCTTGAGAGTCTCTTGGACTGCAAGGAGATCAAAGCAGTCAATCCTAAAGGAAATCACCCTCAGTATTCATTGGAAGGACTGATGCTGAAGCTGAAACTACAATACTTTGGCCACCTGATGCGAAGAACTGACTCAACGGAAAAGGCCCTGATGCTGGGAAAGATTGAAGGCAGGAGAAGGGGATGACAGGATGAGATGGTTGAATGGCATCACTGACTCAATGGACATGAATCTGAGTAAACCCTGGGAGTTGGTGATGGACAGGGAAGCTTGGCATGCTGCAGTCCATGTGGTCTCAAAGAGTCAGACACAACTGAGTGACTGAATTGAACTGAACTAGGTCTGTCAGAATGTGGTCCACTGGAGAAGGGAATGGTAAACCACTTCAGTATTCTTGCCTTGAGAACCCCATGAACAGTATGAAAAGGCAAAATGATAGGATACTGAAAGAGGAACTCCCCAGGTCAGTAAGTGCCCAATATGCTACTGGAGATCAGTGGAGAAATAACTCCAGAAAGAATGAAGGGATGGAGCCAAAGCAAAAAGAATACCCAGTTGTGGATGTGACTGGTGATAGAAGCAAGGTCCGATGCTGTAAAGAGCAATATTGCATAGGAACCTGAAATGTTAGGTTCACGAATCAAGGCAAATTAGAAGTGGTCAAACAGGAGATGGCAAGAGTGAACATCGACATTCTAGGAATCAGCGAACTTAAATGGACTGGAATGGGTGAATTTAACTAGATGACCATTATATCTACTACTGTGGGCAGGAATCCCTTAGAAGAAATGGAGTAGCCATCATGGTCAACAAAAGAGTCCGAAATGCAGTACTTGGATGCAGTCTCAAAAATGACAGAATGATCTATGTTCGTTTCCAAGGCAAACCATTCAATATCACAGTAATCCAAGTCTATGCCCCCAACGAGTAATGCTGAAGAAGCTGAAGTTGAACAATTCTATGAAGACCTACAAGACCTTTTAGAACTAACACCCAAAAAAGATGTCCTTTTCATTATAGAGGACTGGAATGCAAAAGTAGAAAGTCAAGAAACACCTGGAGTAACATGCAAATTTGGCCTTGGAGTATGGAATGAAGCAGAGCAAAGGCTAATAAAGTTTTGCCAAGAGAACGCACTGGTCATAGCAAACACCCTCTTCCAACAACACAAGAGAAGACTCTACTCATGGACATCACCAGATGGTCAACACTGAAATCAGATTGATTATATTCTTTGCAGCCAAGGATGAAAAAGCTGTATACAGACAGCGAAAACAAGACCAGGAGCTGACTGTGGCTCAGATCATGAACTCCTTATTGCCAAATTCAGAATGAAATTAAAGAAAGTATGGAAACCACTAGACCATTCAGGTATGACATAAATCAAATCCCTTATTATACAATGGAAGTAAGAAATAGATTTAAGGGACTAGATCTGATAGACAGAGTGCCTGATGAACTATGGACAGAGAGAGGTTCATGACATTGTACAGGAAACAGGGATCAAGACCATCCCCACAGATAAGAAATGCAAAAAAGCAAAATGGCTGTCTGAGGAGGCCTTACAAATAGCTGTGAAAAGAAGAGAAGCAAAAAGCAAAGGAGAAAAGGAAAGATATAAGCATCTGAATGCAGAGTTCCAAAGAATAGCAAGGAGAGATAAGAAGGCCTCTCACATGAATAATGCAAAGAAATAGAGGGAAACAACAGAATGGGAAAGACTAGAGATCTCTTCAAGAAAATTAAAGGGGCGGTCCTAAGGTGGCAGAGCAATAGGACGGGGAGACCACTTTCTCCCCCACAAATTCATCAAAAGAACATTTGAACGCTGAGTAAATTCCACAAAACAACTTCTGAATGCCGGCAGAGGATATCAGGCACCCAGAAAAGTAGCCCATTGTCTTCAAAAGAGGGTAGGAAAAAATATAAAAGACAAAAAGAGAGACAAAAGAGGTAGGGACGGAGATGAGTCTTAAAAAAGAAAGAAGTTTCCAAACACCAGGAAACACTCTCACTGGCGAGTCTGTGGAGAGCCTTGGAATCTCAGAGGGCAACATAACAGGGAGGAAAAATAAATAAGTAATTAAAACCCACATATTACATGCCCAATGGTAACTCCCAGTAGAGAAGCAGTGCAGACGCCTGCATCCGCCACTAGCAAGTGGGGGCTGGGCAGGGAGACGCGGGCTGCATTGCTTAGAGTAAGGACCAGGCCTGAATGCCCCGAGGGCAATCTGAGGGAAATAACTTGAGATAGCAAACCAGACTGTGGGATAGCTATCCCTTGAAAAGCCCTAACCTAAGACACCTCCAGGCCTGCTCACAGAACAAAGGACTGAGCAGAGCTAGTGGGCTGCGGGCTGGCCCATCCCCCACTGGAGACAAGCAGGAGAGGGCAGCCAGAGCCAGAAGGGGGCAATCGCAGCCCCAGAGAGGCATCATCTACCAAACAGCAATCAGGCTTTGCTGCTAACCAAGACTTCTTGGGATTCTGGACGGTCGACATCCACCAGGAGGGTCACAGTCAGAGATCAGCTCCCCAGAAGAGACACATGGCACACCTGAGAAGGTGCACCGGTTGTACACCTAGAAAACCGAGCGGCAGGGACAGGGGAGGTGATAAGTCGCAGCGACCGTGCTCACCAAATACCTGGTCACCTGAGCTGCTCTGACCTGGGAAGGGCACAAAACGCAGGCCCAACCAAGTCTGCGCCTGTGAGGAGTACCCTAGTGCCTGAACCTGAGCGGCTTAGACCTGGGAAGTGCATACAACCCAGGGCCGGCCTCAGGCAGTCCCCAGCAGAGCAACCTAGAGCCTAAGCAGTGTAGACAAGGAATGCACACACGCCGAGAGCAGGGGCAAGCCCAGTGTGGCTGAGACACTGTGAGCACACGCCAGTGTTATTTGTTTGCAGTGTTCCTCCCTGCCCATAGCACAACTG
Organism: Bos taurus; assembly: GCF_002263795.3. Lineage (NCBI taxonomy): Eukaryota > Metazoa > Chordata > Mammalia > Artiodactyla > Bovidae > Bos > Bos taurus. Next base: position 39,969,849 of record NC_037334.1, read on the forward strand.
AACAAGTGAGCCTAAAAAAGTGTCCACCACCACCCCCATGTGTCAGGGCGGAAATTACACACTGAAGATACCTGCAAACAGAAGAAGCTAAAACAGAGGGAACCGCCTTGGAAATGACAGGTGGAATAGATTAAAACCCTGTAGTTAGCATTGACTACATAGGAAGGGGCCTATAGATCTTGAGAAGTATAAGCTGGATCAAGAAACTATCTGAAAATGAACTGACCCCACATTGTCCAAAACAACACCAGAGAAAGTCCTAGATATATTTTTACTATTTTCCTTCTTTAAATTAAAAACAATTTAAAGTCCTCTATTACGCCTTTAATTTTCATTTTTATCACCTACTATTGCTTGGAAAAAAAAAAAAAAGACCCTATTTTTTAAAGCAAACTTCATATATATATGTTTTATAATTTTTGTGACTTTCTTTTTTCTTTAATATTGTATTTTTGAGAATCCAACCTCTACTCTAGATTTTTAATTTTTGCTTTTTGGTATTTGTTATCAATTTTGTAGCTTTAAGAAGCAAATCTTCAGTACCCATTTTTACTTGGGATCGAGATTAGTGGCTTGACCTCTCTCTCCCCCTTTGGACTCTCCTTTTTCTCCACCAAGTCACCTCTATCTCCTCCTTCCACCTTCTCTTCTCTACCCAACTCTGTGAATCTCTGTGTGTTCCAGACTGTGGAGAACACTTAGGGAACTGATTACTGGCTGGATATGTCTCTCTCCTTTTGATTCTCTCCTTTATCCTACTGGCCACCTCTGTCTCCTTCCTCCCTCTTTTCTTCTCTATGTAACTCTGTGAACATCTCTGATGGATCCAGACTGTGGAGAGCACATAGGGAAGTGATTACTGGCTAGCTTGCTCTCTCCTCTTTTGATTCCCTCTCTTCTCCTCCTGGTCACCTCTATCTCCCTCCTCCCTTTTCTCTTCTCCATATAACTCTGTGAACCTCTATGGGTGTCCCTCACTGTGGAGAAACTTTTCATCTCTAACCTAGATGTTTATCATTGGTGCTGTATAGATGGAGAAGTCTTGAGGCTACTGTAAGAATAAGACTGAAAACCAGAAGCAGGAGGCTTAAGTCCAAATCCTGAGAACACCAGAGGACTCCTGACTCCAGGAAACATTAATCGATAGGAGCTCATCAAATGCCTCCATACCTACACTGAAACCAAGCACCACCCAAGGGCCAACAAGTTCCAGAGCAAGACATACCACGCAAATTGTCCAGCAACACAGGAACATATCTCTGAACTTCAATATACAGGCTGCCCAAAGTCACTCCAAACCCACTGACACCTCATAACTCATTACTGGACACTTCATTGCACTCCAGAGAGAAGAAATCCAGCTCCACCCACCAGAACACTGACACAGGCTTCCCACCTTGACAAGGCACCCATCCAACCCCACCCACAGCAAAGAAACTCCACAATAAAGAGAACTCTACAAACTGCCAGAATACGGAAAGGCCACCCCAAACACAGCAATATAAACAAGATGAAAAGGCAGAGAAATACCCAGTAGATAAAGGAACAGGATAAATGCCCACCAAACCAAACAAAAGAGGAAGAGATAGGGAATCTACCAGATAAAGAATTCTGAATAATTCTGAATAGTGAAAATGATTCAAAATCTTGAAAACAAATTGGAGTTACAGATAAATAGCCTGGAGAAAAGGATCAAGAAGATGCAAGAAAGGTTTAACAAGGACCTAGAAGAAATAAAAAAGAGTCAATATATAATGAATAATGCAAAAAATGAGATAAAAAACACTCTGGAGGGAACCAACAGTAGAATAACAAAGGCAGAAGATAGGATAAGTGAGGTAGAAGATAGAATGGTGGAAATAAATGAAACAGAGAGGGAAAAAGAAAAACAAATTAAAAGAAATGAGGACAATCTCAGAGACCCCTGCTTCTGCTGCTGCTGCAGCTAAGTCAATTCAGTCATGTCTGACTCTGTGCGACCCCAGCCCACCAGGCTTCCCCATCCCTGGGATTCTCCAGGCAAGAACACTGGAGTGGGTTGCCATTTTCTTCTCCAATGCATGAAAGTGAAAAGTGAAAGTGAAGTCGCTCAGTCGTGTCCGACTCTGTGTGACCCCATGGACTGCTGCCTACCAGGCTCCTCCATCCATGGGATTTTCCAAGCAAGAGTACTAGAGTGGGATGCCATTGCCTTCTCCGCAGAGACCCCGGGACAATGTTAAATGCCCCAACATTCGAATCATAGGAGTCCCAGAAGAAGAAGACAAAAAGAAAGACCATGAGAAAATACTTGAGGAGATAATAGTTGAAAACGTCCCTAAAATGGGGAAGGAAATAATCACCCAAGTCCAAGAAACCCAGGGAGTTCCGAACAGGATAAACCCAAGGCGAAGCACCCAACACATATTAATCAAATTAACAAAGATCAAACACAATGAACAAATATTAAAAGCAGCAAGGGAAAAACACAAGGGGATTCCAATAAGGATAACAGCTGATATTTCAATAGAAACTCTTCAGGCCAGGAGGGAATGGCAGGACATACTTAAAATGATGAAAGAAAATAACCTACAGCCCAGATTACTGTACCCAGGAAGGATCTCATTCAAATATGAAGGAGAAATCAAAAGCTTTACAGACAAGCAAAAGCTGAGAGAATTCAGCACCACCAAACCAGCTCTCCAACAAATGCTAAAGGATCTTCTCTAGACAGGAAACACAGAAAGGGTGTATAAACTAAATACTAAATTAAAATTTAAATATACTAAATACAGTAAATGGCAACGGGATCATACTTATAAATAATTACCTTAAATATAAATGTGTTGAATGCCCCAACCAAAAGACAAAGACTGGCTGAATGGATACAGAAACAAGACCCCTATATATGCTGTCTACAAGAGACCCACCTCGAAACAAGGGACACATACAGACTGAAAGTGAAGGGCTGGAAAAAGATATTCCATGCAAATAGAGACTAAAAGAAAGCAGGAGTAGCAATACTCATATCAGATAAAATAGACTTTAAAACAAAGGCTGTGAAAAGAGACAAAGAAGGACATTATATAATGATCAAAGGATCAATCCAAGAAGGAGATAAAACAATTATAAATATCTATGCACCCAACATAGAATCACCACAATATGTAAGACAAATGCTAACAAGTATGAAAGGGGAATTAACAGTAACACAATAATAGTGGGAGACTTTAATACCCCACTCACACCTATGGATAGATAAATCAAACAGAAAATTAACAAGGAAACACAAACTTTAAATGATACAATAGACTAGTTAGACCTAATTGATATCTATAGGACATTTCACCCCAAAACAATGAATTTCACCTTTTTCTCCAGCGCACACAGAACCTTCTCCAGGATAGATCACATCCTGGGCTATAAATCTAGCGTTGGTAAATTCAAAAAAATTGAAATCATTCCAAGCATCTTGTCTGACCACAATGCAGTAAGATTAGATCTCAATTACAGGAAAAAAACTTTTAAAAATTCCGACATATGGAGGCTGAACAACACGCTGCTAAATAACCAACAAATCACAGAAGAAATCAAAATATGCATAGAAACGAGTGAAAATGAAAGCACAACAACCCAAAACCTGTGGGACACTGGAAAAGCAGTGCTAAGGGGAAGGTTCATAGCAATACAGGCATACCTCAAGAAATGAGAAAAAAAGTCAAATAAATAACTTAACTCTACACCTAAAGCAACTAGAAAAGGAAGAAATGAAGAACCCCAGGGTTAGTAGAAGGAAAGAAATCTTAAAAACTAGGGCAGAAATAAATGCAAAAGAAACAAAAGAGACCATAGCAAAAATCAACAAAGCCAAAAGCTGGTTCTTTGAGAAGATAAACAAAATGGACAAACCATTAGCCAGACTCATCAAGAAACAAGGGGAGAAAAATCAGATCAATAAAATTAGAAATGAAAATAGATCACAACAGACATCACAGAAATACAAAGGATCAGAAGAGACTACTATCACCAACTATATGCCAAAAAATAGACAACTTGGTAGAAATGGACAAATTCTTAGAAAAGTACAACTTTCCAAAACTGAACCAGGAAGAAATAGAGAATCTTAACAGACCTATCACAAGCACAGAAATTGAAACTGTAATCAGAAATCTTCCAGCAAACAAAAGCCCAGGTCCAGACGGCTTCACAGCTGAATTCTACCAAAAATTTAGAGAAGGGCTAACACCTATCCTACTCAAACTCTTCCAGAAAATTGCAGAGGAAGGTAAACTTTCAAACTCATTCTCTGAGGCCATCATCACCCTAATACCAAAACCTGACAAAGATGCCACAAAAAAAGAAAACTACAGGCCAGTATCACTGATGAACATAGATGCAAAAATCCTTAACAAAATTCTAGCAATCAGAATCCAACAACACATTAAAAAGATTATACATCATGACCAAGTGGGCTTTATCCCAGGGATGCAAGGATTCTTCAATATCCACAAATCAATCAAGGTAATACACCACATTAAGAAATTGAAAAATAAAAACCATATGATTATCTCAATAGATGCAGAGAAAACCTTTGACAAAATTCAACATCAATTTATGATAAAAACCCTCCAGAAAGCAGGAATAGAAAGAACATACCTCAACATAATAAAAGCTATATATGACAAACCCACAGCAAGCATTATCCTCAATGGTGAAAAATTGAAGGCATTTCCCTAAAGTCAGGAACAACACAAGGGTGCCCACTCTCACCACCACTATTCAACATAGTTTTGGAAGTTTTAGCCACAGAAATCAGAGCAGAAAAATAAATAAAAGGAATCCAAATTGGAAAAGAAGAAGTAAAACTCTCACTGTTTGTAGATGACATGATCCTCTACATAGAAAACCCTAAAGACTCCACCAGAAAATTACTAGAGCCAATCAATGAATATAGTAAAGTTGCAGGATATAAAATCAACACACAGAAATCCCTTGCATTCCTATACACTAATAATGAGAAAATAGAAAGAGGAATTAAGGAAACAATTCCATTCATCATTGCAATGAAAAGAATGAAATACTTAGGAACATATCTACCTAAAGAAACTAAAGACCTATATATAGAAAGCTATAAAACACTGGTGAAAGAAATCAAAGAGGACACTAATAGATGGAGAAATATACCGTGTTCATGGATCAGAAGAATCAATACAGTGAAATGGAGTATACTACCCAAAGCAATCTATAGATTCAATGCAATCCCTATCAAGCTGCCAACGGTATTTTTCACAGAGCTAGAACAAATAATTTCACAATTTGTATGGAAATACAAAAAACCTCGAATAACCAAAGCAATCTTGAGAAAGAAGAATGGAACTGGAGGAATCAACCTGCCTGACTTCAGGCTCTACTCCAAAGCCACAGTCATCAAGACAGTATGGTACTGGCACAAAGACAGAAATATAGATCAATGGAACAAAATAGAAAGCCCAGAGATAAACCCACACACCTATGGACACTTTATCTTTGACAAAGGAGGCAAGAATATACAATGGATTAAAGACAATCTCTTTAACAAGTGGTGCTGGGAAAACTGGTCAACCACTTGTGAAAGAATGAAACTAGAACACTTTCTAACACCATACACAAAAATAAACTCAAAATAGATTAAAGATCTAAACATAAGACCAGAAACTATAAAACTCCTAGAGGAGAACATAGGCAAAACACTCTCTGACATAAATCACAGCAGGATCCTCTATACCCACCTCCCAGAATATTGGAAATGAAAGCAAAATAAACAAATGGGACCTAATTAAAATTATAAGCTTCTGCACAACAAAGGAAACTATAAGCAAGATGAAATGACAGCCTTCGGAATGGGAGAAAATAATAGCAAATGAAGCAATTGACAAAGAATTATTCTCAAAAATATACAAGCAGCTCCTGCAGCTCAATTCCAGAAAAATAAATGACCCAATCAAAAAATGGGCCAAAGAACTAAACAGACATTTCTCCAAAGGAGATATAAAGATGGCTAACAAACACATGAAAAGATGCTCAACATCACTCATTATCAGAGAAATGCAAATCAAAACCACAATGAGGTACCATTTGACACCAGTCAGAATGGCTGCTATCCAAAAGTCTACAAGCAATAAATGCTGGAGAGGGTGTGGAGAAAAGGGAACCCTCTTACACTGTTGGTGGGAATGCAAACTAGTACAGCCACTATGGAGAACAGTGTGGAGATTTCTTAAAAAACTGGAAATTGAACTGCCATACGACCCAGCAATCCCACTGATGGGCATACACACCAAGGAAACCAGAATTGAAAGAGACACATGTACCCCAATGTTCATCGCAGCACTGTTTATAATAGCCAGGACATGGAAGCAACTAGATGTCCATCAGCAGACGAATGGATAAGAAAGCTGTGGTACATATATACAATGGAGTATTACTCAGCCATTAAAAAGAATACATTTGAATCAGTTCTAATGAGGTGGATGAAACTGGAGCCTATTATACAGAGTGAAGTAAGCCAGAAAGAAAACCACCAATACAGTATAATAATGCATATATATGGAATTTAGAAAGATGGTAACAATAAACCTGTATGTGAGACAGCAAAAGAGACACAGATGTATACAACAGTCTTTTGGACTCTGTGGGAGAGGGCGAGGGTGGGATGATTTGGGAGAATGGCATTGAAACATGTATATTATCATATGTGAAATGAATCACCAGTCCAGGTTTGATGTATGATACAGGATGCTTGGGGCTGGTGCACTAGGATGATCCAGAGGGATGGGAAGGGGAGGGAAGTGGGAGGGGGGTTCAGGATGGGGAACACATGTACACCCATGGCGGATTCATGTCAATATATGAAAAAACCAATACAATATTGTAAAATAATTAGCCTCCAATTAAAATAAATAAATTTGTATTAAAAAGAAAATTACAGACACCAAGGGAACATTTCATGCCAAGATGGGCTCGATAAAGGACAGAAATGGTATGGACCTAACAGAAGCAGAAGATATTAAGAAGAGGTAGCAAGAATACACAGAAGAACTGTACAATAAAGATCTTCATGTCCCAGATAATCACAATGGTGTGATCACTCACCTAGAGCCAGACATCCTGGAATGTGAAGTCAAGTGGGCCTTAGAAAGCATCACTACGAACAAAGCTAGTGGAGGTGATGGAATTCCAGTTGAGCTATTTCAAATCCTGAAAGATGATGCTGTGAAAGTGCTGCACTCAATATGCCAGCAAATTTGGAAAACTCAGCAGTGGCCACAGGACTGGAAAAGGTCAGTTTTCATTCCAATCCCAAAGAAAGGCAATGCCAAAGAATGCTCAAACTACCACACAATTGCACTTACCTCACACGCTAGTAAAGTAATGCTCAAAATTCTCCAAGCCAGGCTTCAGCAACATGTGAACCATGAACTTCCAGATGTTCAAGCTGGTTTTAGAAAAGGCAGAGGAACCAGAGATCAAATTGCCAACATCCTCTGGATCATCAAAAAAGCAAAAGAGTTCCAGAAAAATATCTATTTCTTCTTTATTGACTATGCCAAAGCCTTTGACTGTGTGGATCACAATAAACTGTGGAAAATTCTTCAAGAGATGGGAATACCAGGCCACCTGACCTGCCTCTTGATAAATCTATATGCAGGTCAGGAGGCAACAGTTAGAACTGGACATGGAACAACAGACTGGTTCCAAATAAGAAAAGGAGTACGTCAAGGCTGTATATTGTCACCCTGCTTATTTAACTTCTATGCAGAGTACATCATGAGAAACACTGGGCTGGAAGAAGCACAAGCTGGAATCAAGATTGCCGGGAGAAATATCAATAACCTCAGATATGCAGATGACACCACCCTTATGGCAGAAAGTGAAGAGGAACTCAAAAGCCTCTTAATGAAAGTGAAAGAGGAATTAAAAAGCCTATTGATGAAGGTGAAAGAGGGGGGTGAAAAAGTTGGCTTAAAGCTCAACATTCAGAAAACGAAGATCATGGCATCTGGTCCCATCACTTCATGGGAAATAGATGGGGAAACAGTGGAAACAGTGTCAGATTTATTTTTGGGGGCTCCAAAATCACTGCAGATGGTGACGGCAGCCATGAAATTAAAAGACGCTTACTCCTTGGAAGGAAAGTTACAACCAACCTAGACAGCATATTAAAAAGCAGAGACATTACTTTGCCAACAAAGGTCCGTCTAGTCAAGTCTATGGTTTTTCCAGTGGTCATGTATGGATGTGAGAGTTGTACTGTGAAGAAAGCTGAGTGCCGAAGAATTGATGCTTTTGAACTGTGGTGTTGGGGAAGACTCTTGAGAATCCCTTGGACTGCCAGGAGATACAACCAGTTCATCCTAAAGGAGATCTGACCTGGGTGTTCCTTGGAAGGACTGATGCTGAAGCTAAAACTCCAATACTTGGCCACCTAATGCGAAGAGTTGACTCATTGGAAAAGACCCTGATGCCGGGGGTGGGGGGGGCGGTACTGGGAGGCAGGAGGAGAAGGGGACGACAGAGGACGAGATGGTTGGATGGTTCACAGACTTAATGGACATGAGTTTGGGTAAACTCCGGGAGTTGGTGATGGACAGGGAGGCCTGGCGTGTTGCAACTCATGGGGTCACAAAGAGTTGGACACGACTGAGCGACTAAACTGAACTGAACTGAACTGAAGGTCTGTCGTTACTTAAAGGAGAAAACATCTTTTAATTTCACTAAACATGGGTTCCATCCACAACTAGGTGTGTGGCCTTGGCCAAAGGAACGTCTCTGTGCCATTTCCCCACCTGTAAAATCAGAGCATTAATTACCACCCATGATCTTTTTGAGGATTAAATGAGTTAGTTTTAATTGTGGAACACTAAAAATAATGCACTTGGTAAGGAAGTGTTAATTTAGTGCCAAGACCAAAGTACACCTTGCCTTCTTGTGTCAGGTGAGATAGACAGCCTTGCAAATCATGGACAATGACCATGTCCCTAACCTAGAACAACGTTAAATAATCCATCTAAGAGGATGTTGGAAGACAAAACTAGCTCTACAAGAATCTAAAAGGTTAAAATGAATGTCTGAACACTGGTTCCCTTCAGTTCAGTTCAGTTCAGTCTCTCAGTTGTGTCCAACTCTTTGCAACTCCATGGACTGCAGCACGCCAGGCTTCCCTGTCCATCACCAACTCCTGGAGTTTACTCAAACTCACGTCCATTGAGTTGGTGATGCTATCCAACCATCTCATCCTCTCTCGTCCCCTTCTCCTGCCCTCAATCTTTCCCAGCATCAGGGTCTTTTCAAATGAGTCAGCTCTTTGCGTCAGATGGCCAAGTATTGGAGTTTCAGCTTCAACATCCCTTAGCACAGAGGAAATTCCTGAGCCCAGTAGGGAGGCCAGAGTTGCTCCCTCAGTGACCTGGTTACATGGCTTCTCCACAGCTCATCCATCTGGTGTGACGCTTGAAGGTGGTTACTGTCAACAAAGTCACCTAGCCCAGGGTTTTCAAACCCACTAACGAAATCAAGTTGATAGGTCACAAGCAGTATCAGAAAAAAAAAAAAAAGCGGATAACAGAAACTCTCAGGAATCCTTTCAGGCAAAGTTTGCCATTTAAGTGTGGGTGTTCTGGGTGGCAGTGTAAAAGCCATTCTCACGCTTCATGTGCTACTGCCAGATTTGATCCAGCTGTCAGCTCTACATCTTGGAGCTCAGGGACAGTGCCGGAGGGAGGATGCCTAGGAAATGGTGCCTGGGCCAGCAGAGGGCGCGCACACAATGTACCCACTGCAGGAGACGAGGCCCACGTTCTCTCAGGCCTTGAGGGGCCATAGCCTACCTCTATAGAGATTAGCAGTAGGGCAGTTAAGCCTTAGGTCCTCTCCACTGCCAAGCCTGGCCTTTCGTGCCCAGGCCCCGCCTCAGCTCTCCTATGCCTTTTCCCCCCAACTCCGTGCTCTTACCTTCCTGTCAGCTGCTTTTCTTCCTCCAAAGGATCTACTTCCTCTCTGTGCAGCCCCTTCCTTCAGTCCTCATTCTTTTCCTTTCTTCCTCCACCCTTCACCTCCCTTTTCCACTCCCACCTCCTTTTCCAGGACACATAAACACACAGTTTTTCAGACAAGTCAGCCTTTATTTTTGAAAATAATTCTGTAGCTTAAACTTTCCTCCATGAACTGAGGTCAGGCAAGAGACAAAAACACACACATTGCTCTCCAACCCATCTGCATCCTGATCTGTGTACCCGGGGATGTTTGGGAGAGAAGGGAGGGAGGTTGGGTCGAATGGTCTTGGCTGCTGTACCTCACACTGAGAGGGCCTCCAAAAGCCAGGCTAGCATGAACTGTCCTAGAGCAACAGGGAAAGGACTGGTTTTTGGAAAGGACTGGATGGAGAGGAGAGAGGGGCAGTCTGTTTCTTAGAGGAAGAATGAGGGAGGGGTGCCCCAGCATCCAAGTCTTTCTCCCCACCACAGTGGATGAGCTGGGGGGAACATTCTGCTTTTCCCCTTCACCATTTCATCTTAGAATCATGAACTGCTGGGCTGCATAGAAAGAAGAGCTGAGAGGAGGTCAGAGATGAAAGAGAGGGGAAGAAGAGAAATACAGGCAGGAGGCAGTAAACCCTGACAACCTAACAGCTCTATCTGGACCCTGACGGTGATGAAACCCCTTTGGTTAGTCTCATTCCGGCACAGATACATCCCCTTCTCACATAATACAGCCCCCTACCCCTACTCCAATTGGGAGAAAGCAGAGATGGTCGGGGACAGGTACAGGAGGAGGGCTCATACTCTGGCTAGAAGAGCCAGGAGAGGGAAAAGAGGCCTGATCAAGAGAACTAAAGTTGTCAACCTCTCCACCGATGTCCTAGGAGAAAACCTGGAATGTGGATGTGTGTGGCCATGATAAGCTCAAGTCCCTCCTACCACACAGTGGTTTCTTGTTCAATAACTCCCCCAACATATCCCAGAAAGAGTCCCCTGATTTGACCCCCTCACCTTATCATCTGTGCACCTGAATGCCACTCGGAAAAAGAAAAAAAAAAAAAAAAAAAGATAAATGGACCCAAGAGAGAAACACAGAGAGGACGATGAAGCCCAGAGACTGCGGTCCCATCTTAGGCCATGAGATGGCAAGGAGGGGGCCCACGATGGACACGCAGGTGCTGCTAATTCCAGCTAGGATCATAACCATCCCAGGTCTGGGGTGGGGCCAGGTGGACACGGCGGCCCCGGTACAGGAAGCTGACGATGCCCCGGTAGCCGGCCCTGGGGACACCAGACTTGAGGTCATCCATGACTCCCAGGGCCTTGGCAAAGGCCTTGAAGCTGTCCCTGCTCGTGTACTGCACTCGCACCTCCTGCAGCTCGCTCCGCTCACTGGTCCTCACTTTCTCTACCTGCAGCAGGGGAGCACCATAGACACGTGCAAGGAAATCCCTGTCATAAGTCTCCTGTCGCAGGTACGACAGGTCCAGCTGGGTGAAGGGCACGAAGTGCTGGTTCAGCTTGATAAACTTGAGGTGCTGGTCAAAGAACTGCCCGTGGCTCACACCTTTGCGGCCAAAGGTCATTGTTCTGGAGATTTCGGGCCGCACGCAGGCCCGGCCCTGCCGCTGCTCTGGCCGGCGCATCCAGTCATCCCAAAAGGCCTTGGGCCACTTGGGCTCCAGCTCAGCCCAAAGCTCAGCCAACAGCAGCCAGCCCAGGCCAGGGAAAAAGTCTGTGCGGTAGAGCAGTTCGGGCTTGCTGGAGTCCACCATCTGCTCCTTGCCATTGTCGTTCCAGGCAGACACACACCAGAGGGAGGGGTCGGCTCTCAGCAGCGGGTAAGTGGCCTGAAAGTACTCGAAGAAGTCTGGAGCCACCTCCAGATCATCCTCTACCACCACGGCTGCTGGGAACTTGAACTCGTGAAAGACCTGGCCCAGTGCCCAGCGGTAGTGCCGAGCAATCTTGTAGTAGCCCTGGAACTTTCGGTGGTCGGGTGGCACTGCAATGGTGCTCAGGTCAGGCTGCCGGATGTGCATGACAGCACTGCCGTAGGAGGCGATAACCTGGGCTGTCTCCTCATGCCCGCAGTCCTGGCTGACAATGATGGGAAAGTGCTCAGCAGAAGGCCGGTAATTCAGCAGCTTGTCCAGGCAGCGCCGAACAGTGCTGCGGTCACAGGCGATGACCAGGATGGGGATTACAGCTGGTGGAGTGGTCACAGGCACTCGTGGCGGGACGGGCGGGGCCACGGTGGGTACCCTCCACCGCTGGCTCCACCTAGCATGGTGCTCCCTGATCTGCTGCAACAGGCCCCGCTGCCGCTCCAACTCCACCTCAGCGTCCTGGGCCAGGCGGATCACCTCGCGGGTGAGGCTGGCGGGGTCATCATCAAGAGCACTGTCTGAGGGTAGCCTGCCAGGCGCTGGGCGTGTCCAAAAGAAGAGGAGCAGCAGGGCGTTCCAGGCCACAAAGAGGATGGCACCCCACAGCACAAGCCCTGCAGACTGCTTCTTCAGCATCCTGGCCCCCGCAGGGGAGGCGGGAAGGGTGGGGCTCAAGGCTGCCCTCAGCTTGCCTGGCTCACACCCCCGCGGTTCTAGGGATGCTTCCTCTGGGCTCCAGGATTAGGAAGCAGCCATGCACCTGAGAAGAGGAGAAAAACAACCATCATCACAAGGCACGGGCCTGCTCTAGAGTAGAAGAAGGGGGTGGGGGGCAGAAGCAGATGAAAAATTCAGGACAAGGAAGGCCAGGAGGTTAACTCCAGACCTCTCTTAGAAAAGAGCTACCCATTCCCTAATTCGGAGGGTCAATCTGTATGGAAGAACAGGATTAGGATAGCATGCTCCCCGACTCCAAAATGGTTTATGAATCCTCTGAAAAGAAATGTGGGGTTTTTTTTGCAGGGGGGAGTGGGGGAGCAGGATATGTAGAGAATGATATTGGTGGAAGACAGGAAGCAAAGGAACCCCACCCACCCCTTCTCTACCTGACAGATTTTGTTTACCATCTTCCATCCAGAGCTTAGGAGAGATGGGGGGTAAGACCATCTGCCTCCCGTTCCTCAAATCAAACTGCCCAAAGATTACTGACTTTAAAATTCTTAGTATCACACTTCAGGACTAAAGCCAGAACCTTACCTAATAAGGAAGCACCAGAGGCATTCCCATGAAGGTCAGGGACCAGATCTACATGACTGTTTAACATTCTGTTGGAGGGATCAGCCAATGCAATTCGACTGCAGAATACAATTACAGGCAGAAGTACAAATGTGCTGATGCTATGAGACTATGACTAGAAAACTCTAAGAGAAACAATGATAAGTCCAACCCAAACAATCAAAAACTTGAGTCAGGTAGTGGTAGATAAAAATTAATGTGCAAATATCAGTAGCCTTCATATCCACAAACAATAACTCATTAAATAAACAATAAATGAGAAAACCTTATGTATAATAGCTATGAAATGATATGAAATGTATGCAATGATGATACACTATTCAGGAATAAACAAGAAATATGCAAAAACCTACCGGAACTTATAATTCCTGAAAAGACAAAAGACAACTTAAATATCCCTTGTTCTTGGTTAGGACACCTCAGCTTCATCAAAAATCTCAATAAAAATAGTTTTTGTACAGCTAGTCAAACATGCATTAGAGAAGGAAATGGCAACCCACTCCAGTGTGCTTGCCTGGAGAATCCCAGGGACGGGGGAGCCTGGTGGGCTGCCGTCTATGGGGTCGCACAGAGTCGGACACGACTGAAGCGACTTAGCAGCAGCAGTAGCAGTCAAACTGGCACTGAAGTTCAAACGGAACATCTAGGAAAATGATGAAAATGAACAAGCTGTGAAGAGGGACTAGCCCTACCAGATATACTACACATTACAAAGCCTCTATAATTAAAAGTGTGTTATGCTGATCAGATCAAAACAGTCAATCCTAAAGGAAACCAACCCTGAATAGTCACTGGTGCTAAAGCTGAAACTCCAATACTTTTTCCACCTGATGCAAAAAGCCAAGTCACTGGAAAAGATCCTGACGCTGGGAAAGACAGAAGTCAGGAGGAGAAGGGGATGACAGGATGAGACAGATGGTTGGATGGCATCACCAACTCAATGGACATGAGTTTGAGCAAGCTATGGGAGATGGTGAAGGACAGGGACGCCTAACGTGCTGCAGTCCATGGGGGTCGCAAAGAGTCGGACACAACTGAATGAATGAACAACAGCAATGTGGTGCTGATATGTAAACAAACAGATCATTCAAGGAATGGAAATTAAACAGATCATGCAAAGGAATAGAATTTCAACTACAGAAACAGACCCAAATACATGTAGATATCTAATATATGATAAAGAGGATTATTAGAATTACTGGGGCAAAAAAAAATGGTCTTATTAATTGTGTTATAACAACTACACAGGTATTTGCGAACAACAATAAGATCTGTATACAAGAATAAATTTCAAGTGGACTAGATATTTAAGTAGAAAACTAAAAACATACAAGTGCTAAAAGATTTATGTCAATTCCTCTACAGCTTAGCAGAGGGAAAGGCTTTCTAAATATGCCTTAAAATACAGATGCAGTGATAAATAAAATACTTTTGCATGGCTAAAAATACCATGTGTGCTCAGTTGCTAAGTTGTGTCTGACTCTTTTCGACCCCATGGACTGTAGCCCACCAGGCTCCTCTATCCATGGAATTTTCCAGGCAAGAATACTGGAGTGGGTTGCCATTTCCTTCTCCAAAGACACCATAAGCCAAGTCAAAAGAAGATTAACAAACTGGAAGAGAATATTTGAAACACACATCACAAATAAAAAGCCAATACCCTAACTGACAAAGAGCTTCTTAAAAACTGAAGGGAAAAAAAGCCAAAAATTCCCTGTCTAAAACACTAGCATAACTCACACAAAAAAGTACTAAAATGGCCCATAGATGTATGAAAAGGTGTTCAATTTCACTTATGATAAGAAAAATTCTAATTAAAATTATACTAAGGTAACATTTCTCACCCATCAGACTAGCAAAAATCAAAAATTTGTCTGATTCTCATAATAGAATCAGTTTAAGAATAGAAGTTCTAATTTTGATGATTTCTAATTTTCAGGTTTTTTTTTTTTAATGAATCATGTTTTTGGTGTTGTATTTAAGAAATCTTTGTTAAAGTCACAGAGATTTTTTCCCCCTATGTTTTCTTTTTTATGTTTTACAGTTTTAAGTTTTATATTTACATTTATGATTCATTTTGAATTAGTTTTCCTATATGGTGTGAGATAAGGAACTGAAGCCCTTTTAGAGTAGTTTGGCAGTTTGTCAAAATGCTAAACAGAGATACCATATGACCCAGTAAGTCCACTCCTACATATACACCCAAGAGAAATGAAAACAAATGTCTATACAAAAACCAATATAGAATGTTTGAGGGCACTTTGCCAAAAAGTGGAAACAACCCAAACACCCATCAGCATTGGAATACTGTGGCTTATCCACGGAATGGAATAATATTCAGCAATTAAAATGAAACATAAAAAATAAATAAAATGAATGAAACAAACTACTGATACATACAACACATAGACAAATCTCAAGATAATGTTGCAACATATGAAGGAATACATACAGATCAGTGTCTGCCTGGCAGTGAGACCATCAGGGGAGTATTTCAAAGGGACACCAGGAAACTTTGTGCGGGTGATAGTTTCATGGGCTGAATACAGATGAACAAAGTTCTGAAAATGCACACTTTAGATACCTAAGGCTTACTGTATATCATTTATACCTCAATAAAACTTTTTAAAAAGATATTATCACATCAAATGACAAAATTGAATATAGACAGTAGATCAAAATATCAGTGTTGACTAGGTGATAACCACACTGTGGTTATATAAAAGAATATCCCAATTCTTATATAATACATGATGAAGTAATTAGGTATAGAGAGCCATGGTAGATGCAATTTCTCAAATGGTTCAGAACAAAAATATCAAGTATAAATATGAAGAGAAAATGGAGCAAAATGTTAATAGGTGGATCTGAGTAAAGGGAATATGAGAATCCTTACACCATTTTTATTCTTGCAACTTTTTTATATTTTGAAGTTATTTTCAAATACAATCAAACAGGGACATAGCCCACAGCTCTGACTAGCTTCGTCCAATATGGCCCCAGCTGGACACATCAGAAGAACTGGGGACAATCTATTTGTCCTGAACTCTTCAACCATTCCACGGTCTGCAATGACACGACCTGCTCTCTGCCAGGCTCTGGGAAGGGACTGGGACACACAGCCAACAAGAAAAAGGCATGGTTCTGCCAGGCCCCTCACTCTACCAGACCTCATTACTTAAAGGATCTACCACACCCTTCAATGCCAGGACACCTGCCATTCTTGATCATGCAACTTTAACCCTGGCATTCCTGCCTCTGGTCTCAACACTTCACACCCAAAAGTTGCAGGTCTGCACTCTCTTGTGCTGGCTGCTCTGCCAGCTACCCTCTGCCTCACAGCCCAGTTCACTAAGCTAACCAAAATCTCAGGTCCCAGATTTCGTCTCTGTGCTCCTGGGCTCTCAAGCAGGCCGATCCAGTATCCAAGGATCAAAGGGCAGATCTTTAAGAGTCTCTACAGGGAATGGATCCTGTCCCTCCTCTGAGACCCCTCCAGCTCCTGCACCACCACCTCCTATCTTCCTTCCAGAAACCATCCACACTCCCTACTCCATAGCACCAGTCTTCTTAGAAGCCTCTGTTTTATTGTGTCATTAAATTTCCATTTTATCAGTGCTCATTCACCAATCAGGGTTTCCCAGAACAGAAACACACACAGATTCCCAGTTTTTCCTTCCTCTGCCTGACGATGTGGTCAATGTTGGAATCCCTAACCCTTGATGTCCTGCCTCCCAACTGACTGGGTAGGAAAAGACTTCAGGCAGAAGGATAGGGGAAAGAAAAGAGAAACTGAACTCCAGCAGCTCAAGTGTTGGCTTCAGGGCTGGAGGAGCAGGCCTATCTCAGACTTATCAATGAGCCACCTCAGGCCAAGAGGCTCTCAGAGTGATGGCAAAACCCCAAGGGACCGTATGGTCTCCAACCTCACTCTTCTCCTGACATTAGAACTAGGCGGCCCACACCCACTACCCCAGGCCTAGAAGACCTCCCCACCACCCTTCTAAGCCAGGCAGATCAAACCAATCTTCTCAGTCCCTCTGCAGACTGTATCCTTAGCAAGTCTATAAACCTTGTAAATGGCTAGACAGCCCATAGCAAACAGCTGCCCCAGGCCACCAGGCCTCCAACTTAGCGCTCAGGCCTTTGTTCTCACTCCACAACCCTTTCCTTTAAATTCTCAAACAGAACTTGCTTCTCTTGCCATCCGGGTACTGGGACATAACTATTCCCAGGCCCACCCCTTTTCCACACAGACTCCCCCGCAGTCCCAGTGCCATTTCCTACTACTTCTCCCCTTATTCTCCAGGGCATGATCCTCTACTTCGTCTAGAAGTTAGTGGTGTGTGAATGCACTCTCCAGCAGATGGCTGTGCCCATGGGATGAGACAGTCCAGCTTTTGACCAACAGAGCCCATGCACTCATCCAGGAAGCACTGCTGCTCTAAGTCCTACCGTTTGGAGGGTATGGCAGTAACAAGAGCAAGTCAAACATCCCAGGGCAATGCTTGGGCATCACCCTGAGTTTTTTCAAATTGCTGAGACTCAATTTTCTCGCCTCTAAGATGGAAATGGTAGTAGAATACCTCATTGGGTTGCTTTGAGGATTGGGTGAGATAATTCACATTAAGTGTTTAGAACAGTGCCTGGCATATGACAGGGTAAGTGCTAGCCCATCACTTGTCTGTCTCCTCTCTTGGTGGTTCTCTCTGCACCATTCTACTAGATTCCTTCCAGGGTCCAAACATCCAAGCCTGCCTCAGGGCCTTTGCATGTGCCTGTATGCTTGGTCTGTTCTTCCCTCTCTCCTTCACCTAGTGGGTTCTGACTCACATCTCACTGGACACCTTCCCAGATACCGTCAGCCCCTGTGAGGTCTACCTCCCCTTCACAACCATCAGCACCAGCACAAACCTGTGCTCAGAATCTGTCAAGTCCCCTCAGCTACATGCTACTTGAGGTAGACCAGCTCCCCCAGTGCTGCCAAGCTGCTATGCTAGGATCTTCAACATTCAGGAGATTTGCCTGTAACAAAAAAGTGACTTTCATGTGTATGTCACACACCTACAATCACTTAATTGTAATTCCCAAGTCCAAAAAGTGTTGAAAAACAGAAGTTTTCCACACTTGTTTGGCATAACCTCATTTGGAGAAATCTAATCTAATGTGAGGCTACTATAGCCTTTATATATCCCTTCATATATTTTGCTACAGAAATAAACATGCTGGACTATGGTATGCTGCTCCAGATCTTAGACTGTATCATAAATGTACCAGGTCATCTTTTTTAATCCAAAAATTTCTAAATTCTGAAACATATCCAGCCCCAAGAATTTCAGAATTATGAAAGTGGAAGAGAAAGTTATTCTTTCACTGCCATCATCCCATTTTCAAGATTTCAAACCCTTTAATCTGACTAGGTTTCTCAGCTGGACCACCTATCACTAACTTTGCTTCCCTTTAGCAACCTTCCCAATAGCAACAGAGCATCCTTCTTAAAGTACACACCTGGTCACAACACTCACCTGCCTTAAAAACTATACTGCCACTACCCACAGAATAAAATGCAAAATCATTATTATGACACACAGGGCCTTCACAACAAACTGACTCAAACATCCCTTTCAATCTCACCTCCAACCACTAACTCCATGAACTGCATACTCTGGCCTCGACAGGCTACTTACCTCCCCCAGTAAGTATGCTTTCTACACTGTTGTCTCTGCTCTGGCTGGTCCTGCATGCTGAAATCATCTAAAGCCCCATCAACAAGCACTATACCTCCTAAGAACCCAGTTTGGGTGATACTTCCTTAACATTCAGGCAGACTCAGGCTTTCCACACTATACTTCCACCATACTCTCTCCACACCTCCTGCCTTCCCTTTCCACACTGTAATAGAATCTGTGGCTGTACTTACCTGACTCTCACCTTACTCCTTAGAAGAAAAGGCTCTATGACCTCTAAACCTATTACAATGCTTGGCACATGTATGAAGTTCAAGTAGTTAGATGGAGGACATTATTAACTAAATTGGAGAGAAAGACCAAATTAGAAGCCTAACAGTGAAGGATTACATTTTTCAAAGTTGATTACAAAACATCCCATTCTACATGCTCTTCTTACAAAGTGACAATGACACGCCTCCCTCCAGAGCTTGGGGGTTGGGGGGGCCGGCGGGGATAGCAGGTGGGGTCAGTGTTCCCTCTCTCTGAGCTGTGACTACAGAGGAAGTGATGATTATGTGACTTCTTAAGACTAGTTTATGAAAGTCAACACAGTTCCTACTTGATGCTCCTGAGATGCCTATTGTTGGAACCCAGCCACCAAGGTAAGAGGAAGCCCAGCCACATGGACTAGATACCTTCCAAGTATTCTGGCTGACAACCACAGCTAAGGTCAGCTGACAGTCAGCCACAGATAGTAGACATGACAGGAAGACTTCCAAATGATTCCAGCCCCAGCCACATCCAACTGCAACTACATGAAAGACCAGAAGCAAAATGACATAGCTGAGACGGGAATAAAATAATTCTGCTGTTTTAAGCCACTAGGTTTTAGGGTGATTTGTTATGTAGCAATGAGTATCTGAAATGATGAGTGAAGCAGAATCTAAGTAGCCTTGATACAAAGGGCAAGTGTTCCTTCTGCCGTCTGTCCACAAGAGTCCAAATTTTGAGGTCCTGCCCCTATACATACTCCTTTATTAGATATTTACTGATGAATAATAAAAAATACCGAATGGCTTAAAACAAGAGCAATCATTTATTCTCTCTTGGTTTCTACAAGTAAGGAATTTGGACGCTGGGGCACAAAGATGACCTGCCTCTGCACCATCAGGTCTGCAACTTCAGCTAGAAGACTCCTCTAAAGGCTTAGTTTCTCATGTGTCGGCAGGATGATGTTGGCGTTGGCTGAGATGTCAGCTGGAGTCACCTCCATGTGGTCTCTCCACATGGCATAGACTTCCTCTGAGCATGAGGCTGAACTCCAAAAAGTGACTGTCTGAAGGAAGAGCGCAAGTCAAATAAAACTGCATCCTTTTCAGGATCCAACCTTGCATCACTTCTGACATATTCACTGGTCAGGGGCATCCTGAGTACCGCCTACATTCAAGGAAAAAGAAACACAGCCACCACAGCCAGGTGGCAGGAGGGCAGTGTCCTATGGTAACAACTGGAGAATGTGATGTTTAAGGTTGTGGCCATTTGGGAAAATACAATCGGACACATCTTCCTTTTCTAAAATAGAACAGTCCTTAACCTTGACCTGAATACCTGATGTTTTGTTATCAATGACATTTGCCTGCAAAGCACAAACTCAAACTTAAACTATGTTTTGCCAGAGTTTTCACTGCTCCTTCAGGGAAGTGACACAGCTGGTCCATACCACCAAGTACAAAGACCAAGTACACTGTGGTGGGAATGAGGAATGAGCCTTTTTAGTGAATAAGACCCTCAATCAAAAACCAGAAGGCTCTGGGCAGGTCCCACCAACTCCTGTAAGTCTCAGTTTTTTCTTCTGAAGAACTGCCTCGGAGCTGTAAGAACCCTTTCTAACACTCTGATTCCTATAGTATTCTCTAGCCAGTCCTCTCTCTATGGCAAAAAAATTAAAAAAGGTGTTTTTTTAAACAGCAAGAGAACACCAGATAGTCAAAAATGAGCAAAAATGGAGAAGTCTTAGTTTTTAGAAAGCATGGAAATGAATGTTGACAGAACTTCCCTTCTATCTCTGTCTTGCTTAGCATGTTAAAAAGCACCGCCTAAAAAAACCGAGAAAGTATAGACACGCCAAAAATAATGGAGACTCAATTGAATTACTTTTTGTTCATTATTAGGCCTCCTCTAATAATGTATCCTCCTGTATCTTGTACCAGGCTCCATAATTTCAAAAGGATGGAAGAACTGAAAGGGAGTCAGAGAAGATACACTAAATAATTCAAGGACTTAAGAGAATAAGACCTAGAGAGAAGGGATACAGGTTATTCATCCTGGAAAAGGCTAACGGGATATATGATGCTAGTGCAGGAAAAAAGCACAAAGCCTTGGGAAACCAAGTAACCCTGAGTAGTCACTTGGGCCTTCGTTCCTGCATTTGTACAGGGAGAGGCTTGATGTGGATCATCTCCAAGGTCTCTGGGTTCTAATGACAAAAAGAACAGTACTAACTTCCTCAATGTCCCAAACAGGAAAAGAGTTTAACCTGTCACATAAGCCACTGAGGTTAAACTCACTACATTGCTTTCTAATCTGAGAGAAGGACAGGGTGGGGAATCCAAGAGAGCTCAATAGTCTCGGAATCGGAATCGAGGCAGACGTGGGGTGGGGCGGCGGGTGTAAGCATCTAAGAGAAGAGCCTACATGGTCTGAAAAGTATTATAAACGACAGAAGAGAAAGCTGGGCAATCTTAGCCAGTTGATGTTCGTAAAGCAGAGACTAATTAAATACATCACAGGGGCAAAGGTTAACCAAGGTAGAGCCTTTTACCCCGGGGCTCACTGTCCTGAGGAGACACTGACTAGCTGGCCCCAGCCCTTCTGCTCGGGAGTTTATAAGATGGGGGCCCTGTACGTCTCAGGGCCCCCTACTTCACACACATTAGCAAACAAGTAGGAGCAAATTTTCTTGACAATTTAGTTATTCCCACATTGAGTCAATTCTTCCTCAGAGCTGTTGAGAAAGAACCCCTAATAACTTTTGGAAAGGACTCTGGGGTGGAGTCTGAGGAAAAGCCACCTCGGATTCCTCTCCCCAACCCTCTCCAGCAACACCAGCTCCTCCAAGCCCCGCACCCAAGTCCGCCCGGAGTATGTTTCACAACCGCCCCCCTCCTCGCAGAGCCCGCCCTCTCTCCAACAGCTGGAGGCCCGGGATTCCGCAAACGGAACGCAAGAGTTCCACTTCCCGGCTCAGGAGCGGCGCGCGGCCGTGACCCCGGGTGGCCCGGGCCAATATCCTCTTGCTGGGGCTCTCAGGCACCGAGGCTGGCGGGGGACACAGAGGGACTGGAAAGCGGCAGCCTCTCAAGTCGGGACCCAAGTCCCGAAGCGCCCTCTCCCCTCCGGCGGGGCCTCCTTCAGTCAGACCTCGATCCCCTTCCGGGAACAAACCCCAGAACTGACGGATGCCGGCGTTCCCTGGCTCCCACTTACCAGGTCCTTCCAACTTCCCGGCCCTGAACTTGGCCCGCCCCGAAGCGTGGGGAGCGAGCCGGGTGCCCCGGCGCGTTCAAGGCGCTCGCGCGGCTGCCGGCGCCTTCCGCCCGGCCGGCCCTTCTCGCTGCGCGCCGGGCCGGATAGCCGGGCGGGCAACGTGGCCCTTCCCCGGGGAGGGCGGAGCGGGGCGGGGCGGGCCGAGGGGCGGAGCTGTCTGCCTCAACTCTTCCAGGGCCCCTTCTCCCCAGGTCGTCTCCAATGCCCGATCTCTCAGAACGACTCGAGGTCTGGACCACCCCAAGTTTTCCGGGGTCCCCAACTTCGGGAGATGTAGTGGAGATAACTGTTACTATTTGGGCCCTTCGCTGCTCACAATCGCAACTCCACGGGTCAATACCCATCAAACCAATTACGCTTAATCCACTCCAGTCCAGACTTCTCGCGTCTCCCAGCCCAGACCCAGTCACACAGTGCAGAATCTCGTGGAGCTTAGGGGAACAGCCCTGCCAGGGGTAGGCCGAGCAGCTTACCTCAGCAGTGTGTTTACCAAACCCAAAGCCAAGAATCTGGGGGCCTGCTCCCCCAACCGCTGGCTTCCGGAAGGGAGGAGTCCAGGGCATCACAGAGGCTACAGCTTACAGGGAAGTGAGAACAAGAACCAGGGTGCCAAAAAGAAGCCAGGGAGGAAACACTTGCAGTCAAAATCGAGAAAGAGCAAGCTGGCTTCCCTCACCCACCCTTGCTTTTGTTTTTTCTTTCGGGGTAGATAATGCTGTTAGTTGGAAGTAAAAGAGTAGAAACAGACAGACCTTTCCCTAGGGGAGAACCATTAGACCCAAAGAGGAAATTAAGGCCTCAAGCAGGCTTTGGGGTTGACCTGTGAAAGGGGGTAGGGGGAACCCTGGAAAAGCGTAGATATCTGTATCTGACCCTAAGAAGTGAAGGAGGGACGCTAAGAACTACTGGTTACTCGTGCAGATAACTTTCCTGAGAAGGACTGGGTCCAGAGCCAGGGCTGCCATGTGATCAGGACACACTGTTCTGGCACCAGCACCTGCCCCCATCCACTTCCCTCCCCTGTGTTTCAGAGCACAGAGCAGTCTGGAACTTCCTGGTGTGTGGTTACTGACATCACTCACTAACTTGTTTCTAAGTGAAACTAGGAATTGTGTGGCGGTTTAAAGAAACAAAGGCAGGACATGACCTAAAATTCCCTGCATGGGGGTAAGGAGCTAAAACAAAATTGCAGTGGCCTTTACACGCACCTACAACCTACCCCACCCCCAGCCTCTCCTTTAACCCTAGCAGCTCTGCAGAATATACACTGTCGTCTCACTCTACAGATGTATATTCTGAGGCTCAAGCTAAGTCCCAATTTGCTGAAGGTCACAAGACCTAATGAGGGTCATGGCTAGGTTTTAGACCCAGGCAGTCCTACTTCCAAGATGGCACTCATTCCCTCTTCTCATGCAGCCTTGAGTGTTTGAGATAGCTGTGTGTCCAGCATGACAAGCACATAGTGGGGCAGCAGGGAAATCCTGCAGTTGGAGCCTGGTTCTAAAGGAGAAGAGTGAAAGAAGAGCTGACGCCTCAGTGATGCTGGACTCTGTGTGTGTCCAGGGTCTCCAGTTTAGTTGATTGTGTGGACTGTGGCAAGCGATGGGAGTCCACACTTATGGGCCAGTCAGCAGCGAATGTTTCTGTATCTCTGCCCTCTCTCTAAGCTTTTCCTCATGAGGGGTACATGGGATTATAATACTAATACTCCATATCAAAGCAAGAGGGAAAACCATAGTTTCCTAAAATTGGGAAAAGTTGGGAAACACTGTGGATCCAAGATAAGCTAAGATCACTATCCCAGGACAAAGGCCAGAGTAGAATGCTGAAAGGTGAGGAAACCAATTATCCCAGAATATGTCAGATTCCCATCTCTACCAATCCTCCTTCTCTATCTAAGGCTGTTCACTGGGAAAGAGGAAAGATAACTGTGTACCAAAACTCATGCCCCATCACTATAACCCTCTGTTTAAATTTCAAGTCTTAGAGAAGATCTAAGAGTAGAAATTCCCTGACTGTCCCAAAACAAAGGACCTGGTTAGAGAGGCAGGATGAGCTGAATTCTTGGATGGAAGCAAAAGAAAACATTTGTTCTGAGAGGCAAGAAGCCAGGGTGATGAGTGCCAAATTGACCTGGGAAGAGGCCCTGGGCTCCTGATGGATGTTTCATGGAGAAGGGTTATAGGGTAAGAAGGGCAGAAACAAGGAGCCAAGTGCCTGAATTCTGGGGATGAAACTGGGATTGGATTCTGTGAAAATGGAAGAATAGGAAGTTCTGGTCCTAGCCACTACTCCCAAAAAAGGAGAGGACAGATAAGAAGGAAGTGAAAATTGTCCCAGGAAACTGCCCTCCCATAAACAATGCCCAAGATATCCTGAATTTTTGTATAATTTGCAAAGAATTCATGCTCTTAACATAAGACAGATCTTAGCTTGAAACCATAAGTAGAAATAAAAGCAAAGTTTTAAATCAACGATGTATCTATTTTTCCCCTTACTTCCTCCCAATATCTCTACTCCCCTCGACAACACAGAAACTCAGCTCACCAAAATCAAAGAAAAGAGAAAAGATTAACACAACAACCACTGAGCAATGTCTATTAAATGGAACTTTGGGTTAGTCACCAACGATTCCTTTTGGAAGAAAGAAGGGTATAAATAAATTCAGTTACAACATACACACAACATGTGGTTTATTGGTCCTGGCTAAGTGGCTGAACACCCAATGAGTGCTGTGCCCTGGCATCATGGTGCCCCTTTGAGAAGGCTAATGGCTGTGTCCAGAGGACTGTCTTGTCAAAGGGTCAGGCTGAGGGAAGGACTACTGCTTTTGCTGGAAACAATAGGGGAGAGGAATTCTGGCTCACTCTAAGAAGGAAGCATCTTACCAGGAGGCTGTCTGACAGGGCCCTTGAGTTCTCCTCCCTGGAGGTTTGCAGCAGAATCCCGACGGCCCTTGTCAGGTCAGATACTATAGAAGAAGCACAGAACTGGGCAGGCGATCACAGCATCTGCCACTTCACACTTAGGCAAGCCCTGCCTGCTCAGGGCTTCTGTAGCTTCCCCTCACGCATCATACTGGGAGAATAATCCCTGCTCTGTTCTCCTCACAACAATGTGGTGACGAAAAACTGACACAACACAACAGCCTGGACACTTCACATAATGTAAGCACTGTACAAATACAGCACGACTCTGTGGTACTTCAAGTGCTTCGAAGCACTCACAGGCCTCCTAGGCAGGATGAGGGCCTGGGACCACATATCCCTGAGGGATCACTGTGATCCTAGTGTCTAAGCAAAGAATAGCACCAGGAATTTGCTGGGCAAAGCTAGGGGAGGTGACAGGAAATCCACCTAGGTCTGCCTGCCCAGCCCTCAGGCCACTGGGGGCCTCACAGACTCCTGTGGAAAAGAAGGAAGGGAAAAAGAAAGAAACCAAGTCATAAATACACGATTTTCAGCTTGCAAATGCCCAATGAATATGAGGCCCAGGTGTTACACAGCAGTGAGAGGCAAAGAGATGCTAGAAGCAAGCTTCCTACCCCTTGCCCAGTCCACTGTATCCTATCAAAATTTCCATCACCTCTCCTTTCTGCTGTTGTTGTCACTCAGAAAAGCAGGCATCCTGGCATAGGTAAATTGGAATTCAAGGAAGGAACAGAAGGTAAGATGAACAGCTTCTGCTTTAAGTGGGAATAGAGCCTGTGAAAATATAGAAGGCTAAACAATGGCAGTCTGAAAAACACTGTCACTTCAAAGAGCAGGACAGAAGACCAGGATATGGCATAGAAAAGAAAGGCCCAGTGCTCACTCCAAGAAATGGAGCTCCATCTCCTAACAGACACTTGGTCCTTGAGACTTACACTTCTCTCCACCTCTCTTTGGTCTGCTACCCAGAAGCACACATGCCCAGCTGACCGGAGAGCTCGGAGAGCCAACAAAAATCCCTCAATCTGAGCTCTCTTTGAACCCATGCACCTTTGCCACCACTTCATGATAGCAGGTATTGGCTAGTAGCAACAGGATGAGACAAATTCAGGACAGACTCTTAATTAAGCACAAATAAGACTTTTGCCAGAACACTAATTCAATAAATGAACAGAACTCCTAATTCAGTTTTTCTCTATGCAACTAAACAAGCATATCAAACAATAACAATGTTACTCTGCTACATGTACACGGCCCTGGATACTCCTGAAAAATCAATCATTTCATTTGTTCCTTGGAAACAACCTGTGAGGGACTTGGAAAGTTAGTTATCCCCATTTTGCAAGCGAAGAGAACATGGCATAGCTTAACTGACATTATCTAGGGGTGTACACTAAGAAAGGCAGAGCTAGGAAACAAATCCTGATTCCCAAACCTGTGTTCAGTTCCTCTGCTCTTACAGTGAGGTTTCACGGCCTACATTTCCTTAAAGGGGAAGGAGGAGAGGCAACTTAGGAGGTATTCCAGACCATCTGCTACCTGCCCCCACCCAAGGTAGCTCTATTTAGTTAGTTCTCCAAAACACAGCAGCCTGCCTCAGCCTGGATAATCCATTCCAGAGTTGTACTTAGCCCAAACTGACTTGGAATCCTATTACCCCAGTGTGGAAAAGGCCTTTACAAGTAATCTAATACAACCTCCCTTCAGAGGCCTAAAGTCTTTTTATGTTCTCCGTGGTCTAACCTCACAACTGACATTGCTCATAACTCCTTTCAAGGTACTCTGTCTGGGTAAGGAGATACTGGGAACAAGCCTGCACTCTGAGAGGGAAGGAGAAGTGAAGTTTTCTGTGTACCCATCAGGGTAAGAGTTCTCATCAGGGCATTTTCTGAATGGCAGTGTCCCGGACTCGCCCTACTCAACACTATCTGCACAGGAGCAGCAAGACACCAAGTGGGAAATGAGACAGGAACCTTACCTTTCTTCTCTCAGCTGCTTCCCTGAAGATCATCAAACCCCCATCCAGTACTCCATTTCCAAAACTGAGAATCCCAGATCAGAAACACCGAAGTGCAGCTTCTCTCCTCTGGTCCAGGTCCAAAGTCCATGGCTAAGTGGACTCTGAATGGGAGGAGTCTGGGGGGGAAGGAGTATGTCCAGGTCCCTCCCCCCCCTGCAGGCTTCAGTGTCCCTCCCAGAGGTCTATTACATCCCTTCATTCAGCTGGTTTATTATGCCCAAAGTCTGGTGATAGGCAGATCCCAGGTACTATCCCATCTCCTGTTCAGGGAAGGAAAGTCATCCACTGTGAGGGCTGGAGAGTCCGTCTTCTGTTGAAGCTCATGAGAGGAAACAGGCCTTAGAACCGGCATGGCCCTTGAAGCTGATTTCTGTGTTAACCTGAAGAATATTTAATCATGACACTCTCTAATCTATTATATACTCAAAGGAATCCCTAATACTTCCTACCTAAATGAGATTATCATCAAAAACCCTTCCTTAAACACTCCACAAGGTTATTTAAAGTACCTACCTCACTCACAATTCCACCCCAGTCACCTCAACAATATGTATACAAATATGACTCAAGGTAAAGGAAAGACAGCACCTAATCCCACCATAGAAAAGTAACCAAAACCACTGCTGTGTGGAGACTGTCTTCTAAGAAATACAGAAAAGAACATTCTCCTCCTGTTCTCGTTTGTGCCACACACTAATCGTCCTACATCTCCCAAGCTTCTTAGGGTGTGCAGTGTTTTAATCGGCCAACTCTCCCAGTCTGAATTAAATCCATACCAGACCTAGATGCTGGCACCTTCTACAAGCATTCTTTGCCCCCTTCCCTTCACTGGCACCCCCCGCCCCTTCCAAAATTGTGCCAAAGATGTAATTCCCAATCTTCGTCAAACTCCTTCCTGAGGCGACTCCCGAGAGCACTTTCCTGAAATGCTAGAGGCCCGAATGCTACCACCAACAGCCCCAGTGATGTTCCAATTTTTTCAATCCAGTGGCCCACCCCGGCCGCCCCTTCCCTTCTAAGTTTATTCCTACACACACACACACACACACACACACACACACACACACACACGCACGCACGCGCCTTTCCTTCCTGTAGGGGCGTGGCGTCCACAAGAACGACCCCCCCCACCCCCCCAGCCAAGAATTTGACTCCTCCCACCCTTCTCCCTGGAACCCCTTGCTCTGTGTTCACTGGGAAAGAGGGTAACAACGCGACCCTCTCTAGACTCTGACCCCCGCACCCCTCTGCGGCCCAGACGACCCTCGCCCTATCTGCGCTGGTTCTTTACCTGGGTCCCGCCCACCCAAACTCGGCAGGTATCCGCAGCCCGCCCCTGGTCGAACTCCAGGCCCCAGGCCGGGTCCCCACTACCGGCCCAGGCCCCACCCCCTCGACCCCCGGCGCCCGGCCCTCCCCTCGCACTCCTTTCCCCCTCCCACCATCTACCGCAGCCACTTCCGCCCGTCCTCCGGAAGTGGGTCCGCGGCAACTGCCACCTCCCGTCATCCCGCCTTATCGCCCCCCGCCTATCACCATCGCCACCAAGGGAGCACGGAACGTGACTCTGCAGGACTTGAGGTTGTTCTGCAGTTACTATTCACAGAACTGGAGAAGAGGTGTGGGCAGGACAGAGTGCGGGTGAGAAAGGACATGGGGACAAGAGTAAAGGCTGGGCAAGAAGGGGCGGGGCAGTGTGGCGGAAAGCCGGAGCTCGCGTCACGTCGAGCCGCGCGGGAAGAAGAGCGCATGCGCATGACACCTCGGCCGGGTGAAGTTTGGTGCTTGGACAGCTTCGCCAGGCCGGACTTGGGCGGGAAGGGGGCGGAGCGAGAGCCCGGAAGTGGGGGCGGAGTCGGCCAGGGGCAGTCTCGCCAGGCCCCCAAGGTTTTACTGTCACAACAACATGCCTCTTTGGGGTTCTGAAGAAGGCCTAAGCTGGCCCACTCTCTGGATTCGAGTCCTGGTGAGAAGCAATTCTGGAAGCACCAAGGCCTGTGTTCACCCGTTCCTACGCTGAGAGCTCTGTAGCAGTACTAGAAGAAAGCTGTTTTGTTTATTGCTCACTTTTCTCGCTGCATCTCTAACGGAGGCAGGACCTTCCTGGGTCTACTCATACAGTAAGCTCTACTCCCCCTCCCACCCCCAGGACAACTCTGTTCTACACGCATTGTGCGAAGCCCTTGTCAAGTATCAGTGTTAGTACGCACAAGTCTGAACCATGGTTACCGTTCTCTGAACAGCACAGAAGTTTTGCAGAGGTTAGATGGCTAGAAAGTGATAGGGGCTGATAGCGAACCTTCCAGTCTGTGACACTGACCTGTGTTGCCACTATCGTGTGCAAACAGTCTCCTCTTGAACCTTTCCACACCTTCAAACATTAGACTTCCAGTTTCCAAAATTGCCCTGGTTGATTTTTCTCTAAATGTATTGGTCAGACCTGTTCTTGACTTAAAACTGCATGCAAAAGCAGCTACTACTAATTTTTGTTCATATGTCGTCTACTTAATGACATGTTCTAGAATTTTGCCAGGGCTGTGGTTGACTTTGCAACCTTTGTTTTTTTCCCCTTTTATTGAAAACTGGAACTTAGTCTGTAGTCTTCTGGAATATCTTCTTTGATACTGAACTGCTAAAATCCTTGGAATTTTCATATGTGATAAGAGTACTAGGAGGCTCTTTTGTTATAATATTTGACCTTTGATCTTAGTTCCTGCCACAAGGCCACAAAAACCCTTGGCATTTCCTGGGTGATAGGAATGTCATTTCTTCTAATGAGCAACTTTGTGTGGGCTCCTAGACAGCTTCTGAATGGGAGCTGATCATTGGAAAGATCAAGCTACGATTAGAAAGTTGGAATTTTTTAGCATCTCCCTCCTGCACCTTTCCTTGTGGGAAGGCTTCCCTTGTGGCTCAGCTGGTAAAGAATCCACCTGCAATGCCGGAGATCTGGATTTGATCCCCTGGAGAAGGGAAAGGCTACCCACTCCAGTATTCTGGCATAGAGAATTCCATGGACTATAGTCCATACTGTTGCAAAGAGTTGGACACTACTGAGTGACTTTGATTTCGTTCACATGCCACCCCCTACCCTTGCCATCGTATTGAGAGGAGAGAAGGGTTGAAAATGGAGCTAATGATAAATCATGCTTAGGTGATGAAGCATCCTTTAAAATTCCAACAAAATGGGGGTTCAGAGAGCTTCCAGGTTGGTGAACACATCCACAAACTGGGAGGGTGCAACACCCTCAACTCAGGAAGACAGAAGCTCCTGTGCTTGGGACCTGCCCCCCCCCATGCCTTTCCCCTTCCCCCGCCCCCATATCCCCCACCCCAGGCCTTGACCTCTGTATATCATCTGGCATTCATCTATATCCTTTAATAAACTAATAAACATGGATAAGTGTTTCCCAGAGTTCTGTGAGTTGGTCTAGCAAATTACTGAATCCTCCGGGTATGAAGCCACAGGAACCTCCAGGTAGAACAGAAGTTAGGAGTAACTTGGTGACTTACTACTTGTAATTGGCATCTGAAGCAGAGTCAGTCTCATGGTACTGGTCCCTAACCTGTGTTATCTGATGTTATTTCAGATTGTGTCAGAACTGAGTTAAATTGTAGGACAACCAGCTGGTATCCCAGAGAACTGCTTGGTGGGAGAAAACGCCCATGCATTTGGTGGCAGAGGTAAAGTATTCTGTATGAGTAGTAATGAAGACATGTAGGAAAAAGACTGGGTTTTTTAGTACGTACGTTAATCTGACTTGCTGTTAACATCAGACTGAATCCAATAGGAACTACTAATTTTAGGCAATCATATGTCATCCATTTAATGACATGTTCTAGGATCTCGCCAAGATTATGGAAAGATTTACAGCCTCTGTTTCCCACCCCACCCCACCCCATCACCCTTTTGAAAATTGTAACCTAGGTTCCAGTTTCCTGGAATATCTTCTACCCACACAGTTCCTCCAGAATATTAGCAGTGACCAAGTTGCATATTTACAGTACTGGGAATGTAATAGTTACTAAGTCAGGAGTCTTGAAATGATTTTTTTATTTGGAAAGATGTCATAATATTAGAGGAGAAGGCAATGGCACCCCACTCCAGTACTCTTGCTTGGAAAATCCCTTGGACGGAGGAGCCTGGTGGGCTGCAGTCCACGGGGTCGCTGAGGGTCGGACACGACTGAGCGACTTCACTTTCACTTTTCACTTTCCTGCATTGGAGAAGGAAATGGCAACCCACTCCAGTGTTCTTGCCTGGAGTATCCCAGGGACGGGGAAGCCTGGTGGGCTCCCATCTATGGGGTCGCACAGAGTCGAACACAACTGAAGTGACTTAGCAGTAGCAGCATAATATTAGAAACAGTCTTAAGACAAAATTTATATTGCTGTCAACCTCACATAATACAGTTCTACAGATAACTTCCTGATACTTTCACAACCCCAAATTTACTCCACTCAGCTGGCTTTCTTATTGGAATTAATGGTAACACCACTTCATTTGTTCAGGCCATAATGCTGAGAGCCATCCTCATACTCCTCTCTTACAACCCTTGTCAATCTGTCTGAAAATCCTCTTGGCTCTATCTTCAAACCATGTCTCAGGTTCAATACCTCGGTATTCTCACAGCCACCTTCATCCCACACCTGGACAACCCAGGTCCCTCTATCCTTACTTCCCTCCTCCAGTAGCCTGGTCTTCACACAGCAGTCAGAGTGATCCTGGCATTTTTCTGCTTAAAACCCCACAGTGTATCCCCAGTTCAATTGGAATAAAAAGCCAGTCCTTTCAGTAGACTACAGAGCCCAATACCAACTGGCCTGCTTTCTCCTGATGGGCTTTGCTCACTCTGTCTCAGCCACACTACCTTCATTGCTATTCCTTGGGGAGTATTTCTAGTGCAAAAGCTCTAGCTGTTCTCTCTGCTTATCAGTTCATCAGTCAGTTCAGTTGCTCAGTCATATCTGACTCTTTGCAACCCCATGGACTGAAGCATGCTAGGCTTCCCTATTCATCACCAACTCCTGGAGCTTGCTCAAACTCATGTCCATCAAGTCAGTGATGCCATCCAACCATTTCATCCTCTGTCAGCCACTTCTCCTCTTGCCTTCAAATTTTCCCAGCATCAGGGTCTTT
The DNA here is from genome assembly GCF_002263795.3 of Bos taurus. Lineage (NCBI taxonomy): Eukaryota > Metazoa > Chordata > Mammalia > Artiodactyla > Bovidae > Bos > Bos taurus. Next base: position 40,002,334 of record NC_037334.1, read on the forward strand.
TCCAATGAGTCAGTTCTTTACATCAGGTGGCCAAAACATTGGAGTGTCAGCATCAGTCCTTCCAATGAATATCCAGGTCTGATTTCCTTTAAGATTGACTGATTTGATCTCCTTGTAGTCAAAGAGACTTGCAAGAATCTTCTCTAACACCACAGTTCAAAAGCATCAATTCTTCAGTGTTCAGCTTTCTTTATGATTCAATTCTCACATCCATGCATGACTACTGGAAAAATCATAGCTTTGGCTAGACAGACCATTGTTGGCAAAGTAATGTCTCTGCTTTTTAATATGCTGTCTATGTTTGACATAGCTTTTCTTCCAAGGAGGAAGTGTCTTTTAATTTCATGGCTGCACTCACCATCTGCAGTGATCTTGGAGCCCAAGAAAATAAAGTCTGTCACTGTTTTCCATTGTTTCCCCATCTATTTGCCATAAAGTGATGGAACTGGATGCCATGATCTTTGTTTTTTTTTTTTAATGTTGAGTTTTAAGCCAACTTTTTCACCCTCCTCTCACTTTCATCAAGAGATTCTTCAGTTCCTCTTCACTTTCTGCCATAAGAGTGGTATCATCTGCATATCTGAGGTTACTGATATTTCTCCTGGCAATCTTGATTCCTGCTTGTGCTTCATCCAGCCCAGCATTTTGCATGATGTACTCTGCATGGAAGTTAAATAAGCAGGGTGACAATATACCGCCTTGACATACTCCTTTCCCAATTTGGAACCAGTCCATTGTTCCATGTCCAGTTCTAACTGTTGCTTCTTGACCTGCATACAGATTTCTCAAGAGGCAGGTAAAGTGGTCAGGTATTCCCATCTCTTGAAGAATTTTCCACAGTTTGTTGTGATCCACACAGTTAAAGGCTTTGGTATAGTCAATAAAGCAGAAGTAAATGTTATTCTGGAACTCTCGCTTTTTATATGATCCAACAGATGTTGCAATTTGATCTCTCTGCTTATAAAGCTCCTATTCTGGATATTTTCATTACTCAGATATTTCCTCAAATGTCACCTTCTCGGTGAGGCCTTCCCTGACCAACCTATTTAAACCCTGGCCCTTACCACAGCATTGCCAGTATCCCTTTGTTGTTGTTCAGTCGCTCAGTCGTGTCTGAGTCTTTGCAGCCCATCAACTGCAGCCTGTCAGGCTTCCCTGTCCTTCACCATCTCCTGGAGCTTGCTCAAACTCATGTCCATTGAGTCAGTGATGCCATCCAACCATTGCATCCTCTGTCGTCCCCTTCTCCTCCTGCCTTCAATCTTTCCCAGCATCAAGGTCTTTTCTGATGAGTTGGCTCTTTGAATCAGGTGGCCAAAGTACTGGAGCTTCAGCTTCAACATCAGTCCATCCAAATGAATATTCAGGATTGATTTCCTTTAGGATTGACTGGTTTGATCTCCTTGCAGTCCAAGGGATTCTTAAAGAGTCTTCTCCCAACACTACAGTTACTCTCCCTCACTCTGCTCCATTTTTTCAGTAGCACTTATCAACTCCTTCCATATTTATTATGCTTTACTACTTCCTATCTGCCTCTGCCTGCTTGAATGTCAGTTCCCTGAGAGGAGGCATGTTTGGCTGTTTGGTTCCTTGCTATATCCCAAGTGCCTGGACAAGGGTATGCTCAGCACTTAGTAGGTGCTCAGTAAACATTTGTGAAATGAATGAATGAATGAACTTGAACAATTATTTTCATGATGGAGTATTGTTATCTGGGCCTTTCTTACCTGCAGATACATGAACATAGTGGTAAGCATACTATGCATATTTTGTATATGATATTTTTATCATCATACCATAAATACTATCATGTTTCTAAATATTTTCAGAATTACAACCACTTTTTCTTTTTAAATGTACTTAAACTTTTTGCATGCTTGTTATTATTTTTCAGACAATAGACTTGTTCAAAGGAAAAGTTAATTATTTCCCACCTCCACTTATCCTGCTGAAAGGAACCACTTTCAAATTTAGTGGATATCTTTCCAAATATTTTCTCTATACATACATATAAATATGTAACATGTACAGATTTCACAGTTCAAAGACAAGTATGTAACTTTATTTTCTGTAACACAAGCCAGTTTCTATTTTAGGCCTCACTTACTCTGATAGCAGAAAAACTAAGTGTAGTTAACTCAGAATAAATGTTCACACTTCATGATTTGCTTATGTATTAATGATCAGTTATGGTTTAATTCAGGCTTAATCCACCTGCAATGTGGGAGACCTGGGTTTGATCCCTGGATTGGCAAGATCCCCTGAAGGAGGGCATGGCAACCCACTCCAGTATTCTTGCCTGGAGAATCCCCATGGACAGAGGAGCTTGGCAGGCTGCAGTCCATGGGGTTGCAAAGAAACGGACCCAACTGAACGACTAAGCACAGCACAGCATGGTTTAATTCTAGTGAACTTGTTCTTTTCTCCTTTCACCTTTATATAATTACCAAGTTTTTTAAAGTTATTATAAAAGTATATATTCATTGCAGAAAAATTTTGTTGTTGTTCAGCTGCTAACAACAGCTGTCTGCCTCTTTGAGACCCCGTGAACTGCAGTATGCCAGGCTTCTCTGTCCTTCACTATCTCCCTGAATTTGCTCAAACTAATGTCTGTTGAATCAGTGATGCCACCTCCTCTGCTGCCCGCTTCTCTTGTCCTCAGTTTTTCCCAGCATCAGGGTCTTCCCCAGTGAGTCAGCTCTTTGTATCTGCTGGTCAAAGCACTGGAGCTTCAGTTTCAGCATCAGTCCTTCAATGAATATTCATGGTTGATTTCCTTTAGGATGGACTAGTTTGATCTCCTTGCAGTCCAAGGGACTCTCAAGAGTCTTCTCCAACACCACAGTTCGAAAGCATCACTTCTCTGGTGCTCAGCCTTCTTTATGGTCCAACTCTCACGTCCATGCATGAGTCCTGGAAAAACCATAGTTTTGACTGTATGGATTTTTGTTGGCCAAGCGATTCTCTGCTTTTTAATACACTGTCTAGGTTTGTTAATAGCTATTTTTCCAAGGAGTAAGCATCTTAAAATAGTAAGTCACAAATAAGCAAAATAAAAACCATATGTAAAGCCAGCAGCCAGAAATAATCAATGTGTTCTGTTCATATATATGCATATTTGAGTTCCTATTATAATTAGCTTTTATTGCTTTATATATTGCAAACATTTTTTCATGTCAGAAAATACACTTCCGTGGCATTTTTAATGACTGTGTGGTCTCCCATTGTATAAATGTACCATAATTATTTTACCTGATTTTGTACATTTGGTTTGTTTCCAGCTTTTCATTTTTGTGGAATTACTTGTAGATGAACCTCTGTGCACATCCCTAATTATTTCCTCAGGATAAAACCCTTGGAACAGTTGTTAAAAGGTTGTGCTCACTGTTGAAGGCTTTTGATGGTGTTGTCAGTAGACCTACCAAATGGTGTCACTGCTTTCACTCCAGCAGGCAGAAGGATCCTTTTCTTCACATTGTGCCAACACCGTCTTAAAAGTCTTCCACATTACCTTGTTTTTCGATGTTTTCTTGAATGTTTTCACAAGTATATTTTTTTCCAACATAATATTTTTCAGGTGATAATTATTTGGGATTCATTTTAGAAATTAGATCCTCTTTTATAATTTAATAGACGACTCCTTATCTTATCAAGTATTCTTTGTATTGATTTTGGTCCAAAGCCCTATAGGGACAAAAGTCAGTTTGTATATTTGCTATTTGTGACATGTTCTTTTATTCTGGAATATATTGTAAAACTCTGACCCATAAAGAAATGGCCATATTCGTTTTCTCCTCTTATCTTATTTTACCTCTTAGCAACTTGTAAGACACTGGACTATGCACCTCTTCTTCCAACACTATTCCCCTTTAATTCCCTTGCCACCACTCTCTCCTGGGTGCCCTCCTCCCTCTCTGACTACTCCTTCTCAACCTTCCTAACCAGCTTCTTCCTCTTCCCTTTTATTCTGTACCCAACACTTTCTGTTTATGTAATGCTGTTACCGAACTTAGGTCTGGATCCTCGTTGTCCAAAAATTATTACTCAAGAAAGAGACAAATGTTTGTAAAAGGAAAGTTGCTTTTAATCAGAGTGCTGGCAATCTGAGGAGACAGTGAATTCAGTTTCCCTGCAAAGCTATCTCTGAAGATTCTGCTTGGCCATGATAGTTTGTAAAGGGGAAAAAAAGGAAATAATCTCAGTTAATCATTGAAATAGGGGCACAGAGTTGTTTCAGTTCCCAACATAAAGAAAGCTGAGAGCCAAAGAATTGATGCTTTTGAACTGTGGTGTTAGAGAAGACTCTTGAGAGTCCCTTGGACTGCAAGAAGATCCAACCAGTCAGTCCTAAAGGAAATCAGTCCTGAATATTCATTGGAAAGACTGATGCTGAAGCTAAAGCTCTAATACTTTGGCCACCTGATGCAAAGAAATGACTCAGTGGAAAAGACCTTGATGCTGGGAATGATTGAAGGCAGGAGGAGAAGGGGATGACAGAGGATGCAATGGTTGGATGGCATCACTGACTCGATGGACATGGGTTTGAGCAAGCTTTGGGAGTTGGTGATGGACAGGAAAACCTGGCATGCTGCAGTACATGGGGTCGCAAAGAGTTGGACACGACTGAACAACTGAACTGAACCGAACTGAATCCTGTTATCCTAAGATGTAAATTATGGGAATGGGTCTGGTAAGACCTTTACAACCTTGAGACATTCTTTTGATTTACTGTAATAACCAATTTAAAAAGCATATAGCTCTCTTGTTAAGACTAGCAAGGGGGGCTGTCTCCATTCCCCCTTCTGATGTCTATGTCAGAAGCTTTCTCTGTCCCTTTTTCTCTTTAATAAAACTCTGCTACACAAAAGCTCTTAAGTGATCAAGCCAGGTCCCTGGTCCCAAAGCTAAATCATCTTCTTCAGAGATCACAAATCCCACATTGTTCAGCATAAGCTATCAATGTCAAGACAAAAGGAACCTCTCAGGAGAGTTCTTTCCTGCCAGAAGCTGCTTTCAATCCCAGTATGAGTCACTTGGCTTCCATTATCAACTCCACAAATAAGCCCCCAGGCCCCTTCTCCTCATCCTCCAGGCCCATATATCCAGCTACATACTTGGACATCTCAACTGGGTCCCCTCACAGACAGCTCTAATGCACGTGTCCAAAACTGACTCACAGTATTCCTCCCAGCTCCTCTCCCAGCATTCCCCTTCTCAGTGAGTAGCTCCATCATCCCACGAAATACTTGTGCCAGAATTCCAAGTCCTTCACAAAGTTTCCACCTCTAATCAATAAACACACTCCTCAAGGTTGATCTCCCAATTACTTCATGCTGCGCTTCTCTCTGTCTCTTCCCAACCTGGGCCAGTTGTTACAGCTCATACCCTAACCATAGGGATTGGGTCACAAAGGACTCGAGCTTGGCCAGCCAGTTCCTTCCTGGAATTTACCGAACTAGGAGAAGGTTTCTGTCAGATAGCAAACCACGAGCACAAATGAAAATAGTTTCAGCTTTTCTATTTAAAGGATGAAAGTCTTGGAGGACACTTGCTCAAGATTTGTGGGCCTTGCTCAACCTTTTGACCTTCTGACATGAGTTGATGCTCAAACTATGTGCAATATATATAGTAAGTGCTCAGTAAATGTTGGTTACTATTCTTATGATTAATTCTGAAAAGTTTCAGTCTAGTACTTTTTGTTTGTTTCATTTGTTCTATTCCCATCTTAGGAATACCAGTTTTGTATATGTTGGGACTCATTTGACTACTTCCACTTCCCTCATTTTCTGGTCTTTGTTTCTTTGCCATTTGTCATGTTTTTTGAATAGTTTTTTGTGCATGCATGCATGCTTGCTCAGTTGTGTCCAGCTCTTTGCAATCATGTGAACTGTAGCCCACCAGGCTCCTCTGTCCAAGGAATTTTCCAAGCAAGAATACTGGGAGTGGGTTACCATTTCTTCCTGTAGGGAATCTTCCTGACCCAGGGTTCAAACCAGCATCTCCTGCATTGGCAAGCGGATTCTTTACCACTGAGCTACCTGGGAAGCCCCTAGTTTTTTTAGTTATACTTATTTTATTTTTGATGTTTCTAATGTTCCCAGGCAAATATCAGGTTAATACAGTTAAGTTCCCCCAATTTTCCTTAAATTTAAAATAAAATTCTAACAGTGCATACTTGGTTTTATTTTTTCATTCTTCCAAAATGTATGATTTAGTGGTTTTCAGTATACTTGATACAGTTACACAACCATCACCACTTATCCAAAACACTTTCATCACCCTTGAAAGAAACTGCATGTCCATTAGCAGTCACTCTCCTTTCCTGCCTCCCTCACCCCTATGAACCATTGATTTACTATACATCCCTATCAGCCTGTTCTGAACATTTCATATGAATATCATCAGACATGTATCTGCTTCTTAGCGTAGTTTTTAAGATTTCATCCATGTTATAGTATGTATTAGCACTTCATTCCTTTTTGTGGCTGAATAACTTTTCACTGTATATATGTTGTTTATTCATTCATCAGTTGATAGATATTAAGTTGTTTCCACTCTATAGTATCTGTTTTTGCCAGTGTAATATAAGGAATACATAAAAGGAGACTGGACTGCAGCCTCCACATAAAAGCCTACAGAATCCTCAGATGAAGAAAGGTATTTGGGAGAAATTTGTGTTTTCTGGGGAACAGTGGATGTGGGCCAGTGCCCCCCTAGATTTGGGGAAATCCCAATTTTAAATGATCTGTTAACCCTGTTCTTGTTATGCACATAATCATCACACCATGTATCTTCTGTGTCAGATGGAGACAGTCCTGACCATGGGCATGTTCTGACTTTCTCCTGTCTTCTCACTCACTCAGTCCTTGGCCTGGTTGGTATTCATTCCTGAAATACCCTCCACCTGTAAGTCTCTCTTCATGTGGGTTTTCTTAATCATTATACCATTTTCTAAAATCTGCTCTCATTAGCACTTCCAGGAGGTGAGGGTGGACTTTTCTAGAACACTGAAGACAGATAACCCCCACTGCCTTTTTTATGTCCCTTGTGGCTAAAAATAATTAACTAAAAATTGGGTGTGGGGACCTGGAGTTATACTGCAAATATGGGACTAAAGAGGATGTGACTAGCCCAGACATCTCCGTAGCTGATGTGTAAAGCTGAAGACTGTGTAGTGTGCCATAGGGAATTCAAGTGAAACCCAGAATATTAAGCAGAGACTTAGGATGAAGGTGGGGTGGTAGATGGAGGACACTTGGGAATTTCAGTTTAATCATGGGATGAAAGCTATTTAAGTACACTTAAAATCATAGCACTGCCTTGCTTTGTTTCACAGTGAAGGATGCACTTACTGCCTTGTGTCTGGTCTTTCCTTATTTAATCCTAGTATTATTTTAATTATATTACTTTGGAGCATTTCTCCCCAACTAGATTATGAGCTTCTTACAAGAAGAGACCCTGCTTACCTCATAATACTCATATGTTTCTGAATTTGTTCAATGCAGCGAACATTTACCTGCCAGCTCAGATTCTGGCTCCTCTGATTTCTGTGGACTTGGGAGATTCGGTTTCCTTTTCCAAGGCTCAGGTCGTGAAATCTGCCTTTCATTCTTGGCAAGGCATTCATGAGGATCAAGTGAAACCAAGGCTATGGGAACCCTTTTAGAACTGAAAAGAGCTATATAAGTATCTGTGGTATTTAGAAGTTTCCAGATAGCAATCAGTATGCCAGGGTGCTAGTCGTTTTGAGCTTTCAGGGGAGGACCCCTTAATGCCCTTTCCATCAGAGAACTGAGAAAGCCCTGAGCATCCCCTCCCTTAGGAAGCTGCTCCCATTTCTCACCTGGCCTCTCCTTTTTCAGGACTCTCAGAGTGTGATCATGCCACAGAGAAATCCAGTCTGCTTTTAAACACCTTTCTTTAACCATATTATAAGTTCTGATTGTCACTAGATCGGTTGGTTGGTTTTCAAATCTGTGAATTTGCATTTAAACCAGCAGCATTCTTAAGTCAGTATTCCTTTAGACCAGCTCCATCAGAAAGGGTTTTCCAGTTACCTAGTGAATATTTGAACCTTCAGATGCCAGGAAGCTGAGGTTTTCCTGTAGGGCCTCCACTAGTGGGGAGTGGTGCAGAGAGGGGAGGAGAGGGAGAAGGGCAGTCAAAGGAGAACAGTCTGAAACAGAGATGTCTTTTGCCTTCAGGATGTATCAGGTCACAGGAGAGAGGAGACTGGTTATCAAGAAAGAGCAAAAAAACTTACAAGTAAAACACTGAAGACAATGCAGGAGTACAAGAAGTATGTAAAATTAATTTGGAGTATTTCCTGAAGGTAGGTTTTGAAGGGAACCAGGAGAGAGGAATCCCTGGTTTAGGGATCATATATCCTTCTCTACTTGAAGTAGAACCTAGCTCAAATAGGAATATTTCTAATCTTTATCATCTAAACTGAGCCTGGTGCCAGGAGCTTGGATGCTGATCCTGATTGCAGTGACCAGGTTTCACACATCCCAATCAAACCCTTTAAAGCATCTCCTCATGTAGGAGCAGTTGAGAAGTACTTTTGGGGAAAACAATTTTAACGAATACCTCCAAAGCAAAACTATAACCTCATCATAATTCCTTTATTTCTTTTGAAATGGGTTTTAAACCAGAATAACTATTTCTAATTGTTAGAAATATTTTAAATAATTGTCAGTAATAATCTTTACTAATCATGAAAAGAGAAACACATGCATTAGTCTTTTTCAAAGTATCATTTCTGATCTTTTGCTCAGTATGTGAGTTGCTGTTTTCCACCTTATTTTGTGATAAAGGTGTGGTACTCATGTTCCCCACCCCCATGCCCCCCAAACCAATACTAGACTCCTCTAGAATAGTGGAAGAACAGAAGTTAAAGGCAACCCTACACTCCCAGCAAACACTCATCAGGTATCACCTGGAAACCGTTCAAGGCAAAAACCAAAAATGTTTAAGGGGCCTCTAGCTTCTTGGAGTTAATAATCCATTCTGCCTACTGCCTCCCAGTTATTTCACTGCTATATGACAGTCACCTCTGCATTGTATCACGCACTGATTTCATTCCTGGTAACTGTTGAAGGACTGACCTTTTCAGATGATTGGCGCTTCTAAATAAATCAGATCCATTTGAGGTCATGTCTGGGGGAATATTAAGCTTGCATTCTCACATGCCTTCTTGAGTGGGTGAAAAACAATTGGAATTTCTGTACAGAATTGGGTGTGATGTATGAAATGGATCCTGTTACTCAGCTGCAACCCAGAGTGAGGCAAATATCTCAAGAAAAACATTTGATATGCATTTTTCTGGGCTTTGTCAATACCTGAAAACAAGAGGCAGTTTCTTCCAAGGAAGAGATCATGGATGGTTGGTCTGAGGAACACAGAGATTCCAGATTGATTTCCCCTCCCTCAGCTTGGGGTGCCACATCTTCCTTATCCACCCACCAAAGTCCTCGGAAGTATTCTATTACTAGCTCAAATGCCTCTTCCTCCTTGAAACCTCAGTCACTGTCAGCACTGATTTGTCTTTCCCTTGGAATTCATTGTGGTACAGCTATCCCTAGTGTTACTCCTTTCCTCATCTCTCAGTTTCACCTCACCCCCAGCAGTATCTTGAGAGACTCCAGTGGAGTATGAACAGCTGCAGGATGCAGCAGATGTGAGCAGCCACAGAGGAAATCGAAGTCTCAGTGAAATCCTATATGGAAACCCAGGCAAGCTGTGAAATCGAAATTAAGAAAGGTAGAAAAAAAATGTAAAATGTTGAAGATTTAGCCTGATAAATTTTGAGCAAAAGAAGAAAGAAACATGATATAGTGGATAAGGCAGAACTTTGGGCTCAAATCTGAGTGAAGTTTACAAAGTCCACTCAACCAGATCCCTAGAGGAGAGATAGAGCCAAGAAAATGTTAGAAACTTGGTTGTAGATTTTACAAGATTGAACCAAGAGGGCCAAGTCTGTGGGGTAATGGAAAATAGAGTAGGCACTCCAAGAATAATACATTGTTTTCTCATTTAAAAAGTAAGGAAGCACAATCTGAAAAGTATGGGAAAGTGCAAGTTTAGGCCTGCGTTGAGAGATGCCATGGCATATCATTATGCCTTGAGTTCAGCTGCCACCTCCGCCACAAAGTTCTGTGCCCATGGGCAATTCTTTAACCTCTCGACGCCTAAGTTCCTCTACCTGCCAAATGGGAAATGATAATGGCCACCTCATGGTATTCTTGTAAAGACTGGAGGAGTTGCCAAAAATGGTGCCTGGTACATAGTGAGTACTATGTTATTTTATTACACATGAAATTTGAAAGTTCTCCTTGGTGATTTATTTGGAATCAATAAACTTTAGGAATAACCTTATCAAATTTTTCATAAATGATGAAACACAGTGTGATTATGTGACCTTTATAAGCCATTTGAATTGCATTTTATTATCCACCAGTCTCTTTAGGTCATTTTTAAATGACTTCATGTATTTAAATCTTGTCTTCCAGTATGACTCTTGAATGCAGGAAGTTCTGTCTTAACCTTATGTGACACAATGTGAGGCACATATATCAGAGCTTACTAATACCTGTTAGTTCCTTTAAAATGCAAACTTTCAAATGTACCCCAATGACAGTCATTTACACATTAGCAATAAGTTTCTTTCTTTGTAAGTATTTATTTGGCTGTTAGTTGTGGCACTCAGGATCTTCAGTCTTCCTGTGGCATGCAAACTCAGCTGTGGCATGTAGGATCTAGTTCCCAGACCGGGGATCAAACCCAGGACGCCTGCGTTGGGAGCATGAAGTCTTAGTGAAGCCACTGGATCACCAGGGAAGTCCCAGCTTCTTTCTTTTTTAATGCCATCTTGGAAAACCCAGATGTCCCTGGTAGAAAGGTCTGGATAAGTAAGTGTTAACAAAGGGAGAGAAGACCCCAGAAGGAAATGTGGCTGCGGCAGCAGATCTTGCTGGGTCTCGATAGAGGAAATAAAATGTGTTTACTGAAAAGTTTTATGAAAACAAAACAGAAGGTATAACAAGGACCATGACTCATACTTTTCAACTGCCCCCTCTGTCCAGCTATGGCAGGCTCCTTTTCATGTGTTTTTCCGCAGATGTTGGGCCCCTGTCCTCAGGCTCACAGCCCATTGAAGAAACTGGTCAGCAGCTTCGAAAAACAACCCAGGGCATGGAAGAAGGCCCTGCAGGGCCCCAGAGCTCAGAACTTGACCTGAAGCTTTGACCAGGAGGTAACATTTGTCCTTCCTATTAACCAAATGTAAGGGACCTGTTGGAACAGCAAGGACACAGGGAGGATCGAATCATTTCACTAAACCATCCATTTGTGAGCCGTTTCAAATTTACCGATTTCCTGCTGGGGCAGTGGGAGAGGGAAAATGAGAAGAAAAACCAAGTCCAGTGGTCTTAATTCTGAGGGCCTGCATGGGGCAGAGAATATGCTTTGATGGAAAGGCAAGACTTTTCTCTGGGATATGTAGAATTGGAGGCAAGGGGAAGCAGGAGGGAGGTTGGGAATGTAGGCTCTGGAGGAGGGAAGTAGGAAGTGAGTTCTGTCCTCCCAGTGGGCTTTCCCTCCCCAAGCAGATCACTAGCACAGACGGGAGTGACTATTAGGAGAGATGGGGGTTCCGTTCAAAAGCTGGATGGGCTGGTGACTGTCCCTTTGCCACAGAGCTAGAGTGGCAGTGCAGCATGCATCCCAGAGGTCTGGCATGCCAAGCTCCAGGAGGACCCCAAGGTCAAGTGGACAGAGCAGGAACAGGGTTTGTGCCATCTCGCCAATCTACTGCCCTGTCTGAGAGGGTGCTCTCCAGATGAGGTCCATCAGGGGCCTGTGGGGTGTGTAGCCAGCAATGAAAACTGAGGGGAGCAGAAGGAGGCTGAGCCAGATGTTCCCCCTTCTTCCCAGCAACGATGCCCACATCCTGTCCAGCCTACATCCATCCATCAGATTTAGGAACTTCAAAGTAGAGACAGGGTGTACAGCCAGTTGAGTTGCCAGATAAAACACAGGACACCCAATTAAATTTGAACTAAAGACAAACAAGGAATAATTGTTATTGCATGAGACATACACTAAAAAAAGACTATTCCTTGTTTATCTGAAATTAAAATCTTACTGGCTGTCCTGATTTTTTTAAATTGTTTTGCTAAATCTGGTATTTCGATTAACAGGACAACATGCTAAATGAATCTCAACATTTTTGAGGATGGTATTAAAGTAATAGGGTCTTGTCATGTCTGGGCAGTTGTAGGAATTTCCAGAAGTGGTGCTGAGTTCTCCAGGCTCTGGGATTTTGTTACTGACTCCCAGGTGACAGTTTCCTTTCCAAGCACTTGGCCCCTCTTCCCTCTGGGAGCTATGAGAGAAAAGAAAAAAGAAATATACTATACAAGCTGATTTGATGGGCCAGCCAAAGGAACTGGCAGTAACTCAGGGGTTTCAAACTGTGGGTCACAACTCCTGCAGGTTGTGAACCCAGGTCATGCCAGCATGAGTAGGGGATAGGGTGGATTAGGGAAGGGGATCAGAGTGTACAGCCTGTATTTTTTTTTCAACTGCTCTCCCTTTTTAATCAATTTTACACAATGATATTGTACATGAGTAATCACAGTAAGAGACAGGATGGGTTTCCTATACACATACAAGACGTACAAGCTCATTCACTGAGGCTTTTAGAGGGTTTTATCAGTACAAAACTTGTTAATACAGGTGAAGCCCAAGAATACAGTAAACATGACAGAACATCAACTCAGCAGAGGTGAATTCTTAAGGCGTTTGTCTCCTGCCCACACTGTCTGCCATGAACCAAGTATAGAGGACTTTCTCTCTCGGGTATTTAACCTTTGATGAGCACAGGCCTGTGGGACATGCAGCTTCACAGTGAGCCCACAGCTCAACCACACCAACCTTGACACAAGCAAAGGATATCTTCCTTTCTCAAGTATTCTCAAGAGTAAAAAAGCTATTCCTGGTCACCCTACTCCTTTGGGTAACCTACATTCTAAAATATATGATTATTAATCTGGTAACATTCTCAAGCATTTTTGGCAAGATATCTCAAATATCTCATCACTGTTCATCTACTCACTAAAAATTCTTTGAGCTTCATAAAGATTGTTTCTGATTTTCCCCTCAAAGTATGACAATTACATACAGAATAAACGTGCTAGAGTTAACAGAACTAAACAGAGGGCAGACTTTTCCTTACAAAATAAAGCAGTAATGGAGATATAAGAGAATAGTCTAGTATACACATTAATGGAGGAAGCTGAGTCCACTAATGATTCTGTCACTTCTACCCAGTCCACTAACAGTTCTGAGCGAGTGTGTTTCTACTTTCCTTTTTCACACCCAATCTCATTAGCCACAGGAACTGTTAAAAGTTCACAATGTTGACCTTCACTTGGCCCATGGAATTCCCATGATACGCAATGGGGAAACTGCCCACCAGCCCTCACAGTCAGCTACTGCTTCCCATGGCCAGAGCTAGACCTCATCACTGCCTGGGATGGATTTTAGTTCTCTCACTTACATACCTCAGGAACATAGAGGTTCAAAGACTACATTAAACAAAGGCTTGCAGGACACATTAGGGAAAGAAAAACCCATGCATCACATCCACATCTATTTTCCATCCTTCACAAAGCCTAACCCTCTTAAAACAAAACAGGCTTTTGTAAGCAGGTTTTTAAAAAGATAAAGCAGGAGAAATCAGTAACTGGCTGTGATTTGACCTAAAGTAGAGAAAGAAAACAAAATGTTTGCTAGATTTTAAAAATGACAATTTTACAAAGACAATCTTCAATCTGTAATTTTATTACTTAACTGTCTCTAGAAGCAGAGTATTAATACAAAATAAAAACTGATTTTTTCATTAGACAATTCCACAAAATTTCAATAAACATTTAACATTCATTATTTTAGTAAATTTTATGTAATAATCCGTGACTACCGAAGGTTTCCTATGTGTGATTTTATACTTTTGCACAATTCTTCATATAAACTAGGTACTGGGAGGAAGTGTGGTAAGAAGCAGCCAAAGGACAGCTGTTCCTCTTTCCTGAAAGTAAAATCAAATTACTATCTATCTCACACCCACCACTGCCATGCACACAGTTGTTAGTTGCTGAGTCGTGTCTGACTCAGTGACCCAGTGGACTATAGCCTGCCAGACTCCTCTGTCCACGGGATTTCCCTGACAAGAATATTGGAGTGGGTTGCCATTTCCTTCTCTACTGCTTGTATTTTATCTCAAAAAAATCTTGTATCTCTGAGTTATTGTGTGTATACATGACTAACAATATTTCTTACTGTAGTCAGGTTCCAAAATGTTTGAAAGACACTAATGATGATGTTGAGGCTTGCAGGACATTATTGTGAAAACTGTTGGATCAACAGCCAGGATGAGTTGGTTTCACACCCATGGGTTAGGGTAAGCTTTGCCTTGTTCTGGAGAAATCACCCCCTGGAACCATCTTATCTTTTCATGGAATCTTCAGTCCCTGCATATAAATGGCCAATGCTTAATTTAAATCATTTAAAGTTCCCAGGTTTGTTCATTTTGTTTACTGTACTGTAATAACTTATTAAAAACTTACATGGAATTGAACATTGTTGCACCTGGTCTTAGGCATTAAATATGTTATAATGTGGGACTAAAGGCATTGTCCAAATGGCCATAGTGGGTTTTCTTAATTTATTTTTTTATTGAAGGATAATTGCTTTACAGAAAACCATAGTGGTTTTAACATTTGCTTTATTTCCTCCTCTAAAGGAAAGGTTTTTCACTGAAAAATCCATGGAGATTACTTGGGATAATTCCCCAAAGCTACCCTAAATGGTTTTGACAGAGTCATAATTTCTCTCATGCAAAGAATATATGATGCTTTTACTTAGAAAGTGGAAGAAGAAATGTTTGCAGTTGTACTTTGAATTTTTAAAAAATTCCTATAACAATTAGCTCTTGATTCAGAAATTATAAATAAAGCTATTTTATCATCCAGTGTCACTGAAACATTTTGTCCTGTGATGTTTTAGTTTTTATTGTTCTTAGAGATTTAATTTTTATCTTGCACTGTTTGTCGGAAATAGCTTATAAATATTAAGTCTAAATACTTATTGTCCTGTACCAATTGCTCCAACCTCTGTTTCTTCAAATTTTGTATTTATATATGAATGAAGTGGATTTGCCATGCTTTTTCAGTAGGGAGATACTGTTTGGCCATGGAATGTACAGGCTTTGGAGGCAGATACACCGGGATATGAAACTAATTCTGGCACACAGTACACTGTGACACACAACACACTATGATTTTGAAAGGCACATAACACCTTAGAGCCTCAACATCCTTAAATGTAAGATGGGGGGGAAGTACCTAACTGGAAGAGCTATTGTGGAGTTGATATGACAGAATAAAGACTGGCATGGGGAAGATAATGCTATATACTCACCAAAGTCCATTTGTGTTTCCTCTTTATGAACTTGACAGTACGTTTTAAACCTCCCTTTAATTAGTTTGCGGCTATGTGACTGGGTTATGGTGTGGGCTATTTCTAGGCCTGGCTACCTAACCTGCTCCCATAGAGCACACATGTTTTAGATCGTGTGGCTGCAAGACGAAGACTGCTCAACTCACATAAGACTGTGTAAGCAAGAAATCAACCTTTCTTTGATTCTTTCTTCTTGGTAGCTCAGCTGGAAAAGAATCTGCCTGCAATGTAGAAGACCCTAGTTTGATTCCTGGGTCGGGAAGATCCCCTGGAGAAGGGATAGGCTACCCACTTCAGTATTCTTGGGCTTCCCTGGTGGCTCAGACAGTAAGAATCTACCTGCAATGAGGGAGACCTAGGTTCGATCCCTGGGTTGGGAAAATCCCCTGGAGAAGGGAACAGCTACCTACTCCAGTATTCTAGCCTAGAGAATTCCAAATTCCATGGACTCTACAGTTAATTGGGTCACAAAGAGTCAGATATGACTGAGTGATTCTTTCAGTTTTTATTCTTTAAGGCCATTAAGATTTTGAGTTTGTTGCTACAGCATTGACTAGCCAACTCTGACCAGTGGGGCTTCTCAGGTGGCACTAGTGGTAAAGAACCTGCATCCCAATGTAGGAGGATGTAAGAGACTTGGGTTTGATCCCTGGGTCGGGAAGATCTAGAGGAGGACATGGCAACCCATTTCAGCATTCTTGCCTGGAGAATCCCATGGCTAGAGGAGCCTGGCAAACTACAATCCATAGGGTCACAAAGAGTCGGACATGATTGAAGTGATTTAGCATGCATGCAAACACTAAACAATGCATTTGAGATACTAAGTGTATTTTTCTTAAATGTAGGTAGATGTAGGTACTTGGATATAGAAACTTAGATACAGATAGAAAACAGTAAATTTTAGCATTTAAGGTATCTATGAACCTTAAAGTATAGTATGAGTCCTTTGATATATATTAAGAGTAAAAAAGAAGACAGAGTATATACCATGTCACATTTTGTGTAAGAAAGAAGGGAAAATCAAGATATACATATGTATTTGCTTATTTTTGCCCCCCCGCCAAAAGAAAGTATAGGAGAAGAGAAAACAGAAACTGATAAAAATGATTACCTATAAGGGGTAGATTGGAACAGAGTGGAGATGGTGTTCATGGGAGTGAGACTTCTCTGACTAAATATGTTTATACAGTGTTGATTTTTGAGCCATAAAGTTTATGTATTCAGAAAGAGTAAATCATAAAAGGAAAATGCCCTAAAGTTGGACCTTAAAAGAAACACATGGCCCAACTCTAAATAAAATTGGTCATTCAACCAGCAATGAAAAAGAAGCTTATTTGGGATAAACTAAACACTCTTCCAGTTGAGCTATTTCAAATCCTGAAAGATGATGCTGTGAAAGTGCTGCACTCAATATGCCAGCAAATTTGGAAAACTCAGCAGTGGCCACAGGACTGGAAAAGGTCAGTTTTCATTCCAATCCCAAAGAAAGGCAATGCCAAAGAATGCTCAAACTACCACACAATTGCACTCATCTCACACGCTAGTAAAGTAATGCTCAAAATTCTCCAAGCCAGGCTTCAGCAATATGTGAACCGTGAACTTCCTGATGTTCAAGCTGGTTTTAGAAAAGGCAGAGGAACCAGAGATCAAATTGCCAACATCCACTGGATCATGGAAAAAGCAAGAGGGTGCCAGAAAAACATCTGTCTCTGCTTTATTGACTTTGCCAACTCTGTGTGGATCACAATAAACTGTGTAAAATTCTCAATGAGATGGGAATACCAGACCACCTGACCTGCTTCTTGAGAAATCTCTATGCAGGTCAGGAAACAACAGTTAGAACTGGACATGGAACAATAGACTGGTTCCAAATAGGAAAAGGAGTACATCAAGGCTGTATATTGTCACCTGGCTTATTTAACTTATATGCAGAGTACCTCATGAGAAACGCTGGACTGGAAGAAACACAAGCTGGAATCAAGATTGCCGGGAGAAATATCAATAACCTGATATGCAGATGACACCACCCTTATGGCAGAAAGTGAAGAGGAACTCAAAAGCCTCTTGATGAAAGTGGAGAGTGAAACAGTTGGCTTAAAGCTCAACATTCAGAAAACGGAGATCATGGCATCCGGTCCCATCACTTCATGGGAAATAGATGGGGAAACAGTGGAAACAGTGTCAGACTTTATTTTGGGGGGCTCCAAAATCACTGCAGATGGTGACTGCAGCCAGGAAATTAAAAGACACTTACTCCTTGGAAGGAAAGTTATGACCAACCTAGATAGCATATTAAAAAGCAGAGATATTACTTTGCCAACAAAGGTCTGTCTAGTCAAGGCTATGGTTTTTCCAGTGGTCATGTATGGATGTGAGAGTTGGACTGTGAAGAAGGCTGAGCACCGAAGAATTGATGCTTTTGAACTGTGGTGTTGGAGAAGACTCTTGAGAGTCCCTTGGAGTGCAAGGAGATCCAACCAGTCCATTCTGAAGGAGATCAGCCCTGGGATTTCTTTGGAAGGAATGATGCTCAAGCTGAAAGTCCAGTACTTTGGCCACCTCATGCAAAGAGTTGACTCATTGGAAAAGACTCTGATGCTGGGAGGGATTGGAGGCAGGAGGAGAAGGGGATGACAGAGGATGAGATGGTTGGATGGGATCACTGACTCGATCGACGTGAGTTTGAATGAACTCTGGGAGTTAGTGATGGACAGGGAGGCCTGGCATGCTGCATTTCATGGGGTTGCAAAGAGTTGGACACGACTGAGCAACTGAACTGATCTGAACTGAAACACTCTTAATTCTGACTGCACATACATTTTATTGGAAAAGAGGAATGTCCAGTATAAGAGGGGAAAAATAAAGGAGAATTTAAGAAAAACACTGTTAAATACCAATAACAATATAAACTCATATAATTCATATTCCACCTCCTTGCTCTCCATACATATACATATGAAATAGTTGTGCTCCTGAAGGATCCTAAAAATTATATTCTAGTGACAATGAGCCTACCTAGTCCCCTTATTTTGCATTTCCCAATAAAATAACTGCCACAGGCAAGGATAATCAAATGGTACTACAATCACTACAGGAAAGGTAGTTGGGCAATAGGTTATTCCCACAGGGGCGGAGTACCACTTCACAGATCATTACTAATTTCAAAGGGAAAGTTGTTCCTTTGATACCCGATGCAATGTATGCCCCCACACACATATGCATGTGGCCTTGCCTGTCCCTGGGGACCCACTTGCCCAGACTGCTGGGTAAAGTGGCCCAGTGACAGTTGTAAAGCTCCAGCCTCCACCTTGTCACCTCACCTCCTACGACAGATGTCCCTGCTTTGACATGGCTGTCATTACACCTACCAGAGTCAAAGCTGCAGCAGCTCCCATGCCTGGGTCCAAAGCAGTGGGACCCATGGAGGCCCTGGTTTTTCCAGTAGCTGCCCAGAGGCACCTGGTAACACAGCCAAGACGTACAAATGCATCAACACCCCATAGGAGTGTTGATTCCCCAGATGAGTCCTCCAGGATGTGATGGTGTCACGCAGCAACTCCAAAGATGTCCCACATGACAAAGTGACAAGCAGGCCACTTGTGAAGTCATTGGCAGCTCAGCAATAAATCACTTTTTATTTGTTTGCCTCCTTTTCTGCCTCAATTCTTACCCCCTCCCTTTTTGCTCCCATGAGATTGTACTCATTATAAAACACTAGCATGTAAACTTTGCCTCAGTCTTTGTTCCCAGGCAGGTGCTTCTCTGTGGAGGTATGGCAGTCACCATCTCCACCCAGTCACCATCAGGGTCACCAGTAGTGGAAAAACCCAACATATGGACCTCTTCATAAAATGAATGAAGATGAACCTTCATGAGGTGGAACTCTTCAGAATGCTCTGAAGCATTCTTGCAAACAATGTTTAACCCCAAATGAATCAAGCTTCCAGATCTAATTTCCATTTTAAGGGCAACATAGGCTTCCCTGGTGGCTCAGATGGTAACGAGTCTGACTACAATGCGGGAGACCTGGGTTTGATCCCTGGGTTTGATCCCTGGGTTGGGAAGATCCCCTGGAGAAGGAAATGGCAACCCACTCCAGTATCCTTGCCTGGAAAATCCCATGGACAGAGGAGCCTGGTAGGCTATAGTCCATGGGGTCACAAAGAGTGGGACACAACTGAGCAACTTAACTTTCTTTTCTAGGCTTAAAAGTTAAAGAACACCATCAGGAAGAAAGCAGACACATTAAGAATGTACAACTCTATAAATCCCCTGGCCTGGACTCTTCAACAGTCAATGTTGTAAGTCAAAACCAAACAGAAGTTAAGATGGGGGAGATTTTCCAGGTTAACCTCCAGAAAGACTTCACAAACCTTGATTAGATCGTGGGGGAAACTGCATAGAAATCTTCAGGGGACAATTTAAAAAATTTAAAGTGTGGAAAATTCTTCAAGAGATGGGAATACCAGACCACCTGATCTGCTTCTTGAGAAATCTGTATGCAGGTCAGGAAGCAACAGTTAGAACTGGACATGGAACAACAGACTGGTCCAAATAGGAAAAGGAGTTAGTCAAGGCTGTATATCGTCACCCTGTTTATTTAACTTATATGCAGAGTACCTCATGAGAAACGCTGGACTGGAAGAAACACAAGCTGGAATCAAGATTGCCAGGAGAAATATCAATAACCTCAGATATGCAGATGACACCACCCTTATGGCAGAAAGTGAAGAGGAACTCAAAAGCCTCTTGATGAAGGTGAAAGTGGAGAGTGAAAAAGTTGGCTTAAAGCTCAACATTCAGAAAACGAAGATCATGGCATCCAGTCCCACCACTTCATGGGAAATAGATGGGGAAACAGTGGAAACAGTGTCAGACTTTATTTTGGGGGGCTCCAAAATCACTACAGATGGTGACTGCAGCCATGAAATTAAAAGACGCTTACTCCTTGGAAGGAAAGTTATGACCAACCTAGATAGCATATTCAAAAGCAGAGACATTACTTTGCCAACAAAGGTCTGTCTAGTCAAGGCTATGGTTTTTCCTGTGGTCATGTATGGATGTGAGAGTTGGACTGTGAAGAAGGCTGAGTGCCAAAGAATTGATGCTTTTGAACTGTGGTGTTGGAAAAGACCCTTGAGAGTCCCTTGGAGTGCAAGGAGATCCAACCAGTCCATTCTGAAGGAGATCAGCCCTGGGATTTCTTTGGAAGGAATGATGCTCAAGCTGAAAGTCCAGTACTTTGGCCACCTCATGCAAAGAGTTGACTCATTGGAAAAGACTCTGATGCTGGGAGGGATTGAGGGCAGGAGGAGAAGGGGATGACAGAGGATGAGATGGCTGGATGGCATCACTGACTCGATGGACGTGAGTCTGAGTGAACTCTGGGAGTTGGTGATGGACAGGGAGGCCTGGCGTGCTGCGATGCACGGGGTCGCAAAGAGTCGGACACGACTGAGTGACTGATCTGATCTGATCTGGATATTAGTTGTGATTGTAGAATGATTATTACTTTTCTTAGGTGTGATAGTGGCATTGTGTTTATATAGGTAATTGTCTTTATTTAGAGATTCATGCTGAAATATTTAAGGATCATGATGTCATATTGACAACTTAGTTTCAAAATTTATGTATGTCAGTGTATGTGTGGTGGGGGCAGGGAAGAGAGAGCAAATGTAAAATATTAACCATTCTGTTTAGAGGGAAGGCCTTCGTGGTTCTTTCAACATAAAATGTTTTAAAATTTTCACAATAAAACTTAAAGTGTTTTTAAATTGTTAGAAAAAAATCTAGGTAAAATTCAGGATACATTCATACTTGAAGAAATGTTTTAAACTGTTTTTTATTTTCCTCAATTGGTCTCCAAAAGGCAGTCAATACTTTATCAGGGGTTAATTCACTTCCCTCAAAATGTATGTGAAAGTAGCTCAGTCGTGTCCAACTCTTTGGACCCCATGGCCTATAGAGTCCATGGAATTCTCCAGGCCAGAATACTGGAGTGGGTAGCCTTTCCCTTCTACAGGGGATCTTCCTAACCCAGGGATCAAACCCAGGTCTCCACATTGTGGGTGGATTCTTTACCAGATAAGCCATAGGGAAACCCAAGAAAACTGGAGTGTGTAGCCTATCCCTTCTCCAGTGGATCTTCCCAACCCAGGAATCGAACTGGGGTCTCCTGCATTTAAGGCAGATTCTTTACCAATTAAGCTATCAGGGAAGCCCTTCAAAATATGTGTTCACTCCCAAATTGCTGTGCTTTCAAAAGTTATTTAGCTTAGCAGGTGTCTAGCAATTTCCCACGTAGAAAGAATTTGATACCATTGTTGTACATTTAAATTCTTGTTGACAAAGAATTTGTCAAACCAGCAAGTAGCACAGAGAGTCTCTTCCTTTGAAAATCTTTTTGGTGTGCAAACTGAATATTCAGGCACTGAGGCACCATGGAGAAAATGTTTTTTTTAGAAGTAAATTTTGATTAATCTGGTCGAGGCATCAGTTATCTTTCCCATGCATTACAAATCTTGTTTAGGATTCAGATAGGAATGGCTTCATTCTCTATAGCTGTATTAGCAACAGGTAGACACTAAACAGGAGAAGGCGATGGCACCCCACTCCAGTCCTGTTGCCTGGAAAATCCCATGGATGGAGGAGTCTGGTAGGCTGCAGTCCATGGGGTCACAAAGAGTCGGACACGACTGAGCGACTTCATTTTCACTTTCACTTTCCACTTTCATGCATTGGAGAAG
The DNA here is from genome assembly GCF_002263795.3 of Bos taurus. Taxonomy (NCBI): domain Eukaryota; kingdom Metazoa; phylum Chordata; class Mammalia; order Artiodactyla; family Bovidae; genus Bos; species Bos taurus. Next base: position 40,024,599 of record NC_037334.1, read on the forward strand.
GAAATGGCAACCCACTCCAGTGTTCTTGCCTGGAGAATCCCGGGGACAGGGGAGCCTGGTGGGCTGCCATCTATGGGGTTGCACAGAGTCGGACACAACTGAAGCAACTTAGCAGCAGCAGACACTAAATAACTTTTAAATATGATAATATACAGTTATTTCAGGCTTTTATTACTAAAACTACTTCCTGACTCATGGGGAAAACTTTCCAAGCTTGTTGTTGTTGTTGTAGCTATTTTAATTGATTTTCAGAGAGTTTTCTATTATTATCATTCCTCTAACCCACAGCTTGCACTTTATTCCCCAGATGCCTCCATTCCAAACACAGTTGCTACTCCCATACCCACTTCTGCTCTCATCAAGGTGACTGGCTCCAGGTCAGCTGATCTTCAGCGCTTCCACCCAAGACAGTGCCAGGAAGCCATGCACCCTTACATTATATTCGTGCTAACTAAACTGGCTTGACAATGCTCTGGACTCATATAGGAGTCCCCCACAGGTTGGGTTATCTGCTTTATCCAGGAAGGGGCCCTTCTTACACCCATAGAATGCTTGTAGTATACGAATGTGCATTTTCCCCTACTGAACAGCAGAACTCCTCAGTTAAGGCTGAGTCCATAGCCACTGCATTAGGTTTCTGCTGCATTAATGCTGCATAGCAAGTGACCAAAAATCTCAAAAAAAAAAAAGCCATTGATGTTTCTTTCAGGCCAGTAAAGGCAGCTCTGCTTTAGGCTATGCACTGGTTTAGGGCTGCTCCACTTGTCTCTTGTTCTCTGGACCAATGGCTACTTGGGCAGGCTCTTCTCCATGTAGGGTGGCAGCTGTGTTGGTAGGGTGAGCAGAAACACATGGCCTTGGCTTAGAACTAACATACTGTCGCTTCTGCCACATATCGCCCTGGTTGATTTGGGGATCCATTGATTATGGATCCCAAAATCAATGGGATAGGGAAGTACTCTCCATCCTGGTGAAACTTGCTAAGGGCAGGGAGAAGAGGAAGAATTGCAGGCAGATAATTCAGTTGACCTCAGTCTTCTTTGCAGCTTGGCGCATCCTTGCAACTCAGTTATGGCCAGTGGGATGTGAGGGGGAGCAATGTGTACAACCTTCAGGCCTTGCCCTTGTAAGGATTAGGCATGCCCTGTCTTCCCCCTGCCCATTACCTGGAGGGCATGGTGGGATTGCAGCAGTCACCCAGCCCAGAGGCAGATGGCACAGTTGTCCTTCCAGTCCTACCTCTGGACTGTTACACATATGTCATTTACACTGCTGGATTTTTGCCCCCCTGTTATGGCATCTTAGAACCATAGTTATTTAGTACACTATCCATTCATTCAACAAGTATCTACTGAGTGTCTTCTCTGTGCCAAGCATTGTGCTAAGGCTTGGAGGAAGTAACAATCAGCAAAAATAAGAAAGAGACTAATGTATGTTGCCTCCTTCAGAGTAATCCCTGAAGGTGGCGGGAAAGAGTTCAGAGCAGCATACAGCAGTAAATCAGCTTCCTTTACTATCTTTGGTTCTTTTCAGTTGCAGTCTGCTGCTGCTGCTGCTGCTAAGTCACTTCAGTCGTGTCTGACTCTGCGACTCCATAGACGGCAGCCCACCAGGGTCCCCTGTCCCTGGGATTCTCCAGGCAGGAACACTGGAGTGGGTTGCCATTTCCTTCTCCAATGCATGAAAGTGAAAAGTGAAAGTGAAGATGCTCTGTCGTGTCCGACCCTTAGCGACCCCATGGACTGCAGCCTACCAGGCTCCTCCATCCATGGGATTTTCCAGGCAAGAGTACTGGAGTGGGTTGCCATTGCTGTCTACTACCATTCATTTCTGAGAACACTGTTTTCTTCCCTCCATTTTATAATTCTCTCTCCTCCTCATATTAGTTGGGCTTTTCCAGAGAGACAGAATAAAGAAGATGTGTCTGTCTGTCTGTCTACCTATCTTAGAGAGAAGAAGAACAGGAGGAGAAAGGAGAACAGTAAGGGAAAGAAGGAGGAGGAGGGGGCAGTGGGAGGAGGAAGAAGAGGAGGGAAGAGGAGAAAAGGAAAGGGAGTGAGAGATTGATTTTTAAGGAATTGGCTCATGTAGTTTTGGAGGTTGGCCAGTCCAAAATCAGCAGGGTGGGCCAGCAGGCTGGAGAGCTGCAGAGAAAAGTTGCAGTTTGAGTCCAAAGGCTCATAACTGGCACAGCTCCTTCTAGCTCAGAGGAGGTTAGTCTTTCTGTTCTCTGTAGGCCTTCAACTGATTGGACAAGACCACTCATATTATGGAGGGCAATGTGCTTTACTCAAAGTCAATCCATTTAAATGTAAACCTCATCCAAAAGACTAACAGAAACATCCAAAATAATGTTTAACCAGATATCTGGAGACCATGGCTCAACCAAGCTGACACATGAAATTAAACACATCTTCCAAGGCCAGTTTTTAACACTTTATGGTGGTGGTTTAGTCATTAAGTCGTGTCTGACTCTTGCGACCCCATGGACTGTAGTAGCCTGCCAGGCTTCTCTGTCCATGGGATTCTCCAGGCAAGAATACTGGAGTGGGTTGCCATTTCCTTCTCCACAGTTCAGTGGTTAGGATTCCACAATCTCAACGCAGGGGCAGGGGTTTGAACCCTGGTTGACAAGATCCCACGTGCTACGTGGCATAGCCAAAAAAATAAAAAAACATCCGTAAAAATACTGATATGTAGTGTTCAGTGAAGCTTTTTTTCAAGTTGAAAACTGAATAATTGCCACCATTTGTCAGGCACAAGTCTAGTCATGTCCAACTCTTTGTGACCCCGTGGACTGCAGCACACCAGGCTTCCCTGTCCATCATCAGCTCCTGCAGCTTGCTCAAACTCATGTCCATCGTGTTGGTGATGCCATTTCCTCCTGCCTTCAATCTTTCCCAGAACCAGGGTCTTTTCTAATGAGTCAGATCTTCACATCAGATAGCCAAAGAATTGGAGCTTCAGTCCATGGGGTCGCAAAGAGTCGGACACGACTGAGCAACTAACACACACACACAACCACTGAACTGCCAGGGAAGTCCCTTACTGATGCTTTTTATGCAGGTGACTCTCCACCCTTTTCATTCTCCTTCAACAAGAAGAAAATTTCCTACTGGTTCTTATGTGGCTTCACCATTTCCTGGCGCTTGAGTTGCCAGCAGTCAGCTGTGTCTTGGATGCTTTGCCTTCCTACTTTTCCATGAGCCATCACTGATAACCCATGGAATGGCACATGTTTGAACAACTTACTTAGGCACTCCAGAGAAAAACCAAGGAGAAAGAAGTGAGAAAGAGTAATAAGAATAAAGAAAAGGTGAAAGCTAGCAGGAAATGACGGGAGGAGGAAAAGAAACAGAAATCATATTTTCTATTAATTTGCTTTATGTTCCTGTGTCAGTTCATAAATTCGCGTCTGGCTGATTGGACAAACCAGTATTTTCTGAATACTCTCAGCCAGCCAGGCTACAGATTCCTCCATTGGGGTGGAACTGAGAAAGCTTTAAAAGCAGGCAAAAGCCATATGGGGACATGTGTCATAAGCAAAATGGTCTTCCATGAGTGAGTGCTGCCGACGGCTTGAAGTAGGTAATGCAGAGGTTATCAAACGGTGCTCCTTTAAGACTTGGTTTTCTAGTTAGGCAACTGTCTAAGTCACCATACAAAAAGATCCCAAATGCATTGGCTTTAACAAAATAGGTCTCTATTTCTCTTTTAGATAATAGCACAGAGGTCGGCAGGTGGACAGTACAGAACAATAGTTGAACTGCTCCACAGGTCATAGGGTGCCAAGGTTGGAAGGTTGGCATTGTCATAATCAAAACAAGGTATCCACTCATGGATCCAGGATGTCACTTCAGTGCCACTCCAGTTGTCCCCTTTCCAAGCCAGGTGGAAGGGGCAGAAGAAGCAGAGGACTAAGAGCTGGGTTTTTTTGTTGTTTTTTTTAAGGACATCACCTGAAAGTTTCTCCTTTACTTCTGCTCATATTCCTTTGTTCAGAGGCTTGAAGGGAAGCTGGGCACATGCCCTGCCAAAACCTTTTGGGAGGGGTCGGATTACTAAATGGAAGAAGGCAAGACTGGATCCTCTGAATAGCTTGTAGTCTTTGCCCTAGCTAGTTCTTTGGAGGTGATTTGAATCCCTCATGAGAGTCTGATCCAGCGGGCAACACCCCAATTTTCCATTCTCTACCTGAGAAGCTCCACTTTCCACCTTATTTGAGGTTTCCATCTAGATTTCTGAGAAATAAGGTTTTTTTGCTTAAAAAGAGAAGCTCAAATCAGTGAGGTGACTCAGTCAAAAGCACTTGTTACACCTTGGAGTCATACCTGAACCCCTAGCCATGGCCATTCTGGTACAAGGGGAGCCTGAGGTGAGGGGCGGTGGTACTGTCCAGAGCCAGGCCTCCTCACATAAGAAGTTCATCTGCTTTCCCACCCTCCCCTCACCAAGTCCCTCTTCCACACTCATACCTAATAGTTCTCAATCTCAGGAGAAAATATTTGGCCTCGTCGTCTGGCATGAAGATGGTATTTGTCATGTCTACCTGACAAAACATGGCTGTCCCCACCCCAGTTTCTGGACTTTCCTCAAGTCAAGTTCTGATCAGTGGTATATATCTTGAGCCAAGTGTGCCTGTCACATCATGCTCCTTCAAAAAGCTCCTGTTGACTGGAACACATATCAGATGGCTGGACTAGGGAAGTCTCTTTGGCCCATGGGAAGGAAGCAGCACAAGAGAAGGCTGAGTAACAAGATAATGGGAGCCTGAGTCCCTGATGATTGCAGAGCCACCATAGCAGCCCTGGGCTACTGTTTCCAACTTTCATCTTGTCTAAGCTGCCTTCATTTAGGGTCTCACTTAAAGCATCAATCATCATCCTAATGGTGGTGATGTGGGTGTGGGTGGAATACTACTTTCCAGCTGTCAAAGATAAAGCTAGACACTAATTAAAACTAGTGCTTTAATTAGAATAGATTTTATTTGATAACTGTTGCAATAGGGAAGAAGGTCCAGTGTGAACTAAACTCTAATTCAATTATATAAACCTGAGTCTTTTAAAGGGAGAATGAGAGAGTAGGGAGGAGGAAATGAGGAGTTGGGAGCAGAGTCAGGGAAATAGAAATAAAAAAATGTGATTGACACATTGGGATTTGCTAACTGACATTTATAGAAGCGAGGCTCCTACCCTCCTACAGAGACTAGGAGACAGGGATCCTATCTTCAAATGTTGACTGGAACAAACAGAACATTCCTTTGAGTTTTCCCAGGCAGGAACTTCAGTGGGCTGGAGTAGTCATCCTAGGGGACGTGGCCTTCAGCTGTTAAAATCTATGCTAGTGTTTGTTTACATCTCTAAATGCAGGACATGGGTGGAGTTGTTCTTTGCCAAGAGCTCTCTTTAGTGCTCACAGTCCACCCCACTCCAATGTCTGGGATCTTTGTGAGGCAGCCTAGGATAGCTTGGCCCTTAGGACCACAAGAGAATGAATCAGATTCAGGACTTTCTGGCTAGCAACCCTGCACACACAGGCCCTCTCCTCTGCAGGAGACAGGGTGGCTAGGGTGAAAAAACTATTGCAAAATAAGCCAGGAGAAGAGGAACCACAGTTGTCATCCAACTTTTTGGTTTCTTTGATGTTTTTATAAGTTACAATAGGCCTTTAGTCAAAATCTGAGTCCTCCTGCTTCCTAGAGCCATACAGCAGGGAGCAGGGTGGTCCAGGTCACACTTCTGGCAACTCCAGAGCAGTGGCAAGGATTGGGGTCTGAGCTAGGACCTTGGAGACACCCTCCACACACCCATCCTCCATGCCTCACCTTGCTCCCTAACAACTCCTCTCCTTACCCCACCTCTAGCTCCTAACTTCCACCTTGCACCCCATCCCCAGAGCATTCTCCTGTTTCACACATGTACTTGACCCGTTATCATGTGTGTGCCTTCCAAATTCAGTCTTTTTCCAGCTGTGTGTCTATCTCCCTCCTCCTTTGCTTGGCTAATGCCTACTTAGCCTCAGGCCTCAGCCCTCAGCTGTCAGCTTGAACACTGCCTCTTCATTTTATCTTTCCAAACTTCTAAACCAGGTCAGTCTCCACTCCCTTCTACCTCCAGATTTCTAGGAAGGAAGTACAAGGAGGCAGACAAAAAGAGAAGTAGCTTCAGGGTAAAAAAGTGAAGGTGAAAGTGTTAGTTACTCATTCGTGTCCAACTCTTTGGGACCCCCCAGCCAGACTGTAGCCCCCCAAACACCTCTGTCCATGGAATTTTCCAGGCAGAAATACTGGAGTGTGTAGCCATTCCCTTCTCCAGGGGATCTTCCTGACCCAGGGATTGAACCTGGGTCTCCTGCATTGCAGGAGATTCTTTACCATCTGAGCCGCCAGGGAAGCTTCAGGGTACAACAGAGTAAAAGAAAGCTGACTCAGCACTGAGGTAAAAGCCAGCATGTTTAAAAGGGGAAGCTAAGGAGCTAGTGGCAAGAGCACTTGAGAAGGTGAGGAGGGCAGCAGAGCTGAAGAAGGGGATCTGGTTTAGAAAAGGCAACAAGAAAGGAAAGGAAGTATGCTCAAAGAGACGATAGCAACAACAAAAAGCAGGCATCACAGGTCTTAGTAGTGTACCTCCTCTGTAACTATTATACATTTAGAGGGGAGAGGTGAAAAATTGTGGTTGGCTATTTCAGATGACCTCAGTCTTCTTAGGGAAATAGGAACTTAGGTCTTATGAAAAATGGGCGTGGGAATAAAATCAAGATATATTCTCATTTGTTAGGGCAGTATTAGGACTAAGAGCTATAACAGGTAGACTCAAAATGCAATGGCTCTACAGTATAGTCTCTAGGCCATAGAAATTGATTTCTTGCACCCACCCTTAGCAGTCCAGGATGGGTGTTTGGATCAGTGGGCAGTTCCCTTCCTTGGTGATCATTTAGGCACACAGGCTCTGCCATTCTCTAAGGTCTAGAGAAAATGGGAGGAACATGCAGAGCATGCAAAGGAGGTTCTCACAGATGTGGCATGGAAGGGATACACACATTTCTGCTCACATCCCTTTGGAGGGACATTGATCATGTGCTGTCAACCAACTGTAAAAAGGACTAGAAGATGTTAGGCTAGCTGTGTGCTCACAGGAGAGAACAGAGTTGGATAGACAGCTAGTGGTTTTCACCACTGTGGTAGGCAGAAAAATGGACCCCAAAGATGTCCACATCTTAATTTCTAGAACCTGTGAATATGTTACCTCATGTGGTAAAAGGGATTTTGAAGATATTTAGGATCTTGAAATGAGGTAGTTATTCTGCAGATTCCCCTGTGAGTGAAAGTGAAGTTGCTCAGTCATGTCCGACTCTTTACGACCCCATGGACTGTAGCTTACCACACTCCTCCATCCATGGGATTTTCCAGGCAAGAGTACTGGAGTGGGTTGCCATTTCCTTTTCCAGAGCATCTTCCCAACCCAAGGATCGAAACCGGGTCTCCCACATTGTAGGCAGACACTTTACTGTCTGAGCCACTAGCCCGCGGGGCATAAATCAAAGAAGGAGGCAGGAGAGTCAGTCAGTATCAGAGGGATGCAGCATAGAAAGAGTAGCATGGCCACTGCTGACTTTGAAGATGGAAGGGGACCATGAACTAAGAAATTTGGGGACCCTGTAGAAGCTAGGAAAAAAAAAAAAAGAATGGGTTCTTCTCTAAAGCCTCCAGAAAAAAATGCAACTCCTGCTGACACCTTGATTTTAGCCCAATGACACTCATTTCAAATTCTTGATCTCCAGAACTCTAAGATAGTATGTTTATATCATTTTAAACCACCAAATTATGGTGATTTCTGCAGCAAGAAGAAACTAAGACAACCACATGTGGTAATTTCTTTTTAAAAAATTTACTTATTAGTGGTGTGAAGCGTTATGTTAAAATTTAAGAAGACAAGACTATGTGTTGACTTTCCACTTTTTGCAGAAGCCTATTGACTGCTTTATTAACTCTCAGGGATTAGTTAGGGCTGGAGGACTTTAACATGGAGAGGTTCCAGAACAGCAGTTCTCAAAATGGGATCCCCAGACCAACATAATCTGTCTAAGAACTTGTAGAAATGGAAATCCTCAGCTATCTCAGCCTTACTAAATCACAGAATCTGGGGTCTAGCAGTCTGTGTTTAACAAGCCCTCTGGGGCCCAGCAGGCTGTGTTCAGTTTGAGACACTTGCTCAAGTTTGAGAACCACTATTCTAGGACTAAGGGACTATTCTAGATTGAACGAAACTAAAAAGCAAAAATGAATTAACAAGGCGTGATTATAAGCTGGATCTTTTTGTTCCAAAGGACATTATTGGAACAATTAAAGAAATCTGGATGGAGTCAGAGAATTCATAGTAATGCATCAGTATTAATTTTATGATTTTGATGGTTGTGGGGTGGTGATATAAGTCGTCCTTGCTTATAGGAAATATACACTAAAAATATTCAGATATAATGAGGTGCTTCACTTGTAACTTGTGGCTTGTAACTTCACTTCACTAGTAACTTGTGAATTTGTGAATTCTCAAATGATTCAAGGGGGGAAGTTTTAAACTCTACTTTCCATTTTTCTTTGAGGCTATTTCAAGATTTTTAGAAGTTTTTAAAAAAAAAACAAAACACAACAACCCAGCATGATATCATTTTTCAAATATCAGCTTGGCAAGCATAAAAAATGTGGTGACGGTATAGGGAAACAGTTTCACACACCATTGTTGGAATTATATATTGTAATATTTGGAGAGGGCAATTTTACAATATCTATCAAAAACTTAAAAACAAAATTTGTCTCAGAAATTGTGCTGAGGGTAAAGAAATACATTTTATTGCAAATGTATAAGGAAATGTATTTATATTAGAAAAAGACTGGAAACAACTGAAATACTTATCATTAGGTGATTGGTTAAATAAATTATGGTATAACATATGCAATGAGTTACGTGGCTTTAGACCACAACTTCTGTAGGTCTTGAACCAACTTCCCTTTTGCAGTGTAACAGTCAGGTTCCAATCAGGAACATATAAAACACTCTAAATATTTGGATGGAGGGAATCTAATGTAAAGGACTGGTGACATACTCAGGGATCAGCATTAGAGAAAGCTGGTACAGATACAGCTTTTAAAATAACAATGCTCAAGGACATAAAAGACAAATTTGAGAATTTGGCATGTTATAAGAAAGGAGGCAGATGGAAATTCTATAACTTAAAAATAGAATATACACATAAAAGCATATCACACAGTGAATTGGAAGGTAAGTTATATCCAGAATGAAGCCAGGTATGAAGTAAGGGGACAAAGAGATGGGAACAAGAGATTAAGAGGCATAAGTGATACAATGAGAAGGTCTAACATACCTTTAGTTGGAGTCCCAGAAGGAAATTAGAAAGCGAATGGTATAGAACTAATATTTGAGCACACAATAGCTGAAAATTTACCAAAACTAAAGATACATATCTACCAATTTAACAGCCTAAAGAATCCCAAGGAGGATTACTTACTAAAAGAAAAAAAAGTCCATATCTATACATATCATAGTAAAACTGGGATAAACCAAAGACAGAGAAAAAAATCTTAAGCCATTAACAAAAGAATATATTAAACAGATAGATGAACAGTTGACTGCTCACCAGCTGACTTCTCATCGAGTCAGAAACTGGTGGCTTGGTGCCTGCAGTGTGACAAGAGAATTTCATGCTCAGCCTAGAATTCTGTTTCTAGAAAAAAATGTTTCTTAAAAATGAAGGTGGAAACTGAAAATATCACAACATCATTAATCAGCTATATATACATATTTATCGCTCAGTCATCTCTTACTCCTTGTGACCCCTTGGACTGTAGTCCGCCAGGCTCCCCTACCTATGGAATTCTCCAGGCAAGAATATTGGGTGTGGGTTGCCATTCCCTTCTCCAGGCGATCTTCCCAACCTTAGGATCAAACCTGGGTCTCCCCTATTTCAGGCAGATTTTTTTTTACTGTCTGAGCCGCTAGGGAAGCCCAATACTCTGATATAAAATAAAAAGTTTAAGGGAAAGGAAGAATGAAGGTAGAATAACAGGACAGCATGTTTTAAATGATGTTTTTCAAACACAAGGAAAATGACCTCACAAGGAAAGTGAGGGAGGGAGAGAAGACTGAAGAGCAATATGAAAGTAATTAAAATAGTAAATATGTGGATAAATGTAAATAAACATTTGATGTAGAAAATAATAATAATGTATTTTTATTACATATCTATATACATTTGCATATACATAATTAATATTCACAAAATAATAGCATATAAGACAGGAGATATGTAGTTAAAGTATTTAAGATCCTTTCATTATCTAGGAAGAAGATAAAACTAGGCTTTCATAAGTCAAGAATGGATCGTTTATTTCCTTGCCCGTTAAAAGAAAAGCACAAACTTCCAAATCAAAAGAAGGAAATAGAATAATTCTAATCTAATCTGAAAGAAAGTAAGAAAAGAGATAACAGAATTTAAATCAGGTGGGATAAATAATAAGCAGTGTGGGGCTTCCCTGGTGGCTCAGTAGTAAAGAATCCACCTGCCAAACAGGAGACTGGTTCGATCCCTGATCTGGAAAAATCCGATATGCCATGGAGCAACTAAGTCCATGTGCCACGACTATTGAACCTGTGCTCTAGAGTCCAGGAGTTGCAACTACTAAAGCCCATGCACTTCAGAGCCCATGCACCGCAACACAAAAAGTCACTATAAGCAGAAGCCTGTGCACTGCAATGAAGAGTAGCCCCTGTCACTGCAACTAGAGAAAAGCCCACACAGCAACAAAGACCCAACACAGCCAAAAATAAAATAAATACACGAATAAAACTATTTAAAAGATAATAAGCAGTGAATAAAATTGAAACCCAAACATATCAGAAGTTATATATTAAAGACCTAATACCATGATAAAAAAGTTATCAAACTGATTTAAAACAACAACTATATGCTATTTCCAAGAGGCACATTTAAAACAAGGATACAGAGGAAATTCTCTGGGGGTCCAGTGAAAGTCCACTGGACTCAGCACTTTCACTGCCATGGCTGGGGCTTCAGTCCCATGCCACAAGTGGCACCGAGTGGCCTAACCACTCCCTCCAAACAAACAAAATACACAAGGATACAGAAAAGGTTGGAAGTGAAAGGATGGGAAGAGTTATGCTCAGTTCAGTTCAGTTCAGTCGCTCAGTCGCGTCCAACTATTTGCGACCCCATGAATCGCAGCACGCCAGGCCTCCCTGTCCATCACCATCTCCCGGAGTTCACTCAGATTCATGTCCATCGAGTCGGTGATGCCATCCAGCCATCTCATCTTCTGTCGTCCCCTTCTCCTCCTGCCCACAATCCCTCCCAGCATCAGAGTCTTTTCCAATGAGTCAACTCTTCGCATGAGGTGGCCAAAGTACTGAAGTTTGAGCTTTAGCATCATTCCTTCCAAAGAACACCCAGGGCTGATCTCCTTTAGAATGGACTGGTTGGATCTCCTTGCAGTCCAAGGGACTCTCAAGAGTCTTCTCCAACACCACAGTTCAGAAGCATCAATTCTTCAGCACTCAGCTTTCTTCACAGTCCACCTCTCACATGCATACGTGACCACTGGAAAAACCATAGCCTTGACTAGACAGATCTTTGTTGGTAAAGTAATGTCTCTGCTTTTCAATATGCTATCTACGTTGGTCATAACTTTTCTTCCAAGGAGTAAGAGTCTTTTAATTTCATGGCTGCAGTCACCATCTGCAGTGATTTTGGAGCCCAAAAATATAAAGTCTGACACTGTTTCATTATCTATTTCCAATGAAGTGATGGGACCAGATGCCATGATCTTCGTTTTCTGAGTGTTGAGCTTTATGCCAACTTTTTCACTCTCCACTTTCACTTTCATCAAGAGGCTTTTTAATTCCTCTTCCCTTTCTGCCATAAGGGTGGTGTCATCTGCATATCTGAGGTTATTGATATTTCTCCCAGCAATCTTGATTCCAGCTTGTGCTTCTTCCAGCCCAGTGTTTCTCATGATGTACTCTGCAAATAAGTTAAAAACAGTATACGGCCTTGATGTACTCCTTTTCCTATTTGGAACCAGTCTATTGTTCCATGTCCAGTTCTAACTGTTGCCTCCTGACCTGCATATAGGATTCTCAAGAGGCAGGTCAGGTGGTCTGGTATTCCCATCTCTTTCAGAATTTTCCACAGTTTATTGTGATCCACACAGTCAAAGGTTTTGGCGTAGTCAATAAAGCAGAAATAGATGTTTTTCTGGAACTCTCTTACTTTTTTGATGATCCAGCAGATGTTGGCAATTTGATCTCTGGTTCCTCTCCCTTTCCTAAAACCAGCTTGAACATCTGGAAGTTCACGGTTCACATATTGCTGAAGCCTGGCTTGGATAATTTTGTACATTACTTTACTAGCATGTGAGATGAGTGCAATTGTGCAGTAGTTTGAGCATTCTTTGGCATTGCCTTTCTTTGGGATTGGCATGAAAACTGACCTTTTCCAGTCCTGTGGCCACTGCTGAGTTTTCCAAATTTGCTGGCATATTGAGTGCAGCACTTTCACAGCATCATCTTTCAGGATTTTAAATAGCTCAACTGGAATTCCATCACCTCCACTAGCTTTGTTCGTAGTGATGCTTGCTAAGGCCCACTTGACTTCACATTCCAGGATGTCTGGCTCTAGGTGAATGATCACACCATCGTAATTATCTGGGTCATGAAGATCTTTTTTGTACAGTTCTTCTGTGTATTCTTGCCACCTCTTCTTAATATCTTCTGCTTCTGTTAGGTCCATACAATTTCTGTCCTTTATCGAGCCCATCTTTGCATGAAATGTTCCCTTGGTATCTCTAATTTTCTTGAAGAGATCTCTAGTCTTTCCCATTGTGTTGTTTCCCTCTATTTCTTTGCATTGATTGCAATAATAAAAAAAAAAGCTGATGTTACTAATACCAGAAAAAAAAAAAAAAAAAAGTAAGCCAAAGGCATTACTATAGATAGAGTTTTACTTCTCTAAGTAAGGAAGATGTAGCAAGTCTGTAATTGCATGTACCTAATGGCATGGCCTCAAATATATTATGCAAAACCCACATAACTAAGTAGAAATAGATAACTCAACAATTATCTCATTAATTGATAGGACAAGTGGATAAAAATTCATAAGGAGTAGAGAAGATTTGAACAATACATTACAAAATTGATCTAATGTCTTTATCTAGGTGACTGCATCCAGAGTCTGCAGAACACATGTTCTTTTCCAATGCTTGTGGAATCTTCATTAAGGTCAAACACACACTGGGCCATAAGCAAATCTCTACAAACATAAAAGGATAGCAACCATATACAGTATGATTTCTAACCAAAATGCAATAACAAATTATAACTAGGAATTTCCTGTATGTTTCAAAATTTAAACATGCACTTCCAAATAACCTAGGTTATCTGTTATAATTATCTGTGTTTTGTTCTTTCTTATCATACCAGAAGTCTACCAGAAGAGAATTTTAATTCTCTTTTCAAAGTACCAACCTTGACTTTTGATCCTCTCTGTTGTGTTACAGTTTCATTGATTTTTACTCTCATCTTCTTTATCTCCTTTAACTTTTAAAAATAAGACAGATCATTAATCAAATTAACAATACTGTTTATGTGAAGTTTTATAAAATACAAAGTGCTTTCTCATTAATCCTCAAAGCAACTTTGTGAATTGGGTCTTTTCCTTCATTTTTACAGATGGGGAAATTATAGATAATTATCACATTCACCAGAATACTGACCCCAGGTCAGAGGAACTTCTCCTGCCATTCCAGGGCCTCCTTTTATTCTCTGAAGTCTTCAGGAACACTTAACCAAAACAGCCATGGTTAAGATAGTAGAAGCTTAGCTCTCACCAATCCTTCCTTCAGTAGTCTCCAGCATGCCTATTACCAAGAAAACAGAGGGATGGGGAGGGAGTCGGGAGAAAACTGTGTACAGCATGAGTGGGCAGGCTGCCTAGCCAGAGAAGCAAGTGTGAAGCAGCCCTTGATCAACCCAACACTCTGGGTCACTGGACTAGAGCTGGAGGCTCTTCTTGTTGACCACTTTTCCAGGAAAAAAAAAAAAATTGCTTAGAAACAATGGATTGCTTGCTTAGAAGCAAATACCACAGAGTAAACATATCTAAAAAAATATTTCTTCTCAAATCTTGTGTGGGGTGGTCCTTGGGGGATTTTCTTGGCTTGAAGATGGGGCTGTATTCCATTGCCTGAGTGTCTGTCTAGATGTATGAATCCTTGGACAGGGGCCACACTGTCAGACTTATTTCCCACACCCTTCTACGAATGCTTCTCATTCCAAGCACATTTCTAAGGGCTCTAATAACACTAACCTCCTCAACCCTCATTACAACCTCTGAGGTTGTTACCATTATTATCCCAACAAGAGGTAGATGAGGACACATGAGCAAAGAAAACAGGAGGTTTAGTTACTTGCTTAGTCATCTGGGAATAAGTGAGAGTCCTTACTTGAACCCCAGCTTCATGGCGGAGAGACTGCTCTTGGCTACTACTCTGTGTTGCCTCTCTGCGTGGGATTCACACAAACTCCTTCCTGAGCATAACTGATACTATTCACAGCCTGAGAAGAACTGCCAGGAACACTCAATGGAAAGAAAAATGGAGTTAAATATTCTGACTTCCTTCTGCATGTCTCAGTCAAGGCCCTCAGCTGAGGTTGGGGAAGAGGCATGGAGCGACTTCCCAGGCCAGGGAATTCCCTAGGAAACCTTAAGGTCCTGATGCAGACAGACTTCAGGTCCCTACTGTCTGTCCTCAGCTAGTTGATCCTTAGGTGACCATTTCTCATTTTTTAATCTCATGAGGGAAAATTTCCCTTGCATTTTATGACTGATATTCAGTACTTTTTACCTATAGTGTCTCTGTACATAAACCCTGATGAAATTATTTTTCAAGCTTTTGCTTTCAGACAAATTAGCTAGAAATAGAGTGTACTCCTATGGAAAGCTTTTTCAAACTCACTGTTTATTAAGGTTTTCCCTTCCCTCTCTATTGCTTCTCTCTCCACTCACTCCTTCTATGAGTTCTATAAGGACTGAACTCACTTCAGAATCTTTCCCATACTCCTCCCAACTGTGAGACCTTTAGTAAGTTTTGTTTCTTACCCCCTAGGAATTTTCTCAGTTCAAATAAAATTTCTAATTTATTGGCACAAAACTGTGATATAATATCTTATTGTTTTAATGTCTGTAGCATTTGTAACACAAAACTTTAGAAATCCGCTGAGACTTCAAGAGAATTTATTCACACTGTTGTAACAGGGAAAGATTTAAAGGGAATCTCTCCCCAAACATGAGGAATGAGAGAGGTCTTATAGGGCAAAGAAACGAAAGCAGCACTGAATACTGCAGTTTTGGTGGGTTTTGTAAGGTAGGTATTGTGATCTTTTTTGTTTGTTTGTTTTAGGTACTGCAATCTTACAGAAATGAGTTGTGCTTCTTTCTGATCTGGCTCATCGTGACTGTTACATTCCTGTTCTCAGAACTGTTGAGTCAGGAATTTAGGAGTGAGCTATTCTCAGAATAGCAGAGAGCAAGGTCAGTGTATGTTCAGAGAAAAAAAATTTACAGTTCTCTGTATTCTCCCTTTTTATCCCTGACTTTGCTTATTCAGGCTTTCTCTTTTTTTTCTTGATCAGTCTCACCAGAGGTTTGTCAGTTTTATTAATCTCTTCCAAAACACACAGACATTTGGCTCTAGTCTCTATGCTGCTGCTGCTGCTAAGTCACTTCAGTCGTGTCTGACTCTGTGCAACCCCATAGACGGCAGCCCACCAGGCTCCCGCATCCCTGGGATTCTCCAGACAAGAGCACTGGAGTGGGTTGCCATTTCCTTCTCCAATGCATGAGAGTGAAAAATGAAAGTGAAGTCACTCAGTCGTGTCCGATCCTCAGCGACCCCATGGACTGCAGCCTACCAGGCTCCTCCGTCCATGGGATTTTCCAGGCAAGAGTACTGGAGTGGGGTGCCATTGCCTTCTCCGCTGGTCTCTATAATGTTTTTCTATTTTGTTAGTTTCTGCTCTTTATTACTTCCTGGTAACTTCCATTAGGATTTGATTTTCTTTTTGAAGTGTTGCTTAGGTGATTAATTACCAGGTTTTCTGATTTTCTGAAATATCTTTTAAGCTATAAATTTCTAAGTACTGTCTAAGCAATATCTCTCCGGTTTTGATATGTAGTATTTTCATTTTCAGTTGAAAATACTTTCTTCTTTGAACTGTGATTTTAAAATGTTTATGCAAATTTCTGAATAGACATGCTTTATACATTTTTTTTTATTAATTTCTAATTTCAGTTATTTAAATTTTGTTCAGATTTACTTTCTGGTCCAGCATATTTGTCAAGCCCCCTACCCCAGGTTTACCAAAGTATAATTGACGCATAACATTGTGTAGGTATTTTTGAAAATATTTCATGTGTTCTTGACAAAAAATATGCATCCTTGATACACTGGTGCAGTGTCCCATACATATGCATTAGAATGCTTTTAACCTTATTGTTTAAATCTGTATCTTTACCAATTTTTAGTCTGTGTGTCCTATTAATTAGAGAGGTAAAAAAAATCATAACTGTGGATTTTATATTTTTTTCTTTGTGTTCTGAATACTTTTAAGGTAGATACTAACTTATAACTGTTCTATCTTTTCAGTGTTTTTTCTTTCCGGAACGTTTTGTCTTAATGTAACAACTCCCTTTATCTCTAAGAATGGTTTGTGCCTTGAAGTCCCTGCCCCATCTAAAATTAGTAGAGCTACATCAGTTTTATGGAGAAGGCAATGGCACCCCACTCCAGTACTCTTGCCTGGAAAATCCCATGGGCAGAGAATCTTGGTAGGCTGCAGTCCATGGGGTCACTAAGAGTTGGATGCTACTAAGCGAATTCACTTTCACTTTTCACTTTCATGCATTGGAGAAAGAAATGGCAACCAACTCCAGTGTTCTTGCCTGGAGAATCCCAGGGACAGGGGAGTCTGGTGGGCTGCTGTCTATGGGGTTGCACAGAGTCGGACATTACTGAAGTGACTTAGCAGCAGCAGCAGCACATCAGTTTTATGTTGGCTTCATATAACTTCTTTCCATTCTTTTACTTTCAAACTTAGTGTTCTTATATTTGAGTCTCTTGTAAGTAGTAATATAGTGGGATTTTGTACTTTTGCCCTGTGTGCTAAGGTCTGTGTGTGTTCCCCCAGAATTCACAGGTTGGAATGCTAATGCCCAATGTAATGGTGTTAGGAGGTGGGGGGCTTTGAAGGTGATTAGCTCATCAGGGTTGGGCCCTCATGAATAGGATTGGTGCTCTTATAAAAGACACCCCACAAGATTCCCTAATCCCTTTCTGCCATGTGAGGATACAAGAAGTCTATAACCCTGAAGAAAGCCTGCACCCAATCACTCTGGACTTCCAGCCTCCAGAATTAAGAAATATTAATACATTTTTTGTTATTTATAAGCCACCTAGCATGTGGTGTTTTGCTGTAGCAGCCCAAACTAAGACACTCCCTGACAATCTTTGTCATTTAGTGAAATTAAATTATGTGTAAATATTGTGGGGTTTTTTTGGCTTAAGATTTACCATCTTTTTTGGTCTCACCCCTCTCTTTTTAATTTACATTTTTAATTAAACATTTTTCTACTAGTATTGAATTTATATGTTCTATTTTTTATGATTCCTCTAGATTTTACAATATTAATGAGAGTACCCAAAACCTTCACCCTAATACTTCAATCCATTTTACTCTCTTGTGATTTACATATCACTGTTTTCTGGTATTTTACGTCTATCTTAACAACTGTAGATTTTTATTGTTTGGTATAAAACTGTTACATTTTATACACATTTTGCTCTTCATTCCTTTTCACATCTAAAAGTCCAATCTGAGGTCAGTTTCCTTCTATAGTACATTCTTTAAAATTTCCTTTAGTAAGGGTCAGCAGGGGATGAATGAAACAAAATTGTCTTATGTGCTTATTTTGTTCTCATTCATAAAAAGTATCACTGGGTACAAAATTCTAATTTGACAGTTATTTTCTACCATTATACTGACATTTTCCTTCTACTCATTTGGATTCTGTTGTTGCTGTTTGTTCCTTTGAAGGTAATTTTTAAATCTTTGTTAATTTTTTTCTTGATTTCCTGCAGTTACACTATGATGCATGTAGATATGATTTGATAAATTTATCCTAATTTGTATTCTTTGGGCTTTAAATCTATAGACTTCTTATTTTTCATCAGTTCTGGAATATCCTCAGCCTAATTACTTTTGCCTTTCTTCCATCTTTGCCTTTTAAGACTGTGATTAAATATAAACTTTCCAGTGAGACCTTCCCATTTTTCTGTGTTTTCCCATATTCCTCTATCTCCATGGTGCATTCTGGATAAAACTTCAATCATATCATCCAGCTCACCAATTCTTATCCCCCCTATTTCACCATCTGTTGCCAAATACTTCTTTAAATATTTTAAACAGTTGTTCTCACAAACATACCCATTAATTCTAATGTGAAGTCTACGTGGGTCCGTTCTTTTCTGCTGGTTTTCAGTCATGCTTTTCCCTTGTGCCTGATTATTATTTCTGATTATTACCCCTGAAAAATTGTTACCTGAGGTCTAGATTGAAGGAGTCCTCTTCCAATGAAGTTCTGTTTGCTTCTGGCTGTTTACCTGGGTTGTAAGAGTTGGTCAAGGACCACAATCTGTCAGGGATATTCTTTTTCTTCTACTGCTGTGCTTGGCAATAAAAGTACCCTGGGGGTGGGGAGGGGGATGGGTCTAGATTTGGTTTATCTGGTCCAGAGGGTGTAGCACTCTGGTAACCCAACCTAACTTTGGAAGTCACCTATAAGATTCATCACCCTGGGTAAGCCTGGCCCTATCATCTTTCTATTTCTCTCACTTTTTGTGGCTGGTGAAGTGGGGCCTAACTCTCCTATAGCATCAGCACAGTCTGGGGCCTAAGCCGCTTTGGTGTTAATCTCTGATGACAAGACCCCATCTTAAAACAGTTCTGCGTGTTTAAACTGTAGTCTTTTCAGACTCCAGGCTCTTTTAAGGGGAAGGGAGGGCATGCCATCTGCATTTTTAAAAACTTTTTTAGGGACTTCCCTGGTGGTCTAGTGGTTAAGGATCCACCCTGCCATGCAGAGGATGTGGCTTCGATCCCTGGTCAGGGAACTAAGATCCCACAAGCTGCAGAGCAACTAATCCTGCTCACTGCAACTACTGAGCCAATATACTCCAGAATTCGCATGCTGCAAGGAAAGATCCTGCATGATACAGCAGAGATCCACTTGCTACAAACAGAACCAGAGGCAGCTAAATATTTTAAAAATATATTTTTTTGTAAGAAATTACTTTTCAGTGTTTTTTTCTGGGAAACTGATCCAAATAACCTAGATGGCCTTCACCAGAAACAAAGTACTGT